>NC_141759.1:21679882-22379466 GCF_982258835.1 Parasteatoda tepidariorum | reverse complement strand
TAAGATCATGAAATATTATTTTATAATTATGTTGTTCTTAACCCTTTCGCGCCGACTGTCACAAATACGTGCCAGCATAAAACCGTATCAATCCAACACCTCCTAGAAGTAGAAAGGCCTCAGCACGGATCAAATTATTAGTCCGATGCGACGAAGTTAACTGCGCAGTAGACGAAAAATAAGAAAGATGTCATTACGTTAGGGGTACTGAGCTGCGCAGTGGGTGAAAATACAAAATATGTCATTACGTTTGGACTACTAAGGGATATTTATGGTAACCCGTGCTGAGGCCTGTTCTTTCTAGGAGGTGTTGATCAATCAGGGTAAAAAGATAAAGCTGGTAATCAAAGTATTTCTTTAGCAGTTTATTTGTGGGAGGAGTAATAATTTTTTGATTTATTTAATTCACCATTACTTTGTTCAAAATAAAACTATTTAGTTATACTTTGAATTAACATTGATTATATATATGATTAAACTAACAATAATTAAAGTAAAAGCAAAGTAAGTCCGTCAAATTAGCAACGACTACATTTAAGTCACCGTATTTTATTTAATTACAACTTGACTCTGATTTTGTACGAATGTTTTTCTGAATCACCCGTCCCCAAGGGGTTAAAGGAGACAGATGGCTGATCCACTGATCAATAATTTAGTTTTCCATTCTATTTTTAATATAAAGGCTTAAGTTCAGTTACTTACTATTAACATAAAATGACTGTTTTTTAAACTTCTAAGCTAATAGTCATTTTCCTGCCATTCAAAATTTGTGAATTTCTATTTTAATTTTTCTTTCGAGCAAATGTCTATAAACTACACTGCTGTTTGTAAGATATTAAAAAATGTAACTAAGGAAGTATAGAAAAAAAAGTTAGATTATTTTGAAGTCGTTAAATTTGAAAAAATTTTTGGTCCGAATTGTCACGTTTCCAAAGAATTACCCAGTTATCAATAATTGACTTTTTTAATTAAAGCGATATTGATTTCAGTTTTCTTTTTAACATGTCTTTAATTCAAACCTGCCTTCTTTTTCTGTCACACGTTTTTGGGCATACCTCTACTAATGTTCAAATCCATAAGCTTTTAATTTTGAACTCAATCCAGAAGACAAGATAACTCCTGCATTAAGTCTTGGGAGCAATTTGCCTTCGTCTAGAACTAGCCCACATTTGCGTAACATGGGGATGAAGACCACAAGAACCTCCCATGGTTGGCCTGATGGCAAAGGGACTCTAACCCATGATCCGTGTACCACTGAGTATACTGTCAGCACTGTGGTTGGTGCAAGCCTGATGCGGATTCGTATCTACGAATCATCACAGGGAATTGAACTCGGTTCATTTCATTGAACGCTCTATCCCCAGAATTCTTTTTAATAAGTGTTTGAATTCGGCAAACACAAGATAATATTTGTGTCTTCAAATGTCTGCTAATTTTTTGAAATCATTAACATACGTTAGGGTACGAAACATTTTTGTTAGCCCTTGTACTGAAAAAGAGATTACGGCCGAAACAAATTTCAGCCATTTTTTGACCTAAAAAACGCAAACATGAATTTTGCCTTCAATTATTGAAACATTCTGAGAAATATTTAGCCCTCGTTAGCCATCCAATAAACAGTTATGGCCACAGTAATTTTTTCTTAAAAAAAATGTTAAGTTGGCAAACACAAGTTAAAAATTTGCCTGATTCAAAGTTAAAAATCAGCTGATTTTTAACTTGAAACCAAAAGTTTGAATTTATTCGCCTAACATTTGCCCATTGTCAAAAGTCGTTAGCTTATGCGAGTAAAATAAACATTTTCGTTAATTAAAAACACTTTTTCTTACGTTACAAAAAAAAAGCAATGTGAAAATCAAATTTTGGAATAGTCGTAAAGTTAGCAACCACTCAACACCCAGTCTTGTGACAGTAGAACAACGCCAGATTCCTGCAGATATGGAAGTAACTGATACTCTGGTCTACCCAGAAAAGGAGGAAGAAAAAGAAGAACAAAATTGCGTCAACATAGCGATGAAAGTTGACTGAGACACAGACGGCGATTCTATTTGGCCAGAACCAGTCTCAGCTCCATTACACCAGTCCCGGCAGAGTTAGAGGGAACAATAAAAGCACCAGAGACGGCGGAGCCCACATTTCCCACCACCACATCTACGGACTCTTCACCGAACAAAAAGCTGAAGACCCTCACCAGAGGACTACAAATAGAAGAAGACATTAGAGAAATATCGTAACCCTTTAAAGGGCCATTTATTTCTAGTAAAGGTAAATTAAAATATTTTTGGAATTGAAATCGTTTTAAGAATAGTAATTGATGAAAAAAAAAATTCATTTAGTTTATAAAAATGCCATTTTTTGGAGGTAAATATATTTAACACGACCTATTAGTAACTTATTGACTTTAATTTTTTTTTCGTTAAATATAAAATAAATTTTTCAAATGCTACAAACTTCAAAAGGAATTATGTATTTTATAACTTTTATACTTTTTCGTAAACTAACAAACGGCTACCAATTTTTTTCAAACGCACTTCAAGAAATCTGAAGTTATTAACAAATGGAAACCTAAATTAAAAGTGGGAAAAAGTGGTGGGAACGGCCTACGAAAGGGTTAAAGATTTCGGAGTTTTCCCAGAAAAAATTGTTCAACTCAAGAGAAGAAGTAGGAATGAGCTTAGGCCTTTCCCACTGTTTCTTATCATCCAATCGGATACCAGCAAATGTAGAAACATCTATAATATCAGTTCAATTCTTTAGAGAACAGTTCAGATTGAACGTTTCCGAGGGGGACAACATCAAATCTAGTGCTGCCGGTGTCAAAAATTTGGACAAACTCAGCAAAGCTGTTCTTCGCCCAATCCCACCTGCATGAAATGTGCCAGAGCTTACCTGTCGTTCCTATGTCCTAATCCAAGAACAGACCCGGCTACCTCAGAACAGGCGAGGATTTCCACCACTTCCATGACGTCATCTCTCCAGACTTCCACAATTTTATACTATGGATAACCTTCTCATTTTATTTCTTTTTAGGATCTCATGACTCTCAACTTGCGACTTAACACAATCGACGAATCAGTTAGTGACCCTTTGCGCCAAATACTGAAATTATATCCATTCCCAGCATCCTACCAAATTAGCAACCAACAGTTCGAATTTTGTCTCCAAACGTTAATCTGTCCTCCAAAAAAAGTTATGAGAAATGTAGGTTATAGCTATTTTTTTTTTATCTTCAAACGAAAAATTTGAAATTTGAGCAGAGGGGAAGATATAAATTTCTTTGGATAAGTTTTTTACAGCACTAAAGTGATTATTTTTGAACATTTAAGAAATCTTAAGTGTCTAGATCACTAAAATCTAATTTTGTAAGACATTTTACAGTCATCACTTCAAAAAGTATTGTTATACGGAAGAAAAAACGTATTGAAATGAGAAATTTTCAGCTTTACGTACATTACATTATTTAAATTTATAAGATCAATTGATCTCTACTTTAAAATTTTTTATAATTTCATTTAAACCTATTTAATAAAATAGAACTTTAGTAATATTTCTGATTAGTTAGTGTACAAATGTATACATTTTTATTTGAAATCATTGAGAAAATAAATGTGGAAATAAATAAATTTAAAACTTGGAAAATTACGTTAAAAAATTTCATGTGCTCGTTAAAACTGTAGATTACGTAATGAATTTTCGATTCTTTATAAGTGTTTTGATTGGATGAAATGATTCTAGAGTTTAATGTCAAAAGAGCAGCAAAAAAATATACTGCAGTAAAAGAAAAAAAAAGACCTATGAAAATTTTATCAAACGATATCCGTAAACTAAACCTAGTATTTAATATCCTTCTTATCTCTATGTGGTAGTTATAGCTATAAAGTGATTAAAGTATATGTTATATAGAAGAACTAGTAAATTTATGATTAAAATTGATAGTTTTTCGATTCAAATGTCACTTTAGTTTGAAAATAGTTAAGCATTAGAAATTAGATAATAGGTATCTGATAACAAAATTAAAAAAGGTCAAAAATTAAAAAAAGTGATAGCTAAATTATGATTACCCTATGTAAGAGGGTTTTTTTTCCTTTTGGGTACCTTAACTCCTTTACGTGTGTTGTTAAATTATTGCGAAAAAAATATATAAATGTAGGAATTGTCATCATAACTATTCATAACTATTTTAATTATTTTAACTAATTTGGAACTGTTCATAATTATTTTAATAACAAAAATTACAGAAATACATCGAAAACTATTTCCCAGTATTATGATCATTATTTTAAACTCAATACAAGCATAGCCCTAAAATTATATGTCATAAATTATTAGCTATTTTTTAAATAGAATAATTAGTAACACATAACTATGGTGATAGGTTCAAGCAGTTAGAAAAAGGGTCAGCGCTGCAGATATCTTCAAGAGAAGTCTACCAAAACAGAAAAGAAAAAAAAAAAGATTTAGACTGACCAGAACTAGTCAGTCAAATCAATCCACCACACCACTGGCATCAATTATTAGATTTTCTACCCACTTGAAAATTCGCCCTATAAAAGAAAGTAGAAAATATTTCAAAAGCAGTGGTTCTAATCGATAGAACCATATATTCAGCTCGTTCTCGTACAAAATACACTATTTTTTATCTAGCTTTTATTTGATTTTATAAACAGATTTTCATACGATACTTATTTTATTCTATAAAATTAAAAATTATTTTATTTCAAATGTCTTAATTAGTTTTTTTTTAGTGCTTATATTTTAGACTATGTATAACATTAGTCTAATTTTTTTAACTTTGATAGTTAAAAAAAAGTTAATAAATTTTATAAAAGTTACATAATAAAAGTTGTATAAAAGTATTTATATAAAAGTTATTATGAAAATTAACATATTAAATAAATAAGCGATAATAAAATTTTAAATTAAAATGCAAAATATTGAATATCGAGTGCCCCTAGCTTTCAAACTATTCGAACATATACATTCTTTAAAAAAAATATATTAATAAACAATGTGCAATAAGTTTAATGGAATGAACGTCGAATGTTTATGGGGGTACGGATGAGAAGCTTAGGTGGGCCGACGATTTCCTACAAAAAGGTAACGTATAGAGACAAAAAAAAACAATCTTTTGGTTTCAAAGTCAGATTGGCTTAAATTTGTTTTGAAGAGGCGAAAGAAAGATTACGATTTCTTAAAAAGGGTTTATGTTTCGAAGCAAACTTCAAACTTGTGGTTGTCAACTTATCTCCCCTATATAAACAAATTTTTTCTCTAAAAAAACTTAAAAATAACAATAAAAATTACTGTTTCAGCTAGAAGTTTCCTACTTGCAGAAAGAAATTGATATTGGAAAGATGTCTCGCCAGTTGTAGTAAGTATTCAACTACATTTTTTTTTTCGAATGTAAAATTTTTGGAAAATTTCGAAGCTATTCTGTAATTGCTCCCACTGACCCAACATATTTTCCATTTATTCCAAATTAGAGTCCTGATCTCTTGGATTGTATTATAACCAGCACTAACACTCCATCCATATGTTATACAGTCACCCAGATGTCAAACGACAATGTTCCGGTGATCGTTACTCTCAGTGAAGTCATAAAAGATGCACCCATTATTTGTAAGAGAAAAATTGAGACCTTTTCTCAAAAATTCTCCTACAAAGCGAAAATTTTTATCCAATTCGCAGCACTAACGACATAAAGACTGCTATTGGCTCTTTAACAAAAGACATGCAAAATGCTCACTGAGACGCCACTAAAATAACTATTAGTGAAAGCAATTTTATGGCTCTCTCAAGATGTGAGAGAAGAAATCGGATATAAAAATTACATCAGGAAAAGATGGCAAAAACTAGATATCCAAAGACAAACAACAGCTTAATAGATTCACGAAGGAAATTAGAAGAAAATGCCAGCAGCATAGAGATAATAAATGGAATGACAAAGCAGAAGGACTCTTTACGAAAGACCAAACAGTTTGAAAGATGACCAGGGCACTAAGAACCCCAACAATCTCATCATCCATAGTAACCAAAGCATTGATAGAGCTGAAGATAAATTGGAAGTTTCACAAATACAATCGAAAATCAATTCCAACTAGTTGAAAACCCAAGAAATGATAAAGAAAATGAAAACGCAAATAAGATTTGTAACAATTATTTCAACAAAAGTAACGCTGATGCTATGGATGAGGTCGATCAGGCCGATATCATCAATATTATTAATAAATTAATAAACAGAAAAGCACCGGGCGAAGACCATGTAAACAATGTCGCGATGAAGCATTTACCCACAAATCAAATAATTATTCTATGTAACATATGTAATGTCTGTATTAACTATAATATATATCGCGAGAGTTAGAAAAATGAGACTATTATCTTTTTCCCGAAGTCAGGAAAAAAAAAGAGAGTCGCTACCACTTTTAGACCTATAAACTTACTACCAACCTTCGCATAGTGGGACAAAATCAGAAAAATGTGGCCAAAATTTGAAAATTAACTTCAATGTCCTAAAAATGGATCACCTATCTTTTTGGGTCGCTAATTTCAGATATGAAATTAAAATTTAAAAAAAAAAAACAAAGTGGCGGATAATTACTGAAAAAATTGTAAATAAATAGATTAAAAATTTTTACTTGTAGTTTTTGAGATCTTTGATTACAAATTTGTGGTTAATAATTTTAATAAATGAAGTAATGGATGTAAAATCGCAAATATTTATCAAAACAAATTTAAACTAAATAAATTGAATCAAAATATTTAGGATTGTTATTTACAAATTTGATTATCGAATTTTAAAAAAAATAATGAATCTATTTTGCTAGATTTAAAATTTGAAAATGTTACAACAAAATTAATAATCTCAAGTTTATTTTTATAATTTTTTCATTAATTTTATCATTATTATAAAAATGACACGAACTATAAAAATCGACTTATCAGCCAAATTCGCAAATATTCGCAGCTAATTTTTTTTAAAGTTCTTGAGTATACATACCAAACAAATGTAGACATTTTTTTTTACCTCGGTTTACTTACGTAAAGCTTTTTTATAGAGCACCCTAAAGTTACAATTTACAGAAAGTACATGACAGAAATAGGGAAATGGCTCTTGTTTTAATAGTATTTATATAAAATAATGAATTCATATATATTTTAGAAATACATTTATGCATAAATAATGCATAGTTTTAATATTTTTATTTACTATAAGGATTTATCCTATTAATAAAAATTTAACTGAAAAAATTAAATTTTTTTATTTCGTCTTTGTTTCCATTTAATTGCTATTTCCATTAATAAACCAAAAAAACAAAATACACTGTCATATTTCATGGACATTTTACTACAAAAAACCATATTGAGATATTTGTTTCTTATAACTTCATTTTTTTTTATTTTTGACCGCGAAAAATTATTTTTGTTCCACAGTGCTTCGGGAAGATCCTTGAAAAATTATACTTCCGAGACTTCAATCTCATATTAATTTCCTTCCAAATCAGCAATTTGAATTTAGGAAGAAATCATCAACCATAAAACAGCACATCCGACTTGTGGACTTCGTCAGTTACGTCATTTATAAAAACGAAATCACAACTCTCTTTATAGTAGACGTGCCAAAAGCCTTTGACCACGTCTGGCATAAGACACTAATAAACAAATTAATCATCCAAAATCTACCCTCAGCTATTTTTCGAATCATTGACTCGTACCTAAAGAAAAGAGCTTTCCAAATCTGACTCAATAATAAAATTATTGGAAAGAAAACCCATAAACGCCGGTGTCCAACATGGAAGCATCCGTGGGCCTTCATCATATCTCATATATACACCACAATTTCCGATAGCTACAAATAATCCTAACTATATCATTACCTCTTATGCCGACTATACGCAGAGATGCCAACTTGCTCCGGACAGTAAATATATATTTTAAAGTGGTAGTTTATCAATTGTGATTCTTGGTTTAATAAATTCAATTTCAGTAGATTTTAATCCACCACTACTTCTAAACAATTCTTAGGCTTACATAATTTACCATTTTACAACACTTATGTCTTGCTATACCTTTTGAAAAGCCAGCAAAAATAGTCAAATATTTGTAAAATTTACTTTGAAGTTATTTACCGTTTTTTTTTAATTATTTTGGCGTGACCGGAGCAGTTGGCATCTCTGTATACGGTGATTGCCATCAGATCTATAATTCCGAATCAACCGACCAAAAAACTGAATGAACATATTCCAGCAATTGAAGATTGGTATTACGTTGTTATTCGGATTTACTTTTACCGCTATTTAGTTACATTTAATATCACATTTTTACACATCAATATAATCACATTTTTTCTTGATCAATTCTTGATACTAGTATAATTAAAGTGAGTAAACAATAAATTAAGATTTCTGTGCTGAAGTACCGTCAGATGGGGTGACATTGTGCAACGAGGGGTGACTTTGTGCAAACTCTTAATTATTAAATAACTAACATTATAATAATTAAAGACAAAAAATTATGCATGATTTGTTATCCAAATTGATAAGACTTTCAAAGTATAACCTACCTTCCAGGGCTGGATAAATAGAACTTCTTCAACCGAGCAGAATTTCCAGTCTCCGATTTTGCGACTTTAAAAAATTTGTAACTGTTTTTAACTTGAGCTCACAACTTTCCAAGAAAGATGATGTTTACATTGCCAGTTCTCAGTAAACCATCAGTTCGTAATGTTTACAACTCAAATCAGTTGATACCGAGCTTTAAAAAAATACCCCTAGATGGCACAGCGCAAAAATTGAAGGAATGATAGTTTGCATCAAGTCACCCCTCGTTGCACAAGTCACTCCATCTTACGGTAACTATTTAAAGAATTGCTATCTTCTTTATGCTTATTGCAGCATCAAACGTTTTTTTCTTCCGGGTTAATAACTTAAGTATCATGCAAGTGGTTTTAAAATATCTACTCGAAATCGGTGCTTTTACTAACTATAAAAAATTTCTTATTGATACTAATATTTCCTTTCTGGGAGCAGGACCGTTACACATTGATTTAAATTAATTTGCAAGACCTGACCTGGAATAAGTCAACCACAAATGTAGGAAGATGACAAGCAATGGTAGCGCTCCTATACTCCAATTGAAAGTATTCACGGATGCATTTTATATGTACTAGTCATTTTCTTAAAAGTTAATCGTCCAAAAAAAATAAAAAAACACATTAGATAGTAACGCCTACTTTTTTCTTCATAGTTTTTATACATAATGATAATAATTCATAAACGTTTAAAAATCAGTTTACGTAGTTAGGGCAATTCATATGTTCTTTTCTAAATTTCTTGAAAATAAAACTAGTTTTAGGCTGAAGATAAGGAAATTATTGTAACGTTATAATACACTAAAAAAGGAATAATGCAATAAGTAATTTTAAAAAAAATCTCTTTTTTTTTTCATTTGCAATGTTTACATCTCTTTTGAGATAATTAAAATTGTTTTGAATGTTTACATAGATTGTACAAAACAATTTAATGAAAAATTCTTGAGTTTTGACTGCTTTTGTACACCAAGCATGTGACGCTAAAGTGAGGATAGGTTTTAAAATTCATATATACTAAAGTTTTTTTCTAAAAATTAATCATGCAAAAAGTGGTAAACTTTACTTTAGATAGTAACACCTACTTTCTCTTCGATTCTTTCCCTCTGCAGTACGAACATACTGGGAATGGTAATAACATCTTTAATAAAACCACGACAGGAGTGAATAAAATGTAATTTTCAAAAATATCATAATGCACACAATGTTTAAACTGTTAAAAAATTTTAAAAATCCAGAATATTTTGAGAATTCTTCCTTATTTAAGCACTTACAATGAAGTTTGAATTACCATAATTTTAACAGAGTTCTTGAAAAAATAGTGAGTTCCTTACCATCACTACAGGCTATTGTATATTCCTTGCATTGTCATTGATAAAACCTAATGGACATTAGTCTTAAAAATCTGTTAATTTTCTAATCCCATTAAAACATGAAAAACGCAAATCAATATCTTAATCTACCAGTAACTAAGTACATTAATTTTTATATATATTAAAAAAAAAACCAATAGGTGTCTCCAGTACTCAATCATCCTATCATTTACTAAAACTTTCTGTGCAACGTGTGCTCGGAAGGTATGTTTATTCTAATTTCTCTTCGACCGCTCTATATGTTCTGAAGGTCTAGAACAGTGATTCTCAACTTTTTTTGGGGGGCGGCACACTTTTGACGGCACACAATGAAAAAAATTAGTTTAAAAGTTGTTTACATACCTATAATACATTGTGTTAAATAGTTTGAGATAATAATTTTGAATGTGAAATAAAATAGTATGTACTACAAAAGCACGTTTATTAAGGGATTAATTATTCCTTTCGACTAATTTTTTATTAGTTAGTAACAGTTATTCTTTATTTTTTTTGCTAGTTATTAACTGTTAGCTTGTTTTCTATAGCTATTAACTGTTATTTTTTTGTGATTTCTTCTTAACTAGTTTTTTAGCTGATTATTAATTGTTAGCTTATTTTTTTGTTAGTTATCCTTAGTTAATTTGTATTGCATAGCTTACTTTAATGATTAGCTTTTATTTCAGTTTGAAAGTTAATATTTAGCTAGCTTTCCTTTGTTAATTAATAATTTCAATAATCATTAAATTTCCTACTTATTTCAACATTTCTTAAAATTGTCAATGACAATTTAAACACTTCCTTCTTATTTTAAGATTGATAATGGCCGACAAAGATGTTCACACGGTTAAAGCAGGGAAAAATTATAAATTGTGTATATTTATATATATATATTATATTTTATATATATGTGGAGTTTGGAGCTGTTGTTATAGTATTATAGTGTAATAACTGCGAACATTGCGTCATCTACCATCTTGTAATATTAAAGGAAGTTGCATCATCCTCTTGACATTGAGAGGCGCTAACCAGACCAGAAGGGGAAGTCCCGAAGGGAAACTCCCGAATTTATAATTAACTCTTACTTTATACCATAGAACACTCTAATTCTTAGTCACATGCAATCCGGAGACCACTGCGAGAAGGCAGCTCTCCCCATGTCACTGTTATATCGTTGTAACCTTTTATTTCTATTAAATTGTTATTTTTATTAAATTATCGTCATTATTTACTCCTATGCTGCACTATCTCCCACAAATAATGGTGGCTTGCGTCCGGAATTTGAACGGCGAGCTGTAACTATTTCTAAACTTTAAAATCCCGCGAAGGGGATTTTAACCAACTACTTCGAAATCCCGAGAAGGGGATATTTTTCAGCCAAGTAACTTTAGAAATCCCGAGAAGGGGACATTCACCGAAAAAAAAAGGAAAGCAAAATTCTGCGCTCGAGAAGGAGATCCAGATTTTGTTCCTATTTTAAATCCCGAGTAGAGGAATCACCGAACTGTTCACCGAATCACCGAAATTCTACGCTCGTGGAGGATGAGGAGAAGTGCAGCAAAAAATCAGCGACTGGAGAAAAGCAGCAGCAGAGACCTCTGAACTTTCCTAAATCAGCAATAACCGGATCTGTCGCGAAGGACAGAATTGATCCAGAAACTTCTGTCGCGAAGGACAGAATTGATCCAGAAACTTTCCGAAATTATTGGAATATCCTGTGCAAATCAGCAAGGCTGTCAACTTTTCCAGGGAAGAGCAATCGTGAAATCCTTGGATACGAAAAGGGATACGAATCTGGTTTGAATCAACGAAACATTGGATTACCATTGGACACTGAGAGTCTCTTCATTCAAGGTAGGAAATTTTCAATTTTAAAAATGTATAAAAATTCAAAGAAAGAAGACCTAGTAAAAGTATTAGAGGAAATAGGAGGCATCGCAGACAGCAGCGATAATATCGTTAAATTAAAAGAAAAAATTGAATCTACCGAAATATTTAAGAATGATTCTGAATTTGTCAAAAAATTGATAACTAACGCCATAGAAGAAAGAGTACAGGCAGCAGACAGGGAACTTAAACAAAGCAAAATTCAGATTGAGTTAGAAAAACTAAAATTAGAAAGACTCGTGAAAGAAATGCTTTTATTAGAGGCGAAAAACAAAGCATTTGAAATTGACCCTCCCAAAACAATAAATGATGCACCCGAAACAAACATTGAGAATCTAATTCATAGCATTAAAACTCTATCTCTTCCAGTTCCATCGAAACCTGAAAACTTTAATCTATTTTTTTCATCGTTGGAAAGAGCTTTTAGTACGAAAAAAATAAATGAGGGGCTTAAAGCCGAAATCTTAATTAATATGCTAGGTGAAAAAGCAAACAGCGTCTTGTTATACATTGAAGATGAGGATTTAAAGAACTATGAAAAATTAAAAGCTTTAATATTGCGCGATTTTCAACAAACTCCCCAAGAATGTTTGAATAACTTTAAAAATGCCTCAAAATTTAAAGAAGAAACATATATTCAATTTGCTACTCGCTTAAATTCACATTTCGAGTATTATTGCAAATTACGTAAAGTTGAAACATTTAAATCATTATGCAACTTAATCATATCCGATAAAATAATTGAGACATTGAATAAAGAGATGGCCAGTCATATTTTAATCCGTCAGGGAGAAAATTGGTTTAATCCCGTCGAGTTAGGACGAGAATTAGACATTTACATTACGTCTAAAAATATGTCTCACAGAGAAGTTTCCAATACCCATAAATATGGGCAGAACACTTTTTTTCGAAGCGAGAAAAAATATTTCAGAAAAAACCAGCCGGATCGTTTTTCTCAACCAATAAATAAACAAAATAGAGCGGAGAAACAATGCTACATATGCGGAGAAATCAACCATTTTGCACGTGATTGCGAAAAGAGATCGAATAAAACATATGATTTCAGAAGCGATAAATCAGAGAGAAAAAATACCCCTCCTAGTGATAACTTAAGAAATCAAAGCTTTAGTGTAAATTCCTGCAAACCATCTGGAGAAAATAATTTTAAACACGAGTTACAGTATGCTGAGATTTATTTGAATGGAAATCACCCGGTGAAGGCCATAATTGATTCTGGGGCTCAAATATCAGTGATTAATTCAAATAAAATAAAAATAAAAGATTTTCCTAAATCTAATATAATGCTGACGTCATGTTTTGGGGATGAACGGAAAGCGAAACTTATACAGATCCATATGTCTTTATATCCCAATGAGTCAGGGTTGAAGTTCAGCGCCGCTGTTTCGGATGAACTTACAGAAGATGCAATAATAAATTCAACGATTTACGAGCAATTAATAAATCTAGGTCAGCTTTCTTCAAGTGTAAATACTCAAACCAAAACTTCTAAGAGTGAAGATTTTTATGAATGTTCTTGTTTCAATATTAATGACTCTTGCTCTTGTGAATGTTTTTTATTTAATATCAACAGTGTGTATAGTAATGATGAACTTGATTTATCACATGTTTATGATCCTTGTATTAGAAATGAACTGTCCGCGTTGATTAATAATTACAAGCCAAACAAAATTAAAGACACTAAGTTAACAATGAAAATTATTTTAAAAGATGAAATCCCAGTATGTCAAAGGGCTAGACGTTTATCTTTTTCTGAGAAACAAAAGGTAAATGATCAGATATCAGAATGGTTAAAAACAGACATAATTAGAGAGAGTTGCTCTGATTATTGCTCCTCAATAGTTCTTTGCAAAAAGAAAGATAATAGCCTGAGATTATGTATAGATTACCGGAAATTAAATTCAAAAACAATTAAAGATAGATACCCCTTACCTCTAATTGAAGATGTGTTAGACCAATTACAGGGTTCTAAAATTTGTAGCAAAATTGATCTCAGAAATGGGTTTTTCCATATAGACGTGGACGAGGACAGTAAAAAGTACACCTCATTTGTGACACCTGATGGGCAGTATGAGTTTAACAAAGTGCCATTTGGGTTGTGTAATAGCCCTAGTACATTCCAGAGGTACATCAATTATGTGTTTCGTGATCTTCTTAGAGAAGGTGTTGTCATTTTTATGAATGATATTTTCATACCCGCAGAAAGTGAAATAGAGGCATTGAACAGGTTAACACGAGTATTGCAAACTGCATCCGAATATGGACTAGAACTTAACTTAAAGAAATGCCAATTTTTGATGTCTAAAATTAACTTTTTGGGTTATATTATTGAGAACGGTACCATTAAACCATCTTCAGAAAAAACATTAGCTGTTCAAAATTTTCCTGTACCTAAATCTACTAAACAGGTGCAGAGTTTTCTTGGTTTAACCGGATATTTTAGGAAATTTATTCTCAAATACGCTTTAATTGCTAAGCCATTAAGTGATTTACTTCGGGATAACAGAGTATTTTATTTTGGCCCAGAACAACAAACAGCATTTCAAACTTTAAAACAAAAACTTTCTGAAAATCCAGTACTACACATTTTTAAACAAGGAGCAAAGCTTGAATTGCATACCGATGCAAGTAAATTTGGGTATGGTGCTATTCTTTTTCAGCAATCTGATGATAATAAATTACACCCAATACATTATATGAGTAAAAAAACGACTCCTCAAGAGGAGAATTATTCAAGTTATGAACTTGAAGTGTTGGCTATAATTGAGGCTTTAAAAAAATTTCGAAATTATTTGGTGGGAAATAAATTTAAACTAGTAACAGACTGTTCAGCTTTCCAAAAGACTATGAGTAAACAACAATTAACTCCTAAAATTGCTAGATGGGCATTATTTTTGGAAGATTTTGATTATGAAATTGTACATCGCCCAGGTAAACAAATGAAACACGTTGATTGTTTAAGTAGATATCCTATTATGCATATTACTTGTGATGAATTAACCTCTAAAATTGTTACTTGCCAGATAAATGATGAATATATTAACTCTATTAAACAACTTTTGGAAAATAAATCAATTGATGATTTTGTGGTAAAAAATAATGTTTTATATAAGCTTGAGAATGATAATTACTTGTTAGTGGTTCCACAACAAATGTAAAATGACATTATCAAATCTACACATGCTAAAGGTCATTTTGGTATAACTAAAACTCTTGATGTACTTAAACAAAACTATTATTTTCCAGATATGAAAAAATGTGCTGAAAATGTTGTAAGTAATTGTGTAGAGTGTATATTAGTAAATAGGAAGGCAGGAAAAAGAGAAGGGTTTTTGAACCCGATTCCTAAAAATAATATTCCCTTAGATACTTACCATATCGATTTCATTGGTCCCCCCTGCAAAAAATGACCAATAGAAATCAATAAAAAAAAATTTATTGATCTGTACGGGGAAATGGAACACTGATATCAATAGAGTAGATCAGTTCAATGGACTGGTCATGATATATTGATATCAGTAGAGTAGGTCAATACAATGTATTGGTCTATATCAGTAGAATGGACTGATATCAGTAGAGTGTACTGGTCTGTATGGGGAAATGGAACATTGATGTCAGTAGAGTGTACTGATCTGTACGGGGAAATGGAACATTGATATCAGTAGAGTGTACTGGTCTGTACGGGGAAATGGAACATTGATATCAGTAGAGTGTACTGGTCTGTACGGGGAAATGGAACATTGATATCAGTAGAGTGTACTGGTCTGTACGGGGAAATGGAACATTGATATCAGTAGAGTGTACTGTTCTGTACGGGGAAATGGAACATTGATATCAGTAGAATGGACTGGTCTCTACGGGGAAATGGAACACTGATATCAGTAGAATGGACTGGTCTCTACGGGGAAATGGAACACTGATATCAGTAGAATGGACTGATCTCTACGGGGAAATGGAACATTGATATCAGTCGAATTTACTGGTCTGTACAAGGAAATGAGACATCATGGTCCCATCAGAAAAATAGACTGGTCTAAGTTAGGGAAAACAATATTAATGAAAGCATATTAGATAGGTTTAAACAGGAAAGTTAATCTTTTTTAAAATGCAAGATTTAGCTGAATTGGTCAAATGCTCTGTATGCACCATAGTAAATTTTCTACTAGCTGCAGCCAGTGGAAAACTTAATATAAATTAATAAAATATAACAGGACAGTATAAAAAAATACTTATTTAAAGCATCTAAAAATGTTTTGAATATTTAAACACTGCTTAAGTGGAAGGATAAAAGAATTATATTCTAAAAAAACATACTTCTTTATACCTACACTATGCTAGTTTTAAAGTTAACTTTAATTTCCTTTTCATGTTTCCAATTTAATTTTAAATATAATTTATTACTAAATTATATTTTATTGCTTAATATAACTATAAAAATAAACTTAAAATGTGAGTTCAAGAGGGTACCTTATTGGAAAAAATTCCTGGTATAAAAAAAATCATGCCGGCGTATGAAACACCGGTTCTGGTATGATACTGGATCGGGAATTATACCAGACCCAGCGTTTCATCAGCCAGTATCATACCGAAGCTGGTGTTTCACAAGTTAGCAGGATACTGGCTCTGGTATAATACCTAAATTGTAGTTTCATTATCTAGTATCATGCTAGAGCCAGCATATACTGGTACTAGTGTACTGTGCTCAGCATACTGGAATAGTGTTTTAAAAACCGGTTTATTCTTAAAACAAGCGTATCAAACTGTGTGTTACTACAGTTTGATACAGGATTGTTAGTGAACAGCTCTGAGCGGGAAAATAAAACATTGATACACAATTGGGTAAATAAATTAAGTCACCTGATCTATACAAAGAAATAAAATACTGACATCAATTAACACTTTATCAAAAACTATAGTTTGCACTATGTTTATAAAAACAAATTAACTTTTTTTTAAGCCTCTTTATAGTTAATTAAATTTTTTTAAACAATAAATTAAAATGTTAGAAAATTATTGTCAATAATTTTTTAATCTACAATACTACACAAAAAAATGTTTTGGAGATGGATGGATGGATTAGAAATGTTACTTTATAGATAGCCAAAAACCTGACTAAAATAAACAAGTCAATTTATTGTCATTTCAAGACCCCCCTCCCCCCCATTGTGTTTGACATAGCATTCTAAGAGTAAAAAGTTTCAATATTTAAGAAAGAAAAAAATGACAGAACAATCTTAAAGTATACCATAGGCTTTAAATCCTTATACACACAAATGATATACCATTTATTTGATTTTTATCTATAGATAGCTTGTGCTAAGCATTTGTCATCTTACCAAATATGCTAAACTTGAAATTTGGCAAAACAAAAATGTTATTTTGGGGAAAGTATTGGCGAATGCTGTTTTTGAACAAAAAGAAAAATTTATCCATTCATTGTTCATTTACTCCTCCCCAACAGCAAAATGATTCTTAATTTGTAGTTGCATTTTTATAAAATAATTCAATTTATAATAAATATGCATTTTCCTACAGAAAAAATCAATCATAAAAAAATTGTTAAGATTTACCTTTGGCTTAGAATTTTAAAAACTGGCTAATAATTTTAAATCCTTAGCATGGGTTATGTATATATAGATAGTAATATCATAATTAAAGGTCAGTAATTAAAAAGAGCAGGTAAACAAATAAAACACAACAACAGCAGCAAAATTATAATGGAAAATCATACTTAATACAATGGGAAATTAAACAGTAAGAATAACCTAATCCAAATTTACAAAAAATTATAGTTTAAAATTAAATAAAATTAGCATTATTAAGAGAAAATAATAAAACGTCATAGTAAAAGGTAATAATATACAGATAAATTTGCTATACAGAGTGAAGAGTATATTAAGACTCGTGTAATGTAGGTACTTATAAAAAAAGTTCACATGTTTCGCACAGAACTTTTAAATTAAAACATATTTCAAATTTCGAAAAAACCGAATCACACTCTTTTTCAGTTTTCACTACTTAACACAGTCAAAATAATTCAGAGCAATAGTAACGCATTGCAGAGGAGGCCTAACCAAATCTTTTTCGCAGCATCCACGTCTGGCTTTTCATTATATTTTAGTCTATCACTCTTACAATGGTGGAGAAGATATCATCAAATGGTGGAGAGTAAAAACGAGTGGAGGAAATTAACAGCAGTATTTGTGAAGTGATCAGCTTTATCATATCCAGAAATGTCGCAATGGCTCACGGAATAGAAAGTTTGCACTGACCACAGTGCTGACGTAAAATATCCTTAGTGGTAGACGGATCATGACGCCAGACTAACCGTGACATGTTTGCCTGGTTTTCTTCTCCATGTACCCCAAATACAAGTCTTGTCATGCATTCCATTCAGCTAGAAAATTTTAAACAGAACTTATCAATGTAAAAGTATTTTATTTGAATAAGTTGTAAAAAGTTTTCATCACAATGTACACAAATACATTCATGAAGATTTTATTACATTAAGAATAGGTTTAGCCAAAATAATTTTTAAATTTAATATTATTGATAATTTAATATTATTGAACTAATTTAACACGTTGAATGCCATAGGGGTCACCAGTGACTGGCGCTGAGTTTGTTTGTAGCGCCCCAGGGGTCACCAATGAACGGCGAAGCCTAGATTATTAGAAACGCATAATTAGAATAAATTTTTAATGCTCCTAATTTTTTTATATTATTATCATTACTAAGAAGAAGGTTAGAAGAAATTAGGTTGGAAGAAATTAATGCAATACATACTGAAAAAATCATTTTGGCCAGACGGGCAAGCCGTGTAAAATTAGCGTGGCATTCAACATGTTAAAGAAAAGAAAAAAAAGTTAAATCCAGCTAAGATTAAATTCATAAGAAAGTGTAAGGATTGTTTTTAACCCATAACAAAAATGGAGTAAACAAAGAAAATTTAAATGCAAATAGAAAAGTAATTATTTATAAAAATAACTACTTATAAAAATAATTATTGTTTATAAAAATATTTAATAATTGAAAATTTTTTTTGCATTTGCTTGAACACAGTCAAGACAGAGTAGCAAAAAAATATTTAATTATATCATTTAGTTATACTAATAACATAAATTTTATGTAATTAATTAATTGTACTAATAATATAAATTTAGATTACCCAAACATTAAATTGCCTTTCAGAGAGCAAAAAAAAAAAAATTTCACTGTATATAAAGTTTTTACACATATCTTTACCTTAAAATCAATATATATTTTTTTTTAAATATTGTTATCAAGCTTCGCTTCATATTTTTTGGCTACAGTTCAGGAAAAGCATTAAAAATAACAAAAGAATTTGTGATTAACACTTAAAATATAATGCAAAGTTTAAAAATATTATACACAACTAAATAAATAATTAATTTGTTACTAACGATGATATTAATGGGAATTTATGTAAATAACATGTGAACAATGTGCTTCTATTAAAGTCTCATAAAGAAACCCAGAAAAAAAAACATAAAAAATACTTTCTTCTCATGCAATGGATGGAATCTGTATATGATATACGAGTATATCGTAACCCTACCTATGCATGCACATGCAGTAATAATTCAAGAATAATATACATGTATAGATAGCTTAAAATATCAATAAAACTCAAGAATACGTTTTAATATTTCTGTAACTAACAAAGATGTAAATAAAAGTAAGAAATAAAGAAAAAATTACACTTACTAAAATATTTCTCTCCATAATATGCTTCATTCTTTCCATGACGCTCTATTGTAAACATTGAACGTAAGTCGAAGTAATGTGATTGGCTGTAACTTCAGACTGAGAAACGGAATGAACTGGGGAAAAAGTTGAAAAGGAACTTTCTCAAAATTGGGAGTGTAGGCAGCTTGATATGATTTAACGAACGATTAAAACAGATTTAACGAACGATTAAAAGTCGATTCTCGTATTTTGCATGCTCCCCTTTCGTTTCTGAATTAATAACTCCTTTTTGCTTTTATAGATTCAATTGGATTGAATTAACCATGTTTCAACAAAACAAATTTACTTATTTAATTCAAAAAAGTTTATTTTGTTTTATGATCTAAATTTATTTAAAACAAATTTCAAAAAGGAAAGGAAATTTATAAATTTATGATGGCGAGGTTAATGTTTGAAGGTAAAAAGTTTGAGATTTTACATGAATTTTTAATTTATGTAAATGTATTTCTTTTGCTATGAAGTTGTTTGAAACCTAAAATAATTAATTTATTTTGCGAATAGTTCTAGTTTAGTATAAATTCAATAATAATAATAAATCAATAAAAATTAATAACAACTTATAATAAAATTTAAAGTGATACAATTAATAATATTTTTTTTTTCCATCATGACTTTGATTAAAATAAATTTTGTAAATTACAAAATAAATAAGTAAGTAAATGATAAACTAATAAAAACAAGTTTTATTATTAAATTACTTTTATTATAAAATTACTTTCATTTGAATGACTTTAAGCAGATTTTAAAGTTATTAAAATGTGTAAAAGTTTTACTCAAAAACTTCCTTTCTTCCAAAATTATAAAATGATTTTAATAATTTTAAATATGTATTCTTTAATTAGTGCACATAGAAAGTGTACGTTTTCACTACCCTTAATATATATGTTAAGAATCCTTATAAAAATCTAAGAAATTAATTATCGGAAATAAGTATATAATCAAGAAAAAAAAATTATAAAATAATGAAGAATTATTAACTAAGTAATCTAATTTTAAAAGGTCGTAACCTGTTAGATTTCTGGAAAAATATGTATTGTAAGCAAACGTATGTAAAGTAATTCTATAGGCACCTGTTGATGTATTAATGAAAACAAATATCGACTAATAAAATACCTATTGATCAATAATTGCTAAGTTTTACTGGTGTCAATAAAAATCTGTAGATATCAGTTCATACATTGATAAAACAAGTAGAATACCTAACTGATCAACATCTATTGATACAAGCACCCTACTGATGTCAGTAGTCATCAGTTGAAGTGTGAAATACAGACAAGTATATACCAATAGAGTACCTACTGATCAATATCCATTGATACCAATACACTGCTGATATCAGTTGAAATGTCAATGGGAACAAGTACAGACCAATAGAATTCTATTGATCAATATCTATTGATACCAGTACACTACTGATATCAGTTGAAATGTCAATAGGAACAAGTACAGACCAATAGAATACCCTATTGTTCCACATCTATTGATGCCAATACACTACTGATATCAGTTGACATCAGTTGAAATATCAATAGAAACAAGTACAGACCAATAGAATTCTATTGATATCAATAAATGTTTTTATTGATTTCTATTGATCATTTTTTGTAGGGCCATGCCTTCAACTAATAAAAACTATAAACATATTTTCACCGTGGTAGATGCTTTTACCAAATTTGTTTGGTACTACCCAACCAAATCTACGTCAAGTCAAGAGGCAATGGATAAGTTAAAAGCTCAACAGATAACTTTTGGAAATCCTTCACGAATAATTACTGACCGAGGTACTGCGTT
Source organism: Parasteatoda tepidariorum (assembly GCF_982258835.1). Lineage (NCBI taxonomy): Eukaryota > Metazoa > Arthropoda > Arachnida > Araneae > Theridiidae > Parasteatoda > Parasteatoda tepidariorum. The sequence continues at coordinate 22,358,064 of NC_141759.1, read as the reverse complement.
TACTTCAACAGATTTTGAGACTTATTGCCAAGATGAAGGTATCGAACATGTGAAAATAACAACAGGCATTCCTCGTGGTAATGGACAAGTGGAAATAATGCATAAGATCCTTATACCGATACTGGCAAAACTATCAATAAAAGATCCTACTAAGTGGTACAAATTTGTTCCAACAGTACAGCGTACCGTTAATTCTACAGTTTCTCGGAGCACTCAGATGACACCTTTCCAGCTTTTGACCGGAGTGAAAATGAAAACAAAAGAGGACTTACAAATTCTGCAAATGCTGGAGAAAGAACATATAGAATCATTCATAGAAGATAGAGAGAGCATTCGAGAAGAAGCCAAAAAGAATATTTTGAAGATCCAAGAAGAGAACCGCAAGCAGTACAATAAAAGAAGAAAGAAAGCCAACGAATATCAAATAGGAGACTTAGTTGCAATCCAGAGAACTCAGTTTGGATCTGGTCTCAAATTAAGACCGAAGTTCTTCGGTCCATACCAAATCACAAAAATGAAGAAGAATGATAGATATGATGTGCTAAAAGTCGGGAATCACGATGGACCGAACAATACTTCATCTTCAGCTGACCACATGAAACCGTGGCCAGTTAAATAAAAAATTGCTTTTTATATTTTTATACTTTGCTTTCTCGTTTTTTTTCTTTTTTTCAGGTAACTGTGTCTGGTAGCTATTCTGATGAAAATGAGGACATTTTGTTCTCAGGATCGCCGAGTCTGTGGAGTTTGGAGCTGTTGTTATAGTATTATAGTGTAATAACTGCGAACATTGCGTCATCTACCATCTTGTAATATTAAAGGAAGTTGCATCATCCTCTTGACATTGAGAGGCGCTAGCCAGACCAGAAGGGGAAGTCCCGAAGGGAAACTCCCGAATTTATAATTAACTCTTACTTTATACCATAGAACACTCTAATTCTTAGTCACATGCAATCCGGAGACCACTGCGAGAAGGCAGCTCTCCCCATGTCACTGTTATATCGTTGTAACCTTTTATTTCTATTAAATTGTTATGTTTATTAAATTATCGTCATTATTTACTCCTATGCTGCACTATCTCCCACATATATATACACTTTTCTTTCATTTAAACTTTACTCGTAATTAAAAAAACGCATTATAATTTTTATTGTATCATTTCTAATATTTGGCGGCACACTTTTAGGATTTGGCAGCACACAAAAGTGCCGCGGCACAATGGTTGAGAATCACTGGTCTAGAATCAAAATCCATGTAAAGGAAAAGTTGTGTTTGTACAAAGACTGAAAGTCTATGTATTGACTTTGCAACTTAAAACATTGGTTACAGCAATGAAACAGCTAATTTAAAGTAAGGAGCTTGAACTATTCATACTGAAGAAAAGTACTAACGTACTCAATTGGATCAAAAGTAATTCAAAGGGTTATAATATATGTATTTACAGTGAAACCTCTCGGGAGAGATCATTCTGTGCTCCACAGTAAAATTGGTCGTTGATAGGGGTTGGTTGGTTCTTAGGGGTTACTTCAAAATGCTATTATTTTTCACAAACGATTAAAATTTTAGTCATTGTTGGTTTATTTTGTTTATCTTAAGAGAATTAAAAGGACCAATTTTTTAAATTTACATATTATAAAATTATATTTTAACTTCTTACTAAAAATAACAGCAATAAAAATAATTCAAATAATTGTATTATATCGATTCTTAATTGCTACCTCTATTTTTGACTCCTTAATTATACAAATATAGTTTTAAAGAAATTTCAATAAATAAATTTCAATTTCTAGAATAAGCTCTTTTTTACTAACTTCAAAGAAGTAACTAACTAAAGAAGAATTACAATCATCTCTCCTCTGTTATTGCAACATCTAACGTTTTTTCGTGGGATGGAAGAAATACTAACTTGAGTACCATTTAAGTGGTCTTATAATATATACTCGAATTTGGTGCCTTCGCAAACTATAAACAAATAATTCTTTTTGATATTAATATTTTCTTTCACGTTGGCGAAGGATAGTTACACATGAATTAAATGAGTTCTGCATAACATGAAAGGAGTCAACCACAAATGGAGGAAGACAGAAAACAATGGTAGCGTCCCTATGCTCTAATAGAGAGTAAAGAGTAAGAATATCCATGAATGCATTTTTTGTCATTTTCTGAAAATTTGATCGTCAAAAAAATGGTGAACTTTACTTTAGACAGCCTACTTTCTCTTCTTTCTTCCTTGGATATGGTAATAACATATGCAATAAAACCACGGAAAATGCGAATGAAATTTAATTTTCAAAAATATCATATTGTACACAATGTTAAGCATTTTTAAAAATCTAGAATATTTCGTAAATTCTCCTTCATTTAAGTACTTACAAGGAAGAATGAAATATCATAACTTTAATAGAGTTCTGGAAAGGAGTTCCGTACCACCACTACTGGCTATTGTATTTTCCTTGCATCGATTAAATCTAATGGAGATGGTCTTAAAAATAGGATAGTTTTCTAATTTCATTAAAATACCAAAAACCACATTTCAATGTTTTAATCTACCAGTACTTAAATATACTAATTTTTTTAGGAATTTATAAACAAGTTTTGTAATATTATTACAGATGCTAACTTGCTCCGGACAGCAAATATATATTTTAAAGTGATAGTTTATCAAATGTATTTCTTGGTATAATAAAATTGATTTGGTAGATTTTTATCCACCACTATTTCTAAATAATTCGTAGGCTTATATGATTCACCACTTTATAGTACTCATGTTATCATACCTGCCAACTCATCAAGATTTTCCGGAAGATTTTATTTTCATATTTAAAGTGGTAGTAAATATATACTATTTTTTCTTTTACAAACTTAATTTTTAAATGATTTTGATCACCACTATTCTTTCAAAAATTAAGCACATATATTAATATGCGGTACTATCATGATCGTCAACTTAAGTTTTCTCAAATGCAACGTACTTGTTTGCTTAAAATTGAAGATTTAATTCCATTCTAATACCACTGGGAAAAATGATAGTGGAAGGGATTAAAAGTTGGCAGGTATGTGTTATGCTATACCTCTTAAAAAGCAAGCAAAAATAGTCGAATATTTGCAAAATTCACTTTGAAGTAATTTACCACTTTTTTTATTAATTTGGCTTGTCCGGAGCAGTTGGCATCTCCATACCTGCCAACTTTCACTCTTCCCCAGAATGGATTTTCAGAGTGGTTGTAAAACAATAAACGAAAAACAATCTGACTCAAAAATATATTTATATTTTGATCCTGTTGAAATTCGCTAGCGCAAGTACTCATACTCATATGTGTTGGTTATCTTAGCATCAGCCCCGCTAGGGGCTCCAACTAATTCATCTGAGTGGAAATAAATAATAAATCGCCGAAGCGCAACTGAGAGGTGAAAGTTGGGGTTCAGTATCTTTTACTGAGAGAAAATTAAAATGATGTAGTGAGATTGAACAAACAAGTTTGAGAGAGAGAGAAGAGGTTTTGTGGCAGACTGCCTCGCCTCCCTTCGAGGTATTACCCCGAGCTTCACAGGTGCACAGTAGCCACATAGCCCCAGGGAAAAGGGGAAATACATAATAAATGCGCAAAATTATTTACAAGTATTTACAGCTATTTACAAAATTTACGGGACAAAACTCCATCGGATAGGAAAAAGGCGGTTGCCGGGCTATATTTTATGTTGTCTTTGATGAGCTCAAAATCAAAATTTTTGAAGTAATTGCACGTATGACAAGAGAGTGCATCTCTGAAGAAACTTGCACATAGTTCAACTATGTGCTCATCTATTTTGTTAATTTTTAACTCTCGTCTTAAATCTTTCATTCTCATGGATCTGGGGGCTCCTGTGATATATCTGAGGAATTTATTTTGAGTGATCTCCAGTTTCTTTTTTTGACTAACAGTGGTTGTGCTCCATGCAGGGGCTGCGTAGCTGATGATCGGTCGAATACATTGGAGGTATAGGGTTCGTTTTGTTTTGAGAGATAGTTTTGAATTATAGTTTAATATTGGTTTCAGAGATCTATAGGCTCCTTGCGCTTTGCTAATAATATTTTCAATATGGGTATTCCAGTTTAAAGAACTAGTAAGAGTGACTCCTAGGTAGGTGGCCTTTCGAACTAGTGGTATTTCATCATTGAAAAGAGTAATATTTGGATAAATGACTTTCTTTTTACTTGATTTCCTAATAATTAGTAGTGAAGATTTAGTAGAGAGAGATCTAGTTCCCACGCTTGATGCAACAACTCTTTGGAGCTCTATAAATATTCTTTTAAAACCATCATATAATTATTTTACTCAGCTAAATCTACATAAAAACAACATGTAATTCCCAAAGGCATCTACGGTGAGTCCTTTCCAGCCTCAGGGAGGTCTATTTATCCATTTTTAATTTTCAGTTTTTGATGTTCCATTGATGTAGGCTTAGAGTACCAGACCGCCATATTAACATGTCTTTCAATGCTAACTGATTTCAATGGTAATTTTGAAATCAATTATTTTTACTAACACTTTTCCATTTTTAACTTATAACACATCATTTCATTCGCCCATGCGATTATCTTTCAGTTTTTATAACTTATATATCTTCCGGCGGTCTGGTACTCTTTATTTCAATATCATTTTAAAAGTGTCGTAAATGTGAATAGGCTATCGCTGTGTTAAATTTTACCATTTGTAAACTCTGACTTTGGTCATTGTAATTAATGTCTTATTGTTCTCGCTTCAATCTATTTTTTATATTTGTTGTTCCCCTAAATGTCCTTTATTGCCCGAAACCCTGTTTTTTAATTTTCTCCCATCCCTTGATTTTTCATAGATTTTTATAGAGACTTCACTTTTCAATGTTAACGGTGTTCTATTCTCCATAGCAATTTGTAAACAAACTTCATGATTTCAGATACAGTTAAATGCGTTTAATCACGTGCCATCCAAGTTCTTTTATTAATTTTCTATAAATTAGACCTTATGCTGCTCTATATCTTTTCCAATTCCATGTTGTATTCAGTTAATATTAAAGTCAGAGTTTACAATTCTTTAATATTTTTTCCTTTCTTCCTTTCCTATTGTACATACATTATTCCAATGCATTTTTTATTATCATTTTACATATGTTAGGGCTATTCATATTTTCTAATAGTAGTTTAATCACATGTTTTTTTTTTTTTTTCTTAAATTGCGTATTGTGTGTACTTTTATTACGACCTAAGTCTTTCATGTATTTTTTTACATAACTTATGGTCAATTAGTATTCTTTTTCCCAATCAAATGATTGATCTATAGAATCAACTCAATGATGGACAGCTTCAGGCCAACTATTCAAGACCGGTACTAATTAATAAATTGCCATATCTACTCTCACCACTTTAATTTATATCATTAAGTTTGATTATGTTTCATTAGCACAGCGATGACCTATCACCTTAAAGTAATTATTTACATTGCTGTAACACTCCATGGCCCATTGTAATTCCTCTTTATTTCTTCTTCTTCTTATCTATCTTCAGTATAGTTATTGATCTATCTTTTATTTTATTTTAACTGATACATATTTTGGTTTTCATTTATTCTCATGTTTTGTGTGCTGTTGCCAGTGGCTCAATACTAGTTATCATAGTTTGTATCAATTAACTAGGATTGTCTAGCACTGTCTAGCTTCGTCTTCGACTATATTAGTTTTTTGTTTAGTGTATTTCTATTAATGCTTTAGTTCTTGCAATTATCATATTAATTAACATTGATAATGTAATGATCTTAATATTTTTGTCTCTGCCTAGCGCCGCAATAAAGTTTTTCTTTATTTATTGCGTTTACAGTTTCATTGCTGTAATTCTCTTGGTCAATCATAAATTTACAATTTAATGACACGATGGTAGTATTCTTAAACTAGACTGATAGGTTTTTTAGCCTAAACAATATATCTTAATTCACATAAGCAATACTTTATTGTTTTCGCTCATGTTTTCATTCAGCCTAGCGCTGCCATTAAGCGTAAATACCCCACGATTTCCTCATAACTTGTTTTTATACACTTAATGCAGTGTTATCATAATTTTCGACTGTTTCACTAATCTTTGAATCACTGGCATCGGCGCACACTAGCATCAATGGAGCATCACATCAAATCGAATTTTTAAATAAAAATTTTTACATCTTTCTTGGAATGATTTTTTCTGGATAACTGGTTGGGACTCACCCTCGCCATTTAAAATAAAAAATTAAAAAATTGGTAACTAATACTTTAGTTTCTCGAAACGTCATTTTCCTCTGACATATTGACTCTACGCATTGACTGACAAAAATCTCTGCTTACATATTGACTACCTTCTTTCATGGCTAATTCACAAGTTACAGACAATTGTCAAAATCCTGCAAGATCAACAAGATCCCAACGCAGAGTTACACAAACCTTTCAAAGAATTGACTACAATATCTCACTCACAGAAACTCCTTCCAGACCAAAAAATTCTCATCGAAAAGATAATAAAATCATACAATGTCCTGATACTAATACATCACCTTCAGTAATCGTTGATCTCACTTCTGTCTATGAACATACTTCTCCGGTAACCAACGACTACATCATCAGTGATACTCCAACTTCTACCAACAAAAATTCCTCCATCATGTCACAGACTAAAACGGATATCGAGCGCCTTCTGCAAATAATAGAGAAAAACGTCAACTACAGCTATCATAAGAAAATATTCCTTCCGCAGGAGCCACGATCTGCTTGTATCAACGCAATTCAACAAATAAGGAAGATAACTTCGGAACAAGAAACTCATGATTTGATAAACTCTAGAAACTTCCAAACATCCTTAGACAAGAAAATTGACGACATACGAATAAAACTTGCTGACTTTTCACTAAACGTTCACTCCTCATACCCACTAAATCAAATTGAAGAGAATCTAAGGACCATCAACGCAAGACTCGAAAAGTTAGAAAATACCACCTCTATCAATGTTGATGTTCCACGAGTAATAATACCACCAAAACCAATAATAGTAAGACCACAAGAAGACTGCTCCACAACTGATATCGTGGAAAGGCTGATTCAGGAAGAACCTAAACTGCCCGTGAAAAAAGTCTACAGAAACAGCAAGATGCTAGAACTAAAGTTTCATAACAATCAACATAAAGAAACGGTCCTCTCAACCTTACAAAAGACAGGCATCCAATATCACGACAAAGACGTAAAGTTGTTCTCTCTAATTCTTCTCAACACACCTACCACATTCACAGAAACTGAGATTATTGACTTGATAAAAATCAATGGCAATTTCGATCCTGCCTACGATATCATCAAACTGACCAAAGAAATCCCACATAAAAGAGATAATTCTAAGAGACATATTATTATAAGAGTCAACAGAAAACTCTCCATCAAGCTTTTGAATCTTAATTATTTCTATGCTGGACTACAACGTTGCACAATTAAAAAAAGACTGGTCTTATTAAGATGCAGAAAATGCCAGACAATAGGCCATCACCAAAACACATGTATTGAGTCACACTGTTATTGTGAGAAGTGCGGATACCAAGGTCATAGTATTGAACATTGCACGGAAAAAGAAGAATACTGTATAAACTGTCACTCATCCAACAAAGACTCCAATTTAAATCTCGACTGTAATCACAGAGCCTCCTCACCTTCCTGCCCAACTTACCTGCACGAACTTAAAGAGCTACGTCAATCCAATCAAGTCTACACAAATCCCTACTAAAAAGACATATATATTTGCTTGTTAACATTTCTCTATATCTAGTGATACTTTTAACTCTATTAGTTTTTTTTTCAGCGCTATCTTTTTTTTATTAACTTATTTTATTCATTTCTTTTTACATTCCATATTTTTTTTTCTTTCCATTTCTTACTTTTCCTCATTTTATTTATTTTTAAATTTTTAAGGCAACTTTCATTCTTGTTTAAACTTTAGTTTCTAAGCATTTCAACTTCATTTCATTTAGTAATGCTTAATCAATTTAATAATGATATAAAACAGTATACTATATCAACAAATCTTGACGGACTTAACATTCTACAAATTAATCTTCAAAGGTGCAAAGCAGCTATCTTTTTATTGCAAAAAACGGTTGTTGAGCACGGGATCGATATAGTTTGTTTTCAAGAACCATATTCTCCTAAAGGAACAATAATAGGATACCCAAGCTTTTGGAAACTTTTCGTGTCGGCAGATGGTAAAAGTGGTATATTCATACCAAATAAAACAATAACTCCTCTACAGTTAGATATCCTACAAAATTCAGTTTCGATTTCGATAAATTCATCAAATAATTCTCCATTAATATTAATCTCTTTTTATAACTCTCCAAGTAATAACGAAATAAATTTAATGAAGGATTTAATCTATTACAGCAACAAAAATTTTTATAATTCACCTACTCTAATTTGTGGGGATTTTAATGCTCATCATGACTTCTGGGGATATAACAACAATGATGCCAGGGGCGATGCTTTACTGGATTTCATAACATCTAATGATTTGAAAATTCTTAATACCCAGCCCGCGACACCGACATTTGTAACCTCTTTAACTTCATCATTTCCTGATCTTACTTTAACAAATAATCCAGATGTTTTAACATCCACAACATGGAATGTAATGGATATAAACAGTAATTCTGACCATAAGTACATATTAATCCAAGTAAATAACACATTCTCTTTTTCCTCATTCACGCGATTCAAAACGAAATACGGAAATCACAATAAGTTCAGAAAAGTTTTTTCAACTTTTAACCTAGACCTAATAGATGATTTAAATACAATACAAAATCATTCAGACCTAAACAGTTTTACGAATAACTTAATTAATAAAATTTTTATAAGTTGTCAACAAACTTACAAAACTAAACTTTTTCATCGTCCAACAAATGTCACTTGGTGGACAACACAGTTAACAATTTACAAAAAAGAACTTCAAGCAATTAAAAGACGCTTTCAACGATCAAATGATACAGAGATTATTAATAAATATAAAACAATTTATAAGAAAAAAAGAGCAGAGTATAAAAAACATATTATACAAGCTAAATATAAAAGTTGGCAGATTCTTTGCGAAAACACTAAGAATATTTACGGTGCCCATTATAAATCTACATTTAGAACAAATTCATATCCAACAATACTCACAAATATATACAACAACAATTCTCAACTTGACGAAGCAAACAACATTCTCAAAAATCTTTATCCTGACGATAATATTATTCCTACACGTCCATTAATTTACAGTAATAACACACCGGATCCCCCATTCACACACAATGAGTTACAACGCCTAATTAAGTCTCTTAACAGCAAAAAAGCACCCGGCATCGATGGAATAGATTACATTGTAGTTAAACTTTTATTCTCATTTTTCAGTACTTTAATACTTAAATTTTTCAACAAATGTCTTGCTCTAAATTATTTTCCAGATCATTTTAAGAAAGGTCAGGTTTTACTTTTTCTAAAAAAGGGCAAAGATCCAAAGCATTTAACATCTTATCGCCCAATCACCCTTCTACCTTGCTTGGGTAAATTTCTGGAAAAACTTATTATTAAAAGACTAAATTTTCATTTGGAAAATGTAAACGCCCTTTCAGATTTTCAATACGGTTTCAGATTCGGCAAGTCAGTCCATTTAGCTTTGGATAATTTTAAAGATAATTTAACACACCTAAAAAATAATTACAAACACGTTGCAGCTATATCTTTAGATATTAAAAGTGCTTTTGACAACATTCAATATAGTATAATTAATCATGAGTTGTCAAAACATCATATTCCCTCTAATCTTTGCCTTTTCATAGAAAGTATAAACACAAATAGACAAGCAATTGTTTCAACAGATCAGGGTTACGTAACTAAAAACATTTCAAAAGGTTGTCCCCAGGGGTCATGTATTGGTCCTACAGCATGGAATCTTACTATCAATAGTTTGCTTAACATACATTCTGAAAATTATATGATCCAAGCTTTTGCAGACGATCTGATTATACTGACTTTTGCCAACTCAAGGAGAAATTTGGAAGAGATTACAAATAATTCCCTTAATGAAATTCACACATGGCTAATTCAAAATGCTCTAAATCTTTCTATAGAAAAAACAGTTTACATCCACTTTTATAACACAGATCGCAGTGCAATATTTAAAATCAACAATATTAAAATTAAACATTCTAATCATTTTAAATATCTAGGAGTAGTCATTGACAAAAAATTAAACTGGGGTTCTCACATTAATCTTTTAAAACAAAAATCTAAAACATTATTAAATTCGCTTCAAAAAATCAACCAAAAATCATGGGGTATCAACCAAAAAGCGAGAAAATTAATATACAATACAGTAATAATTCCCGCATTAGCTCATGGTTGCAGCCTATGGGCTACGAATATCTCTCCACGTATTTATCGCTCTTTACAATCTATTCAAAGAAAATTTCTTTTAAACATGAGTAGAGCATATTATTCTACCCCAACGGCAGCACTTCAAGTACTAACAAATATTCCTCCTCTCGCAGAACAGATTATGTCAATATCTTGTTCAACAACCGTAACTCACCTCCAAAAAGATGCCAATTTTAATAATATAACGTATAATACACTAGACTATGAGAAAAAGCTAAAAATACCACATCGCCATCCTTCTTTTCACATAATTAACAAAATAACTTTAGTAGAACAGAATAATTCTGATTTTAACAGAAAAACAAACTATTTTACAGATGGTTCGAAGACAAACACAGGCACAGCTTTCGCTTTCCTCAATATTACACATTCACAAAGCTACACATTAGACAGGGAAAACTCGGTCTTTCAAGCAGAACAGTTGGCAATCTTTGAATGTATTAAATACATTAAGAGCACTAAAAACTTCAATAATAACGATATTTATGTAATCTGGTCAGACTCTAAATCATCAATATCATCAATACTTGATTTTGACACAAATAATAGAATTTCTTTTGATATTCAACAAGAATTACAACACACATCAATTCAAATTTCCTGGATTAAAGCACACAGCGATAGAGTAGGTAACGAAAAAGCAGATGATTTAGCTAAACAATCTACGAGACAACCAAAAAATTATGTATACCCACTTCCAGTTTCATATCTTAAACGACGTATTAAAGATTCTCTTCTAACAAAATGGCAATTTCAATGGAATAATTCAGACAGAGGCAGACGTCTATTCAAAATTATTAACAATGTTACTTTTTTTAAAACAATTCCTCCAAAACAAGTCATCTGGTTCTTGACGGGTCATGGACCATTCCCAACATTCTTTAATTACCTGCATATAACAGATACTGATCTTTGCACCTGCGGCCAACAAGGTTCGCCTGAACATTATCTCACTAGTTGTTCCTACACTGTCTCCTGGCACAGTCGTCAACCTAGCCCAACAAATTTAGAAATTTGGCAGAAAACTTTTATTACAAACAATACCTTAAACAAAAGATTAATAACAGTTATGAACTTCTTAGCGGATAATGACTATCTATTAAAATTTTAATAACTTCCCATATTACATGTATAATATTTTTTTTGGTCTTATTTCTTCCTAAATTCCACACTTTCAGTAAAATCTATTTTTTTTTAAATTTTTGAATTTTTTAAATTGTATGTTATTTAGGCTGGAGTGGAGCTGGACCAGCGGCCAAGTCCTGGGCTATATGGTTAAGGGTTTTCATAACCTAGGTACATGCTTAGGGCTTGGAGGAAAGAAAAAAAAAAAAAAGTGAAGATTTAGTGGTGTTGATGGCTACCTTCCATTTTGTGCACCAGGCTTCGATATGTGGTATGATATTACTGAGATTAGTAACAGACTTCTTGGGATTTATTGATCTGCTCATAAGTGCTGTATCATCTGCGTAGAAGGCTGAGGTGATGTTTCTCATATTATTAAAATTTGGAAAGTCTGCTGAATAAATTAGGTAGAGCACAGGGCCTGAATTGAACCTTGCGGAATTCCTGCTTTAATGTTTCTAGCGGAAGAAAATGCTGTATTGATCTTAATATGAAATGTTCTGTTTGTCAGATAATTATTAATTAGTAGTCGCTAGCGCAAGGATTATTATGCTTTGATATATTTATTGTAATTATATATATGTAGTGGTGGTCAAACTCATTTATAATTATCATTATAATTCAAAAAGTTAATTGGAATAACCTGAGTATTGCTACCACTTTAAATAGAAAAATAAAATCTTCCGGAAAATCCGGAGGAGTTGGCAGGTATGCATCTCTGTATTAAACATGAAAAAATGAGCTTTTCCGCAACGAACACATTCTGCTTGATATAAGTGCGGAAGGTATGTATATATTGAAATACGCATGCATTGAACATTTAAGTCTTCTGCACTGCGTATGATTAAGGAAGATTTTATTATCGGATGAATAAAATTAGGGGGATATTCGAGACTCAATCAACGCTTATGATTTAACGCGTTCACGCTAGATTGTCTCATCGGGCGACGCGCACCGGAGTAAAAAGTGGTAACAAATAAATTTCATTTTTTTTAGTTTTTTTTTCCGGGAATAATAAAAATTCATAACTACCAATTGTTTTTAACGGATGCAACTTTTATATTGAATTGCTTTTCCGCCGTGATAAATTCAAAATATGCCAGAATAAATTCCTTAGGAAAATAACAAAATCAAGATGGTTTATCCACAATAAAAACATACATCGCGACCGCTACATAGATTTTTTAGATCATCATATTGCAAAGCAAAATTTCAGGTTTTTTGAAAAGACCATATATTGTGACACCGCAGGAATCAATGGAATTTTTACTTTTAAAAACTTAAGAGAAGACGTAAAACTCAGGCCGATTGCAGCTCATTTTTGTAGCGACATAATTTTAACTAAAATACAAAATATTTAATTTCCTTTTATTCCAATTGCATTCCAAATACCAGAAAGAACCAACTTATAGATTACATACAAGACGAATGGGAAAAAAGCCCCCAACGGCCCCAGGCACCCAGTTATATTTCGATGATGACGTGATAAATTTCCTTACAGTGAATTGTTATTGATGAGAATAGATTAACTCCTCCCGAATATTATCTAATATTGAAATAGTTCTTCTACCAGTATTTTCTCTTTTCCGTCCCGCTTTCAGGCACAACACCCGGCGTGAACGTGTTAAAAGAATGCTGCATGATGATAGCGGATGAATGGAATTTAGTAAGAAATCGACGCTTAGAAAATCTTGGAATACAATTCATAACAGAAAAACAAACGAAACTTAAGTTTTTGAGACACTAGATCTTCCGGATGAAAAAATGCCAGGTTATGCGACAGAAGAAATAGAAAACTGGTGTCCAAACACTGCAAACGAACCAGGATTTCAAATTTAAAATAATGATGAAATTTTGAATGAAAACCGGAACTCCACTGCCGAAGAGGAAAAAGTAGGTGATCAAGTTTTTGATAGTGGAAATTCTCATATAGAAGCATGCATTTCATTAGATATTGCAATGAATTGGTCAGAACGTCAAACTGATGTTGATCCAATTCTGTTGATTTATTTAAAAAGAATAAAGGATATGGCTGCTCAAAACAAAAAGCATCTGCTGTGAAACAAAAGTCATTACTGGATTTCTTTGCAGTGGAAAATAAAGAAAAATGAGGTAAAATCAGTTATTGACAAAAAAATTATAAGAAAGCTGACACACGATTTTAAAAAAAATTTTCAAAATGAAAAAAAATATTAAAAAATTGAAGAAAAAAACTTTTAAACACGCTAGATCAATATTAGAGAGTACTGCCAGTCATAAGGTTGGAAAAAGTTTGAAGGAAAGTTAGTGCATAAATAATAATCATTTGAACTAGATCTTAAACAACTTATAAACAACTTATTAAACAACTTAAACCGATTATCCGAACTTTATATTATCCGAACCACGTTCGGTCCCGAGCAGTTCAGATGAACGGCGCTCTGCTTTACTAGGAGTCAGTCAATCATAATGGCTCGAGAGGGTAACCACAAACGGGCTTACCAGTTAAATATTTATGAAATCAGACACTAAAACGTACTTTCTCTATATGAGCGTACCTTTTTAATGATTCCGGATCCCCAAATCATAGAGGGTAGCTGTTATCTGGGAAATGTATTTTTTTACTTATTATTTCCCACCCCCTTTTTTTCATATGTCTATAATTTTTCTTTGTTTTATTCTTCATTTTGAACTTATCTAATGAGTGCTGTTTACTTGCAGCTTAAGCGCAATAAATGAAACTTATTGTTTTTCTTAGTGTTTTCTTGTATTTATATCTTGTATTTATATATATATATATATATATATATATATATATATATATATATATATATATATATATTATATAAAAGATCGGTGACTTGATATTAAAGAGTTTTTACTTACTACGAAATGTAATTCTTACTTCCTCAGAATACTAAATAATCATACTATGAAACGTAATGCCTATTAATCTCTACTAAATTGCAAAGAGCATCAAAAAACAATAATTAGAAAGGTGAAACAATTTTTTTCTTGCATTTATGCAGCTTGATGTATGTTGTATTAACGCTTTCAACGTCGAATGCTTCTCCATGCTTGGTAATTTTTTTATACCGTAAAACAGCCTTTGTGAAGTCAAGTCTGGCGAGATAAAAAGAGGGCGAGTCTGGCGAGATAAAAAATCAACCGACCAAAAATCTGAATGAACATATTCCAGCAATTGAAGATTGGTATTACGTTGTTATTCGGATTTACTTTTACCGCTATTTAGTTACAATTAATATCACATTTTTACACATCAATATAATCACATTTTTCCTTGATCAATTCTTGATTCTAGTATAATTAAAGTGAGTAAACAATAAATTAAGATTTCTGTGCTGAAGTACCGTCAGATGGGGTGACTTTGTGCCAACTGCTAATTATTAAATAACTAACATTATAATAATTAAAAACAAGAAACTATGCATGATTTGTTATCTCAATTGATAAGACTTTTAAAGTATAACCTACCTTCCTAGGCAGGATAAATAGAACTTCTTCAACAGAGCAGACTTTCCAGCCTCCGATTTTGTGACGTTATGTTGACAACTCAAATCAGTTGATACCGAGCTTTAAAAAAATACCCCTAGATGGCACAGCGCCAAAATTGAAGGAATGATAGTTTGCACCAAGTCACCCCTCGTTGCACTAGTCACTCCATCTGACGGTAACTATTTGAAGAATTGCTATCTTTTTTACGTTGCATTGTAACATCAAACGTTTTTTTTTCTCTTATGGGTGAATAACTTAAATATCATGCAAGTGGTTTTAAAATATATACTCGAAATTGGTGCTTTTACTAACTATAAAAAAAATTTCTTATTGATACTAATATTTCCTTGCTGGGATTAGGACCGTTACACATTGCTTAAAATTAATTTGCAATTAGTCAACCACAAACGTAGGAAGATGGAAAGCAATGGTAGCGCTCCTATGCTCCAATTGAAAGTAAATTGGAATATTCACGGATGCACTTTATATGCACTAGTCCAGTGTTTCCCAACCTTTTTTGTGCCATGCCCCACCTAATCCTTTCTTAAATTTTTTTGCCCCCTACGCAACATATACGTAATTTTTAATGTTAAAAAATTTAATTGTTCCCTTAAGAAACTTAAATAATAAGTTTTAGGAAAAAATCACTAGAAAATTGTTAACGAAACACAGTAAGTATTTTTTCAAAACATATAATGAAAAACTAAAATTCAAATTCGAAATAACTATAATAATGGTTTTTCTATAATAATTTATTATTTTAATTTAGTGAGATCCTTGTGCTTGATGCTTGCCGCACAGAGATTTTATGTTAGGTTCCAATTTTGTGAGCTTCAGTGTTAAATCTCCCCGTTGTGTTATATCCAGACGATTTCTTTTTTTTAGCAGTAAATCATTTACAGCTCTAAATCCACATTCAGCTAAATATGAAGATGGAAACTGTAACAGTAGTTTTCTTGCACATTTGGTTGAATTTGGGTATTTGATTTCTGTTTCCTCACAAAGCCATGCCACCACTTTTATTATATTAAATACGTTTTAACTGACTCATCATTTCAAGTTTTTCTTGATACTGCATATTATTTGATATATCAGACAAATCCACTAACATTGGCTGCATCATCTGTGTTAGAAAATCAATTTGTTTTAAATCAGAAAATCTTTCTTGTAAATCAGCCGATAGAATTTTCAGATGATCGACAATAACAAGTAAAGCGGTATCATTTAATTCACATGTTTGGAGCCAATGAAACTGCTCAAAGTTTTTGTTTTTAATAAATTTCTGACATAACTCAATAAGGGTAATGAAACCAAATATCTTCGCTTTTGCATCAGCAAGAGTTTCATTTGTTCCTTGAAGTTGCTTATTTAATATATTTAGTTTTTCAAAGATATCGGCTAAATAATTCACAAATACAAATGCTATACCATCGACTGTAAAAAGATACTTCATTTCAGGTTTGTCGCTTAAAAAATCGCTAAGTCACACATTATTTATAGGCCGCAATTATTTCAGAATTTGCTTTTGTCTTTCAATTTTGTCACCGAATGCTAGAGTATTGCATTTAAATGGCCGGAGCAAAAGGGTTAAACTCGTGTCGAGTTCATTTTCGAATTGCCCCCCTTAACAATCAAATTGCCCCCCAGGGGGCGTGGGCCCCACGTTGGGAAACACTGCACTAGTCATTTTCGTAAAAGTTAATCGTCCAAAAGAAAAAAAAAACACGTCAGATAGTAACGCCTACTTTTTTCCTTATAGTTTTTTATACATAATGATAAAATATACACTGGTGGAAAAAATAAAAAGATGGAAGATATTTTCCCTAATATCTCAAAAAATATTGAATATAAATAAATGAAATTTTGTATGGTTATAGCTTATTCCATGATAATTAAGTATGCGAAACAAAAATGAAAATGCCATTCACAGGCAAGACCTACTGCCAATAAATCCAATGTAGTCGGAACTTAAGGATAAAAGATGACAATAAAAGTGAGGCTTGTACAATGTTTGTTGCCTCTAGTATGGTGTATGGTCACCCCTGACAGACAGACAGCAGGCACAACGAGTATGCATGCTGTTAATAAGGGAGTTAAGGAGGACTTGTGAAAGACCCTCCCATTCCTCCACCAGAGCAATTTTTAACTCCAGAATGGTTCTGGGGGGAGGTTGGCGCATCGCAATAGCTCTCTCAAGAGCATCCCAAGCATGTTCAATAGGATTCAGGTCAGGGGACTTACCTGGCCAATCCATTCGTTGAATATCCTCGCTTTCCAGATACTCATCAACCATGAGAGCCCTATGTGGTCGCGCATTGTCGTCCATAAAAATGAACTCAGGGCCAAGAGCGCCCCTGAAAAGACGCACATAGGGCTCTAGGACTTCTTGACTGTACCTCTGGGCATTCACGGAACCATTGTCAAGCACATGGAGCGGTGTGCGGGTATCTTGCATGTGCGAAAATGCTTTCCCTCTCTTAATTTTGTCCACCAATGTATAAACGTTTAATAATCAGTTTACGTAGTTACGGTAATTCACATGTTCTTTTCTAAATTTCTTAAAAATAAAGCTAGTTTTAGGCTGAAGATAATGAAATTATTGTTACGTTATAATGTACTAAAAAAGGAATAATGCAATAAGTAATTTTAAAAAAAAAATATCTTTTTTTTTTCATTTACAATGTTTACAACTCTTTTGAGACAACTAAAATTGTTTTGAATGTTTACATAGATTGTAGAAAACAATTTAATGACAAATTCTTGAGTTTTGACTGCTTTTGTACACCAAGCATGTGATGCTAAAGTGAGGATAGGTTTTAAAATTCATGTACACTAAAGCTTCTTTCTAAAAAATTAATCATGCGAAAAGTGGTGAACTTTACTTTACACAGAAACACCTACATTCTCTTCTATTCTTTCCCTTTGCAGTACGAACATACTGGGAATAGTAATAACATCTTTAATGAAACCACGAAAGGAGTGAATAAAATTTAATTTTCAAAAATATCATAATGCACACATGTTAAAACTGTTAAAAAAATTTAAAAATCCAAAATATTTTGAAAATTCTTCTTTATTTAAGCACTTACAATGAACTTCGAATTATCATAATTTTAATAGAGTTCTTGAAAAAAAATTGTGAGTTCCACACCATCACTACAGGCTATTTTCTTAGCATTGTCATTGATAAAACCTAATGGACAATAGTCTTAAAAATATGATAGTTTTCTAATCCCATTAAAGTATCAAAAACACAATCCAATATCTTAATCTACCAGTAATAAAGTATACTAATTTTTATATATATTTAAAAAAAAAAGCTGTCAGATATATTTCGGATCCCTGTTTTTTCTCTAATGCTAACACTTTCTGTGCAATATGTGCGCGGAAGGTATGTTTATGTCTAATCTGAAATGTGCTATGAGGGCGAAGGATAGAGCTGCTACTTCTCCCGGGACTGGTGGGGGTGACTGCGGCGTGGAAGAGCACTGGAAGGTGGCGGGCTGGCTTCGGTGGGGAAGAGGCTTTGGTTTCCCTGGCTGACTTTATCTTCTTTGTCTGAGGCTCTTTGCACGGTATCTCGGTTCAAGAAACGGGTAGGAGGGGCCTATAGGCTGACCAATCACATGAAGATATTCCACACCGAGAAGATCAGAGGTTTCCCGGTTAGCATCGAGCGATTCCACGGCGGCCGATACAGTGATATCGCTGCCACCCTTCGGCACACTTCATTCATTTTGGTCTGGACATTTGGTCTCATTTTGGTCTTCATTCATTCTGGACTACTCCTTCCAGTGCAAGAAATCCAAAGATACTCCTGCAACTTGTTGCACCTGCAGCCAAGCTCATTAAAGTAGCGGATTAAAGTAGGCGTTACTGTCTAGTGTATGTTGACGATTTGCAGCTATACGTAGAAAAATAAATTTGTTTCACTGACAATTTTTATAAATTTTTTATTGACTGTGATGCCTCGAATTCTATTATGTATTTTTCATCAAGACCATTTGAATGATTCTCAAGCTATTCACCCCTCCCTCCTTAGAAAAAAACATTCTTGTTGTATTCAACAGAGGGGGGAAAAGATTTCAATTACTTCTTAGTTAGTAACTGATTTAATAAAAGAAAGCTAATTGTAGAAACTGAAATTTGCTTTATTGAATTTTTTTTATAAATATTTATGTAATGCGGGATTTATATGGAGAGAAGGCAAACAAGATAATGGTTATTATTGAATTATGTCTTTCCCTTTCAACTTTTAGTATTTTTTGCATTTTATAAGAACATGAAATATTATTTTATAATTATGTGGTTCTTAAAGAAGACAGATGGCTGATCCACTGATCAATAATTTAGTTTTCCATTCTATTTTTAACATAAAGGCTTAAGTTCAGTTGCTTACTATTAACTTAAAATGACTGTTTTTTAAACTTCTAAGCTAATATGTCATTTTCCTGCCATTCAAAATTTGTGAATTTCTATTTTATTTTTTCTCTCGAGCAAATTTCTATAAACTACACTGCTGTTTGTAAGATATTAATAAATGTAACAAAGGAAGTATAGAAAAAAAATTTTGATTATTTTGAAGACTTTAAATTTGAAAAAAAAATTTGGTCTGAATTGTCACGTTTCCAAAGAATCACCCAGTTATCAATAATTGACTCTTTTAATTAAAGCGATATTGATTTCAGTTTTCTTTTTAACATGTCTTTAATTCAAACTTGCCTTCTTTTTATGGCATACGTTTTTGGACATACGTCTACGAAGCATTTTTGTTAGCTCTTGTACTAAAAAAGAGATTACGGCCGAAACAAATTTCAGCCATTTTTTGACCTAAACAACGCAAGCATGAATTTTGCCCTCAATCATTGAAACATTCTGAGAAATATTTAGCCCTCGTTAGCCATCCAATAAGCAGTTATGGCGACAGTAATTTTTTTTATTAAAATGTCAAGTTGGCAAACACAAGTTAAAAATTTGCCTGATTCAAGGTTAAAAATCAACTGATTTTTAACTTTGAAAGCAAAAGTTTGAAGTTATTCGCCAAACATTTGCCTATTGTAAAAAATCGGAGCCCACAATCCACACCACCACATCTATGGACTCTTCACCGAACAAAGCTGAAGACCCTCACCAGAGGACTTACAAATAGAAACAGACTTTAGAAAAATATCTTAACCCTTTAAAGAGCCATTTATTTCTAATGAGATAAGTTAAAGTATTTTTGGAATTGAAATTGTTTTAAGAATAGTAATTGATGTAAGAAAAAAAACTCCTTTAGTTTATAAAAATGTCATTTTTTGGAGGTAAAGATATTTAAAACGACCTATTAGAAACTTATTGACTTTCATTTTTTTTCTTTAATTATAAAATAAATTTTTCAAATGCTACAAACTTCAAAAGGAATTATGTATTTTATAACTTTTATACTTTTTCGTAAACTAACAAATGGCTACCAATTTTTTTCAAACGCTCTTCAAGAAATCTGAAGTTATTAACAAATGGAAACCTAAATTAAAAGTGGGAAAAAGTGGTGGGAACGGCCTACGAAAGGGTTAAAGATTTCGGAGTTTTCCCAGAAAAAATTGTTCAACTCAAGAGAAGAAGTGGGAATGAGCTTAGGCCTTTCCCACTGTTTCTTATCATCCAATCGGATACCAGCAAATGTAAAAACATCTATAATATCAGTTCAATTCTTTAGAGAACAGTTCAGATTGAGCGTTTCCGAGGGGGACAACATCAAATCTAGTGCTGCCGGTGTCAAAAATTTGGACAAACTCAGCAAAGCTGTTCTTCGCCCAATCCCACCTGCATGAAATGTGCCGGAGCTTACCTGTCGTTCCTATGTCCAAATCCAAGAACAGACCCGGCTACCTCAGAACTGGCGAGGATTTCCACCACTTCCATGACGTCATTTCTTCAGACTTCCACAATTTTATACTGTGGATAACATTCTCATTTTATTTCTTTTTAGGATCTCATGACTCTCACCTTGCGACTCAACAGAATCGACGAATCAGTTAGTGGCGCTTTGCGCCGAATACTGAAATTATATCCATTCCCAGCATCCTGCCAAATTAGCAACCAAATGTTCGAATTTTGTCTCCAAGCGTTAATCTGTCCTCCAAAAAAAGTTATGAGAAGTGTAGATTATAGCTACTTTTTTACCTTCAAACAAAAAATTTGAAATTTGCGTAGAGGGAAAGATTTAAATTTCTTTGAATAAGTAAGCACTAAAGTGATTATTTTTGAACTTTTAAAAAATCTTAACCGTGTAGATCACTAAAATTTAATTTTACAAGACATTTTACTGTGATCACTTCAAAAAGTATTGTTATACGGAAGAAAAAACGTATTAAAATGAGAAATTTTCAGCTTCACGTACATTACATTATTTAAATTTATTAAGATCAATTGATCTCTACTTTAAAATTTTTTATAATTTCATTTAAACCTATTTAATAAAATAGAACTTTAGTAATATTTCTGATTAGTTAGTGTACAAGTGTATGCATTTTTATTTGAAATCTTTAAGAAAATAAATGTGGAAATAAATAAATTTAAAACTTGGAAAATTACGTTAAAAAATTTCATGTGCTCGTTAAAACTGTCGATTACGTAATGAATTTTCGATTCTTTATAAGTGTTTTGATTGGATGAAATGATTCTAGAGTTTAACGTCACTAGAGCAGCAATAAAATATACTGCAGTAAAAGAAAAAAAAAAGACCTATGAAAATTTTATCAAACGATATCCGTAAACTACACCTAATATTTAATATCCTTCTTATCTCTATGTGGTAGTTATAGCTATAAAGTGATTAAAGTATATATTATATAGAGGAACTAGTAAATTTATGATTAAAATTGATAGTTTTTCGATTCAAAAGTCATTTTAGTTTGAAAATAGTTAAGCATTAGAAATTAGATAATAGGTATCTGATAACAAAATTAAAAAAGATCAAAAATTAAAAAAAGTGATAGCTAAATTATGATTACCCTATGTAAGAGGTTTTTTCTCTTTTGGGTACCTTAACTCCTTTACGTGTGTTGTTAAATCATTGCGAAAAAAATATATAAATTTAGGAATTGTCTTCATAACTATTTTAATTATTTTAGCTAATTTGGAACTGTTCATAACTATTTTAATAACAAAAATTACAGAAATACATCGAAATCTATTTCCCAGTATTATGATCATTATTTTAAATCCAATACAAGCATAGCCCTAAAACTATATGTCATAAATTATTAGCTATTTTTTAAATAGAATAATTAGTAACACATAACTTTGGTGATAGGTTCAAGCAGTTAGAAAAAGGGTCAGCGCTGCAGATATCTTCAGGAGAAGTCTACCAAAGCAGAAAAAAAAAAGATTTAGACTGACCTGAACTAGTCAGTCAAATCAATCCACCACACCACTGGCATAAATTATCAGATTTTCTACCCACTTGAAAATTCGTCCTAAAAAAGAAAGTAGGAAATATTTCAAAAGCAGTGGTTCTAATCGATAGAACCATATATTCAGCTCGATCTCGTACAAAATACACTATTTTTTTTCTAGCTTTTATTTGATTTTTGAAACAGATTTTCATACGATATTTATTTTATTCTATAAAATTAAAAATTATTTTATTTCAAATGTCTTTATTAGTTTTTTTTTAGTGTTTATATTTTAGACTATGTATAACATTAGTCTAATTTTTTTAACTTTGATAGTTAAAAAAAAGTTAATAAATTTTATAAAAGTTACATAATAAGTTACATAATAATAGTTGTATAAAAGTATTTATATAAAAGTTAATATGAAATTTAACATATTAAATAAATAAGCGATAATAAAATTTTAAATTAAAATGCAAAACATTGAATATCGAGTGCCCCTAGCTTTCAAACTATTCGAACATATACATTCTTTAAAAAAAAATATATTAATAAACAATGTGCAATAAATTTAATGGAATGAACGTCGAATGTTTATGGGGGTACGGATGAGAAGCTTAGGTGGGCCGACGATTTCTTACAAAAAGGTAACATATAGAGACAAAAAAACAATCTTTTGGTTTCAAAGTCAGATTGGCTTAAATTTGTTTTGAAGAGGCGAAAGAAATATTGCGATTTCTTAAAAAGGGTTTATGTTTCGAAGCAAACTTCAAACTTGTGGTTGTCAACTTATCTCCCCTATATAAAGAAATTTTTTCTCTTAAAAAACTTAAAAATAACAATAAAAATTATTGTTTCAGCTAGAAGTTCCCTACTTGCAAAAAGAAATTGATATTGGAAAGATGTCTCGCCAGTTGTGGTAAGTATTCAACTACATTTTTTTTTTCGAATGTAAAATTTTTGGAAAATTTTGAAGCTATTCTGTAATTGCTCCCACTGACCCAACATATTTTCCATTTATTCCAAATTAGAGTCCTGATCTCTTGGATTGCATTATAACCAGCACTAACACTCCATTCATATGTTATACAGTCACCCAGATGTCAAGCGACAATGTTCCGGTGATCGTTACTCTCAGAGAAGTCATAAAAGATGCACCCATTATTTGTAAGAGAACAAATTGAGACCTTTTCACTAAAATTCTCCTACAAAGCGAAAATTTTTATCCAGTTCGAAGCACTAACGACATAAAGACTGCTATTGGCTCTTTAACAAAAGACATGCAAAATGCACGCTGAAACGCCACTAAAATAACTATTAGTGAAAGCAATTTTTTGGCTCTCTCAAGATGTGAGAGAAGAAATCGGATATAAAAATTACATGAGGAACAGATGGCAAAAAGTAGATATCCAGAGACAAACAACAGCTTAATAGATTCATTAAGGAAATTAGAAGAAAATGCAAACAGCATAGAGATAATAAATGGAATGACAAAGCAGAAGGACTCTTTACAAAAGACCAAACAGTTTGCAAGATGACCAGGGCACTAAAACAATCTCATCATCCATAGTAACCAAAATATTGATACAGCTGAAGATAAATTAGAAGTTTGACAAATACAATCGAAAATCGATTCCAACTAGTTGAAAACCCAAGAAACGATAAAGAAAATGAAAACGTAAATAAGATTTGTAACAATTATTTCAATAAAAGCAACGCTGATGCTATGGATGAGGTCGATCAGGCCGATATCATCAATATTATTAATAAATTAATAAACAGAAAAGCACCGGGCGAAGACCATGTAAACAATGTCGCGATGAAGCATTTACCCACAAATCAAATAATTATTCTATGTAACATATGTAATGCCTGTATTAACTATAATATATATCGCGAGAGTTAGAAAAATGAGACTATTATCTTTTTCCCGAAGTCAGGAAAAAAAAAGAGAGTCGCTACCAATTTTAGACCTATAAACTTACTACCAACCTTCGCATAGTCGGACAAAATCAGAAAAATGTGGCCAAAATTTGAAAATTAACTTCAATGTCCTAAAAATTGATCACCTATCTTTTTGGGTCGCTAATTTCCATTATGAAATCAAAATTTAAAAAAAAGAAACAAAGTGGTGGATGATTACTGAAAAAATTGTAAATAAATAGATTAAAAATTTTTACTAGTAGTTTTTGAGATCTTTGATTACAAATTTGTGGTTAATAATTTTAATAAATGAAGTAATGGATGTAAAATCGCAAATATTTATCAAAACAAATTTAAACTAAATAAATTGAATCAAAATATTTAGGATTGTTATTTACAAATTCGATTATCGAATTTTAAAAAAAATAATGAATCTATTTTGCTAGATTTAAAATTTTGAAAATGTTACAACAAAAATAATAATCTCAAGTTTATTTTTATAATTTTTTCATTAATTTTATCATTATTATAAAAATGACACGAACTATAAAAATCGATATATCAGCCAAATTCGCAAATATTCGCAGCTAATTTTTTTTAGTTCTTGAGTATACATACCAAACAAATGTAGACATTTTTTTTTACCTCGGCTTACCTACGTAAAGCTTTTTTTATAGAGCACCCTAAAGTTACAATTTACAGAAAGTACATGACAGAAATAGGGAAATGTCTCTTGTTTTAATAGTATTTATATAAAATAATGAATTCATATGTATTTTAGAAATACATTTATGTATAAATAATGCATAGTTTTAATATTTTTATTTACTATAAGGATTTATCCTATTAATAAAAATTTAACTGAAAAATTTAATTTTTTTTATTTTGTCTTTGTTTCTATTCAATTGCCATTTCCATTAATAAACCAAAAAAAAAAAAAAAAATACACCGTCATATTCCTTGGACATTTTACTACAAAAAACCATATTGAGATTTTTGTTTCTTATAACTTCATTTTTTTTTTTTTTTTTTTGACCGCGAAAAATGATTTCTGTTCCACAGTGCTTCGGGAAGATCCTTGAAAAATTATACTTCCGAGACTTCAACCTCATATTAATTTCCTACCAAAGCAGCAATATGGATTTAGGAAGAACTCATCAACCATAAAACAGCACATCCGACTTGTGAACTTCGTCAGTTACGTCATTTATAAAAACGAAATCACAACTCTCTTTATAGTAGACGTGCCTAAAGCCTTTGACCACGTTTGGCATAAGGCACTAATAACCAAATTAATAATCCAAAATCTACCCTCAGCTATTTTTCGAATCATTGACTCGTACCTGAAGAAAATAGCTTTCCAAATCTGACTCAATAATAAAATTTTTGGAAAGAAAACCCATAAACGCCGGTGTCCAAAATTGAAGCATCATCCATTAAACAGCCCATCCGACTTGTGGACTTCGTCAATTACGTCATTTATAAAAACGAAATCACAACTCTCTTTATAGTAGACGTGCCTAAAGCCTTTGACCACGTCTGGCATAAGACACTAATAACCAAATTAATAATCCAAAATCTACCCTCAGCTATTTTTCGAATCATTGACTCGTACCTGAAGAAAATAGCTTTCCAAATCTGACTCAATAATAAAATTTTTGGAAAGAAAACCCATAAACGCCGGTGTCCAAAATTGAAGCATCATCCATTAAACAGCCCATCCGACTTGTGGACTTCGTCAATTACGTCATTTATAAAAACGAAATCACAACTCTCTTTATAGTAGACGTGCCTAAAGCCTTTGACCACGTCTGGCATAAGACACTAATAACCAAATTAATAATCCAAAATCTACCCTCAGCTATTTTTCGAATCATTGACTCGTACCTGAAGAAAATAGCTTTCCAAATCTGACTCAATAATAAAATTTTTGGAAAGAAAACCCATAAACGCCGGTGTCCAAAATTGAAGCATCATCCATTAAACAGCCCATCCGACTTGTGGACTTCGTCAATTACGTCATTTATAAAAACGAAATCACAACTCTCTTTATAGTAGACGTGCCTAAAGCCTTTGACCACGTCTGGCATAAGACACTAATAACCAAATTAATAATCCAAAATCTACCCTCAGCTATTTTTCGAATCATTGACTCGTACCTGAAGAAAATAGCTTTCCAAATCTGACTCAATAATAAAATTTTTGGAAAGAAAACCCATAAACGCCGGTGTCCAAAATTGAAGCATCATCCATTAAACAGCCCATCCGACTTGTGGACTTCGTCAATTACGTCATTTATAAAAACGAAATCACAACTCTCTTTATAGTAGACGTGCCTAAAGCCTTTGACCACGTCTGGCATAAGACACTAATAACCAAATTAATAATCCAAAATCTACCCTCAGCTATTTTTCGAATCATTGACTCGTACCTGAAGAAAATAGCTTTCCAAATCTGACTCAATAATAAAATTTTTGGAAAGAAAACCCACAAACGCCGGTGTCCAAAATTGAAGCATCATCCATTAAACAGCCCATTCGACTTGTGGACTTCGTCAATTACGTCATTTATAAAAACGAAATCACAACTCTCTTTATAGTAGACGTGCCTAAAGCCTTTGACCACGTCTGGCATAAGACACTAATAACCAAATTAATAATCCAAAATCTACCCTCAGCTATTTTTCGAATCATTGACTCGTACCTGAAGAAAATAGCTTTCCAAATCTGACTCAATAATAAAATTTTTGGAAAGAAAACCCACAAACGCCGGTGTCCAAAATTGAAGCATCATCCATTAAACAGCCCATTCGACTTGTGGACTTCGTCAATTACGTCATTTATAAAAACGAAATCACAACTCTCTTTATAGTAGACGTGCCTAAAGCCTTTGACCACGTCTGGCATAAGACACTAATAACCAAATTAATAATCCAAAATCTACCCTCAGCTATTTTTCGAATCATTGACTCGTACCTGAAGAAAATAGCTTTCCAAATCTGACTCAATAATAAAATTTTTGGAAAGAAAACCCATAAACGCCGGTGTCCAAAATTGAAGCATCATCCATTAAACAGCCCATCCGACTTGTGGACTTCGTCAATTACGTCATTTATAAAAACGAAATCACAACTCTCTTTATAGTAGACGTGCCTAAAGCCTTTGACCACGTCTGGCATAAGACACTAATAACCAAATTAATAATCCAAAATCTACCCTCAGCTATTTTTCGAATCATTGACTCGTACCTAAAGAAAATAGCTTTCCAAATCTGACTCAATAATAAAATTTTTGGAAAGAAAACCCATAAACGCCGGTGTCCAAAATTGAAGCATCATCCATTAAACAGCCCATCCGACTTGTGGACTTCGTCAGTTACGTCATTTATAAAAACGAAATCACAACTCTCTTTATAGTAGACGTGCCTAAAGCCTTTGACCACGTCTGGCATAAAGCACTAATAACCAAATTAATCATCCAAAATATACTCTCAGATATTTTTCGAATCATTGACTCATACCTAAAGAAAAGAGCTTTCCAAATCTGATTCAATAATAAAATTTTTGGAAAGAAAACCCATAAACGCCGGTGTCCAACATGGAAGCATCCTACTCATACTCATATGTGCTGGTTATCTTAGCGTCAGCCCCGCTAGGGGCTCCAACTAATTCATCTGAGTGGAAATAAATAATAAATCGCCGAAGCGCAACTGAAAGGTGAAAGTTGGGGTTCAGTATATTTTACTGAGAGAAAATTAAAATGAAATAGTGAGATTGAACAAACAAGTTTGAGAGAGAGAAGAGGTTTTGTGACAGACTGCCTCGCCTCCCATCGAGGTATTACCCCCGAGCTTCTCAGGTGCACAGTATCCACATAGCCCCAGGGAAAAGGAGAAATACATAATAAATGCACAAAATTATTTTCAAGTATTTACAGCTATTTACAAAATTTACGGGACAAAACTCCGTCGGATAGGAAAAAGGCGGTTGCCGGGCTATATTTTATGTTGTCTTTGATGGAAGCATCCGTGGGCCTTCATCATATCTCATCATCAATATAATCACATTTTTTCTCGATTCTAGTATAATTGATGTGAGTAAACAATAAATTAAGATTTCTGTGCTGAAGTACCGTCAGCTGGGATGACTTTGTTCAACGAGGGGTGACTTTGTGCAAACTGTTAATTATTAAATAACTAACATTATAATAATTAAAAACAAAAAATTATGCATGATTTGTCATTCCAATTGATAAGACTTTTAAAGTATAACCTAGCTTCCTGGGCAGGATAAATAGAACTTCTTCAACCGAGCAGACTTGCCAGCCTCCGATTTTGCGACGTTAAAAAATTTGAAACTGTTTGTAACTTGAGCTCACAATTTTTCAAGAACGTTTACATTGCCTGTTCTCAGTAAACCATCCGTTCGTAATGTTGACTATTCAAATCAGTTGATACCGAGCTTAAAAAAATGCCCCTAGATGGCACAGCGCAAATATTGAAGGAATGATAGTTTGCACCAAGTCAATTGATAAGCACGTTGCACAAGTCACTCCATCTGACGGTAACTATTTAAAGAATTGCTATCTTTTTTACGCTGTATTGCATCAAACGTTTTTTCTTTTTTTCCCGGGTGAATAACTTAAGTATCATGCAAGTGGTTTTAAAATATATACTCGAAATTGGTGCTTTTACTAACTATGAAAAAAATTTCTTATTGATACTAATATTTCCTTTCTGGGAGCAGGACCGTTGCACATTAATTAATTAATTAATTGTAAAGCAATTTTAAAATTAATTAATTAATTTAAAATTAATTGAAATTGATAAAGATGGAAAGCAATGGTAGCGCTCCTATGCTCCAATTGACAGTAAATTGGAATATTCACGGATGCATTTTATATGCACTAGTCATTTTCTTAAAAGTTAATCGTCCAAAAAATAAATAAATTAAAAATTTAAAAAAAAAAACATGTTAGATAGTAACGCCTACTTTTTTCTTCATATTTTTTTTTTATACATAATGATAATAATATATAAACGCTTAATAATTAGTTTACGTAGTTAGGGTAATTCACATGTTCTTTGCTAAATTTCTTAAAAATAAAGCTAGTTTTAGGCTGAAGATAATGAAATTATTGTTACGTTATAATGTACTAAAAAAGAAATAATGTAATAAGTAATTTTAAAAAAAATCTCTTTTTCTTCATTTACAATGTTTACAGCTCTTTTGAGATAATTAAAATTGTTTTGAATGTTTACATAGATTGTACAAAACAATTTAATGACAAATTCTTCAGTTTTGACTGCTTATGTAACATTGATATATACTGAAGTTTTTTTCTTAAAAATTAATCATCCAAAAAGTGGTGAACTTTACTTTAGACAGTAACACCTACTTTCTCTTCTATTCTTTCCCTTTGCAGTACGAATATACTGGGAATGGTAATAACATCTTTAATGAAACCACGAAAGGAGAGAATAAAATTTAATTTTCGAAAATATCATAATGCATAGAATGTCAGAACTGTTAAAAAATTTTAAAAATCCAGAATATTTTGAAAATTCTTCCTTATTTAAGCACTTACAATGAAGTTTGAATTATCATAATTTTAATAGAGTACTTGAAAAAATAGTGAGTTCCATACCATCACTACAGGGTATTGTATTTTCCTTGCATTGTCTTTGACAAAACCTAATGGGCAATAGTCTTAAAAATATGATAGTTTTCCAAATCCATTAAAGTATCAAAAACACAATCCAATATCTTAATCTACCAGTAATTAAGTATACTATTTCTTATAGATATTAAAAAAAAAAATTTGTAGAAAAACTCTACTTTTCATAATCTATTACTAAAACTTTCTGTGCAATATGTGCGCGGAAGGTATGTTTAATCTGATATGTGCAATTTTCTCTTCGACCACTCTTCATGTTCTGAGGGAGGCTCTAGAGCATGGGTCGCCAAACTTTTTTCATCATCGACCCCTATATAATTTTTCGAAATCTCCATCGACCCCCATAACAGTAGTGATTTCCCGTTAATTAAGATAAAACTCTATTAGATACGGTGTTTGTACATTTATTTCATGATTTAAACATTTATTAAAGTAATAGTACATTGTGTAACAATAGTTTTATGAAAAATATATTAATGTTGAAATTTAAATACCTTAATATTTATTAAATAATAAGTAATTATAAATAAGTAGAAATAGTAAGTAAAGTAACTACAGATTTATTGCTTCTTAACCAATGAGATGAGTGTGCCTGGTGTTTTTTTGCAAGTAACGCTATATTGGGTTCAAAATTGATCAATTTTAAATCCCCTCGTAACTCCACATTTAATTTATTTCTGTACTTAGTTAAGATTGAATTTACGTGACTGAAACCGGCTTCAACCATATAGGAACTTTGAAATGCTATCATAAATGGCTGAGCTATTTCATAAAGTTCTACATATTTTTGCATTATATTTATATTTGTTCGAAATTTACTTATTGTTTAATTTTTAAAAAGCGTCTTTGCTTCAAGATCCGATAATAATTTAACAAACTCATCTTGCAGGTTGATGTCCACGTTTTTGATGATGCGTTTATTAATTTATGCTCTATAAAGAAACTGATATTAAGTCAATTATAAAAAAAATTCGCAAATTTTACATACTCAATTAGATATTTGGGATTTACGTATTAAGAACTGTTTTTTCTTCGACCCTTCCGATTCAGATCGATCCCTGGCTCAGATCGACCCCCAATTTTGTTAAATAGACCCCTGGGGGTCTATATAGACCACTTTGGCGACCTCTGCTCTAGAGTCAAAATCCATGAAAAGGAAAAGTTGTGTTTGTACAAAGACTGAAAGTCTATGTATTGACTTTGTAACTTAAAACATTGGTTACAGCAATGAAACAGCTAATTTAAAGTAAGGAGCTTGAACTATTCATACTGAAGAGAAGTACTAACGTACTCAATTGGATCAAAAGTAATTCAAAGTGTTATTATATATTTATTTACAGGGAAACCTCTCGGGCAGGGGCTAATATAGTAATAGAGCATAGATAGGGTTGCAAGTTTGTCGCGGAAAAAAAGACATAAATTTGTGGGTGATTCGCGCAAAAGTTTTAAAAAATCGCGAAATTTTCGCTGATTACATATGCACTGATATTTACACCGAAAATAAATTTAAAAATAATAAAAAACATAAAAAAGTTAAAAAATTTTACTTTTAAGCAATATTAATGCAGTTACTTAAATGTACAGAATTTTGATACAAAATATTATACATGGTTAGGTTATTCTCGCTAATGTTTCTCCTTTCATCACTCAAAACATTTTTGTATTTTGAAAAAGATCGTTCGGCATCCACGCTATTAGTTGGTACTGACAAACATCGAATTGCCACTTTAGACAGTTTTGGATAGCGTTCCATCTTCGATTTCCAAAACTTAATTAATTGTCTACTTTCAACGCGTAGTTCATTAACTGTCGCTTTGTAAGCATTAAATTCGTTCTTCAACTCTTCTTCATCCTCAAACATGGGTATAGAGTTAAAAACAAAAAAACTATCATCTTCTTGGAAAACATCTAAGTATTTGAATTGATCAAAAGGATCAAAAGCTCTGCATGCTTTAAAAAAGCTTGATGCTGGTTGACGAAATCTGTGTGTTGTAATATTGCCTTCAAAAAAGTATGCCTGAATTTTTTCCTGGCATGATTTTAAAGCTTTTTTAGATTTCAAGTGCTGGCAGGTTATAGATTTGCTTTTTAAATCTTCAGCAAGATCAGATATTTCATTAAAAATAACATGCGAACTTATTCTTTGTTTTTCATATAAATTTAATAGATTCAAAATTAAAGATGCATATTTTTCAATCTCTCTTAAATCTTCACTCAATTCTGCGTTACAACATTCTTCGGAAATCGTGCTGATCAAAGAACTACTGCTATTTTGTTGCTCTTTATCGAAGAACTCTGCATATTCAGCTAAGTAATTTGCGTGAAACAAAGCTGCCAGCTATTCCATCTGGTTTGTACGGGAACCGGTGGTAGAGCGGCGTTTTTGCCCTTTTCAACTAAAAAGGCTCGAAATCGACCCTTACGTGAAGGACATGCTGTGAATGCACGCTTTAAATGCACAATACAAGAATTCACTTTTTCAAATTGATTTTGTCATATTTCTCCTAGGAGATTTAAAAGATGTGCATTATTGCAAATCACATGAACAGCATTCAAGAAAACTGCTTTCAAACTTTTTTCCCATGCTTTGTTCATGTAAGACGCATTGTCAGTAACGAAAGATGAAATGGTATTAAAACGAAGCTTGCACTTTTGACAACACTGGATAACTGCTTCGCTTACAGTTTGAAATTTACATTTT
The DNA here is from genome assembly GCF_982258835.1 of Parasteatoda tepidariorum. NCBI lineage: Eukaryota > Metazoa > Arthropoda > Arachnida > Araneae > Theridiidae > Parasteatoda > Parasteatoda tepidariorum. The sequence continues at coordinate 22,325,329 of NC_141759.1, read as the reverse complement.
CCAGTGGTATGCTTTCTAAGAAAAAAGCAGATAAAGAAATGCCAGAACTATCATCTTGTATGTCCACAGATGGAACTGCTAACACATTTAATACATATCTGTCTTCAGAGTCTGTAGTTTCATCCGTCGAAATACTTGCACCAGCTGCAGAGGATAAAATATCGGCAACTTGATTTTTATGAAATTCGTGAATCTTAGGCAGGTAGCGGTTTCGTAAGTGGCTAGAGCTTGGAATGACACCAATATCTTTAAGGGAATTTTCCAGATAACCCTTCAGTGCAGGATTATCTAGCTTGTTCAGGGGAATGTTTGCCGCTGCAAATACACCTACCAACTTTGAAAGTTGAACACCACGGTGTTGCTCTTGAATGGGTTTTTTTTTCAAACAACTTTTCAATACCTGTTTGAGTTACACTGGGTTCACTGGTTTTCTTTTTTAGATGTAGTTTACTTTTTAAATGTTTTTCACAGCTATCTTTCCTTGAAAAATCTACTGGAACATTGCAATTAGCACAAAACAAAAGATTCTTTCTTACTTCAAAAGTTCCTTTTTTATATTGCTTACAACGCTCGAGAGCAGTTATCTTGCTCGTATGGCTCATTTTACCATCTAAGAAGAACCGAAAACTTTCCTTAACCTCGCTTGAAAATGAAATGAGATATTTTCAGTAGACTTTGCATTATTTTTGTAGGAATGAAAGTTACAATACACTTTCCTGTTATCCATCAAAAGATTACAAGAGCCGCTCTTGAGTATTCTATTGTTAACAAGCATTTCCACATGCCTTTCTGTACCTATTGAAATAATCAGTGTAAATATATGTATCTTCTCACTACTAGGAATATCCTGCGAAAGAGTCAATTTTTCTTCTTCTTTTGTTTTCCTTTATCTTTTATATTCTAGTTGACTGTTAGGAAAGGGAGGCATTGGTGTCAATCAGTCAACAAAAAGATAAGTCTTCAATCAACTTTTCAGTCCTATTAATTCCAGCAATGAAATTCAACTCCCCAAATAATTTGTTAACTACAAATGTCTTGTGGTTGCCCCCCCCCCCCTTGCTTGGTGAGTGCTATAAGATGGGGGCTCATACAGTGAGAGGACTGTCCCTCTGGTCAATGGAGGGGGAGATAAGAATTGATAGATTTATGAAGAATTAGAACGTAGAAAATGTTATCTTTCAGTTTGTTCATGGTATTCAATTTCAATACAAAAGCGAGGAGCTTGTATAGAGCCTAACCCAATTCTAATGTCATTTTGCTAGATACTTTTGTGAATGCTTTGAAAAAATATAATCAATTTTTAAACTTCAGAAAAATAATAACTACAAATATATTTTTATTGATCAGATAAAACAGAAAAAAATAACTTCAAATTGCGAATAATTTTCATTTAAATCACGTGAATTGAATAACTTTCGTTCAAATCGCGCAATTTTAAAAAATTCGCGAATTTTTGGAAAAATACTTGAAATTTCGCGGAAACGTTCGCGAAAATTCGCGCTGCAACAAATTTGCAACCCTAAGCATAGATACTAATATATTATATCTATGCTCTCGGGAGAGTTCATTCTGTGTTCCACAGTAAAATTGGTCGTTGATAGGGGTTGGTTGGTTCTTAGGGGTTACCTCTACTTACTTCAAAATATTATTAAAGATTCATGATTTTTCACAAACGAATAAAATTTTAGTCAGTGTTTGTTTATCTTAAAAGAATTAAAAGGACCATTTTTTTTAAAATTACATATTATAAAATTATATGTTAAGTTCTTATTGAAAATAACAATAATAAAAATAATTCTAGAAATTGTATTATATCGATTCTTAATTGCTACCTCTATTTTTAACTCCTTAATTACACAAATATATTTTTCTTAAAAAAATTTCAATAAATAAATTTCGATTTCTAGAATAAGCTCTTTTTTTTACTAACTTCAAAGAAGAATTACAATCTTCTCTCCTCTGTTATTGCAACATTGAACGTTTTTTCAGGGGATGGAACAAATACTAACTCGAGTACCATTTAAGTGGTCTTAAAATATATACTCGAATTCGGTGCCTTCGCATACTATATACAAATAATTCCTCTTTAAATATTAATATTTTCTTTCACGTTGGCGAAGGATAGTTACACATGAATAAAATGCCTTCTGCAAAACATGGAAGGAGTCAACCACAAATGGAGGAAGACAGAAAGCAATGGTAGCTTCCCTATGCTCTAATAGAGACTAAAGAGAAATATTCATGTATGCATTTTTTGTCATTTTCTGAAAATTTAATCGTTCAAAAAATGGTGAACTTTACTTTAGACAGTAACGCCTAATTTCTCTTCTTTCTTCCGCAGTACGAATATCTTGGATATGGTAACAACATATTCAATAAAATCACGAAAAATGTGAATGAAATTTAATTTTCAAAAATATCATATTGTACAAAATGTTAAAACTGTTAAAAAAAATTTTAAAAATCTATAATATTTCGTAGATTCTCCTTTATTTAAGCACTTACAAGGAAGTATGAAACATCATAACTTTAATAGAGTTCTGGAAAAAATAGTGAGTTCCGTACCACCACTACTTTCAATTGTATTTGCTTTGCATTGTCATTGATTAAATCTAATGGAAATGGTCTTAAAAATAGGATAGTTTTCTAATTTCATTAAAATATCAAAAACACTGCTTAATATTTTTTCTACCAGTATTTAAATATATTAATTTTTATGTGTATTTATAAACAAATACTATAATTGTTTTTTTTCCCAATAACAGACACTGAATTTGAATCTTTGCCTATACTATGCCAGAATTGTTGCTCATTTCGCGTTACCCAGTGGGCACCTATGAACCAAAGTCACGGAGGCGAGCAACATCCACGCCACACTGCCACATCATACACACACACAACAGAGGACAGCACAAAGAGAGAGAGAAACATCGATGCCCAGAGCGGGATTCGAACCCGCAGCCTATGGCTTCGCAATCAGGCACGCTAACCGCTCGGCCACCATGCCAGCAGTGTAATTGTAAACATGAGCTTTTCCGCTATACGAACACTTTCTGCATGGTATATGCGCGGAAGGTATGTATATATTGAAATATACATGCATTGAACATTCAAGCCTTCTGTATTGCGTATGATTAACCCTTTCGCCGACTGTCACTAATACGTGCCAGCATAAAACCGTATCAACCAGGGTAAAGAGATAAAACTGGTAATCAAAGTAATTCTTTAGCAGTTTATTTGTGGGCGGAGTTATAATTGTTTGATTTATTTAATTCACTATTACTTTGTTCAAAATAGAACTATTTAGTTATACTTTGAATTAACATTGATTATATATATGATTAAACTAACAATAATTAAAGTAAAAGCAAAGTAAGTCTGTCAAATTAGAAACTGCATTTAAGTTACCGTTTTTTATTTAATTACGTCCTGATCCTGATTTTGTACGAATGCTTTTCTAAATCACCCGTCCCCAAGAGGTTAAGGAAGATTTTACTATCGGATGAACAAAATCAGGGGGATATTCGAGATTCAATCAACGCTTTTGATTTAAAAGAATGCAGCATGATGATAGCGGATGCCTGGAATTTAGTAAAAACATCGACGCTTAGAAAATCTTGGAATATAATTAACAGAAAAACAAACGAAACTGAAGTTTTTGAGCCAGTAGATCTTCCGGATGAAAAGATGCCAGGTTATGCAGCAGAAGAAATGGAAAACTGGTGTCCAAACACTGCAAACGAACCAGGATTTCAAATTTAAAATGATGATGAAATTTTGAATGAAAACCGGAACTCCACAGCCGAAGAGGAAAAGTAGGTGATCAAGTTTAAGAGAGTGGAAATTCCCATATAGAAGCATGCATTTCATTAGATATTGCAATGAATTAGTTAGAAAGCCAAAATGATTTTGATCCAGTTCAGTTGATTTATTTAAAAAGGATAAAGGATATGGCTGCTAAAAAAAAGAAAAAAAAAGCATCTTCTTTGAAACAAAAGTCTTTGCTGGATTTCTTTGCAGTGGAAAATAAAGAAAAATGTGGTAAAATTAGTAATTGACAAAAAAGTTATAAAAAGCTGAAACAAGATTTACAAAAATTCAAAATGAAAGAAAGTATTAAAGAAAATTGGAAAAAAAAACTTTTAGACACGCTAGAGCTACTTTAGATATTACTGCCAGTCCTAAGCATGGAAAAAGTGTGAAGGGAAGTTAGTGCATAAATAATATTCATTTAAACTAGATTATAAATAACTTTTCAATTATCCGAACTTTTCTTTATCCGAACAACGTTCGGTCCGGAGCAGTTCGGATAATCGGCGATCTACTGTACTAGGACTCAGACAATCATAATGGTTCGAACGGGTAACCATAAGCATGCTAATCAGTTAATTAATTTACGAAATCAGACACAAAAACGTACTTTCTCTATATAAGCGTACCTTTTTAATGATTCCTGACCCCCAAAACATAGAGGGTAGCTGTAGTCTGGAAGATGTGGTCCCAAAAAATAACATTTTAGCCAGCTCAATTGGGCGAATAGTTTCTGAGCTTTTCTCTTTAAAAAAAAAACTGAAAGCTTGGTGACTTGATCTTAATGAATTTTTATTTACTACGAAACGTAACGCTTACTTTCTCAGAATACTAAATAATTAATAATTACATTATAAAACGTAACGCATACTAATCTTTACTAAATTGCAAAGAGCATCAGTAAATAATTTCAAAGGTAGAACAATTTTGCATTTATACAACTAGCTGTATGTTTGTGTTAACGCTTTCAACGTCGAATGCTTCTCCATGCTTGGTAAGATTTTTTCTTTTCTTCTTTTTTTTTTTTAACCAGAAAACATCTTTTGTGAAGTTATCTGCCAGGATAAAAAAATGGGCGTATCTGTTTCACTCCCAATTCCAGATCCCAAACGAAGTACAGATTTTGAGCAGCGAAGATGAATGGTGGACGTCAACGCCAATCTTAAGAAATTGATTATACAGACGGATTTCTAACACAATTTTTGCTTTTTCTATGAAACTCACACTCAGTCATCGTTAGTACAGAGTAGGATAACCGAACGTTGAAATAAATTACACCAATTTTTCTCCAAAACAATTGGGTACGAAACTGAAATATCAAAAAAAAAAAATTATTTTAATTACTCGTATAATTGTTTTCTTATACTAGTAATGTTTTCACAATTTTTTGCATTTATGCAGATTTTACCTAAATCGGGTGCGGAGATTATGTCCCCCAGTGTCATCTTGTATCAAGCGGTGTGCAAAAAAAAATTTTTTTTCTTCTTAATTTTAAGGATGTATAAATGTTTCTAAACCTTTTTCAAACAGGGACGATCAAGGGTATAATTGGTAACAGAAATGATGAATTCTTTTATTTCTAAATCATAGTAGAGTATATTTTTTAAATTAGTCTTTAAGCGCTCTCTTTATGGGTTAAATAGCATGATAATTTAGATTTAGACTTAAAATCTCAAATTTCTAAAAGTATTAAAATTTTTACACCCTATTTTTCAATTTATTTTGTTTCTTATTTACAAATTAATTAATAAAAGTTTATTAATTCATCGAAATTATAATGCACATACGCCTTTTGGTTCATTGCTTTTAACTTCTTGTGAAAGAATTATTATTGTTTAATTAATCATTCTAGTGATATGAAGATGAAATGTGACTTATTAAAATAAGATTTGAGTTGGAAATTTTTGGAACAGACAAAGCGGTTAACGTAAAAAGAAAATAGTTTTTCAAAACTTCGTCGACCCCCCCCCTTCCCCTGCAATTGGAAATGGTAAACCTGAATTTGATGGAAAAAAGGCATTTTTTCTCTTAAAAAGTACGTTTTTTGATCAAAATAAACATATTTCGCCACGGTTTCAGTTTGGTAGTGCATAGCGGGGGGATGTCTGTGATTCCTGAGGAAACAGGATGACCCTTCAAGGCATCTTTTCATGCATGCGCAGTAGCGCAGTATACTAATCATGATGAGTAACGCCTCCCTGTCCTGCCTCCGAAATCACCACAAAGACCGATCCTGACTCAAAAAGACCGGAGAAGAGAAGGAAAAAGAAGAAGAAGAGAAAGCTCTCTGAATCGACTCCTGCACCTCTCCCAGCTCCGAAACTTCCTGAACCCACGAAAGAGACCTCCTCTGATGTTCCACCAGTTCCAATCAAGACAAATAGAAAATTTCTCATTCGTGGACTTCCTGTGAACTTTGAATCCAGTAAAATTTCACTAGAAATAGAAAAATTAAACATAGATATCCTCAAGATCGTCCAGTTCAAGAAGCGAGTGGGTGGACCTATAGGCTCCTCCCACTTTTCCTAGTGATCGTTAAAGAAGCGGCCAATCAGCATCTAGTTTTCCACATCGATCGGTTCCCGGTCAAAATAGAGAGATTCCGCGGCGGCAGAAGTTCACTCCAATGCTTCGATGTCATGCCTACGGCCACGCACAAAGTGCATGCTCGGCGCCGCCGAGATGCCTGAAGTGCGCCGAAAGCCACTTCTCATTTGAATGCCGCAAGGAAATATCTACTCCACCTAGATGTTGGAACTGCAACAAAGAGCACACTACAAAATTTTCGGGGTGCGAGGCCCGCCCCTGGAAAAAATTCCAACATCATAGAAAAGCATCAACATCAATTAGGCTGGTCAACATCATCAAAGAGCTGCAGGAGGTCTTAAATAACGAAGAAGCGATATCGCTTCTGACCTCCATTCTCCGGGGTAAATCCCCATAACTCTGATGATCTCATGCACAACAAAGAATCTCAACTCCCAGTTCCAGTTGCCTACTTCAAATATCTACAAAAATATCCAATCCCACTCTTCCCTTATTGACTCTTATCTTCGATGGAGAAGTAGATAGCCCTTCGGGCTAGGAACTTTGTAAGAATTAGATTATATCAGTATCCCTGTCCTTAGTGCAGACGACTACAGAACAGAAAATGGCGTGCTTATGCGACAAGAATGCGACAAATCAAAGCGTATCAAGAAATAATAAAAGATTATTAAAAGGGTATGTAATATTGTATGTTATATTTTATTCAAAGTAATGATTTTCTGCCTTTTCATTAGAAATTCGTATTCTCTTAATAGTTGATGGATAAAAAGCTTTGCAAGAATCAATGTTCAGTTTCTTTTCTACTATCTTTATTCGATGTTAAATGTACAATGACTGGTGATTAAGACGTTAAAATGGAGCAATTGCGAACTGAAATTCAAATAAATTATTTACAGTTTTTAAATGCAAATATATTTATGCAATCCATAGTATTTAACGATCATTCAATGTAGAGAAAAGGCAGCATTTCATGTATTGAATAAAATATATTTACAAGAAGATCGCTGTCCTCTTTTGTTCACTCGTTTTTAATTGACTCAATAAAGTCTTCACATGTGATTACTTAATAAAAAATACATAAGAAATACACTCTATAACAAAAAAATCGAAGCACCAGGAAGAAGTTGTCCGATTGAAACGAAAATTGGTGGATAGGAAGACAATGTACAGAATAGTAAATGATTAAAATTTCAGAACAATTGAATAATTTATTGCAGAGTTGCAGTAACAAGTTCAATAAGGTGTTGACCCGCCTCTAGCCTGGATACAAGCTGCCACACGGCGTGGCATAGACTGATAAAGCTCCCGGATGGTCTCTTGCGGTATTTCCTGCCAAATTCGATCCAATTGTCGAGCGAGGTCATCAACATTCCGTGCCAGATACAATCGCCTTCCTATCATATCCCAGACATGCTCGATGGGAGAGAGGTCTGGTGATCTGGCAGGTCGAGGTAGAGTTTGACAAGCTTGCAGACAGTTCATAGCAACACGTGCCGTATGTGGTCTGGCATTGTCCTACTGAAAAACCAGCCCAGGGTGCTGCAAAAGGAACGGTAGCAAAACAGGTCTTAGGATGTCGTCGACGTACCGCTGTGCAGTAAGTGTACCTCTAATGACGACCAAAGGGGTCCGGCTGTCAAAGGAAATGGCACCCCAGACCATAATGCCTTGTTGAGGGCCGGTGTGGCGTGCAATAGTGAAGGCAGGATCCCCCTCTGCCCTGTGCGTCTCCAAACACGTCTTCGATGATCGTCAGGGCACAGTTGGAAGCGGGATTTGTCGCTAAAGACTATACGTCGCCAGTCGGTATCATTCCAGCCTGATCGAGCGTCGATTTTGCGCGTCTTAGTGCGTCGATTTTTTTTGTTATAGAGTGTATTTCATAAACATAATAAAATGCGACCCAAGCATACATGTGATGCATTTGCTGCTACTAATATAAAGCATGTTACCCAATTAGTCTAAGCAATAATGTAAGATTTTGAGACACTTATTTATTGAGTGTAGGTAAATTTGAGGGAGGTATGAGTTCATAACAAAGTGATGAATTCTAAAGCTTTAAAAAATTTTAGGCTAATGTTTTTAACTTTAATGCGAAATAGAATGAACTTTATTAAAATCATCGACAAAATGAGGAAATTTTTGCATTAAATTGACTTGCATAATTCGAATCAATTTGAACGTATCATTTTGGAATTCTTTTCCCAAACTCAATGCATTTAATTACCAATTTGCACAAATCATTTTAAAAAATTTATATTTCAATAACGCCTTTGTAGATGGCACCACCACTATCGATCTAAACTTTTTTTTTTTTTTAAGTGATGCTTCCCTTCCCTTCAACAACATTTGTGAAAGAACGAAAAACTTACAAAATAGGCTGTCTACTGTGTAGCAATAAATTATGAAAGATGATTGAGAGGATCCTAAATATTTCAGATAAGAGTTAAAAGAATTGAACTTATAAGCATTAAAAAATGAAAAGTATTTAGGGGCACCTAAAAAGAGCAATCACAAGGCATAGCATGAATAATTTATGCAGTTTCATTATATATATGCTTTGTCATAAGAAAATGTTAAGATTTTTGCGCTATTGTTCAAGTATACAGCTGAGTTAGAAAATTGAAATGAAATACATGAACAGTAAGAATAATTAATAAGTTCGAAAATTTGTACAACAGTTACCGTTGAAATATCAATATTAAGTTTTTTGTGATAATAATGTTGTTCGACTAACACATTTGTTCTTTAAACTAGATTGTATTTAATAATTATATGCAATTTTTTCCACATTTTATTCATTAAAATTGATTAATTCTTTCTTACACAGTTGAAAATTCAGATGAAACGCAATCTTTAAAACATTTTTTTCCAATACAAATTTTACAATTTGTTTTCAACTTCAGAATTCCATCCATCCTGTACACATGCCACATTTATATCAAAAATAATTTTTCCATTAAGCTTTAATTTTCAGATAAAAAAAATCCCTATTGTCCATATTTTCTTTTTTTTCCAGTTATATTTTTAACTTTTTGTTTTTATTTGTTTTGTTTAAATTTTGTTTTATTCTTAGACTATTCACAATTTTTTGAAAAATATTATATGAGACAAGAACACTGTGAAGAGACAATCGGAAATTTATAGTCATTCATTTTATTTTAATTTATAATCATTCATTTTATTTTAATTTACAATCATTCATTTTATTCTAATTTATATAAATTTATAGATTTTAATTTAAATTATTTTAATATGAATTAGCAAAGAATTAATAATCACGATGAAAAGGCGGAATTTAGAAAAGTACATTGTTACTGAGTAACAGCATTGAATTCATCTAATAGGGTGCACTACCTTTCTGAATGAAGGGCTACGTTCCCAAGAGTTTAGATATATGTAAACATCATAAGTGTTTTACACACAGCTCTTTTCATCAGTCACTAAGGGATAAATTTCCAATAAATTAAATTATTTTAAATAATTTTTATTCTTTTTTTGTTATCTTAATTCATTCAACTAACGCTTTCTTTTTTATCAGTCAGCTTTGTAATATATTTGTATAAAATTAAACTCTCTTAAACATTAACATTAACAACTGAGGAAAACCAAAATAATACTCTAATAAATTCAAATATTTCCTTTTTATCAAAAATAAGTAAATAAATACACAGATTTATCGAAAAATATAAAGATAGGAAAAAAGTGACTGTTTTATATCACATCAAACAAAAAAGTATAATTCAAAATCAATTAACTGTAATGTTCTTGAATGAAAGTAAAAAATAAAGAGATAAATATTTTTTGAGAACATAACTGCAAATTAAATAATTTAATTAAAGAAATCAAATGGGGTCTAAAGTGATTTAAAATAAAATTAAAAAACACGCATTATTGCTCAAAATAGGATTCAGTATTCATTTGGGATTAAGTTCCATATATTCTTAACCTTAGGACATTGCTAATTAGTTAATTATAAGAGATTTCATGAATGTTAAATCATAAAAGTTTTTTCTTATTATTTTTTTAAACTACCAAAAATTAGAAATTAAGCAAAAAAAAATCAAAAACGCTTTAAATCTTACAGTCGAATTTCGCGTTGTGTAATAATATTGTTGTATTGAAAAAATCAAACTCGAGACATAAAAGAAAAGGGAATGGCAATTTTAAAAAGAAAAAAAAAAAAAAAACGATTGTAAAATAACATGGATGGACGATGAAATCGGCAGTAGTAAAACACATCAAAATTAATGATTAAAAATGCCTGATTCGAAAGTTGCAAGTTGTTATAATGCCAGTTCAAGAATATCAGGATTTTTGAAATCCTGTGGAGAAGCCTATCAAAAACTGTTGAAAGAACGATAAAAAACCTCTTAGATTTTCGATGAAATTGGCACAAATAAAGTGCATATTCTCGATTTAGTGTCGTATTAATATAGTATATTAAAAATATCTGTATTTTCAAAACCATGAGGAAATGCGTATTGTCGAAAGTAAGCAATAGAAAAATAGCCTGTTTTTACGATAAGACTGACGTAAATAACGTACACCAAAAAAGATTATTACTTGCCCGATTCGGAAGTCTCGAGCCGTTATAATATTGTATTTAAAAGATCGGACAAGAAACATTTGGAAATTCGAGACAGGGGGGTTGGGTAGCTCTTGGAAATTTTACTTCCGGTAAAACGCGATCGAAAATAACATGGATTAACTATGAAATGGGCTCAAATAAAGAGCTTTAAAAGCATTACTAAAATTCGAAATTCGCGCATCATAATTCAGACGAGTTAAAATTGCCGGGATTTTAAAAACTATGAAAATTCGTAGTGAAAAACAATGAAAAGCGAGATTAAAAAAAAATAAATAATACATTGATTTAGATTTCGCGCGTTCAAATAATCGTTCACAATTTAAAATTCCTAACTTTTTTTCCTTTCTTCTTTTTTTCTTCATATTTTTGCAAAAAGAAAAAAATTATAGATTTTAATTATTCATGTTTTTATTTTATTATAGTTTGTATTTTATTCATGCTTTTATTTTATTATAGTTTTTATTTTATTCATGTTTTTATTTTATTATAGTTTTTATTTTATTCATGTTTTTATTTTATTATAGTTTTTATTTTTTTTATCGTTCACAATTTAAAATTCCTAATTTTTTTTCCTTTCTTCTTTTTTTCTTCATATTTTTGCAAAGAGAAAAAAATTATAGATTTTTTTTATTCATGTTTTTATTTTATTATAGTTTTTATTTTATTCATGTTTTTATTTTATTATAATTTAAAATTCCTAATTTTTTTTCCTTTCTTCTTTTTTTTCTTCATATTTTTGCAAAAAGAAAAAAATTATAGATTTTTTTTATTCATGTTTTTATTTTATTATAGTTTTTATTTTATTCATGTTTTTATTTTATTCATGTTTTTATTTTATTATAGTTTTTATTTTATTATAGTTTTTATTTTATTATAGTTTTTATTTTATTCATGTTTTTATTTTATTCATGTTTTTATTTTATTATAGTTTTTATTTTATTTATATGTTTAAGAGATACTGCAAGCCGTAGAGGGCTCACCAATATAGATGAAATTTATTAATTCCGGAAATTTATTAATTCCTTATGTATTCCTCCCCCCCCCCCCGCACCGCGGCGACAGATGAGGTGTTATTTACGCCACTCTGTTTGTTCTAAGCCAGTGTTTCCCAAAGTGTGGTACGCGTACCCCCAGGGGTACGGGAGCAGTTTAGCGGGGGTACACGTTCTTATGCGAAATATCTTGCAAGAAACGAAAATTTCAAAAACTTTTATTTAAAAACAAAGTTAGCCATGAAAATTTACGCTTATGCATTTTTCTATAGGCTATTTTTTACAGAGTTGACAGTTAATAATTAGTGGTGTCAACAGCCAGTTGTGATTTTTAACTTTTGTGCAATTTTTTCATAGTAAAGGTTTGTAATAAATTCTACTTATTTTGATTATTTTTACAAAATATAACTTAAATTCCTAACATAGAATATGGATCGTCGGTTGGTATCTACAAAACTTTGTACCAAAAAAGAAAAGGAAACATATTTTTAAAAAACTACAAACATTTTTTTGTTAGTGGTACACATCGTTATGAAAAATGTAGAAAGGGTACACAAAAGTCATAAATTTGGGAGACACTGCCCTAATTCATTCTTAATAAAATGTTTCTTTGGACAACCCGAAAAAAAAAAGTAAATTTATTTCTGAGGATGTAAGCAAATGCTTGCATTAACTCATTTAAAACTGTGTATTTATGTATTGATATAATTGTTTTATATGAATGGTCACTTAAAAATTGCTTTTTTTAATATTCATATATCAGACTTCATTTATATAGTACATCAGGGGTGTCAAACTCGCGGCCCGCGGGCCGCATGCAGCCCGAGATGAACATTTTTGTGGCCCAGTCAATATATCCGACGCAAAGTAAAAATAAATTAGAAATGTGAATTAGAAAGGAAACTAGCATATGAAATTATAATATACTTTATTTATAAACTATACGGATCATTTTAACTTGTACGCGCGAAAATGTAAAATTCTAATTGGCTTGCGGCACCTGCCATTCCAGGGATACTGCATCGTATCAAAAATACGCAGAAAAAATTTCAAATCTTCGAACGGAATTTGAAACAAGGTTTAAAGATTTTAATTCCTCGGAAAACAAATTTTGTTTGTGTTCGTCGATTTTCTCAATAAATATAGACTCAGTAGTATGTAAATGGAAGTGATTGAGATTCAGTGCGACTCAAATTTGAAGGCAAAATTCATTGAAGTGGTTATGCCTGAATTTTACAAATATTTACCAGCAAGATTTGAAAATACTCGAAAACTCGCATATGAAATTATTTCCATGTTTGGAAGTACTTATCAGTGCAAGCAATTATTTTCTGTTATGAATGGAAATAAATCTCCTGTCCGAAACCGGATTAATAACGCTCATGTTGAGTTAATTTTGAAAGTAGTCTCGGCCAAAAAAATGTCTCCCGAAATAGGAAAGACAGTAGCAGAGAAGAGATGTCAAGTATCAAACAATAATTTAACTTTATATATGTTTATTACAATGTGCTATTCAAAATAAAAATATTTGTTTCTATGAACATTGATTTTTTTTATTTTATTTATTTTATTGTTTATTTGACCCAGGTTAGCTTTTGAGTTTGACACCCCTGTAGTACATAATTTTACTGTTTATTGCTAGAGTGGATTTTGTTCTTATTTTATATTTTTTTAAACTCTTAAGGCCTTTAAATTTTTGAAATTGGAACTTCGAATATTTTATGCTTTTTAGTAACTTTGCTTTCATTCAAAAATGAAATGCAACCTTTATTTAACAAGAAAATCATATTTAATTTAATAAGAATAAAACGCAATTAAATTAATAAAAAAGCTATGAACATTGTTTCGTTGGGAATAACTGAAAAAAAAATGTGTCATCATTTAAAGTATTTTAGTTTAAATAAATCACTGTTTTTAAGTCGATAAAAAATAAAGTTATTCGAAAAAATATTTTATTTCGTTGTTTCGATAATTCTATCTACTTTTACGAGAAACTTTCTTGTATCAATTCTTAAAGATCAGCATTATCCTTATTTTATTGAAATTAAACTTAATCTCAAGTCCTTTGTTTTCATTGACAAAAAATGGCACATATTGCAGTTTTAGATACCTAAGTAAAAAAAAAAAAACTGTTAATACAGAAAACAGAGAAATAACACGAGTGGGTTGAGTAATTAATCTTCTTTTAAATTTACTATTTTATTCTTATTTTATCATGCAGCGGATTGATCGTAAAGATACGGTTCCCAGTAGAACACTGAAGTCAAGCATATCACTGGTTGCTGTCAGTAAGCGGGTGGGTGATCACTTTGATCAGCCTGCGCGTAGGGACCGAGGGTGCAAGATATCGATCCTCGTTAAACTGATCTACCGAAAAGGGTTCGACTTCGTCAGCAGGTCTTCGTGCTACCGAAGCAGGGGAGTCATCCCCTCGGCAGAGAATAAAAATTGCGATGGCATGTCTTCGTATCATCATCAGGGATGTTTCCCAGATCGCCACCAATTGCCCATTGTGCAGCTCTAGTGTGACGTAAATAAAGTACTTGCCTTCCTACTTATTCTAATCTTATAGGATAACGATGTTATGTAGAACAGAGCTGAAACACTAAGTCCGTTATATATTTTTTCTCTTTTACTTGAAATGAACCATATAAAATATCATTTATACACCGACAATAATTTATATAAATGAGGGTCAATTTTGTTTCATCACAAAAAATTAATATCAACTTTTACTTTAAACAATTAAAATAACAAAAAAAATATTTTTGCTACAAAAGTTTCATCAAAAAATCCGATAAAATGTTATTACTTTCAGTAATAAAATCGATGTATATAGAGAAAAAAATTCTAATTATTTTTTCAATTGTGAATTTTTAAAATGTGAGTATGTATGCCGATAAAAAAAGAAAAAAAAGTTTATAATTTCCTTCAATTTCCATAATGCGAGTTGAATTTCTTAATTTGAGACCAATAAATAATTATAATTTTTATAATGGTTTGTTTTGAAAAGACCTTCCTACCTATATAGTATCCGGATTCAAGAGGTTTGTAAAATCTTATGATTAGCTTTCTATTTGGGGGATACTGTGGACATGGGGAGGGGAACAAGAGTAAAAAACATGAAAAGTTTTATTTTTTTTCCTAGTCAGATTTTCCCTGTAAGATGTCACTTTCATAATTTCAAGTTTCCAAGTCTTATAGATTTTGAGCAGCAAAGAAAACTGTAATAAAAAAATAAAATAAACAGTGGAAAAAAAAATTCGGAAAAAAAGCATTTAAAATTGGAAATAACATGTAAACATATAACATATAAACATATAACATATAAACATATAACATATAAACATATAACATATAAACATATAACATATAAACATATAACATATAAACATATAACATATAAACATATAAACAAATAACATATAAACATATAACATGTAAACATATAACATATAAACATATAACATATAAACATATAACATATAAACATATAACATATAACATATAAACATATAACATATAAACATATATTTAGAGTTTCCGATCCTAATGTAAATATGATTACTGAAGAACATGGGTGAGCAGATGATCCATTTTTTCAGGGGAACGAAATTAAAATACACAGTCAAACTAATTCTCTAAATTTCGCTCATTACGAAAAGAAAAGAAAAAAAATTTAAATCTGCTAAACCAGTCATTCTCAACCTTTTTTTGAGGGCGGCACATTTTAAACGATTTCGAAATTTGACGGCAAACAATGAAAAAAATTAGTTTCAAAGTTGTTTACTTACCTACACGTGTATACACTGTGTTAAATAGTTTGTGATAATAATTTTGAATGTGAAATAAAACAATATGTACTCCAAAAGCACGTTTATTAAGGGATTAATTATTTCTTTCGACTAATTTTTTATTTGTTAGTAACAATTATTATTTTTTTGCTAGTTATTAATTGTTAGCTTGTTTTCTATGACTAGTAACTGTTACTTTTTTGTGATTTCTTGATAACTAGTTCTTTTGCTGATTATTAATTGTTAGCTTGCTTATTTTTTTGTTAGTTATGCTTTGTCAATTTGTTTTTGTAACTATTAATTGCAAAGCTTACTCTAATGATTAACTTTTATTTTCGTTTGAAAGTTAATATTTAGCTTGCTTAAAGAGTGGAAAAATTATAAAATGTATATATATATATATATATATATATATATATATATATATATATATATACATTTTATAATTTTCCACTCTTAATATACTTAATATACTTAATGATTATATATATATATATATATATATATATATATATATATATATATATATATATATATATATATGCAATATTTTATGTATATACACTTTTCTTTAATTTAAACTTTACTCGTAATAAAAAAAAAAACATTATTATTTTTATTGCATCATTTCTAATATTTGGTGGCACACAAAAGTGCCTCGTCACAGTGGTTGAGAATCACTGTGTCAAACAAATGTAAAAAAAGATGTATCATTTTCTTGCTTCTTTCTTTAATGAATTGAGAAGATTGAAGACTGTTTGTCTGAAATATTGAAGGGGGCTTCTAGAGAATTTTTTATTGCTGAGGGGGAGCAACGCCTCCGCCGCCAAAGACTGAAGAATTATGTGATCTTCGCCCTTTTTTCCCCCCAACCGAACTCAACTATTGAAGGGGTGGAGAAAGAGAGGGAAAGCATGCTTTCAATCCGTTTTGTTTTATTTTCACAACCAAACTGATCCTGCTAGACACAAGGCTGTTACACAACTACAATCTGAGATATAAAGGTATTTAAGATTCTCTATTTATTTTTCATGACTATTATACCAAATATATTTCTTCAATCACAATGCTTTTGATAGGGAATATGCATTTGTCTGTTTTTAGATTTTCGATAAGCAAATTTGATTGCATGCAATTAATGTTAAGTGAATTTTTTTAGCTTCAGCCAAACCGCTTGGCTTAAACTGTATTAAAATTAAGCGTTAAGAAAACTAAAAATTGACAAACTTGTAGTTTTAAATTTACTTATTGAAAACAACAAATCGTATTATTTATTGCAATGAAGTTTAGAGAAAAATTTTATAGCAGTTCTAAAAATTATCAATCTTATGATGCGAGCCTTTAATATTCTACCTCTTATGAAATATATTGTGCTGACAAATAATACATAATCATCAAAAGTTTGTTAAGAATAAACAAAATAAATAAGATATATAAAAATAAAAGTTTAGATTAAAAATTTAACCAAAAATCCAAGATGGCAAGGGTAGAGACCTCTTAGGAAAAATATATTGACCATTCGAGTTCATTGGACGAAGAGCTTTTGCAACTCATGTATTGTGGTGTTTTAAAAAGTCTATCCGGGGAAGGAAAAATAATGGTCAATGGGAACCAGTGATCACAATAATGCGATTACAATTGTCTTTTTTGTAAAAAAGTGTCATTATGCATGAAATTCAATTATGCTCAAATGCGGGTTAATTCCACCAGAAAGGAAGACAAAATTTCCCCAATACTTGGACCAGGAGTTCACTTGTCTTCTGGATTGGGTTCAAAATTACAAAGCTACGGAGTTGAACATTAGTAGTCGTAAACTTAAATATGCTGTTCAACGATGGTTATAAAATAAAATAAAATCTTTTTGAGGGAATTTTCCTGGTTTGGTTGTGATGTGATTTAGTATTTTTGGTCTTTGGCATTGCATACAGGTTCGAGCCCATTGTCTACAATCTTGGTCTACATATTTGATAAACGAATTGATTAATTTTGTAATAGATATGATACCTAGTTGTGATAAATGATAAATTGAATTAAAAATTTCTCTTCTAAGCTTTAATAAAATGTTTGAGATATCTCCTTTGGGGTTTTGCAGTTCGGAATCAGGAATCATAAGTTTTTTGAAAATTAAGGAGTCTCTAAAAGTCTTTCTTGTTTTTTGACGATTTCTTCATATGATCGGAAAATAAATGGTTTGGATAACGGGTTTGTCGGTGAGCTTTTCTAAAAAGGACATTAGAATGCGCATTTAATGGATAAAACCACCTAGTTCGAAATGTGCGTTTACGAAAATGGCTCAAAATGCGTGTTTATGATAATAGCTGTGCTTTTGCAACGTTAAGCAGTGATTTTAAAAAACCGCAAAGCAGCTAAGAAAAAGTTGTGTGAAGTTTTATGTTTTAATATGCATAAATTGTCATCTACAAGTTAAATACTAAATCTTTTAAATATTAGACTACTACTAATTTTAAGCATAATTGTTGAACAACTTTAAAAATTTAATACATTACGCAAAATAAAAAGAAGTGCTTTAATAACTTTATATAATATTTGAATTTTAACTGGCAATAATGAATGATTAAGGGGACTAATATTAAACAGAGCTTAAAAATTAAATTAATTACAGTAATTAATCACTCGTAATCACGATTACAACTTAAAATACTTTTGATTAAAACTGTAATCGTGATCACACTGACGAATTACAATAACCTATTACTTGTAAGATTACAACTACGCATAGTTTTGATTACTGTAACAGTGATTATAAGTAATCTGAATGAAAGTTATCATGATACACGCAATAACCATTACTTGCTACAAGATCAAAAGTAATCAAAATGTACGATTACAACTAAATACGATTGTATATTGCGTGTATAATACGAAACAGATTAAATAATGATAAATTTTATGCGTATTTACAATGACATACGTAAAAATGTGTCTATGTATAAACTTAATGTATTTACCTAAAATACATGTACGTAAGTATATATTTAATATATAATTCAGAGGCTTCCGGACCCCCCACTAATTGGAAAGCCAGGGTCCATTATTTTGAGAAAATATTTCTGTTTTGTTTCCGTAACTTTTACTTTTTTTTTTTCTCTCTATCTCTCTTTTTTTGTACATAGTGCAACTTAATGTATTGTATAATTGAAAGAAAATTAGTAAAAAATAAAATACACACAGAAAATGCACTGTATTAAAAAAATAAATTAGGTGTTCAACCAATAAATCACCGCACGACTCATAACGACTCACCACAGCTCGAATTTTTAATTTATATTGATGTAATAATTGTATTTACAGCTTACATTCCAATGATTCCCATTTTGAATCAAAACTCAATCTCAACATTACAGTTACATCAGCATTATTCAGGAAAACACTCTAGTTTAAAATCTATATATATATATTTCTCTTACACGGCGGCAAAAAAAAGCCTCATTACAACTCCCCGAATGGCAACGCTAGAAAATCGACCAATGATTGCCGCTAAAAATGTCACATGCCAAATCTAGCTGAGGTAGATCAACATATAGCGCTTTTAAAAACGGAAACTAAAATAACAATTCAGCTGCGGCAATCTCATACTATTAAGCTAGGCAGAAGTGAGTAGTCTTTGTCGATAGATCTCTATTTTAGTATTTTGTCGAAAGCGCTTTTTTTCACTAATTTATATGTTACGAATTTATTTTGACGATGTTTGATTTATATGACGAATTTATTTGTTTTATTATTGTTATTAGTTATTTATTGAAAAATGAGTCTCAGTCAATGAGTCTTTATTTGAATTCAAATTTATTTTAATGACTTAGTATTTACTAAAGAGATGTAATTTTTCTTTTTAAAAAAAAGTTGTTAAATGGATTTGAATGATTGTTTTGAATTCTTAAAATTTTGTGCATTTGAATGTACCTAAGATAGTAGCGAGCGAAGCGATCTTGGTTTGCGAAGCAAACCATATAAGATTGCGTAGCAATTTTCGGGGGTTGTCGAGCGTTAGCGAGCAGGGGGCGCAGCCCACTAGTTTTTATTTATTTTCTGTCGGAATACCAGTTCAGCTCATGAGGTAGAAAATAGAAAAGTAAATAATCAGTAAATCGATATTAAACAGCATGTACAGGCATCTACCAAAGCTGTTAATAAAGTTAAAATAATTAAATTTATTTATTTATTATCATTTGTTGCTCTTTCCGAGGACTTAATGTTAGATTAAGCAAAACACATTTTGAAGAAGTTCAATGAAACAAAATAAAGATCAACAAAACATAGCTGCCTTTGATAAGGCATGCAAACTCATTTCAGTCAAAATTTACCACGGACAAATTTCCCCATTAATTTTACTCTCGAAAAAATAACTTTTGCTATTTATTTCAATAACCGTTGATTTTAAAAGATTTAATCTCATAAAAATGTTACAAAAGCTTGACTGTAAACAAAATAAACACGATACACTGTTTTAGACGTGGATCTTGCGCTAAAATGCTTTTTATGTTGTTCCTTCAGTTTATCTGATGAAACAAATAAAAAAATATTTTATTATTAAAGAATCTGCCATAAGCGACGTTTTTTTTTTAACTAAATCTAAAATTATATTTTTCAATTTTCTTCAAAAAATATTGGGAATTTTGGTTTTGAAGTCATGTTTTAAGAAGCACATTTGATGAAAAGCATTTTGAAGCAAAATGTGTAATTATTATCGCTCGATATTCGATAACTGGTTTAACTACAAATGACAAACTTCATTAATGAAAAAATATTTTCCGAGATGCAACCAAAACTATAATTATTTCAAGTAAGGCGTAACAAGTATCTTTGAGAATATTTTTCTATGAAGACGAGATAAAAGCACGACATAGCATACTTCAGGTAGACGCGTAGATAATGGAAAAATCTGTATTCCTTCTTTAAAAACTTTAATTTGTCATCAATTTTCTAAAAAATGAAATTAGCTTTAAAAAAAATTGTAGCCTTTTTATTAATGCAGAATAGGATTAATTTAAAAACAAACAATAATCTTTGCCTCTTAGGGAATGTTCTGTCATTTCGTCATATTATCCTCATCAGTTGCATGTTAACACGAATACGAATCCCACAACCCCAGATCTTTCCTTCTTTTTTGCACTACAGCAATGATCATCTTGCTTTAGTACGCTTTGTTTTGATCTTTTACCGTTAAATTCTGCATTTCATTCGCCTGTGATCATATTAAAAATTAACACTACCTATTAAATGAAATTAAACAAAAATTATCTAACTAGATTAATAAATATGTCTAAATCACGTATATCATGAACCACATATGAGCATTACATACATTAACTCAGAGAGTTGGCTAAATAATGTCATTTAGACAATTGTCTATTTTTTAAAACTCAATTTGATACTTAAATATTCACCCATATTTAATTAATACCCAAGTGATCAGAAATTTCCATCATATTCTCTTACCGATCAAATGTTGGAACCATCATCACCCCAAAGTAGGAATTTTGTCTGTTTTTTTTTTTATCGTTTTGATGGTATATTCCTGCTGATCCAACAATAATTTGTTGGAACAATCACCTTATACATGATTTTAATCAGATTTATGATGTTCCAACATATGCAAAGTATCTTGATGTGATGAATTCCTGATTAATTATTATCACATCTAACTGTTTGAACCGTAATCTCCATGACGGTTTACAAATGCAACCCCGGTTGTTGTGTTTCAGAGTGTAAAACGTTATGCACATTTCAGTGCGAAAAACTCAAATTGTGCGTGAATTTTGATTTGAATACTATTCATAAAAATAATTTTTTATGCCCAAGACCAATTTACAACAGAAGCATTTTAAATTAAACACTGAAACATTATACTGTTGAGGCAATTATTCTCTAATATAGCAGATAGTCTTGTATCAAAATAATTGCAATCCAGGCTAATTAGCAAGAAATACTAAAGAATGTAAGCCTTCAACAGCTTAACGCAATTAAAAAATTAATCAAATATTTAAAAAAATGAACATTCATGCGAAATAAAAGCAAGCATTTTCATTTAAAATCTTTTATTTAAACAGAGCATATTATTCACGCAACTTCTTTCCAACAACAAGCACACATAATCCACAATTATAATGGCCAGTCTTCATTTACAAACTTCTTCATATAGACAAACTTCCTTTATATTCCCTATATGTCTCGTATTACAACTAGAAGAAAAAACAAGAAAGAACAATCAAATTAACAGCTTCTTTAAGTAATTAATAATAATTTTTTACTACAATTCAGTTTAAAGTGAAATTCAAAGATCTGAAATAAATAAAATTAAAGAAATTTAAAATTAGCCTACTTTTAAGAAAGATGTTAGGTTAATATTTGTATCAATTTGTGACGTTTGTTTATACAAAAGGACGTAAATGCAGAAAAATTGGCAGTTATAAAATTATGAGGATGTTTGGAAATATTTGGACAAATTATGTAGATTTCTGCATCTTAGCACAATTTGTATAGTCCAAATATTAAATTTTTTTGGAACTACTTGATGTTAATATAAAATTTTATGTAAATACTCTACTTTCTTCAAAAATATTTTTTTAAACGAATAACAAATTCATAAATATTTTTAGCTATTTAGCTAGTCAACTGTTATGCAGTTTGGTCAATTATTGACAGGGAAAACGTACGCAGTGGTTTTCTACGAAAGAAATACGCATTAAGATATTGCAGTTTTAATGAAATTCGGGTAATCACATTTAACAAAATAAATTGAGTACTCATTTTCTTGTGATCTGTATCATTAAAGGGTTCCTAAAGGTGGGCTCAGTCCAATTAAATCCATCTTTTACACACCAAATGAGTTTTTTCACATTTTATTATTTTCAATTAATTTTCTTTGATTAATTGATTGCCAATCTTTCTTTTATGCCTTTTGAATCTGAATTTCGCAAAAAAATTAGGATGAACAAATTAAAATTAGCTAAATACACGAAAAAATAAATTATATGATTAAAAAAACATATTACTAAATTATGAGATCTTTATGCTGCAATAATAAATTTTTTATGCAGCAATAATAAATTTTAAAACCAAGAAAAGAAATACTAAAAGTATCGATGATTAAAAATGCAGTTTTTAACTTTTTAAATCAATATATATATATATACTAAAAAAATCAGTTGATTTAGATTTTTTTTAAAAATCATGATTTAAATCAACAAACCCTGATTATAAGTACATATAATACAGGTTTTTGCAAACTCTGCTACATTACTCCAACTCATCAAAAGTTAAGCATGAGGACTAGTTTATAATTCATTAACAAAATATTGAATAAATCAGTTTATGCTGATGCCAGAGCTCATTCTAGGCAGAAAAAAGGCAAAAGTTTAAAAAAAAGGGCATTATTATTCTAAAAAGGCAATAATTTCTTTCTATGGGCTTTACATGTTCTATTAAAAACATTGTCAATTTTTCTTTACTTTACTAAAAGTACCAAAGCAATCATATTAATTACTAATTTTTATTAATAAATTAACATATATATATCGAATTATAAAGCTAATTAGCTTAATAATTTATTTAAAATGCATGCATATATTAATAAAATAATAAATGTATGTTTTCAAGTGTCTGTAGTTATGATTTAATAATTTAAATGATTAATAATAATTATGATTTAACGATAGTGAAGTAACTGCAAGCTTTCAAAGACAAGTGCACTATTTTTCCTTTCCCATATAAATCTATGTATTGACAGCAATGACAAACTAAATAAGAAGAGTTGAAAATAAAGAAGGGTTGAGGAAAGAAAGGACAAAAAGGATATGGAGTTTATTACTTCAGGGCACTAATTTACTTCAGGGGCAACAGGGTGGATTCTTTTGATTAAAAGGGCAGCAGGGTGTTGCGCCCTGTTTACTGTAATGGGCAAAAATATAAAAAATTAAACAAATAGAACAATGCAGCTTCTTTTCTTATAAACTTAAAAAATACAATTTCAAAAAATTTCTGGTTCCTTCGAGTTTATTTTAATTTTAATTGTAGTTTTATTTTTAACTATGTCAGAAACATGTGTTTGATTAGAAAATAAATGCTCATTATTTCTTATCAAGCACAAGTTTCTGACATAGATCATCAAAAATTATTTTGCCAAAAGAAAAAAGCAAGAAAATTGATTTCATGCATTAGAAAATATAAGCAAACAAGTATGCAACATAAAAAATAATCCACACACAGACTTTTATAAGATTGTTATATTAAAAAAAGGTTATTAATTTCAGATATAAATTACACCTATAGCTACAGGATGCAAACTAATTTAAATTAAACAATTGAAACAGGAATTTTACAACTGTGCAAAACCTTTCAATATTTTACACTTGTAAGCAATTTAAAACTATCTATGCTACAAAAAAGTAAATAAAATGTAACTAAATAATGAAGAATTTAAATGTACTTCAACAATTCATATTGTTATCATTTAAAAACTATTTTGCCAATTTTTCGTTTATTGGAATTTGTTTTAAAAAATTATTAATATAAAAATTTTAAATCAATTTTCCTATTTCAAATAAGATAGAATTTTAACAGTTGTTGAATGTTGGAAAATAATAGGTATAATTATTGCTATTGCTTGAAAGAATTCGAGTAAAAAAACTAAAAGCAGTGAAAGTGGCAACAGTAAGAAAAACATATGACTCTTTAAAAATATTTTTTTAAACCATCACAAGCTTAAGTTTTAACATTTTTATCAGAAAACAAAATATATCGCTAGTAAATTTTACTTTTAAAAAAAGCGTTGTCTTTATCCTCATGTTACAGCATTTATTTCCAAAAGAAATCTCCAGCGTTTGACACAGCTTATAATTTCTTTTAATTCTTAAAATTTTGTGCATTTGAATGTACCTAAGATAGTAGCGAGCGAAGCGATCTTGGTTTGCGAAGCAAACCATATAAGATTGCGTAGCAATTTTCGGGGGTTGTCGAGCGTTAGCGAGCAGGGGGCGCAGCCCACTAGTTTTTATTAAAGAATCTGCCATAAGCGACGTTTTTTTTTTAACTAAATCTAAAATTATATTTTTCAATTTTCTTCAAAAAATATTGGGAATTTTGGTTTTGAAGTCATGTTTTAAGAAGCACATTTGATGAAAAGCATTTTGAAGCAAAATGTGTAATTATTATCGCTCGATATTCGATAACTGGTTTAACTACAAATGACAAACTTCATTAATGAAAAAATATTTTCCGAGATGCAACCAAAACTATAATTATTTCAAGTAAGGCGTAACAAGTATCTTTGAGAATATTTTTCTATGAAGACGAGATAAAAGCACGACATAGCATACTTCAGGTAGACGCGTAGATAATGGAAAAATCTGTATTCCTTCTTTAAAAACTTTAATTTGTCATCAATTTTCTAAAAAATGAAATTAGCTTTAAAAAAAATTGTAGCCTTTTTATTAATGCAGAATAGGATTAATTTAAAAACAAACAATAATCTTTGCCTCTTAGGGAATGTTCTGTCATTTCGTCATATTATCCTCATCAGTTGCATGTTAACACGAATACGAATCCCACAACCCCAGATCTTTCCTTCTTTTTTGCACTACAGCAATGATCATCTTGCTTTAGTACGCTTTGTTTTGATCTTTTACCGTTAAATTCTGCATTTCATTCGCCTGTGATCATATTAAAAATTAACACTACCTATTAAATGAAATTAAACAAAAATTATCTAACTAGATTAATAAATATGTCTAAATCACGTATATCATGAACCACATATGAGCATTACATACATTAACTCAGAGAGTTGGCTAAATAATGTCATTTAGACAATTGTCTATTTTTTAAAACTCAATTTGATACTTAAATATTCACCCATATTTAATTAATACCCAAGTGATCAGAAATTTCCATCATATTCTCTTACCGATCAAATGTTGGAACCATCATCACCCCAAAGTAGGAATTTTGTCTGTTTTTTTTTTTATCGTTTTGATGGTATATTCCTGCTGATCCAACAATAATTTGTTGGAACAATCACCTTATACATGATTTTAATCAGATTTATGATGTTCCAACATATGCAAAGTATCTTGATGTGATGAATTCCTGATTAATTATTATCACATCTAACTGTTTGAACCGTAATCTCCATGACGGTTTACAAATGCAACCCCGGTTGTTGTGTTTCAGAGTGTAAAACGTTATGCACATTTCAGTGCGAAAAACTCAAATTGTGCGTGAATTTTGATTTGAATACTATTCATAAAAATAATTTTTTATGCCCAAGACCAATTTACAACAGAAGCATTTTAAATTAAACACTGAAACATTATACTGTTGAGGCAATTATTCTCTAATATAGCAGATAGTCTTGTATCAAAATAATTGCAATCCAGGCTAATTAGCAAGAAATACTAAAGAATGTAAGCCTTCAACAGCTTAACGCAATTAAAAAATTAATCAAATATTTAAAAAAATGAACATTCATGCGAAATAAAAGCAAGCATTTTCATTTAAAATCTTTTATTTAAACAGAGCATATTATTCACGCAACTTCTTTCCAACAACAAGCACACATAATCCACAATTATAATGGCCAGTCTTCATTTACAAACTTCTTCATATAGACAAACTTCCTTTATATTCCCTATATGTCTCGTATTACAACTAGAAGAAAAAACAAGAAAGAACAATCAAATTAACAGCTTCTTTAAGTAATTAATAATAATTTTTTACTACAATTCAGTTTAAAGTGAAATTCAAAGATCTGAAATAAATAAAATTAAAGAAATTTAAAATTAGCCTACTTTTAAGAAAGATGTTAGGTTAATATTTGTATCAATTTGTGACGTTTGTTTATACAAAAGGACGTAAATGCAGAAAAATTGGCAGTTATAAAATTATGAGGATGTTTGGAAATATTTGGACAAATTATGTAGATTTCTGCATCTTAGCACAATTTGTATAGTCCAAATATTAAATTTTTTTGGAACTACTTGATGTTAATATAAAATTTTATGTAAATACTCTACTTTCTTCAAAAATATTTTTTTAAACGAATAACAAATTCATAAATATTTTTAGCTATTTAGCTAGTCAACTGTTATGCAGTTTGGTCAATTATTGACAGGGAAAACGTACGCAGTGGTTTTCTACGAAAGAAATACGCATTAAGATATTGCAGTTTTAATGAAATTCGGGTAATCACATTTAACAAAATAAATTGAGTACTCATTTTCTTGTGATCTGTATCATTAAAGGGTTCCTAAAGGTGGGCTCAGTCCAATTAAATCCATCTTTTACACACCAAATGAGTTTTTTCACATTTTATTATTTTCAATTAATTTTCTTTGATTAATTGATTGCCAATCTTTCTTTTATGCCTTTTGAATCTGAATTTCGCAAAAAAATTAGGATGAACAAATTAAAATTAGCTAAATACACGAAAAAATAAATTATATGATTAAAAAAACATATTACTAAATTATGAGATCTTTATGCTGCAATAATAAATTTTTTATGCAGCAATAATAAATTTTAAAACCAAGAAAAGAAATACTAAAAGTATCGATGATTAAAAATGCAGTTTTTAACTTTTTAAATCAATATATATATATATACTAAAAAAATCAGTTGATTTAGATTTTTTTTAAAAATCATGATTTAAATCAACAAACCCTGATTATAAGTACATATAATACAGGTTTTTGCAAACTCTGCTACATTACTCCAACTCATCAAAAGTTAAGCATGAGGACTAGTTTATAATTCATTAACAAAATATTGAATAAATCAGTTTATGCTGATGCCAGAGCTCATTCTAGGCAGAAAAAAGGCAAAAGTTTAAAAAAAAGGGCATTATTATTCTAAAAAGGCAATAATTTCTTTCTATGGGCTTTACATGTTCTATTAAAAACATTGTCAATTTTTCTTTACTTTACTAAAAGTACCAAAGCAATCATATTAATTACTAATTTTTATTAATAAATTAACATATATATATCGAATTATAAAGCTAATTAGCTTAATAATTTATTTAAAATGCATGCATATATTAATAAAATAATAAATGTATGTTTTCAAGTGTCTGTAGTTATGATTTAATAATTTAAATGATTAATAATAATTATGATTTAACGATAGTGAAGTAACTGCAAGCTTTCAAAGACAAGTGCACTATTTTTCCTTTCCCATATAAATCTATGTATTGACAGCAATGACAAACTAAATAAGAAGAGTTGAAAATAAAGAAGGGTTGAGGAAAGAAAGGACAAAAAGGATATGGAGTTTATTACTTCAGGGCACTAATTTACTTCAGGGGCAACAGGGTGGATTCTTTTGATTAAAAGGGCAGCAGGGTGTTGCGCCCTGTTTACTGTAATGGGCAAAAATATAAAAAATTAAACAAATAGAACAATGCAGCTTCTTTTCTTATAAACTTAAAAAATACAATTTCAAAAAATTTCTGGTTCCTTCGAGTTTATTTTAATTTTAATTGTAGTTTTATTTTTAACTATGTCAGAAACATGTGTTTGATTAGAAAATAAATGCTCATTATTTCTTATCAAGCACAAGTTTCTGACATAGATCATCAAAAATTATTTTGCCAAAAGAAAAAAGCAAGAAAATTGATTTCATGCATTAGAAAATATAAGCAAACAAGTATGCAACATAAAAAATAATCCACACACAGACTTTTATAAGATTGTTATATTAAAAAAAGGTTATTAATTTCAGATATAAATTACACCTATAGCTACAGGATGCAAACTAATTTAAATTAAACAATTGAAACAGGAATTTTACAACTGTGCAAAACCTTTCAATATTTTACACTTGTAAGCAATTTAAAACTATCTATGCTACAAAAAAGTAAATAAAATGTAACTAAATAATGAAGAATTTAAATGTACTTCAACAATTCATATTGTTATCATTTAAAAACTATTTTGCCAATTTTTCGTTTATTGGAATTTGTTTTAAAAAATTATTAATATAAAAATTTTAAATCAATTTTCCTATTTCAAATAAGATAGAATTTTAACAGTTGTTGAATGTTGGAAAATAATAGGTATAATTATTGCTATTGCTTGAAAGAATTCGAGTAAAAAAACTAAAAGCAGTGAAAGTGGCAACAGTAAGAAAAACATATGACTCTTTAAAAATATTTTTTTAAACCATCACAAGCTTAAGTTTTAACATTTTTATCAGAAAACAAAATATATCGCTAGTAAATTTTACTTTTAAAAAAAGCGTTGTCTTTATCCTCATGTTACAGCATTTATTTCCAAAAGAAATCTCCAGCGTTTGACACAGCTTATAATTTCTTTAACAAAATTTTCCTCTTGTTTCTAATTCTACAAAAAACACACATTTTTTTAAAATCTTATTTTCAAAATTATTTGGAAAATATTCGATTTTGAGAGTTTATTAATCCTGTTACTAATCCAATTATGCAGCAGCAATCTATCACTTCGAAAAACTACAGTACTTTTTTGTTGTTGTTAATTTAATGAATAATTTTTCATTCATTTAAAATACCCTAAATTTGAAATCTAAAAGAAAATGCGCACAGATTTCTCTCTGTTCAAAACGTCCTTGAAAAAGTCAAGTTCCTTGTGGTAGAGGAAGTGCATTGGGGGAACAGGAAATGCATAAATCTTTCAACAACTTCACCAGCTTCCTTTCATTTCTCTGACAGTTGGGATATTATTTTTAAAGAATTTTGCTCATAATCCGACATTATATTCACACTGTTATGGTAACTGGCACTCTTTTATTAGGTTATATACCAAGTATACAATTATAGTATCTTAGATAGCCCTTAACTCATTTTAAAAACTAAGTTTAAAAAGGATAAAGTGGTAAAATTTTGCAATTATGAAAATCAATAACAATAATAATTAACTTTATACGACTATTAAATAATAGTTAACTTTAAAAATAATAACTAACAGTATAATATCAAGAAGCAT
The DNA here is from genome assembly GCF_982258835.1 of Parasteatoda tepidariorum. Taxonomy (NCBI): domain Eukaryota; kingdom Metazoa; phylum Arthropoda; class Arachnida; order Araneae; family Theridiidae; genus Parasteatoda; species Parasteatoda tepidariorum. The sequence goes on along the minus strand of NC_141759.1, from coordinate 22,295,622 downwards.
GCTGAAACGACTACGTGTAATACTTTTTAAACTTAATTTATATATAAAAAAAAAATTTCTTTCTGATTAATTAAATGAAAAAATTTCAGTTTTTTTTTCTGCAATAAATCTTTAATTTATTCTTTTCTCCTTTCACGTTATTTTTTATTAGTTTTTATTCACAATGTTTGGTAAAACTTGCTTTGTATTATTTCTTTACTAGTTAAATACCTGTTCTTCGTCCGGGGTAAAACAATAAACATAAACTACACAAAAATTGAATATGTACTGAACAACACAAAAAAATCGAAAACAAAACTTAAAGACAAATACCGACGCAATAAATAAAACTAAAATTATTTAATGTTTTTTGTTTAGTTATTATTATTTGTTACCTTTCTTCGTGCTTTTATGTTATTAGATTAAACAACATCCGATCAAGATAAAAATTAACAGTTTCATCTGGCTCAAGCATCTCATGGCAGGTTACTTTTTGTCGGTAGACGGAAAAAAAGGTCCCGGTAAAAATGGTACCTCCATAGGGAAAATCTGTAGGGATATTTCCCTTCTCGCTTTCTGGGCAGCATGGATGCTTCTCGCTGTTACAATGAATATTCTTTTTATCTGTAATAATTCAGATTAGATCATTGAGGTAAGGAGAAGGGTAAGGGGGGGGACTTATGGGCTGGTTGTATTACGCTTTTTTTTAAAAATTTTATTTCATTTCTTTATTCTTCTTTGATTATTTTTTAAAACGGGAAGATACTATTTAAATTTTTCAATAATGTTTTACTTTTTCTTTGTAATTTTTTTAAGTGAAAAATGTGTTATTTTCTATTTTAAATTATATTTTGTGAAGAAGTTGCTAATGTGAGGCTTAAAGTAGCCAATCGGGGAAGTTGGGAGGATTTATGTGTTGGATGTTTATTCGTGATTGGAGGTGAAAGTATTGGTCCTTTTTAATTAGTTGAAAACGCGCGACACGAAAAAAGAAAAAAAAAAAACATGCACGGAACGGCAAAAAGCGCTCCAATCTAATCTTCTCATTTCAAATATTTTCCCCTACAGAATTTTCCCTACACAGGTACCTTTTTTACCGGGACTTTTTTTTCCCGGGACCTTTTTTTCCGTACCTTTTTTTCTGGAACCTTTTTTTTTTCAGGTACCTTTTTTTCCGGGACCTTTTTTTCCGTACCTTTTTTCCGGTACCTTTTTTTTCTAGAACCCTTTTTGATCTTAACTTTCGTGGTACCGTAAAAATATACAGTATTCCTGCAGCTATATTCGATGCTTACAAAATACTTTGTACCTATATTGGTAACTATTGAAACTGCATCAATAAGTAGCTATTATCAAAACAAAATATCATTGGTGTCAATAATAGTATGGTGACTTGTTATGGTCTCCCGTAACGAGTAAGTGCACTTTCTCCATTAATTTTGCGTTTAAGACCACAGCTGTTTTTCCTCATTTCAATTAGTATTTATTCCACAAGTAATTAAGAAGCATTGACGTCAGTAATAGTTTGTTAATTTTTTACGACATTTTAAGCGAATTAGTAACATATCGCCATTAATTTTGCCTTTCAGTACATAGCTTATTATTTTAATCCAATTACAAAAATTAATTATTATTGGTTATTGACAACAACAATAATTTAGTATCATTACTTTTTAATTTAGATAACTGTTGATTATAAATTATTTAGTTTTATAGAAACACGATTTAAAAGCTTTACTATAAAAATATACACGTGACTTCAGATAACCTTAAAAATACTAATAGGTCACGTATATGCTGTGACGTTGATCCTTCAAATTACCAAAGATTTACTAAAGATGAAAAATAATTAATTATTATAGAAAGCGCAATGAACAACCATTTTGATTAGCAAACGTCAGTGATGTTATCTTTAAATTATTCAACAAAACTAAACTGTTTATAGTTTATTTTAAAACATAGGCTTCTGCTAAACCAATGAAAAAAATTTCATTTTTTAAATGTGCCTGAATCAAAAATATAATTAAAAAATCAAAAATCCAGTTTTGTTTACAATTGTACTCATTTAGCTTCACATTAAATGTCGTATTTGTAGAGTCTTCTGACACATAAATTCTTCATTTCATTATGTATGTATAAGAAGATAATTGTACGTATTTTGCTTACAGAGGTCAGGAAAAATGTCTTCCACAAAAAGAAAAAATAACGAGTCTCTACTTTCTCAACAGGCAATTAGTGTGAGTGAAATTTAGTTTTGAAATTTTCAAATGTTCTCTTTTAAATGAAACCCTGTTTGTTTTAGGCTACCACTATTCCCATTGGATGTGTAGTATGGGTGGTGTCTGAGTCAAGTGGTGATAAAGAATGGTGGCCAGCGATCACCCTACGCTTCACGGATTGTTATCAGAAACCACCCGAAGAGGACCATACGTGGATATTTTGGTTTGCTGACTACAAAATATCAAAAGTGAGTATTTTCTTAACTTTATTTTGAATAAGTTTATTTTTGAAGCTTTTATGTTCAAATAACTGCAGAGAATTCGGTTACGTAAAGATCTTATTTACTTCAATTCAGCAAAAAGCCTTTTATTATACAACTAATGAATTTTAAAAATTGATTTCTTACTGATCACTAGGCTCAATTTTCACAGTGTTAATGAGAGCCCTTAATATTTAATTTTAGAATTCATACTAAAAAATGTGAAACATGTTGGCGGATTAATATGTAAGTGAAACGAATCCCAATGTGGAAGGCGTGACATCATTTGTTTTGCCGGTGGAAAAAAGTAACTGGAACAATCAGGCTCAAAACGTCAAAGATTGTCGGAGGTCGATGGTAGAAGTATCGAATAATTATAACAATGTGGAATAAAACCTCTTATTTAAACTCTTACTTTTATCTGAACATCTTTTCTTTATTGAACATCTTATTCAAACATTACGTTCGACATCAAAGCTTTTTTTAATTTCCCTATAGGGCAGAATGCGATTTGAGTATAACGATATTGGAATCTAATGATTCCCAATAAGAAAGGTGGGACTCAAAACATCAAAGTTGTTTTGTTCGCTGAAGAAAATAGAGAGTACAATTTTACCCACGCTTCCATGTGAAAATTAATTTTGTTTTTATTCAACGTTTCCTTAGTATTGATTCGACTATTTATATTAGGTTATTCCGAAAGTAATTTTCCAACATACGAGTTAATTGTCCCACCGTGTGAACTGAATTAACACGTTATCGCCGGGGTGACCCACCAGTGGGTCACGCTAGATTGTGTCATCTTGGCAGCGTACCGGAGTAAAAACTGGTAACAATAAATTTCATTTTTTAGTTTTTTTCCGGGAATAATAAAAATCCATAACTACTAATTGTTTTTAACGGATGCAATTTTTATATTGAATTGCTTCTTCCCCGTGATAAATTTCCTCACAGTGAATTGTTATTGTTGAGAATAGATTAACTTCTCCCGAATATTATCTAATATTGAAATAGTTCTTCTACCAGTATTTTCACTTTTCTCGGCTTGAACGTGTTAAGCCACATAATCAGTACATATATGAGTGAAAATTTTTGATTAATTTAGTTTTTTTGCCCTTTCAAACACAATTTTACTCTACACAATCATATACTTTCAAAACGGTAAAATTACAATTCAAGCGAGGAAAGAGAAGATGTAGTGCCAAAACGAAATTTCAAGCAATAAAGGCATTAATTGTTTCAAAATACAACTCGTGAGAGACCATTTATGATCATCTGAGGTTTATTCTCTAAGTTGGAAAGAAATTGCTTTGTGATGCAAGACCCATTTTTGAAGCGACGAGAAATGAGTTGTCAAATGTCAGCAAAATGTTTTAGTCGGTAAAACCTTTACTCCAAAATCGTCTGGATCAGTTCTTATGCTCGTGGAAATATTATGCTACTGCCAAAAATATGGCAAAAGGTATGAAATATTTATTCACTAAACATCCGATTCTTACTTTCAATACTTTCCGACTAACCGAAATATTTGTTTGCAATTATTAATTACTTCACAGGGATTATTCTAACAACTAAAAGGCAGTATAATATTTATACTAGTTTATTTTTACTTTAGGTATCCGTACAAGATATCATTGAATTTACTGCTGGCTACACCGATTTAATCGGCAGAGTTATCAATGAAACTCATTTAAAGGCATTGAATGAAGCTCTACAAGTAAGTATTTCTTTAATAGGAATTGAATATAAAATGTCGTCAAAAATGCATAATTTTTTATGTGATTTTAATGTCAAATAATATTACATACATCTCTGACACTTATTTGCATATCGGATAATCGAATAACCCTCTTATACGAATTAAGTTTAACGGAACCAAACCATTATATATTAAACTAATGTTAAATTTCCTCGTTTAAGCGGATACTTGTTGTTTCTACTCCCCTCTTAATTGCACTAAGAAGAGGTACTATAAATTAAAAAAAATTTTTTTTTAAGAAATGTTTCACCAGTTAGAATTTAATTTCCATTTTTCAGTCAGAAAACTAAGAATACAATAGGTGATTTTTTTTAATAGGGACTTCCTGTTCATTTGTTGCTCTACATAGGTATTGGGGGTATAGTGTAAGAATAAACCTAACCTAGCTGGCAGTTGAAGTAAATAAATTGTTGTTATAAGTATATGTATATTCAGGAAGCTATCAGGGAAATGAAATTCTTCATTGTTGAATTTGGTTATTTTTATTTGATGCGAAATATTTATGGGATTTTTCATGGATGCATATCCTTTTTATAATTCAATCATTATACTGTTATTTAGAAGGAAAAAAAAAGCATTTACTTGAAATTTCTTTCATCGCATGCACTTCATTTCCATTGTTTCATAAAAATAGCGTTAAAAACATTAAATAAATAATGGATTATTAATTGAATGAAAATTTAATTACTTGTTGTGGAAATAATAACTGGTTTAAAAAAAAAACAATTCTTATTCGGCCCTTTCCGTGAAACCAATTGGAAACCACTGTGCGGCTATTCTATTTCGAAGATAAATTTATTTACAAAATAACAACTCGTGATTGCATTTCGACTATATTTTAGAAGCGATTTTTAGAAACGATATTTTAAGTTACGAAATCACACAAAAAAACGCACTTTCTCTGAATGAATACACTTTTTTTCGATGGATTCTATTTTTTTGGGCTATATCATCACTTCCTACATCAAGAAGCCTCCACACGATTTTTTATAAGTTGTCCGCGCAGACTGTTTAAAAAGTGAAGCAGTTGTGCGCATGAACCCAAAACCTTTTATGAAAGCAATTGAGAGAAATTTATCTTATATACTTGAGAATTGAATCTGTAGTGGTTGATAAGTGAATGAGGCAGACCAATAATATTCATAAATTAAAAAAATTTTTACTCATATATTTGCTACCACTTTCTTATTTTAACTATATTCTGTATTAAATGACTCGTTCGGTAAGTGGATATCCTTCACAGTGGCCTGATCGGACTACCTATAAAAAACCGTGTGAAGGCTATTACTCCCAATAGCTTAGTCCATAAACTAAACTACTCGGACCATATTTTTAGTTTGGGACCTCCAATTTGAAGATCGTAAATTTGAATACGACGCAAAAAAGTAATATTTATTCAGAGTACGTTTTTTACGTTGAAAGTATGTTTTATTTTACAAATTTTGTATTTCATTCAGATTTTAGCGCAGAGAAGCAACTTGGACTACCAAAATTCCGAAGAACTTACTAACTGGGCAAAAAGTGATTTTGAGGGAATAATTCGCGAAAGCAATGGTATAAAATTTTCTTTTTTTTTTAATAAAAAAAATTCAATGTTGTGATTTTTATTTTATTTATTTTTTTAGACCTTCCAGATATGGTATTGAAGAAATTGGAGCGAAAGGATTTGGGAAAAGAGTTTTCAGACGACAACAAATCGGAAGGTAAGCATTATGCATAATGCTATTTTATTTTGATCCCAATCCTCCATACATATTTTTATAATTCCTTGTTGTTCCAAATTTATCTACACATTTGAGGTTTCAAATTATTAAAGCATTATCAAATCTAAAATTAATGACTCACTGCTGATTCCAAATGAACTGGTAAGTTAATATAAATTTAAATACATACATATCTGAAATTCTTATCGAAGTTTGAGTTTTCTCTTGATTAAATCATTCACAACTGCTCTTCATCGATCGACCTTGATCTCTGGGAACCATTCCATCTTTTGAAAAATTCGATCTTTTTATAATGTATGGATAATATTCTAATTTAATTGTTATATTTTTTAATCTGAGTTTCCTGCCAAACCCTTCCTGTGTTCTTTTATTAACTCATGCAAGCTTGTTTCTCTTTCCCTACTGGCTAGTCTCGTTACTTTTCTTCTATCATTCGGTGTTCAGATGCTCTTTTCGGAACTGGTTTTGAAACGAAACTATATAACCATTCCTTTACCTTTATTCGTGCTTTATGCACTTCTTCTTTATTCGCGAGTGAAGAATTTGTGAACAAAAATCCTTAAATATCCAGAAAAAAGTGTTTGTGATACACTTCCTCTCTATTTTATTTGGCAATCAAACGAATATTGTTAATTTTAAATTCGTCACCTTCTGTGGTGACTTTTTTTAAGAAAAAATGTTTTGTTTTTCTTTGTTCAAATATTGATTCGAATAAAATTCATTTTTTAAAGAATTTTCTTATTGTTTAAATATTGATTTCAATAAAATTCATTTTTGAAAGGATTTTTTCATTGTTTAGATATTGATTTGAATAAAATACATTTTTTGAAAGGAATTTTTCATTGTTTAGATATTGATTTGAATAAAATACATTTTTTGAAAGGATTTTTTTGTAAAATCAGACATTTGAAGGCCTAAAAGTAATTTCAACTTTTGCTGGAGGAAGAAACTAAATAACTTTTTCTATAAAATATTTTGCAAGTTTTAAGGTAGATTTTTTTCGTATCTGTTCACGCCAACTGTTTTCACCAAGGGGATTTTGCAGTCCTTCTAGGATGTTTTGTTTAAGTTTCTCCTGGGCCCGAAATGTGTCAAATCTTTGCTTTTATTTTGGCGTATATACCGATACTTCCAAGTTTAAATATGTTCATCTACTTTTTTCCTGACTTATTCGTGATAAGAATTTACTTTAAAAAGGAATTTTTCAAAAGGTTCACAGTCTTTTTTTTCTTTCTTCTTCTCTTAAGTCATTAAGTATTTTTTGCAACATTTTTTTAATGAAAATAAAAGGTGTTCCTTTCCGTAATGAATCCATAATGATTTCCTAGTCTTAAAAATCTTTTTTTTTTTCTTCTTTTTTCTCCTTCTTTGAAACTGAAAGCAAAATATATAAATATATGCAGTCGCATACTTGAACGATGAAGTAGCAGAAACTTAATTACAATCAGTCAAATCAAAATTGATGAAGGTAGAGTTTAAAACTTAAAAAAAAGTTTGATTTCCAGGCTTAGATGTTTTTAACCCCACTTTCCTTAGTGATTCAATGGAGTTTTATTTTTCACTTTTTATATTTTTGCTTAAATCGCCATCGATATAAAATTGTGGTCTTTGTAGAACATACTGTAAGTTAAATATAAATTACAATTAAAGAAAATCAAGGAAATATTTAAGCGTTCTTCTTTTTATCTTATTGTATAACTGTAAAAGAAATGTCTTAATTCCTTCTTTAGGTTATTCTGGTGTGCCTATCTTTGAAAAAATTGAAAATGGGCTGATAGATATCGAGAGTAAGTTATGTATCTTTATAAATTCACTCATTAAATTTTATCTTATTCATTATTAACTGACTTGCTGAAATGTAGTTTGAAAATTAAATTAATACTAGTTAATATATATATATATATATATATATATATATATATATATATATATATATATATATATATATATATATATATATATATATATATATATATATATATATATATATATATATATATATATATATATATATATTTTTTTTTTTTTTTTTTTAAATTTTTTAAAATTAATTTTGCTTTTTGCGTATTTCGCCATTTACATTCTTTAGAACAATATAAAAAGTTATAAACCTTACTGTTCGTACGACTATTATTGAATAAAATAGTAAAAATAATAAACATTCGCTAAAAGTTATTTTTTGCTTGGAATTTTCCTTAACCCTTTGACGGTTATGAACGAGTTCAGCTCGCAATCGAATCGTGCCTCATAATGAGCGCAAACGAGTTCCGCTCGGGAGCAAGATTTTGACCGTAATGGTTAGTAACGAGCACTACTCGCGTAGTGAAATTTTTCCCCAATGCGCGCTGACGAACTGAGCTCGTTCGCCATTATTATTCTGCATTGACTACGTTAAAAACGAAAAGTACGTAAGAACTGTTATTTATGTACTACGAATACTTTAAGAAATTTTTAAAACGCGTGAGGCGAGCTATCTACCGCATCCAGAGATGCCTACTTGCTCCGCTTTGTAAAATAGTATTTCCTAGTGATAGCGAAAGTCAAGTTACTTTCAGTTTAGTATTTTTCCTTTTAAGCAATTTTTTCACCACTAAATATCAAAAACTATAAGTAACATATGAAATGCAACGTTAAAGCAACAATCTACTGGTTACTCCATTAAAAAGTAGGCGTAACTGTCCATCTCCAACGAAATTTTCTACATAATTTGCTGCCACTTTATTTTAACAATTCCAGAAGACGGAGCTGTTGGCATCGCCAGAGAAGGGTGACATTTTTGGAAGAACGGAGGTGGAAAACAGATGCCAGTTTCGACTACTGTTTGCATGTAATACTGCGCGAATTAATGAAACGGAAACTGCTCATTTCCCTAACCGTCAAAGGGTTAAATAATCGTATTTCATAATTTTGTTAAAAAAATTTTCAACTTCCTTGAAAAATTCTAGAGATACTGCGAAAAGGAAAATTAACATTAAGGGATCCACATTTTTGACCGTTCTTCTGATCAAACGATTGGCAGCATATTTCCCAGATTGTGGCTACCTCCTATATTTTGGAAGTCAAAAATCAGAAGCTGTCCAAAAAATATTATGTTTATTCAGAGAAAGTACGTTTTTGTAAGTTAAAACATCGTACGCACTAATTAATTAGCAAATTTGGGGTTACTCCCTTGAACTATTAAGTCCTAGAACGTGAGTCAGGTTGGTCAATTTTTTTTTGTTTTCTTTTGTTGAGGTCTGTATATATACAAAGAGTCGTACATACGTTATAGGGTGATAGAAGATCGGAACGCAAAGACCATTTATCACGAAACAAAGACAGAAAGAATGAAAAGAAACCTATAAAATGAAGAAAAACATTTTATCAAGCCACTCCAACCACCACATTTTCCCCCTGAGCCACAGTAGCTCCTAAGACAAATCAATACTGAGGAAAGTGAGTCTCTAAACACAAAAACCTTTTTTATTTCAAGAGAAGACATAGAGAAATTGAAAGGTATTTGTTAAAAACACGGCAAATTTAATGATGCAATTTAACTGTCTTAAAATTTTCCCACAATACTTTCCTCACTAATGATTAGACAGATTACAACAAAACCAATCTTTAAGAATATCCCCTTTCTGTATAAGCATATAATTACAGTTCAGAAACAAAGCCCTACGTTATAGGTCATATATTTAATTTTATTTTTAAAATTTTACTCTATGTTTTATTCTCTGTGCGCATAACAATACTAATGATTATATGAGTAACCTATTTTCATGAAAAAATCATGAAAATAAATTATTGCCCTTATATTTAAGATTTTTTATTTTTACTACTCACCCCAAATCGCAACCTTTACCTATCCTCCATGCATCGTTCAATTCGTGGACAACCTCTTTTTTCACCGAGTAATTAACACGTTCACGCCGGGGTGACCCACCGGTGGGTCACGCTAGATTGTCTCATTTGGTGGCTCCTCACGGAAGTAAAAACTGGTAACAAATAAATTTCGTTTTTTAGTTTTTTTCCGGGAATAATAAAAATCCATAACTACCAATTGTTTTTAACGGATGCAATTTTTATATTGAATTGCTTCTTCGCCGTGATAAATTTCCTTACAGTGAATTGTTATCGTTGAGAATAGATTAACTCCTCCCCAATATTATCTAATATTGAAATAGTTCTTCTACCAGTATTTTCTCTTTTCCGTCCCGCTCTCAGGCGCAACACCCAGCGTGAACGTGTTTTTGCTAAACAAAAAAAAAAAAAATTTCTAGTTTCAGATGCACAACTGAAGAAATCCTATGAGGAAGTCCAAATAATGCGTAGAATCGGACCTCTAGTTCTAGAAAGATTAAAGTACTGTCAAAACATGCAAAAGAATTTAACATAAGCAATCCTACTCGTCCTCGATTCCTAAATAGTCTCCTAAACTGATTTTTAATCAAAGAAATTCCTAACTTAATTTTTGCCTGGATTAGACTCTCAAATCTTGCAATTTCGTGTGTGAAAATTCTATTTTTAAATCAAAAGTTAGTCATTAATTTTTTTTACGTATGCAGAAGCTCAAAATGAATGATTATTAAAATTTGATTCGGACCACCATGAAACCCGCAATCAATGAAGGTCATTAACTTTTCTCCTTAGAAATGTGCATCGCATGCCGTAAAGAAGATGCAGAAGTCAAACATCCATTCTTCAAAGGCGGGCTTTGTATTGCTTGTAAAGAAAATTGGATGCAAACTATATTTGCTATTGGGGATGACGGCAAAAACGTAAGTAACGTTTTTTAAAACTCTTCAGGATCTTCACAATTTTTGAAATGGGGAGAGAATCTATTTTTCACCCAATGAATAACTTCAGAAAATGCCAAAGGTAGCAGTAAATAGCTATTTTCTTTGGAGTTCATTTGATTAGTTCTCATCGAGTTTATTTTGGAACACAGAACTCGGCTATCCGTAAGTACAAATGTTCAAGCGTGTGAAGTTTTGCCACCCACCGTAAAAATGGTTGTATGAAATGGTGGCTTCACAATAAATTCTGGTAACGCTGATAAATTTCTTTTTTAAAAACCGAAAATGTGAAGAAAGATATGACTCATGGGTGAAAGCCCTTATATAGCAAGACGGAAAAGAGAAAAACCTGGTACGTAAAACATTTCATTCCAGCATTTTTTTCGAAAAAAATGAAATATCTGTAACTATCAAGATTTCTTTTATAATTCTGGCATATATATAAAACTGCTTCTTTTCCAAGATAAAGTAGATATTGTTGAAAAATTTAAAAAAAGAGTAAGTAAACTCCTCCCCAAAACTAGCTATAACTGAAATGATTTTACTACCAGCCTTTCCTCTTTTCCGTCTTGCTTTCACCCCTGATATGACTTTATAAAGGGTTCATGAATAACAAAATTAAATAAATTTTTTTTTTAAATAGACTAAAAAAAGAAGGATTTACTTTTGTTGCATTTAAAAACCTATCATTCTTAAGGGGGGACCCCACCCTAAATAATTCAAAAATTCGAAAAAAGTTTTATTGCATTTTTCGAATCATTGTACCCTTCCTAATGTCTGTCTAAAACGATTTCTCGGTACCTAACTTCGTTTGGAAGTTATACAGGAAAATAGAGAGTCGTCGCTAAGCAAGTAGAAAGGACCGCTCGGCCGGAATAGGAGGGGCGACATTCTTTTTGTGTCTCATCCATTCAGTTGTCTGAATATAGAAACTTATTGTAGGCCATTTATCGACCATTATATATCTATGAAATTAAACGTTTTCCTCTACCATAAGTCAAAACTTTAAGCACGTTTTTTTCAAAACGCTGTTTTTTGACCTGGACTAACGTTTTTCACATGATCTATACAACGAAATAAGCTGTTTTTTTTATTTTGAATTACGCAAAAATATATTCTTTAGAAAGTAGCATAGGATAATTTTGATATTTTTATATTTCGATTTTATAATAGTATTTTAATGAATATTTTTTTAATGAAAAACTTAACTTTTTTAAGTTGCCGCCATTTTGGTAATTTTGCGAATATTAAAAAACCGCTATGCTACTTTTTAGATAATTTCTTTATGTTTCAGAAAATATAATCAAAATCGTTTTCCTATGCTTCAGGACTCCATGAGGCCAGTGAGACCAGCCACACACGGAGCTGCCACCAACTTATTTTTTATTATTTTGTAAAAGAAAATTTTTTAAAATAGACTTAAATTGTAGCTAAATAACATAAAAAAACAAGGAGTCTTTGCATTGTCTCTATTACTTAAAAAAAACTCAAGAGAAACGTTAATATTTTACCATCTCAGGGTGGGGGCCCCCCTTAAGTGATTACGGAAGTGATAAGCCTGTTTAAGATCTGTCAAAATTCTTTTCTTCTTTTTATTCCACTTGATTAGTATTGTTTTGAAGTTCTTAGTAATTTCATTTTTATAAGTTATTAAGTATTTTTTTTTTTTTTTTTTTTTGCATATGTCAAAAAATGGTGCCTCGTAACATCACGTATCACTTAGTTATAATTGAAATTTGAGCTAGTTGGAAAGTGTGTAAAATAAAATTGATTTATTTATAAATGCTGCTTGTCGCTAGCAAAAAACAATTGAAATTTGAGATGTGATCTTTATTAAAGGAATAATCGCTATGAATTCTACTCGATGATTAAAACTTGCATTTTCGTTTTAGCTCTAGCAGAGATTTGGGATGATATTTTTTAGGAGTTTTGGGAATACAGTAGAAATTTAGCAGCAGGGGGTCTACCGAAAATGGTAAAACTTCGAAAGTGGTCCACGAGAAAAAAAAAATTGGGAACCTCTGCTCTAGTTAATTTGAACGAGGTAGAGAACTCGACTGACAAGTTCCTCATGAAATTTATAAAACATGATGAAAGAATTATTTTTATTCAAGTTAATTGAAGAAATATAGTACCTTGAAAAAAAAAATTACCATTTGTTAGAAATTTAATACAAGGAGACATCATATGCCTAAATATTAAAAGTTACATCCTTTCTCTATCAGTTAGTTCCCATTTCAATAATAATAAAAAAAAAAGTTTAAGCCTTTCATAAGTGAAAGGCAGGAAAAATTTGAATTTGAAAAATTTTGAATTTGGTCCACTACGCATATCTGAAGTTTGTAAAAGTGCCACGCTAGGTAGGGATGAACAAGGAAGCTTTTTAGCTAATTTTAATTTTTTTATAATTAATTTTAGTTCTTAATTTAATTTTTTAATTAATTTTAATTAAAAAATTATTAATAATTTAATTCTTTTAATGCATTTGTGCGTACTCTAATGACAATGAGAGTAATAATAAAAGAGGAGTGATTTGGATGTTGTATAATGTTTTCTTGGATTTTCCTTCCTCACTGCCAAGTGCTGCTATTTTTATGGTCAAAAATATCGTTTCAACTTTATTACAAATGATAACTGATGAAAAATAGAATGTATTTCCCATTAAAAATTTCGAAGTTCAGCAATTTTAACTGTTATTATTTTTTTTACTTCGTTTAAATATAAATTTTTTCACCTCCTTTTTGCATAAATTTTAGGCAAGAAATCTATAACACATGAAACACCATACATATATTTGACGTCTTCATTTATTTAATTGCTAAATCCAATGATCTTGCTTACTAAAGTATTTATTATTTTTTTTTTCAGTTTTATTGTCTAATCTGTGGAAATCTAGGAAATTTAGTCCTGTGCGATAAGGAGAATTGTGAATAGTAAATAACTGCTTTAATTTATTTCTGTTTTCTTTTCAAACGATATTTGTAAGTATTTAAAATTTTACAGCGATTTTTAATAATATTCAATTCATAACTGTTAGGTGAAGAAGCTTTCTCCGTCTTTAATGAGTCCCTGATTATTAAAAATAATTATTTTAATGACCGTTTTATTCTAACAGTTATAAATGACTGTTCTGGTTTGCGATAAGGAGGATTGTGAATAGTAAATAACTATTTTAATTTATTTCTGTTTTATTTTCAAATGATATTTGTAAGTATTTAAAATTTTACAGCGATTTTTAATAATATTCAATTCATAACTGTTAGGTGAAGAAGCTTTCTCCATCTTTAATCAGTCCCTGATTTTTAAAAATAATTATTTTAATGACCGTTTTATTCTAACAGTTATAAATGACTGTTCTGGTTTGCGATAAGGAGGATTGTGAATAGTAAATAACTATTTTAATTTATTTCTGTTTTCTTTTCAAACGATATTTGTAAGTATTTAAAATTTTACAGCGATTTTGAATAATATTCAATTCATAACTGTTAGGTGAAGAAGCTTTCTCCGTCTTTAATGAGTCCCTGATTTTTAAAAATAATTATTTTAATGACCGTTTTATTCTAACAGTTATAAATGACTGTTCTGGTTTGCGATAAGGAGGATTGTGAATAGTAAATAACTATTTTAATTTATTTCTGTTTTCTTTTCAAACGATATTTGTAAGTATTTAAAATTTTACAGCGATTTTTAATAATATTCAATTCATAACTGTTAGGTGAAGAAGCTTTCTCCGTCTTTAATGAGTCCCTGATTTTTAAAAATAATTATTTTAATGACCGTTTTATTCTAACAGTTATAAATGACTGTTCTGGTTTGCGATAAGGAGGATTGTGAATAGTAAATAACTATTTTAATTTATTTCTGTTTTATTTTCAAACGATATTTGTAAGTATTTAAAATTTTACAGCGATTTTTAATAATATTCAATTCATAACTGTTAGGTGAAGAAGCTTTCTCCGTCTTTAGTGAGTCCCTGAATTTTAAAACCGTTTTAAATTTCTAACAGTTATAAATGACCGTTTTTTTTTCTTCTTCGACATTAAAATTTAGAATGGAAAAAAAGTATAAATATTAGAAAAATTATTAATTTTTTTAATCACAATTGTAGCGAGATTTTTTCTAATGGATGTAAATTAGCAGAATAAATGAATAAATTAAAAAATTTTCATATTTTTATAAAACAAGGCAGAAAGATTAAAATATTAAATCAGAAACACTTCTCGTTTTTATGAAACAAGACATTTCTTACAAACTGACATTTTTCGCCATTTTCCTTCATTTATATAGAAAACACTGCCTAGAATTTCATATAACAGTCATGAATAACTGCTGTCACAACAGTATAAAAAAATTGCATTTTATTCAATATACGATGCTATTTTATGACGTCACAATCTTTGAAACCTTAAAATCTATATATACGTTAAGGTCTGGTTTCTTAGGACAAGCGCCTTATCTGGGCGTCAGCGGGACGTCAACGTCCCGCTGACGCCAACAAAATACTAGTTTGTTAGCTGAAGGCCTGGTTTCTTAGAACTAACGCCTTATCTGGGCGTCAGCGGAAAGTTGACGTAGAGCTAACGCCAAAAAAATACTTTTTTGTTAGCACAGCGTGAGCAGTCGGTTCAACGCAGACATTATCTCTCATTGCGCATGCGTTAATAACGTAAACAAATATTTATTTTGAATTTGTATTGATTTTGTTATTGTCGACCAGTGTTTTAGAGAACAAATAATGACTTTGTCCAAGAAAAAACACATTATAGCTAAGCTAAATGAAGAGTGCTATGTTTAATGAAGAAGCTATGTTTAATGTCAAAATCAAAATCTTGGCTGATTTCAATGTGCTGTTGAATGTTGTCCGCCATTGCTTCTGTGGTTAACGTCACGTTGTAATCGAACTGCAGTTGAGTTGGACGGCAATTGTAGTTCAAGATGAGCGTTCGATGAGGTATGCTATCAAACTCACAAATGGACCAATCAGAGGTTAGCGCTGATTTCCAGCTGACGGCGTCCTGTCCTAAGAAACCAGGCCTTTAGAGTCTCTCAGTGAATTGATCTACGGAAACGTGTCTTAATACGTTTTCCAGTTGATCATCTAACTCAAGCATGTCTATTTGCAGTTTGTGAGAGATTGGATAACTTCTTTGATTTGTTGCCTGTGAATTGACCAAGGGTGGCTAGTATTGGTTGTTGTTAAACTTTTCTACCATAAAGTGCTCGACTTCCCACGCAGATCGTCAGGCTAACAAAGCGGGGAGCCATTCCATCTGCAGAGGAACAAAATTGTGATGGCTTGTTTTCAGATTATCCTCCAGACAATCATCACCTCCTAAAAGAATCTTCAACGGTTTGTCATAAACAAGAAGAGTGACCCCCACTGCGAAGTTTTTGCTCATTACGTCGGACTAATACATTGATGCGTGTGGCGGCTCTTCTAGGAGGTGTTGCTCCAATGCGATGCGATGTAAATAAAGTACCATATGTCAGCTCGATTAGAAAGTGTCACTTTAGAAACCATCCAGTTTATTAGATTAAGAAATAGTTCTTTTTATACAAATAATCGTATTTTATACAATTCAATTCTTTTTTCTTCTTATTTCAGTTCTTATTGTCTATCCTGTATCGATGTTTTTTTGGGGGATAAAAGAAGAAAAAAAGTAAGTACCTAACTTAGAATTTAGAATTTTTTTTAAAGAAACGTTCTAGAACAATGTATGAAAATTACATCCAATCTATGCATAAATTTATTCCGAATATTGAAGTACCCGGATTAAAGTAATGCACGCATTTATTAATGAAATATATTTAATTGCCAATGTTGGTAACAAAATAATAACCAAGTCTGGATTTTACAGCCATTTCTTGACATAATCTACGATTTTTTGTTTCTATAACACTTCCGTTTTATAAGGTAAATTAATTTTTATTTTTAATGCCATTATTTCATTAGCGTTTCCAAGATAAAAACACAAGTTTTGTCTTTTTTTTTTGGGCATGCGTTTATTTTTTTCTTTTCTCTATATGTATATGATATAATAAACCTGAAATTCTCTTTAACTGTTAAAGGTCTGTAATTTCGCTTTTTAAATTAAATTGCTTTTGTTCCTCTTTTAGATATTGGAAACATCTCCTTGGCTGTGCTTCTTTTGTTCTAAAATTCCAGGAACGTTCGAGAAAAGAGAAAATTGGGAAGAAGAATTACATTTTATGTTCGAATCGAGTGCTTCAAGCAAAACTTGTTACCCTCTTAAAAATACGCCAATAAGACCAATAAGAGTTCTCTCCCTCTTTGATGGAATAGGAACAGGTAAAGAACATTTTTTTATATATACAAGGTGTTCCGTACTGGCTGCCGCCATTAATGTATATTTTTAGAACTTTGATTAAAAAGGAAATAAAAAAATGTACTACATACCTATCACAGAGCAAAAGCGTCCTTTTGCGCGAAATTATCTTTGGATAAACACGTTTTATAATTTGGTGCAATATATGGTTAAATATGCAAAAAGTAAAATTAAAATTAAGGGATTTTGGACCGCTCTCCTAACCGACTATCTTTCCCAGATTGCGACTATATTTTAGGAACAGAAATCCGTCAAAGTCTACTCAGAGAAAGTGCGTTTTTGAATCTGCGATTTCGTAACTAAATATCATCTGCACTAATCATTTAGTGTATTGTAGGTCAACCATTAAGATTGAGTCTTAGAACGTGCAGTTCCACTCATTAGATAAAAAATCATTCTGGGTTAATTTGCGCGCTGTGCGTTTATATAAATGTTATTTATTTTCCGCTCTGCAAAATATCAAGTCACTACAATCATTAGTTGATGAGTCAAACATTATTATAATTACGGATAACGAAGGAAGTCAAATGAGTGAACAAATGGAAAGAGAGAAACGGTAAAACACTGTTGCAAATTATCTGAGTTACTTATCTTTAAACGGCGTGAATCTGCAGATATACTTTTTTTGAATGATAGGGAAATGTATACCCAAATATAATGAGTGAGAATTTTGTTTCTTGGCAGGTAAATTAGTTTTGGATAATCTTGGAATAGATGTTGAAGTATATTATGCAAGTGAAATAGATGAGGCTGCACTTTGTGTATCCAAACTACAGCACCCGGATGCTATTGAATACATAGGAGACGTCACTAAGCTTTTATCCAAAAAGGTAATTATTTTAGGTTAAAAGAATTTATTGCAATTCATTTAATGTTTTTTAGCCTTCTATTTAAAGCTGTTTTAACCTTTGACTTAAAAACCACCACAATATATAAATAATCACGTTAAATGTCTAAGCAATATTGTCATTAGATAGGAAAAAATCATTAGTTGGTATTAGATAGTCATTTGGCATTAGATGGGAAAAAAATTTAAAAATTAATGAATTTATAGAAAAATATGCAAGGCTTTATTATAAATTATAAACTAAAAGTTTTACAGATGAATAATTATAAAAATTATTCCTGACACGCCTATAAGCGTAGTACGCACCACTTTAAAATGTCGTCTGGGGAAGTTTCGGTGGTGATAAAACTTTATCACGGAAATGATGCAGTTTTTCGTTTTAGGTTAGACAAAAATTAAAATACCTTTAAGCTCACTTCAAAAACGTAGTTTTTAAAACTATTATTCTATTTCGGTATTTTATCTCCTTCCGTTGTGTATCTATCAGTTTGTTTTTGTCCAACAAAATTTCATTTGCGATACAAAAGATAATTATGAAATTTTTAAACGATTGTAAATTTTAATACCCGTCCATCACAGAGCTCCAATTCCAACTTTGAATCAACCATTTAAATTTTCGATAGAAGGTTTTTATTATTCTTAATTTCCGACTGACTCTACGGGAAGTGATCAAAAGTTTTACGGACAACAAATTCTTGACACTATGGCGATAATTTTGCTTTAAGAATCCAAGAACTGATTAAAAAATTTTAATGTTATTCCTCCCAGTTTAAATCGAAGAGAGTAGTTAAAATTTAGTTTGATGATAAATTTAATTTGGCGATAAATTTTGCTGGTAGTGAGTAATAAATTTATAAAAAACAAACGTATTGTTTGTTATCATATTTCTTTTTAGTATGTTTCCATTTCTTTTTAGATCTCATCCATGTGCCCGATTGATTTGTTAATTGGTGGATCTCCCTGCAATGATTTATCCCTTGTCAACCCTCTCAGAAAAGGATTATTTGGTAATAAAATAAAATATAAATTCAAGATTTAAATATTGACTCATCAGCAAAACCTATCCTTCTCATTTTTGCTTTTTTTTCTGTTTAAATTTAGAATAAAATTCAAATAGAGTATATAACTTTGCTTGAAACAAAATTTACGTTTAAATACATTAAAGAAAATTTTTAATTCTTTCGGAATATTTTGAGTTCATAACTGTGCTCATAACGTCTGAAAGAAACCATTTTGTTTTATTATTTTCTCTAAATTTTACTTTTAATTCCAAATTTGACATTTTTCTGCGTGTAATTTGTTTGTTATATTTTTTATTTTGCTTTTTAAGACAATTTTGAACATAAGGGGATGTTTTTACATAATCTTTGCTCATTTACCCTTGTCAACTAAAATATCACTTAAAGCGATATTTCAATTGTCCCCATTTGCTATAAAACATCAAAAAAGTAAAGCTGAGAAATTAGGGATGAAGAGCATTAAAACCTATCAAAACTAGTCATCTGAACATTGTTGTTAGGGGAAACTAATCGTCTAAAAATAATTTTTCATTATCGTGGTTTAGAAACAAGTTTTTTTGAATACTTAGTTTCTTACATGGTTTTTCTACTTATCGTGTTTCAAAAAGTTGTCTTTCTCCTTCTAATATCGTTTTTCTTATTAGTATTGTGTTTTAAAAAAATGTTCTAATTATCTGAGATTGTTTTTCTGGTTAACTAGTCATTAATATGACCTTTTTTATGATCTTACTTAATTTCCAATTATTGTCTTTCAACTCGTTTTTGTTTCCTCCATCAATCAAATAGGTTTTATATATTGCTTTCAATCTCCCCTTTCTTAATAGCAATTCATTAGTTCCTTGTTTTTTTTTCTTCATTTAATCCTTTGCACTCGAGGTTCTTCCTACAATTGGATAGAAAGAATAAAAAAAAAACTACTGAGATTTTAAAAGGCAAAACCCTCAGTTTGCACAATTACCATGTAATACAGGGGTGTCAAACTAGCGGGCCGCATGCGGCTCGAGATGAACATTTTTGCAGCCCAGTCAATATATCCGACGCAAAGTAAAAATAAAATAGAAATGTGAATTAGAAAGGAAAATAGCATATGAAATTATAATATACTTTATTTATAAACTATACGGATCATTTTAAATTGTACGCGCGAAAATGTAAAATTCTAATTGGCTTGCGGCACCTGCCATTCCAGGGATACCGCATCGTATCAAAAATACGCAGAAAAAATTTCAAATCTTAGAACCGAATTTGAAACAAGGTTTAAAGATTTTAATTCCTTGGAAGACAAATTTTGTTTGTTTCCTTCGATTTTCTCAATAAATATAGATTCAGTACCCAGTAATATGCAAATGGAAATGATTGAGATTCAGTACTCAATTTTAAAGGCAAAAGAAGCGAGTGTGACTGAATTTTACAAATATTTACCGGCAAGGTTTGAAAATACTCGAAAATTCGCACATGAAATTATTTCTTTGTTTGGAAGTACTTATCAGTGAGAGCAATTATTTTCTGTTATGAATGGAAATAAATCTCCTGTCCGAAACCGTATTAATAACGCACACGTTGGGTGACATTTTGAAAGTAGTCTCGGCCAATAAAATTTCTCCCGAAATAGGAAAGATAGTAGCAGAGAAGAGATGTCAAGTATCAAAGAATAATTTAACTTTATATATGTTTATTACAATGTACTATTCAAAATAAAAATATTTGTTTCAATGAACATTGATTTTTTTTGCGGCCCACCTGAAGTAAAGCATTGTTTATTTGGCCCAAGTTAGCTTTTGAGTTTGACACCCCTGATGTAATACATAGGAAAAATTAAATAAATTGGGTACTAAACCTCAAAGTGCAACAACTTCAGCATTCAGAATAATTTAAGCTTGAGTGCAAAGGATTAAATGTGAACACTTTTATCTAATGGTTAAATGTGAACACAGTTATCTAAACATTCATACGTTCTCAGGCTAAACTGGCAGTAAAAGTAATTAATTTCCCCGTTTGTTTAGAGAATACAGTTAACTGTTAGTACCACTCAATACTCACATTACTAATATTCACACAGACTTGCTAATTACTTGTAAATTAAACTTATTAATGAATCGTCACAAATAACTCAAACAAAATTGTACTAGGTAGTAATTACACTAGAGCAAGATAAGTAATAGGGAATACTAAATGTATTTCTTCCATTGTAGATGTTACCGGAACGGGCTGCCTTTTCTTTGATTACTATCATATACTGAAAACTGTGAAAAGATTTAATAAGGATCGCCACTTGTTTTATCTTTTTGAAAATGTAGCTGCCATGACTAAAGCTAACAGGCAAATCATATCACAATTCTTATCGGTCAGTATTAATTCCTATTTTTAGATTTCTCTTTTTAAATTCATTCTTATTATAGTTTTGTTTTTTTATAGTGTTCCCCAGCTTTAATTGATGCCAAGCATTGCTCTCCTCAATCGCGTCCGAGATTCTTTTGGGGAAATATTCCGGGCCTACATGCGTAAGTATCTGATCGTTTCTTCATACAACACGCGAAAAAAAAATAGTGCGTGGAGTCCCTCCGCGTGGAAGAAGTGAAACTTCGTAATGTGGAAATGAAAATAGGAAGGCGTAGAAATTGATTTTTTGTGAAATCATATTGTTTCTTTAAGACAAACTTTATTAACAATGCTTACAATTCACAATTGATCGCATCTTTTAATTAACATTTTCGAGTGGAGAAATATCCAAATCTATAACATTTACAATGGGATTATGATAACTAAAGTAAGATACGAAATGTTTGAGTTCTATTTTTTCAATATTTCTTGCAAAAACTGCATCAATGGTAGTTACCCTTTTGGTTGTTGGATCATTCCTACCATTTATCATTTCCAATCCAAATTTGTCTTTAAGGTAGGTTAATAATGTTTCAGCTTCAGGTAACGAGAAATTCAGATTAAAATCTCCTGCAAGGATCACAGGCCGCTCACAATAATCAATTTCTTCACCAGTAACGTCTGCCAGAGCTTGTGAACCTGCAGTGGATAGTGGCAATAAAGATTTTGAAATAAATAATTTAAAATCCCTCATGGCTGCATTTGATGAAATATAAATGGAAATTAGAAAAGAGAAAACCTGACAATCAATTGATATTCACAAGAGGCGTACCTTGACATAACCTTAAATCCGTCGCATTGTCCGTGGGATTGTTTTCACTCATTTTTTAATTGTTATCCACTAAGTTTGAAAATAAAAAATACTACCCTAACAATACTTTTATGACTTTTATTATTTTTATGCTTGTGAGAACCAAAACAATATGGGAATGAATGAGGGAAAACTGGATCCTACCACGTGATTTCCTGGCCATTAAAAATGTAGCTTTAAAAGTTTAACGCAACCTTGTTGGAAGTCGCATAAGAAGTATAACTTCAAAAAACTTTAAAGAGGTTTCCATTCTGTTTTATCACTTTTCTGTTAACTTCATGATTCCGTGCTTATAAAACTTTCGTTCCTTATCAAAAAAAATTTTTTAACAAAAAATAAATAAAATAAAAAAATAAAATCAACTAAGTACGATTTGAGGTCATCGTTATTAATAAAATATTTGCCATTTTCAAATTTCGAAATGTGTGATAGCAAAGAAAGGCCTCTTTAACAACATTGGAATTAGTGGCTAGGAAGTAATGTCACATGCAATCTTCACTATCATAGTTACAACTATGATCACAGTGTGGTTCTCATAAGGATCGGAAGTGTACTTTAAGTTATCAGAATAATGAAAAAAAGGTTCATCAGTGAAGATGTTTTAATCATAATTTTTTTTCCTATCAAAATATTGAGTTTCATTTCACATTAAAAAAACCGAAATTATTTTCGTGAAACACCAATAGAATAAGTTTTAAAATTAATTAGTTACATTAACACAATGCCAGAAAGAATCTTCTGTGGATATCTTTTCATGGCTAATTATTTTTCAACTTATTTAATTGAATTTTTTCACAGAAAATATTTACTAAATTTTATCCATTTTAACCATTAGAACGATTGCTGAAAGGAAACGTATTTGAAGTCTCAGCACAATGTTTTTATTACAGCTAAAGTGTTAGATAAAAGTATAAATATTCCTCTTCGAACAAATAAATACTTATTACCTCATTTTCATAAAAGCATTTTCTGTGGATGAGGCTAAACTTGTTCCGGGATGCAGACTGCTAATCATAGTAATTCGAAATATTTATCAGCAGTGGTAAGGCAAACGAGTTCAGTTTATTAAATCAGGAAAATTTAATTTTGCTACCACTAGAAATAATTTTCTGTCATAGTCAAGTCTCTTTGTTATTGTTTTTTTTCGACCTATTTTTATATTCTACACCAGGGGTTTCCAACTTAAATGAGGCCGGGTGCCGCAATTAAAAGCACCAGTCAAATGGCGGGCCACAACTTTATCAAAATTTTATATAGGACTCTTTTATGTTCGAAGGAACATAAATATTGCTGTCAGATTTTTATCAAAGTTCTTTAATATTGAAAAACAAAATAACAAGCAATGCTTACGTATCATTTTGAATCTTCTCTTAATCAGAAGCTTAGTGACAAGATTTTTTTAAAATTTAATTCTGTGATAAATTAACACTTTTTTCGACTTATTAGGAATCATAGCAACAACAAAACTCTCGAGCATCTGAAATTAATTTTTTTTCTTTCTTTCCGCTCATGAGATATTCAATTCAAGGAATTTAGATAAAACATGATATTCATTCTCTCTTTTATGCGCTTTAAAATTTATAAATGTAAATAATTTTGTACAAAATGAGTAGTTTCAAAAAGTTAAATCGGAGAATTTCTTCGAGAAAATTTCTGATACGCACATGCTATTCACAAAAGAGAAAAAAAAGAGCAACATTCACGATTATTTTTGTATTTGAATAAATATTTTCTTGGAATGCAAAATCTGAGAAATAAATTTTTTTGCACCGTTGGTACGTTAAATTTCACAGAAACTAAAAAATTACCGCTTCCCTTTTTTTTTAAACGAGAAAAGTATTTTTAATCGTTATAGATTTTTTACGAAAATTGTTCGCAAAGAAATGAAAATTAATATATTTTAGTTCGCGGGCCACAAAAAAAGGTTTCGAGGGTCGGATGCGGCCCACCAGTTGGAAACCCCTGTTCTACACAATGAAATAGAAACTTGAGAGATTTTTTTCTTGAATAAAGGGAGCATCATGACATGGTAAACA
This sequence comes from Parasteatoda tepidariorum, assembly GCF_982258835.1. NCBI lineage: Eukaryota > Metazoa > Arthropoda > Arachnida > Araneae > Theridiidae > Parasteatoda > Parasteatoda tepidariorum. The sequence goes on along the minus strand of NC_141759.1, from coordinate 22,271,464 downwards.
ATTCACTGCGAAAGTGAACGTTTTCAATGAACTTTCCTTGCCGGATCACGATTTTCCAATCCAGTGGTTTTTTATGACCTATTCACCCATTTGGCCTTTTCTTCAATAAATAAAACATAAAAAAAAAACTTGATTCTTGATTAGTTGACGTAAAAAAATTTGATTGCGACCAACTACAGCCAAGACGAGAGTCTCAAAAAAAAGACCGCTGCAAGGAAGAATCGATCGAAAAAAATCTTCAGATTTCTAATTCAGAACATTGATTGGTTGTTCAACTAATGTGATTTAATTTTGACTAGTCATTCTCGTATTTGCTATTCCTATGATGATGAAAGGCATGAATTGGAGAGCTGCCTCCACACTGAACTTGGACGAAAAGCGAAAGTAAGTACAACGAATATTCATATCAGTAAAATTAAGCTACCGAAAGCAGCTGATTTTAACACTAGGTTTACGGGACACGTCATTTTGACGGATTTCGACTTTTGTAAGGAAAATTATAAAACCCGTTTGAAATTTTTTTTTTTAATCTCTTGCAATGACTTTTAACCATTGATCGAAGTTAATATATATTAAATGCTATTTACCTCAAAAGCGTTGAAATATTGAAATTCTCTATGTGGTATACCTATTTCTACGGATATGCGTCCATTTGACGCGATCATAATTTAGACAAAAGTTTAAGTAAACAAGCAATTATCACATCAATAATAAATAGGAATGTACCGACAATACTTCGATTCGTTATCTCAAATAAAACAAGTGATAAATAACTGTTGCCGATAAGCAATAATAGAAAGAACAAACGCAGAAAGTCAATTGATGTCAGATTTTGAAGGTTTCAGTTGCTTAGTTCGAGTATTGAAACATAAAATATTAGAATATTTCATAAATATATATCTCATGTCTTAATTTTTTTCTTATAGTATACCATACCTGCCAACTTTTAATCCCTTCCATTATCATTTTTCCCAGTGGTATTAAAATGAAATTAAAACTTCAATTTTAAGCAAACAAATGCGTTGTATTTGAGAAAACTTAAGTTGACAACCACGATAGTAACGCATATTAATATATGTTCTTAATTTTTGTAAGAATAGTGTTGTTCAAAATCATTTAAAAATTAAGTTTATAAAAGAAAAAATAGAATATATATACTACCACTTTAAATATGAAAATAAAATTTTCGGGAAAATCCGGAATAGTTGGCAGGTATAGTTAAACTATACATTGGTTTCTAAGTGCAAAGAGGCCAACTGCTCCGGACACGCGAAAATAATTTAAAAAAATGGTAAATAACAACAAAGTAAATTTTGAAATATGAAATGGTGAATTATATAGGCCTACGAATTATTTAGAGATAGTGGTGGATAAAAATCTACTAAATTGAATTTATTAAATTAAGAATCACAATTCTTTCATACGTCAAATTGACGTGTGTCCGTAGAGATAGATATATAAGAAACGTCCGTAAACCTAGTGTTAATATATATGTATTTTAGGAATCCACACTAATCTTTTTAAATTAAAAACTTCCTTTCGAACAGTTAAAGTAACTACATATTTTTATATACTTCATAAAATAATGTCTTTATACTAATTATTAAGATATAAAAATTTTAAGTTATTGAGATTCGATGGATGATAATGGTGACAACGGACTGCAAGAAGCTAAGACAGGCGAGATGGAAAAAAATTAAAACCAGTTTAATTGGCTGATGAAATGTGTCGCTGTTTCTCTTCTATTTTTATCTTTAGCAATCAAACAATTTTCGGTGTTTCCTGTTCCGTTTTGCTCAAAAGTGTCGCATTCAGTGAGCACTTCGATGGTGAAATCGGGCATCGCTCTTAGTTGTGAGCTGCGGGTTTTTAGTTCGATATAAGCAGCCGACTGAACTACCGGTGTGTACACGTAGCAGAGTGCACGTTAAATCTGCTCTGGCCTCGAGTTTGCTGTGGTGTGGACATTAAGAGAGAAGGGGTAACAGTTCAGACATTGTTCACGTCTTCTTAACGATATCAACATTGCGCGGTTCTCCAACGCCTCCTATAACTGAAAGCCTCTACACGGTTTTTTATAGGTAGTCCGATCTGACCACTGTGAAGGATATCCACTTACCGAACGAGTCACTTAATATAGAATGTAGTTAAAATAAGAGAGTGGTAGCAAATATATGACTAAAAATATATTTTTTAATGAATATTATTGGTTTGCCTTATTCACTTGCTAACCACTAGGGATTCAATTCTGAAATATATAAGATAAATTTTTCTCATTTACTTTTATAAAAGGTTTTGGGTTCATGCGCACAACTGGTTCACTTTTTAAACTGTCTGCGCGGACTACTTATAAAAGACCGTGTGGAGGCTTCTTGATGTAGGAGGTGATGGGTTTTCCCACTAACGTCATTAAAGTATAGAGGTTGATGATGATTGAAACGTTAGATGTCGATAATGTTTTCATTTATTTTTTATTCGCTTCAATAAAAACGTTCCACCTTTAATGTATGTCGTTTTTTTAAACTTTATTTTTTTACAGTTATTCTTGAAATATATGTGGATCATTTTGAAAAACTGGCCAAAACCATACCAGAATTCCTTTTTCTTCTTTACAGGTAAATAAAATCAAAACGGTCACTACGAAAAAGAATTCATTAAGTGATATGCCAGTTGAAATGAAAGGTATACCTGACATTCTATGGATAACTGAACTCGAAAGGTAAATTTAAGTACAATATGCATCCAATTTCGAGCATAATTTAGTAATTTTGCTTGCCAAGACAACGGAACTTGACCTCGTTGCCTCACCTTTAAATAAAGGTTCGTTTAATATTGTATTTATTGATAAATAGTAAGATTTAAAAAAAAACTTTAGATAAAACTACGTTTTTCTAGTAAAATGAAGAGGAAAAGAGAAAAAAAAATTTTTTCATACTTAAAACGAAAAATGTTAATTGAACCATTTTCGTAAAATAACTGGTGTAATTTTTAGCGTTATTGAATTTTTGATACTTACGTAAAATCCCGTCAACCAAAATTTGCCAAACCTAAAACTTATATGATTATTTATTTTTGCAAATAAACTGTTCCACAAATTTTTCAATCATATGCTCTGAAATATCAATTACGACATTTTTATTAAAAGAAATGTCTTTTTGTTTCATTTCCCATTAAATGAGCGATGGTTTCTCAAGTTAAAGAAATTTGCAGCAACTTTTCTGGTAGAAGAGAATTTACACAAGCTCCAAATTATTTTTAAAAAATGGTGCCTTTTGGTATTTTTTTAAAAAGTGCTGCCATAATTCTACATGAATATAAAAAATACGGAGGATATAAATTTTGCTTGTATAGCGGCCTGAAAATGATAGAAAATTGCATTCTAATCAGTCACGGAAACGGTCAGGCCTATCAGGCATGATCAGATAGTGGTCAAAATTTGATTGAAGGATCCCACCCTCACTGGCACACCAAAACGGTATTGATAAAAGCAATTGATATACAAATACTTTTATTGAAATTTCTTCATCAAGATGTTGTCACACTCAAGATTTCCCAAGCATGGCATATGCAAATGATTAGAATGTCAACACCTTCATGTGAAGTTTTATGATTCATTTATATAATACATTCGGACTGTTCTGGCCGAGCGATCCAGCGAGTTCGAATCACAATGTAATTCGATTTCGATGTATGAAAAATTCAATGTTTAACTTAGTTCCGTACTCTATACTTCATTCTTATTTTATTTTTAAATTCCTTGTACTCATAAGTATAAAATTTAGTATAATTGCTCAATCTTTTAGGAACAACTTGATCTTATATTACTTTCTATGTTAACATAAATAGTTATTTGAAATTCAATAAAAATCAATTAGCTAAAATTTGCTGAACTTTTTTTTCCCTCCTCTGTGGAATGTTCACTACAAAAAACATTTTCCTATTTAGTTCAAATTTTACATTTAATCAGCATTTTATACTATATAAAATGTAATACTTTTCATAATAAAGAATATTACTTTTACATTTACTTTTAAACATAACTACTAAAACTTTATACAAATATATTTCTCAATTGTCTGGTTCTAGAGTTCTGACTTATTTAATGAAAAGTACCTGGTAAAATTCTTCGTTTTATTTTAATTTCTTAATCGATACGAATTTAGTTTTCTAGTGATGGATTTTTTTTTAAATGTACTTTAACAAATGAAAGAAGGTGAGTTTTTCTGATCAAGATAAAAAAAATTTAAATTAATACATAAAAACTTTCGCAATTTTCTTTAACTGTACAATTTTGAAAAAACAACTAAAATAAAATAAAGGATTATCTTGCGTTGTAAATACCATTTTATGAATAGAATTAAAATAATAGGAGGTCAAGAGCATCATAAGATCATCCCTATTAACCCTTTCGCGCCGACTGTCACAAATACGTGACAGCATTAAACTGTATCAATCAGGGTAAAAAGATAAAACTGGTAATCAAAGTATTTCTTTAGCAGTTTATTTGTGGGCGGAGTTATAATTATTTGATTTATTTAATTCACCATTACTTTGTTCAAAATAAAACCATTTAGTTATACTTTGAATTAACATTGATTATATGTATGATTAAACTATCAATAATTAAAGTAAAATCAAAGTAAGTCTGTCAAATTAGCAACGATTATATTTAAGTTACCGTTTTTTATTTAATTACAACTTGATTCTGATTTTGTACGAATGTTTTTCTGAATCACCCGTCCCCAAGGGGTTAAAGCACCCACTAATTTACAATCCAGCTGCCTTTAACGCCTCTTTTTTTTTCGGAGAACTTTGCTGTAGTTGGTCCTAATTGTAATGCATATTTCTTTTAAAATTTGTTACCTCAACAATGTCAAGAAGCAAGTTTTTTTCTTTAAATGCCTGACAGGGTGGTTAAACGCCACTGGATAAGAAAATCGCTATCCTTTTTCTTTTCGCTTTATATAAAAATAAATTGGGTACCTAGGCCGCGCAGCGGCCTCTAACCTTTACATCATGAAGTAGAACATTGTTTGAAAACATTTTGAAATTTGCAACATTATGGTAGCAAAATCTCTATCCTAATGAACACACAATAACTTTGTAATTAGCGGAAATAAGAAAGAAACTGGTTGTAAAACTATTTCATTTCTAGATTTTTTAGAAAGTAAAAAGAATGCTATTTTTACTAATGAATTATCTTCCAGTATTCCCATTCAAAAAACAAGATCCAGTCTTAGTCAGCCACGATCTTTCGAAAAAGTTAGATTTAGGTGCTCGGCAAGATTTATTAAAGCAAGTTATTTTGATTTTCCTCTTTTCTGGAGTACATACAGCTTTGAAAGGCAGAAATTTTTCTATGGTTGTCACGGAAAATAAGCGCGTGAAGGGAAAACAAGAAAGATGTTTAATCACCCTACGAAAACAAAGGAGACCGCGGTAGAGATCAAATAATGAGATTGTTAGAGACCTTAAAAAAAAAAAAAAAGAGAAAAACACGAAAACTTACGAGTAGAATTAGTTCAAGAAGTCCAATTCGGACTATAGTACTAGGGAGTAAGTAGGATAGTCAATTACTGCCATATTTTGACTCTGTTGGAAAATTCTTTTAAAGTGGTAACTAAATTTATAAAAATATACATATTTTGAAATATGAGCAATTCTACAAATAAACGCCAATTAGACGGCCAAAAAAAATTTTTTTTTCGGGGGGCACACTATTTCTACATGAATTTTCATCTTTTTTACACCCTAAAAAAGCAAGAAAAAATCGTGAACATGAAATTTTTTCTTCGTGACATACTTTAAATGTGACATATTCTTTCTGACATACTCAAATAAAACTGAGCCATTTATTCAGATAAAACGATTTTTACGTAAATATAATATTATTATAATGTCTCTCTAGAATGTATTTATAGAGATTTCATACTATAAGATTATATTTTAGTATACAAAACAAAAATAAAAAAATTTAATCATAGTTCGTAAATTGAAAAAATTGGGAAAAATTTAAAATTGGTATTTTGTCATTTAAGTATGTCACAAAGAAAAAATTTCATGTTCAATATTTTTTCTTGCTTTTTTAGGGTGTAAAAAAGAAAAAAATTTATGTAGAAATAGCGTGTCTTCCCCCCCCCCCCCAAAAAAAATTATTTTTGTTTGGCCGGTATTTTGCCTCACATGAGCAATTCTACAAATAAACGCCAATTTTTATGCTAAAATATAATCTTATAGTATGAAATCTCAATAAATACATTTTAGAGAGACATTATAATAATATTATATTTACGTAAAAACCGTTTTATCTGAATAAATGGCTCAGATTTATCTGAGTATGTCAGAAAGAGTATGTCATATTTAAAGTATGTCACAAAGAAAAAAATTCATGTTCACGATTTTTTCTTGCCTTTTTAGGGTGTAAAAAAGAAGAAAATTCATGTAGAAATAGTTCCCCCCCCCCAAATATTTTTTTTTTTGCCGCTTAATTTATGTTTATTTGTAGAATTGCTCATATATATATCTGATAAAAAAAAATTTCGTTTATTTTTGTTTATCGGAGTGGGAAACTTCAAAACTGATTTTATAAAACTAAATTTGAAGTTAACTTTATGAAATTTTAAGTCGAGTCTCCACTCTTTACCCTTCACCAGTTTGTGGCTACCCTACGTGCACAAACATGTCTGCAGAGGTCTCAGCAAATGATAAAGAAATTTTAGTTTTGAAAATGCATTGTCTTAATAGTTTAAGGTCACTTTGATAAAAAAGCGAACTTTTATAGCACAAGAAGTGGGTTAATAAAATAAATAATACTACTTTCTGTAAAATCATTTCTCCTTGCAAATTTATGATAAGTATTAATATTTTAGAGTGTTTGGTTTCCCGATGCACTACACAGACGTTGGAAATCTTTCGCCAACCAAAAGACAAGAACTTCTTGGAAGATCCTGGAGTGTTCCAGTCATCACGCAAATCCTCAACCCCTTACAAAAACTGTTCAAGAAGTCATCTGTTTAATTTTATTCTGATCTTATCTTACTTTACGATCTTATTTTTCTCTTATCTTATGATCTTATTTTTATTTTTCTCGTTTGAAATATCTTTTCTAAAATCTGATTTAATATGTGTCATTTTTCAAATAAACTCACTTCATTTTGAGTTCTTTATTAAACTTGATACCGTGCATAAACACTCAAACTTCCGATTGCAAACTTCTGATATTTCGAGAGGGCATTTAATAAATAAAAGAACATTTCACTTATTACATTATTCTTATAAAATGTAACAAAACATAAATTAAATTTCTTATAGTATGTTTTTAAAAAAATTTAAAAATGAAATCTCTCTTTAATTTAAAAAAAAAAAAAAAAAAAACTCTGGTTTTGATCAAACAAAAATGATTTTCGCTTGATTTACACCCAGCTTAAGATTGATGGATGCCAGGTCGAGAATTTAGAATTTTTATACTTGTCCATCAAAATGTCTTGTCTGAAATTGTTTGGTCCTTCAGAATTTTTCCAATTCTAGACAATTTGAAAAAATTTTTAACTCAACAAAGTTCAAACAACTTCAAAATTTTTCAAAGTTTAAACTTCTGCTAATTCTCATATAACCGCTTTTCTTTTGCGACTTTTTTTTCTGTCAAATTGTCCCGATTTCGAAAACTTTTTCATATTCTGAAAAAAAATTGTAGTAATTTTTAAATTGTTTGCTATTAGAAAAATTCTGAACTTCGAAAATTTTTGAAGTAGAAGAAAAGAAAACAGGCTTATAAATATCAGAAAGTTGGACTTAGAATGATTCTAATGTTATTTTAACTAAGTTATTTTCTTGAATTTAAAAAAAAAGTGCACTTGAAAATTTTTGAATTGTCTAGATTTAGGAATTTTTTTTTAACTTGAAAAAAAATTATTTGTACTTAAAATTGTCAAATTGTTAAGATTTAAAAAAAAAATTCAAACTATTTGGATTTAGAAACATTTTTAAGTTACTTGGATTTAGAAAACCCATGAGGATTATAGAACTAAGAAAATTTCTTGAAGTTAAAATAAAAATTATACCTAGAAAATTTATAAAAATTGTCTAGATTTAGAAAATGTTTTTAAATTTAGAAACGAAATTGTTTATTCTCAGATAAATTTTAGCGTCGTTTAAACTTAGAAATATTCTTTAGTTTCTTGAACATAGAAAATGTTTGAAATTAGAGAAAAAACGGGTATATACTTAGAAAAATTTTCAAATTGTTTCGACTAAGAAAAATTCTAAAGTTATTGAAGTAAGGAAACTTCTAGAATTTAAAAAATATTGCACTTCTAAAATTTTTTGGTAATTTTAGACTCAGAAAATTTTTTCCACTTAAAAATTTTTTATTTACGAAATTTTCCATGTTATTTGAACATACTATGTAGCCTTAATGGTAATTTTAATATCAAAGGAAAATTCAAAACAATAAAAAAAAAAGAAATTCGCCTATTTAACTGTAATAGATTTTTTCCTTTCCTGCAAAATATTATCATCTAAAAATATTTATTTATTTTCTTCAAAAATTCAAAATAAATAAATCTTTTGAGCAACAAAATAATAGGCAATGGCAGAAAGACATCTATTTCTATGTGAGTGGAAGAAATTCAACACAATGACAAATTAGTCTTCACATAGAACATTGATTGAATTACTACAACAAATAACTACGAGGGAAATAAAGGACACGCCTTCATGTAAAGATATTGAGAGAGTCGATTCGTAACCTTGAAGGTCACGGTCGAAAAAGAAACCGAAAGTTATTAGGGGGCCAATGGCGTAAAGAGGTGCCGGGATTCTCGAAGTAAACTACTTGATTAGATGTTCCCCAAAGGACGATTGTAATTAATGCAGTAAATACAGTAGTCGGAAAAAAGAGAAGAAAAAAATTGGAGCATTTTTATATTAATGTAGGCCGTAGTTACACTATAGTGAGCAATTCACTATTTCAAAAAAATATTCTGAATTTTTCATTAAATGTATAAAATACATAAATTTAATGATCCCTAAAACTTTATTACTAAACTTCATTATTAAATCCCATTCATAAAATATTTTGCTTAACCCAAACATCCATTAGATAGTTTCCTAATAAAAATAATAGCCATGTAATTAGTCTTAGAGTCCATAATCGACAACTTTATGCTTCCTTAGGCTGAAAGTTAAGAATTGTTTCTCCTTTTTTCAAGAAAAAAATAAATAAATATTTACATATTATTTCACTACCCTTCTTCTCAGTACTATTTTACTACGCCTTCATGCTTCGGCATAAGTTCAGCATTTTAAAGTAGATGAAGTAAAAAAGGATTAAAGATTGGAAGAAACAATATAGTGTTTGACAAGTGTTTAAATATAGCTTGAATTCGCATACTAAATATAGTTTTAACAATTTTAACAACCTCTTCTCATAAGGGAATAATAAGCTAAAATATTTATTGTCTTAAAAAAAGAAAGAAAGAAAAAAATGCGAAAGAGAGAAAATAAGACCGAGGAGATAAGAAGGGAGACAATAAGACTCGTATTTTGTAGGAAATTTTTTTCTATTTTACATGTAGGAAATATGTATCAATATCAAAATTTGGAAAAATATTTGAATGCTTCTACTTTTTGTATCACAGAAGAAAAAAAAATTAAAACAAGGAAAATGCAATTATGAGCAACCTGCCCTCACCCCCCATATGCCCTGGGCTGGATTACCCATTAGGCCATGGCCTGGGGCCCTAAATGATTAGGGGCCTCCTTAAAATGGATTTTTTGAAAATAAATTAAGAATAACAATGATTTTTTCAAAATGTTCTGATTTGTTTTAGTTCTAATTTAATAAAATAAAGTAAAATTTAATTTACTATTATCTTCTTTTTTAAACATGCTTTCTTAAATGAAAAGATATATAAATACTTTTATATTTGAATAAATAAAAAAATATACGAGAAAAAAATTTAATCTAAGGGCCCCAAAAATTTGAATGGCCTAGGGCCCCGCTTACGCTTAATCCAGCCCTGCATATGCCCGAGCATCAAAAGGGCAGGGGGGACAGGTCACCACGTATCCGACATTCCTGCAAATAAACTTAAATTGCAAACTAGCAGGCAAGGCTATCACAAAATTCTTGCCAATTTTTAAATACAAATTTGCTCAAAAATACTAACCTGTTTCATCTGTTCCAAAATACTAGGCTGTGACAAAATACTAGCTGTGGTAAAAATAACAGGCTGTTCCGATATGGCATGTTTAAAATATTAGGTGGTAGTTTTATTAATAATAGGTTGTTAAGACACAGAGGTAGAACCACAAGGGGGGGGGGGAATGCTAGCAGTATACTATCCGTAATTGAATTTTTTTTTTAATTTAAACCTTAGAAACTCTACTTTTTATTAAGAAATTTAAGACACCCTAAATGTATTTGCAGGATGATCATTTCCTTAGGAGAGAAATAAAAAAAAGAGGCATATAATGATTTACTTCGGACGCAAAATAATTTTAACGAAACGAAATTTGAGTACTATTATTAATTTATGATTGGAATTAATATTTAAGTTTATAGAGCGACATTTAGTTTTATTGGAACTAAATTTAATGACTTCTATTACAGCTCTTTTATTTTTTAAACTATGAAAACACAGAAATTGAGACTTACTATGATTTCACATATACGTTACAAAACTTATCGTATGCTACTCACGTCCCGCAGTGGACTGATCGTTAAATTCTACTACACGGTTCCCATTAGATCACCGAAGTCAAGCATCCCTGGCTGCCGTCCGTGTGCGGGTAGGTGACCACTTGGATCAGTCTGCGTAGGGACCGAGGGTGTGCGGTATGGGTCCTCGTTAAACTATTCTACCGTAAAGCGCTCGAATTCGAGTGCAGGTCGTCGGGCTACCGAAGCGGGAGTGCCATCCCCTCTCCAGATGATGAAAATTGTGATGGCATGTCTTCGGATCATCCTCAGGGATGCTTCCCAAACCGTCGCCAATAGCCCATTATGCAGCTCTAGTGTGACATAAATGAACTACAACGTATGCTACTCACGCGAGAAGTTTTTAATTCTTGCTGATACAAGTAAATCGTTTTTTAAAGTCTATAAATTGCTTTTAAGTCTTGAAATATCATGCTCACACTTATAGGGAGGGAAAAAAAAGACTGTTGAGAAAATTTTGTTCTATTGATCGGATTTTCACGTTTTAAGTGCTATCTATAATAAGTCAAATTCTTTGACTAAACCGATCTTTTGTTGGATGAATTTGGGTTATTTGTTTTTTCTTTTAATTCTATTTAGGCTCGTAAATTTTACTTTTTACGTATTCCATGTAAAAAAAAAAAAGTTTAAACGAATTAAAAAAATTTTATTCATTTTTATAAAATTTGTTTAACTAAGGTAAATACAAAGTAATCTTTTCGAAATTATTTCTTAATTTATATAATTTTGTTTAATAATGGTTGAAACAATTTTGAATACCAAGGCACATTAACTCATGTATAATTTTAAATTATGTAATTTTAAATGACGCAAAGCAAAATTCGAATGAAGTCATGTCTTTTTGAAATTTTTTAACTTAGAAACGATTTGATCAATAATGATCAAATTTTGCATTTTAAAATTACACAGTTAAAATGATGTAAAATTTACATAGCTTAAATTTTAATTTTCTTCTAATTATAAATAACAAACAATAATAGATAATTATTTAAAATTAATTTTTGCATTCAATTTTCTTTAAATAAATACATTTTTTAATTGTGTGATCAATACTTCCAACTTAAAATTTCTTGAGATATGGCGATTAACTGAAATAAATGTGAATAATAATACTAATTGTACTTAAACTTAGGATTTAGACGACCACTTTTTTGCTTAAACTGTAGGGACCATAATTTACAGACTCTCCCCCAAATCAAAATCTGTTGAATAAAAGATATTGTTATTCATGTAAAACAGTTTTTGTGTCCGATTCGATTCTGTATAATATTTAATACTAGCTAATTATCATATTTAGGGTTAACCTTAATATATATATATATATATATATATATATGTAATACAAAAAGTAAATACTTTTGTATTAATAAAAGAATTAAATCTCTTTCGTTTTCATAAAATGTCTTTGTTAAAGAATAAGCGTAGAGAGATTCTATTTTGGGAATTCAAGGCTGAAAACATACCATTGAAATATAAATAGATTTATATTTCAAAGGAAGAGTTATTTTTAGAATCGTTCCCTTTTTCAATACCATATAAGGAAGCAGAAATGATTTTCCTTAATGCGTAAGGTTACAAGGAATGTACGAATGTGCCTTTTTACTTCAAATCTATGTTGGTATAAAACGTAAGAGCGCATAGTTTTGCGTGTCCTTTTAATCATAATGTGATCCTGATAAGCTGTGCCGGAATTGTCAGAAGTCTTGTCCACTCCCCCTCCTTTGCAGGAGTGGGGACGTGAATTGTTATTACAAGACGCCAGGATAAATCTTGCGGAGGAAGGTTACCCATTTTTATCTCGCAAAAACTAAGAGTAAAGTAGACTGGCTGACTGCTAAGTTGAAATTTTCCATCACCCCCGGAGGAGAAAAAAATAGGCAGTGAAAAAAACGTTGAAGGAAGGATGGCGATTTTCCACCCGTACTACTTGTACCTCGTCGCGCCTGAAAAGCTGATCTAGGAAGGACGATCGCTGGAAATTGTCCCCTGAAACCAGTGAAAGTATCCCATCCGATGACCCTACAGTTCCATAGTGCCTCTAAGTTGGAAGAAACATCCATGGTAGTGATTCGACACCGAGTGATCATACAATTCTTACTACTCAGTGAAATAAAAAGTGAATGTGCGCGAATCTTAATCATGGATATTCATGAATTGCTACGATTCAAGTGCGCGAAAAAAAAAAAAGTGATATATTTTTTCTTCTTCAACGAGGAAGGTCAAGGGCAAATGGAAAGGATTTACTGTAGATATATATTTTTTTTTCTCTCATTATTTTTTCGTTCTCAATGTTATGATTAAATATTTTAGTAATATTAGATATGAGTAGTAATCTAAATATTTTATTTTGAATAATGGAATAGAGTATTATTATGATTAGATTGAATTTCTTGTGTTTATATATATTTTTTTTATATATAATATTGATATAATACTGTTTTTATCGTGCATCTAAAATTTTTTTTTTTGGAAAAAAAAAAAATAGTTCAAACGTCATTTAAATTAGTGACGGCTAACTAAATTAAGTTTTTTTTTTAAACTTTTGTTTCCAAATGATTTTTTAGATTTAACCACATGAAAAATTAAATTGTTCAGAACTTTCTTTTGAACTTAAAAATGAAGAGTTTTCAAAAAAATAAATAAAATCTTAAAGAAATTTGAAATTCTGTTACTTTTTCGGACTTGGTCAAAACTTAATATTCCTATTTTAAAAAATGTGAAACCCAAACAAACGGACAGTTAACACTTAACAAAATTTGTGAGACTCCCTTATTACGATAGGCCAAATTTTTTAACTCAGCAAAGTTTTATACTTGATACTGATTTACTATATGCTTTAGTAGGGTTGTAGACTTGCAGGGATTTTTGTTTGTTTATTGATTGCGTCGGGCCAGTTGTTACTCTATTTGGTAAGAGACTGATCATCTCTGCTAATTCTAAAAGTGACAACTTATCTTTGCACATTAAACAGCAGAATTCTCAAAATGTTAAGGTTAAAAATGGTGAAAAAGATGTTTAAAAAAAAGTAAACATCGAAAAAAGAAAAGAATGATGTTTCAAAAAAGTAAGCATCGAAAAAATGAATGTTAAGGATGTTTCAGTAAAAGTAAACATCAAAAAATAGAAAGAAAGAATGTCCAAAAAGTTCAAATGATTCGAAGATAGATCTAGGTAATGGATGCGTTCATTATCAGGTTAATATCGACGAAAAAATATGTAAAGGGTAACAAAAACAAAAAATAAAAGGAAAAATAGGAAAAGGAAAGAATGACCAAGAAACTGATTACAAAAACAAAATAAATAAAAAGAAATTTAAGTAAACAAAATTTTGAAATAGTTCATGTTTTAAAGCATAGGAAATATCACAAACCACAAATGTTGAAATTAAATTCTAAATAAATGACACATGTTGTCCAGTTCGTTGTGCATAAAAAATGTTGTATATTTTTGTGTGAAAATTTTAGTAGAATAGTTGTATTTCATCAAGTAAAAAATACTTTTAACCACACAGAATCTTAAATTCTGATTAAATGACACTTGTTGTCCAGTTCGTTTCCATAAAAAGTTGTATATTTTTGTGTGAAAAATTTTTTTGAAAATTTTAGTACAATTGTTTAGAAATGTTTAATTTTTCTTTCTGTTTAATTGACTAAACAGATAAATTGCATAATTATGTTTTTCATATTTTTGTCATTGTAAATAATATTTTTTCTTCTCATAATTGAAAAGATGTTGTTTGTAGTAGGGATAAAGGAACAATCGTACCAACCTAAAAATTTTAAATTTAAAGTATTCTAAATTTTTTATTTTGGCTCACCAAAAATTTTTTGGGGGGGGGATGTAATACAAAAAGTAAATACTTTTGTATTAATAAAAGAATTAAATCTCTTTCGTTTTCATAAAATGTCTTTGTTAAAGAATAAGCGTAGAGAGATTCTATTTTGGGAATTCAAGGCTGAAAACATACCATTGAAATATAAATAGATTTATATTTCAAAGGAAGAGTTATTTTTAGAATCGTTCCCTTTTTCAATACCATATAAGGAAGCAGAAATGATTTTCCTTAATGCGTAAGGTTACAAGGAATGTACGAATGTGCCTTTTTACTTCAAATCTATGTTGGTATAAAACGTAAGAGCGCATAGTTTTGCGTGTCCTTTTCATCATAATGTGATCCTGATAAGCTGTGCTGGAATTGTCCGGAGTCTTGTCCATTCCCCTCCCGTAGGGAACTTGGACGTCAACTGTTAGCAGTGCCAGCCTACATTTAATAAACCTGTTTAGAACGTCTGATGGCTTATGACTGCAACTATTTCAAGCTAAATACAACACTAATAACAAGGTTGGAGCCCTGTTATTACATATATATATATATATATATATATATATATATATATATATATATATATATATATATATATATAATACAAAAATAATAAATACTTTTGTATTAATAAAAGAATTAAAACTCTTTCGGTTTCATAAAATGTCTTTGTTAAAGAGTAAGCGTAGAGCTATTCTAATTTTGGGAATTCAAGGCTGAAAACATACCATTGAATAATAATTAGATTTATGTTGGAAAGGAGGAGTTATTTTTAGAATCTTGTCCCTCTTTCACTTTCATATTAGGAAGCATTAAATGATTTTCCATGGTGCGTAGAGTTACAATGGCATGTACGACTGTGACCTAAGTACACCATTATCTGTAGTATTTAATGTGAGAGCGAATGTTTTCGCAAGTCGCTTGCTGAATAACGTGTTCCACAAAACATCTGTCGGAACCATCCGGAGTCTTGTCCACACCCCCTCCTTTGAGGAGGGCGGATGTGAAATGTTATAACCACCAGCATATCTTTAAATAACTTATTATGGTTTTGACTGCATTTATTAGTATGAATACACCAATGATAACAGAGATGTAGCCCTCTTATTACATATATATATATATATATATATATATATATATATATATATATATATATATATATATATATATATATATATATATATATATATATATATATATATATATACACATATATATATAGATTATAGATGGCAGCATAAAGTGCGTGTGCCATATTGCTTACCTTAAAATATCTAATAATAAATAAAAATATTAATCTCCGCGCTTCTCCCTTTTCAAAAAAGGGTGAGTTCAATGTTTTCAAGACGTGGAGGGTGGGGGGGGGAATTCATAGAGTGGCTCACGTTTCATAGGCGGTATTCCTTATAAATATTACAGTAGAATTTTTTCCCCAACCTATACAAGACTGCCTAGGCATGGTTTTTGAATGCAGTTCTAGTGACACCACGCAATAAGTAAAAAAAAAATCTAGATAGAGAAATATTAACTAGTGAATTAGAGAAAATAAACTATATATAAACATTTTTTGGATGATTCATTTGATTTCAGCAAAATGACTCGTTAAATTATTAGATTTAAAACAGCTCTAAATTAATTATAATACTAGAAATACAGAACTTGTATAGACCCTTGCAATGTCTGGCGACGCCTATTTAATAATGAATAAAACGTGATTTTTTTTATTATTAAATATATACTGTACATTATATATTTAATTTATTGTTATATTTAATTTATTGTTATCTATTTAATTTATTGCTATTATTATAAACTGTACAAAGATTGTCAAAAAAAAAAACAGTTTAACATTTTAAAATAAGTAGAAAAATTAATTTTTGCCAAAATAATTGAATTAAAATTTTGCCTAATATTTTGGAACAGGCCTTTGGAAGGAACTTGTTATTTTTATAACAGGTATGATTAAATAACAGGTGCAAAATACCTGTTCCAGGAAATATTGGACATGTTTAGTTTGCCCAATGCAGCACTGACAAGCAATTCGTTGAAAGTCCCAGCAATTATCAAAGCTGATAGGATCTTTAAGAGACTTAAATTTGATAATTTGTTCCTAACTTAATAAACTGTTTTAAACAGGTTCAATTGCAAATCTAGTATTAACCGTATTAAAGTAGGTTTCTGATCTAAAGGTCTGATTAATCTTTATTTTTAATATTTTCCATTTATGCAAAATAATAGGCTAAGTCATGTAATGGCATCATGGTTTTATTGCGTATATTTTCAGCTGCATTTTAAATTTTTCCTAGTCCGAAATGATTATAAATTAACGTATAAAATTGATAGTGATGGTAATAGCGCACACCGAATACTGATGGACGGTCGTAGATCAATCTCCATACTGTATAGTCTAAAAATCAGACGAAATCGAAAATTATCGATTATGCACAATTGTAGTTAAAACAAACAAAAATCAGAATAAATGTTTTTTTTTTCTTTCAAGAATCAGTGGCGTTTCTTGAAAGAAAAAAGAAAACTAACTTCGACAAAATCGCATTTAAACGTGCATAAATATATAAAACTCTTGGTAAATATTTGATTTTTGTTGGTTCCAAATATAGTTATAGCATTTCTCTAAAAATTTTCAAAGAGACTTCAAAATCTGTCGAATAGTTTTTCTGCAATATAAAGGTCCAACCCAAAGGTATGATCGTTGGAAAATCGCGTTTAAAGTCTTAAACCTTTTTACATTGTTTTTTAAGGTTTTGTTCTCAAGGTCTCCTAAAATTGTAAAAATTTTACCTGCGCACGCTTTTCACTGACGAGATAAGTAACGCCTATTTTCTACTGAAAGCCCTGTACGCAGTACAGTCTTGCAAACAATAGGAAATGATTTTCAAGTAATGAGTAAATTTTAATTCCATATCCTTTCAAACGAGCATAGATAATAAATAGGGCCCTATAAATTATGCGGACATGTTTTAAAAATTATGCGACAAGGATGCGGTATCTTTTAAAAATTATGCATGCAGAAGTTAGTCCAGAAGCTGCGTTTTCTTTCAAACTCTGTCTTTGTTTTGTAAAAATTTGGCCGTGGCAGGATACAGCTCTTTCACAATCTACTGAATTAGGAAGCACTGACAGCACTTGTCTTGCTATTTTTTGTAAGTTCTGGAAATCTCTCTGAGACTACCTCTGAATTCCAGAATCTAATTAATCCTGGTTTGAATATTCTTTTACATATTCTTTGTAAGCAGCATACTCGAGTTTTATATCTTGACCACTCATTCCTGGAATATTCTTGAATACATCGTCGTCTTCAATATTGAGGTTGACTATTTGTTCTGGATCGAAAACTCGAGCAGCTTTCATGAAATTTAATGCAGGTTGACTAAACTTGGGCCCGCGTTTTTTGAATACGTCTAGTTCTGGAGAGTAGTAAGTATTCAACTTTGCAATTGTTTTGTGAAACACTTCTTGAAGAAATACGTTGCGTGAATTTTTTCGTGAGTATGATGCCTGAGAATTACATCGAAGTTTAGACCGCAGATCAAAAATCTTATTGTAAGCTTTGTGAATAGATACACCACATGTTTCGAAAAAAAGAAGAGTATCCATTAATATCTGAGCGTGTTCTGCAATGAACTGAAAGTCTTTGCAAACGTACTTGCTTTCCACCAAAACTTTGCACTGATTGAGACAAGCAGCGTCGGGAGTAAGGTGTATTTCACTGCTAAAAAATTCGATGTAAACATTACAATATTCAGCATGATATTGCACTGATTTAAACCAGGAATTCCACCGTGTCTTTATTGGTGCTGGACAAAGTTTAGCTTTCTTATTGTCATCTGTTAAAAACTTTAAATAGCGGCGTTTTCTTGCAGGACAATGCTTGAACAATTTCTTAAAGTTTCCTGTGAATTTGTCCACCTCTGTCAGATTCTTGGAAAGATCTGACCACCTCAGGGCTAAAGAGAATAGAAGGGCTAGTTCACTCCGCTCTTAGAGCTGAAGCTACGATTTCCCTCCTCATGACGTCACTGTGTCCACAGATCTCGGAGATCGCAAGCAAAGATATTATGATAATTTTGCATCTTTCTCTCAAATAAGTTAGACTTTTTCTGGTTATTAGCTTTCAAACTTTACGTAATTAACACATTATTTCCGTTCATAATCATAGTTCAAAAAAACTTTCTTGGCCATTATATTAAAAAAAAAATACCATTTCAAACTTATAAAAATGTTTTACTAGTTGTCGAAAATGACACTATAAATACTTTATTTTAAAAAGTTCAGAATTAACTTTAATTATTAAGAAAAATTAAAGCATATATCAACACTTTTTTTTATCTACATATTCTTTTATAGCAATAAGTTGAGTTAAATTTAGAATCCCCGATTTTAAAATATGCCGTTAATAGCAATTTGTTCATACTTAATCATTAGGAAACATCAACCTTAAACGCTAATTACTGAAACAAAATAATAATTTAGGTTCATAATGACATTAGAAATTTTACAATTGCTTATAGACATTCAAATTTACGATGATATAATTTATAGATATTTAAATTGAAGAGAATATATTATTTAAAAAAAATCATAAATATTTAGAATAACTACATTAAAAAATATGTTATGAAATTAGGAGAATTCCAATTATATACTATATATTTTATTTATACTTTTTACTTACATTTTAATTTTCTTTGACTTCATCCAATTTTTAATTTTTTTCACCTGCCTTTCTTTTTGAAGTAACGAGGCGGTTTCTATTTAGATAATGAATTTTTGTAAAAGTTCTTAACGACAGAATAAACGTATTGCTGTTTTATATTAACTGTGTCATTTCGAAATCCATTCTTTGCATAGTTATTCATTTACTTTAGGGAACACGCGGAAAATTATTTTTTTTCCTTTTGTTTTTCTATCAAAATTTTTTTTCAAGTTGCAATCGCGCACACTGGCATTTCGATAATAGTTTTAAATTCTTGTAAATTCTCTGCAAAAACTGAGGAAAGTCATTATAGAAAATAACAAATGTCTTAGAATATCTCACAAAAAAAAAATGCTCCATCTAGAGCTAGTAAGGCCGAACGCTCCGTTCTTGAAGTAAAAGTGCGAGCTTTGCGCCAAAGTGACGTCACTAGAGAAAATCGGAGGATTGGTGCGGCGAGAGCTACTTCAAAGGAGTGAACCAGCCCTTCTATTCTCTTTAGCCCTGTGACCACCTGACCAAAAAGATTCTTGGAATTGAAAAAGAAGATATATTTCAATTGAAAAAAAAAAACCCTTAAGGAGAATTTTATCTGGTAAGCGAACACATTTTGCTGAAAAATAAAAATTATACAGATATGCCGCGATTACGCGGAAAATTGTCAATTATGCGGGTTTCCGCATCTTCGCATAATTTATAGTGACCTAATAATAAACTATTACCATACTATGATTTTTAATTGTAAAATGCTCTGTCACAAGAATAATAATTAAAAATACCAAGAACTTGATGATTTACCATTTGATGAAACGTTAAAAGACAAACCAAATGCACCATTTTTTTTCAATGGATGTATTCTACGTTAGGAGGCGCTGAAAGCACTTGACTGCATACTCTTCCGGGTGAATGTTTTTATTGTGTTTACAAGCCACTAGCTTACACCATGATCATTGTGTTTTAAGACTCTCTTGAGTTGTATTTCTTGTACATTTAAAAGTACAAGGCTATGGAGTTGAAAATTAGTAGTCGTAAGCCCAAAAAATTGGATCGGCTGTTCAATGAAGGCATAAAATAAATAAACTCATCAGAATAACTTAATATCTTATATAGCAAATTTGATCTTTGAAATTTTATAATTTATTTCTTGTTTTAAAAAAAAAATTATCTCTTTGAAAGCAGTATAAGTTGTATGTAAGTTTCCTCTCAGTATAAGTTGCAGTAAGCAGCTGTATACTTTCAAACTGGAAGTAGAGAAGGTCAAGATTTCGAGATAGTTGTTGTTTACATTTCGATTGAAAACACCATCCAATCCATCAGAGTTCCAATTTCTTACCTATTCTCTTTGAATTCATCTTTTTGGGACGGGCGAATCATAAACATATTAGTACGGAATCAGAATAGTAAAGAATAAAAATCGGTTGCTTGGGGCATAGCTAATTTGACTGACGTATTTTTGCCTTCACTTCAAATTTAACGCATCCAATCAATGCGTGTTAAAAGTATCTCTAAATATTTTTTAATTCGAACATAAGACACTCTGATTTGAGGCATTGCACCCACACCCATACCTGCCAATTTTTAATCCTTTCAAGGATGATTATCCCCAGTGGTAGTAAAATGAAATTTAAAATACAATTTTAGGCAGAATCTTTCGCTGTATTTTGAACAAGCTTATGCGGAATACAACAATAGTATTACATTTTATGATATATGTTTAATTTTTTTAAAAATAGTGAAAGATTAAAAACATACCCTCCAACTTATGAGGATTTTGAAAATAATTCTTTCTAGTGGTAGCGAATCAAAGTAGAAATTTTTAAAGCAAATGGATCTCTCATAAAACTTTTATCAAAACTTAAGAATCTAGCCATATGGCCTGCACTTTTATAAGTAATAGTAGACAAGTTACGCTAAAATTAATTTTTTTTAAATATTAAGACATTAATTTTGCTACCGTCTGAAAAGAAGATTTCTGAAACTACGGAAATTCCGTAGCAGTTGGAGGGTATGTAAAAATATTATAAATCAAGTTTATAAATGCAAGGAATATAGAGAAAGCATATATTTTACTACCACTTTAAATATAGAAATTAAATTTTACGCCAAATGCGTAAAAGTTGGCAGGTACGCACACATACCCTCCAACTGCTACGGAATTTCCGTAGTTTCAGGAATCTTCTTTTCAGACGGTAGCAAAATTAATGTCTTAATATTTAAAAAAAAAAATAATTTTAGCGTAACTTGTCCACTATTACTTAAAAAAGTGCAGGCCATATGGCTAGATTCTTAAGTTCTGATAAAAGTTTTATGAGAGATCCATTTGCTTTAAAAATTTCTACTTTGGTTCGCTACCACTAGAAAGAATTATTTTCAAAGTCCTCATAAGTTGGAGGGTATGCGCACACCTGATGCAATATAAAAATTGTAGGAAATATAATGAAACTTCAAATAGTTAAATACTGGTAGCTTGAAAGCACTTTTTTTTAAGTAGAGTTTTTTGAAATTTTTTTTTTTTAAAAGACAAAAAAAAAAAAAAAAAAAAAAAAAACAACCTCCCATCATAGATTACGTTTTATGAATAACAATGCAAGGTAAGCACAGTAAATTGCTTTAATTGTGTAGGACTCACTCCGATTGCCAGGACTTTAATAAAATTACGACATTTCATAGTACCATTTTGGTTGTAAGTGCCTAAATAAAGGTGTGTGTTTACAAATTGTTTTATTATTTCATAAAATTTTAAAAATTTTAACCTACTGGACATTTTTTATCTGAAAATTAAATTTTATTCACGCTGATCGCTGTTTAACTTAAGATAGTAATTTCCAAATGCAAGCTGATCCGCACTGCAGAATAAAGCATGGAAGATTAAAGTAAGCGTTACTATCTAGTGTATATTAACTTTGTTGACGATTTGCACCATAGCGACACCATTTGTATGTTGACGATTATATGAAAAGCACTCAGAAATAATCCTCTTCTTCCTTCTAAATATACTCGTAATAAATACTCTTCCTTCCTAAAATAATATGAATATTAAACCATAGGTCATCTATCATTACACTTCATCTTCTCTTCTATGCATTATTGATTGTTTACTGTTTACCTCTTTCAGATTGGCGTGACATATATGGATTCTCAAGGTGTCGATAATCAGGGTAAATAGATAAAACTGGTAGTCAAACTATTTTTAAAGCAGTTTATTTGTGGACGGGATAATAATAGTTTGCCTTATTTAATTCACCACTACTTAGTTCGAATTAAAGATAGTATACTAACACTTTTATCACGCATGGATTGGACTACTCCCATACCCTCCAACTTATAAAGATTTTGAAAATAATTCTTTCTAGTGGTAGCGAACCAAAGTAGAAATTTTTAAAGCAAATGGATCTCTCATAAAACTTTTATCAGAACTTAAGAATCTAGCCATATGGCCTGCACTTTTATAAGTAATAGTGGACAAGTTACGCTAAAATTAATTTTTTTTAAATATTAAGACATTAATTTTGCTACCGTCTGAAAAGAAGATTTCTGAAACTACGGAAATTCCGTAGCAGTTGGAGGGTATGTACTCCTATCTTATTGCTTAATTATCGTTTTTATTTAACATGTAATACGCTAGCGTACTCGCTCTAACCCCTTTTCCATACCTTATTGTTTTTAATTATTCGATGGAAGTGTAGATAGCCCTACAGGCTGAACAACAACACTGAAACACATTGTGTAACACGTTCACGCCCGGGTGACCCACTGGTGGGTCACGCTAGATAGTCTCATTGGGCGGAGCACCCGAGTAAAAACTGGTAACAAATAAATTTCCTTTTTTAGTTTTTTTCCGGGAATAATAAAATTCCATAACTACCAATTGTTTTTAATGGATGCCATTTTTATATCGACATGCTTCTTCGCCGTGATAAATTTCCTTACAGTGAATTGTTATTGTTCAGAATAGATTAACTCCTCCCGAATATAATCTAATATTGAAATAGTTCTTCTACCAGTATTTTCTCTTTTTCCGGCGTGAACGTGTTAAATCGGTAAATCGGATTGGATGTGTTAGATTTAAATTGAAAGAAAATAAGTCTGTAAAATTAGCAATACCCAAACATCAGTTACCGCTTTTTATTTTTTACTATGCTGATTCTGGTGACGTACGAAAATATTTATGATTCGCCCATCCAGAAAGGTTAAGAGACTCTACCAAGAAATTGCAATATTCTGTCGTTCTCTACTAAGAATTACTACTTAACTAAAATAAAATTACTCAAAACAATCTTTTGGTTTCAAAGTCAGATTGGTTTAAAATTGTTTTGAAGAGGAGAAAGAAAGATTACGATTTCTTAAAAAGGGTTTATGTTTAGAAGCAAAATTCAAACTTGTGGTTTTCAACTTATCTCCCCTATATTAAAATATTTTTTCCCTAAAAAAATTAAAATAGCTATAATAATTACTGTTTCAGCTAAAAGTTCCCTACATGCAAGAAGATATTGATATTGGAAAGATGTCTCGTCAGTTGTGGTAAGAATTCCACTAAGTTTTTTTTTCGAATCAAAAATTTTTGGACAATTTCTAAGCTATTCTGTAATCGCACCCAACATATTTTCCATTTATTCCAAATAAGAGTCCTGATCTCTCAGACTTTTTTATAACCAGCACTAACACTCCACTCGGATGTTATACCGTTACCCAGATGTCAAGCGACAATGTTCTGGTGATCGCTACTCTCGGTAAGTTCTAAAATATCTACCCATCATTTGCAAGAAAAAAAATGAGACCTTTTCACTAAAATTGTCCTACAAAATGAAAATTTTTATCCAATTCGCAGCACTAACGACATAAAGACTGCTATTGGCTCTTTAACAAAAGACATTTAAAATGCTCACTCAGAGACCCCTTAAATAACCATTAATAAAAGCAAAATTATGGCCTTACCTCAAGATCTCAGAGAAGAAATCGGATATAAAAATTACATCAGGAAAAGATGGCACAGAAATAGATATCCAACAGACAAACAAGAGCTTAATAGATTCAAGAAGCAAATTAGAAGAAAATGCCAACGGCATAGAGAGAATAAATGGAATGGCAAAGCAGAAGGACTCTTAACAGAAGACCAACCGATTTGGAAGATTACCAGGGCACTAAAATCTACTAAGACCACCTGTAACCCCATCATCCATAACAATCAATTTCAACTAGTTTAAAACTCTAAAAACGATAAAGAAGATGAGAACATAAATAAGATTTAGGATAATTATTTCAACAAAAGTGGCGCTGATGCTATAGATGGGGTCGATCAGACCGATATCATCATTATTATTAATAAATTAATAAATAGAAAAGCGCCAGGAGAAGACAATGCAAACAATGCCTTGATGAAAATTTACCCATAAATCAAATAAATATTCTATGTATCATTTTTAATGCCTTTATTAACTATAATATATATCTCGATGGTTGGGATAGTTGGAAAAATGCGACTATAATCTTTTTCCTGAAGCCAAGAAAAAAAAGAAAGTCGCTGCGAATTTTAGACCTATAAACTTACTGCCAACTTTCGGGAAGATCTTTGAACGAATCATACTGCGGAGACTTCAACCTCATATTAATTTCCTACCAAAGCAGAAATATGGATTTAGTAAGGACTTATCAACCACAAAACAACTTATCCGACTTGTAGACATCGTCAGTGATGGCATCTATAAAAACGAAACCATACCACCCCTTATGCTAGACGTGTTCAAAGCCTTTGACCACGTCTGGCATGTGACACTACTGACCAAATTAATAATCCTAAATCTAGGTTCCCACAGGTTTCAGACTGTTCAGAATTTTACTTACCTTGGTTCAATAGTTACTGCCGACAATAACATAGACAATGAGATTCGGAGTCGTCTAATTTGCTCAAATAAAGCTTTTTATGGTTTAAAACGTTTTTTCAAATCCTCTCTTTTATCAAAAAATACAAAACTTTTACTCTATAAAACATTAGTTAGGCCAATACTTACCTATGGCTCTGAGACCTGGAACCTAACTCAAGCTGGTGAAAATAAAATTGCCATTTTTGAGAGAAAAGTTTTGAGGGCCATCCTTGGTGGGATAAAAATAAATAATTCCTGGAGAAGACGATATAATACTGAACTGTATAAAATCTACAGAGAGCCAGATATTGCGAAATTTATTAAAATAAATCGAATGAACTGGGCAGCTCACATTTTCAGAAGGAATGATGACTCAAATTTAAAGAAAATTCTATTACTCAAACCCCTAACGAACAGGAAAAGAGGTAGACCCAGGCTGAGATGGCTGGATTTAGTTGAGACTGATTTCCTCACTCTAAAGGAGAAAAACTGGCAAACAAGTGTCAAAAGGAGAGAGAAGTGGATTCGAATTCAAAGGAAGGCACAGACCCACCCTGGGCTGTCTAGCCAGATATGATGATGATGAAATCTACCCCCAGCTATTTTTCGAATCATTGACTCGTACCTAAAGGAAAGGACTTTCCAAATCAGATTCAATAGTAAATTGTCGAAAGGAAAACCCTTAAACGCCGGCGTCCTTAGGCCTTTATTATATCTCATATATACTAGCGATTTCCCAATCGCTGCAAATAATCCTAATTATATTATTGCCTTTTATACCAACGATACGGCGATTGCTTTCAGATCTATAAATCCGAATCCGGCGAAAAAGTTAAAAGAACATATTCCAGCAATTGTATTATATTGTTAATAGGAGTGTAGAAGAAATATTTAATGTTACACTGAGTGCCAACTCGTCAGAAGATATTTCTGTTAATCCAAAAAAGAAAAAAAGGTGTATATACAAAAGTAACGCCTAGATTTTATTATAAGTTTTACTCTGAGGAAGAAACAGTTTGCACATATTAATGATTATCTTAAAGGTCAATGCGCGAATATGAATAAAATTTCTAACTTAAAATTTTATCGAAATCAACATGATAAAAATTGTTAAATCTTAAAATAATTTTAAAAACAATTAAGATAATTATAGCAGTTTTAAGTTTTCGTGACTTCCGACTAAAAGGATATTATAAAATGAAGAAGTTTTGACAAGTTCTATACCGTGTTCTATCAGGGCCGCCTCGAAAGGCTCGAAAGGCTCAGGGCTCGCTTCTATACAGTGCAAGTTCTATACCGTGAAACAGAAGATATCCGTGTCTCTTCCCGCGTTGCCTTTCATAAATTCAGAAGGAAAATAAGTTATTTAAGGTGGCCATGGTAACTCATGATTATTATTTTGAAAAACCGCAATTTAAAATAGAATAACTTAAGTATCATGTAAGTGGTTTTAAAATATATACTCGAAATCGGTGCTTTTACAAACTATAAAAAAATTTCTTCTTAATACTAATATTTCCTTTATGGGCGCAGGATCATTGCACGTTAGGAGTTATTAGGAATCGTTAGGAGTTTGTGGAAGGAATCAACCACAAATGGAGGAAGATGGAAAGCAATGCTAAGCTCTGATTGAGAGTAAAGAGGAATATTCAGGGATGCATTTTTTATGCACTAGTCATTTTCTTAACACTAGGTTCACGGGACACGTCATTTTGACGGATTTCGACTTTCGTAAGGAAAATTATAAAACCCGTTTGAATTTTTATTTTATCTCTTGTAATGACTTTTAACCATTGATCGAAGTAATTAAATGGTATTTACCTCAAAAGCGTTGAAATATTGAAATTCTCTACGTGGTATACCTATTTCTACCGATATACGTCAATTTGACGTGATCATAATTTAGACAAAAGTTTAAGTAAACTAGCAATTATCACATCAATAATAAATAGGAATGTTCCGACAATACTTCGATTCGTTATCTCAAATAAAACAAGCGATAAACAACTGTTGCTGATAAACAATAATAGAAAGAACAAACGCAGAATGTCAATTGATGTCAGATTTTGAAGGTTTCAGTTGCTTAGTTCGAGTATTGAAACATAAAATACTAGAATATTTCATAAATATATATCTCATATCTTCATTTTTTTCTTATAGTATACACTACACATACATTGGTCTGATCTGATTTATATTGTCAGAACCTTCCATTATCATTTTTCCCGGTGGTATTAAAACGGAATTAAAACTTCAATTTTAAGCAAACAAATACGTTGTATTTAAAAAAAATTAAGTTGTCAACCATGACTGGATCGTGTAATTTTGGCAAGGTACCTGCCCGCGCAAGCGGGCACTAGACCTCTGATCTGTGTTATGCCCTAGGGCGACTGAGACTAATGGCATTGGAAGTAATGAGGACGAGGGAAATTTGGAGGAGTACGAGGCAGTAACGGCTCGAGATGTCTGCATATGCAGTTCAAATCATGATAACATATAAAATCAACTATGATTGATTGATTGATTGATATGAGTGGAATCTCGGTGTTAAGTGCGAAGCGCTTCTAACCGATTCATCTATACTGTTTGGCATTTAGTCCAGAGGTCATATACAGTTCATAGTTCTAAGTTAGGATCAGATAATAAGTCTATGATGAGGTGAGGCATGAGTTGATTCAGTAGTACATCAGTTGTATGGGGAATTCCCCTGGATTAAAGTTGTGAGAAGATGCAGTACGTCTTGGTCCTTCAGCAAGTCTTTAAGTTCACTGATGAGGCTAACAAGTCTGTGGGCTGTAGAAGTAGTCGTGTCCTTGGTCGTTTTTCTCTTTCGACTGGGACGGGCCTCGCACCCAGTGAAATTTGAGGTGTGGTTTTGCATGCAGTTGCAGCATTTAGCTGGGGAGTCTCGGCTCTTTCTGCACTGGAATTAGTAGTGCCCTTCGGCACATTTCATGCATCTTGGGCTGGAGGAGCAGGAACGTTGGGTGTGGCCGAAACTCTGACATCGAAAACACTGCAGCGGCCGCCGGCCGCCGTGGTATTTCTCTATGCTGATCGGGATCTGCTTGATGCTCTCAATATGGTAGATCATCTCGTGATTGGCTAGCATTGGCATAACGATGAGGTACAGGGGGAGGGGCCTAAAGGCTTCACCCACTTTCTTCTTAAGGGGGGTCAGGACCCTTTAACGCCTTAAACGATACAATGAAATACCATATTTTCGACACACTGTAACTATCTTTGAATTTATCCTAAAGCTATGAAATTTTTTTTATCATTTACTAGCACTATTATCAATATAATTAAATAGCTAAATTCAAAAAAAATCATTCATAAAAAAAATACAGACTTTTTTTAATATAGTGAAATTTTTTTATTTTCGAAAAAGTGAGTTTCATTGCGCGCAAAGCGTACGAGTCAAATATCATCAAAATAATGTCAAACTAATTTTAAATTAAAGTTATAATTACCCTAAACCTGTGTTACCTAATATTATTTTGATATACATATATTTTAATTTTCTAAAAATTAAAAAAGTTTAAGTTTTTCAAATTTCTATATTTTTGGCACATTACACAATTATTTAAAAAAATTTTAAGAGAGTAATGGTTTTTATAGTAGGTACCAGTTGTAGCAAACCATATCATAAAACTTTTCCTAAAGTTTCGTACAATTCTATCAATTAGTTCTTTGTACGCAGTGCGCACAAGTTCAACATATCACATTTTGAGAAAAATGACTTTAAAGTTAAAAATTTGTTTTTTTCGAATACCACTCAATATATTTTTCTAAAAATGCCTAAATAAATAAAATAAATCATTTTACAATACCTACATACAACTTAAACAGTAATACATTAACTAAATTTGACTTATAAACAAAATAAAGTAACATTTCACAACGACTTGTCACATAACGAGCATCGAGTCAAATAGTAATCAACTTTTCAAACATTAGAAATGATTGATACAAAAACCAAACCAACCTAAATGATAGATTTTTGAGATTTATAAAAATCTAAAAGATGATGTTTTAAAATAAATTTTCAAAAGCAAACAAAAGATTTTCAAATTAGTAACTTTTAAAAAATTGTTTATAAAAATGACCACAAAGTTAAAATTTTGATTATTATAACAATATCCATTTTTATGTTTATCTAGAAATCCTAAGTAACCTCAAAGACATAGATATAAAGGAATAAATTTCTTACATTTTATTATTTTATAATAAAATCAATATAAAAAAAAACATTTAAAAATTAAAAGCCACCAGAAATATACATATCCCCCCCTTCACTTTTTTTCATTCTCTCATTTTCACAAATCTTTTTTTGTCGTTTCACTCTACGAGCTACAATAGACTGTTCACTAGCTCGCTTTTCAGCTTTTGTTACGCGGAGTTTATCTTGAGCATGAAAGTTTTGCTTTGCTTTTTTGTTGATTTGTAGCTCCAACAGTTTCATAATAGACATCAAAGACTTTTTTCCATCGTTAAAAACACAAACACCCATACATGCAGCTATTTCGGCAACATTTTTGCCAGCACTAGCAAATTTAGGGCAAAACTTCCATATGAGTGAGTTCAACGACTCATTTGGGTTTTGGGTCTTACCCCCCAAACATCTTTTCAAAAGAGACGGATGAGACAGATCCTTAAATATTGGCTTTATTGCCTCCATAACAACTTTAGCAACCAGCATTGGGTGCTTATACTCATGCACTTTGTTGTTATGCACAGCTTTATTATAGCTGCACCAACTATTTTCGCCTTTCGGACAAAACCAGTGCATCGGCTCTTTATCCGTGCTGCAAGTATGAGCCCATATGGCCCAAATCGCTGTTCGCATGTTGACTGAGTTATTGCTGTTTTGGCGAATTGCATTGCCATAATAACTTGTAATTCTATTTATTGTTACGTCTGTCAGTCTTCCCCGACCACCTATCGTCTTACCATCTGAAAGCCTTTTTTTGCCATATGAAGTTTTGAGTTTTCGCAAACGAGTGCCCATTCTCTTCTGTATGTGTCCCACACACTCCACTTTGGTTATCGAAACATCTTTTCCATATGGCTTTGCCTCACAAATAGCCTGGAAAGTTTTACAATCACCATCGCCAATGTATGTTTCATACTTGACGTCATATTTTTCTTCAGATCTTTGGAAAATCCTCTTCATGCCGTCAACCTCCATTTTTCCAGAAGAGCCGGCATGATTTTTCTGGCACACTGTTTTATGAGAAGATAGCCACTTATGATATCTCAAGCCAAACTTTGGACCCTTGTACGAAGCACAACCTTTGCAGAATGTCGACATTACTTCTATGTCAACAGCTTTTCCTGTCTCGCCGCCTACCAGGGTACATACGCCTATTAAAGACGTATGACCTCTGGTTTTCCAGGTGCCGTCTCCACTGACGGTTAGACTGTTTGGATTATCTGATAGACACTTTTCCTCGTTAACTGCCTGTTCCATGGATGACAAAGCAACTTCTTTTGATACTTCCAATATTTTAGAATTAATTTTATCATAAGATTTCTGAGTTATGGGCTTGGGCAAGCACATCACAGAACAAAATGTCTGCAGACTTGAAAGTCCACCACCAATGCACCGCATTGCAAAAACAGATCTTCTGTTTACTTCTGGAATGTTCTTATTCACTCCTATCAGTTTGCAGCTTTTAAAAACATCCCTTTTCTGACATGCTTGACATGTTATTTCAAAAGAAGACAACAATCCACACTGGGATTTCTCAGTCATTTTCAAGGAAGCATGACAAATTCCACAAGCAGCTACATTATTGAAAAAACTTATCAAGGAAGCAACATCAATAAGGCGATAACCATCAAAAGTCTCTTTAGTTTCAGTTTCGATATCCTTGAAACTGGAACATGACATCGAAAGCTTTTTCTTAGAAGCACTTTTAAAATCCTCTTTTTCAATAAAAACATTGCAACTGCCCACATTTACACTTTGCCGAAATTGATTTCCACGAAATCTTCTCTTTTTTGGTCTCTGACCAGATCTACGAGGATTATTCATGATTATTTATAATAAATAAATCAAACCGAAACTAGATTTTTGACTAAAATGAAAGCTAATAGACGAATGTACAAATATTAATCTAAGATTAAAAAACGCATGCAATTCGAATATAAACAAATAAAATCTGCAAAGGGTTGGAGCAGAGTTGAGTTGTAGACACTTTAAATCTCAGATTATTATTAGAAACTATAAGATAAGCCCGAAATGAAGCAATTCGCGACCACGCCCACTAAAGCAATTGTTGGTGAGTGACTTGTCTTCTAACCCTTATAACTTTTGAACCAATTGAAAGATTTCGAAATGTAAGATATGAAAATGCGCAGAATAATGCAAGGAATAAAAAAAATGATTCTTGAAAAATCGATTTTTTGAGAGTTTTAAGGGTCCTGACCCCCCTTAAACTGGACTATTTTCAGGATTTCAATGTTCCGCTTCCCTAATTCTAGGGATATTTCATCGGTACTAAAATCATCAGGAAGGCCACGGATGAGGACTTTAGCATTTTTAACTGGCTGAGCTTTTTCTACTGAAGTGGAAGGCTCTGTGGCTTTGTTGGTAGTCTCCTCCGTAGGTTCTGATGCAGTAATAGGGGTGGGCTCCGGCATGAAAAGAGATTCCGGAGGAGTGCAGCTTTTCTGGGTCTTGGATGGGTCAACATTTTCTGTAGCTGCGGCAGACTTTTTCTTCCTCTTCTTTCTCTTTTTAGCTGGTGGCTCTTTGTTTCTATTTTGGATCTCAGGTTCAGAGGCTGATGTCTCTTCGTCTATATCCATATTCAAATCTTTACTGGAAGGAGTTGTGATATTATTCGGAACACTGTGCTCGGAAACGGGCTCAGTCTCTATTTCATTAGTAACACTACTTTCTGGGATGGTCACAGGGATTTCCGCTGTCTCAGTGATAGTTGTCTTCATTGTAGTTGAGGCAGTTGGCTTCTTTTGACTCGACTCAACAGTTTGAATTGCGGACACCGCTGCGTTAAAGAGTTCGTTGTAATATCTACTTGGTGTTGAGGTAGAAATCTCTCCAATGGAATCTCGCAGCTTACGAAGTTCCACGATATCAGTAGTTTGTTCTAGAAGAAACTTTGAGTAAAGTGCGTAGTTCATAGATCTGGCCGGTAAAAACCTTTTGACGATCGAAGATGTCTCATATAAGTCTGATGCTGGCATGCGGCCGGAAGGGAAAACAATCAACTATGATAGTAACGCATATTATTATATATGCTTAATTTTTGTAAGAATAGTGGTGATCAACGCATATTATTATATATGCTTAATTTTTGTAAGAATAGTGATGATCAATATCATTTAAAAATTTAATTTATAAAAGAAAAAATAGTATATATTTACTACCACTTTAAATATGAAAATAAAATCTCCCGCAAAATCCGGGAGAGTTGGCAGGTATGCAGATTGTCGGTCGTATTGTTAATGCTATGCTAATTTAATTAATACCTGGACTGGAATAGTAACAGTAATGTCAGTTTAAATCCGACATTATTGTTTGTAATCATTCTTTATCTGCTAAAAAAGTACCGCCTACTTTTCTCTTATTCAGGATTACAAGCATTTTTCCAACGTTTTTATACATAATAATAATTATATACGGGTCATTCTCACGAAAACTGTCATTTTTCAGTTCATAAAATCCCCAAAAAGTAAAGTGAATAAAAAGCTCTGAAACTTTTTATATTAATAGAAATATGCAATGGCATTATAAAGAAAGTATATATCCTATAAATTATACTTAATATTTAAATAAATTAATTAATTTCACTATTTAAAAAGTGAGGGAATGACACTAATAGTGAGGGAATGATATTTTATTTTAATGCATGTTTTTCTATACTGTAGTAAAGAGGAATAATGCTATAAGTAACTTTTAAAAGAATCTCTTTTTCATTTACAACTCTTTTTGGGTAATTAAAATTGTTTTCAATGTTTGCATACATTGAACAAAACAATTTAAAGACAAATTCTTGAGTTCTGACTGCTTATGTGCACCAAGAAGGTGACGCTTAAGTGAGGATAGGTTTTAACATTGATATATACTGATATTCATTAATATATAGTGATATTAATTGATATACTGATTCAGTTACATTGACATTCACATTGCTTTGATATTTTTTCCTGCTGACTGTACAGTAAAAAGCAGTATTCGTTAATGTGTTCATCATACGTCTATGAAATAAATTTAAAATAATCGAAATAATTTTCGTCTTTTAAGAGATTTAAAACTACTGAAAAAAAAAAGACTTTAACTGCTCCTAAAATTATCAGAACATTTGACCATGCAACTCACCGATTTATCGTTAATCCTATGACAGTACGTACTACATAGATGGCTGATCGCGGTTTTCTTTATTCCAAAACTGCAATAGGAAGGTGCGGTGCCCACCATCGCCTAAATTGAAAATCGCAGAGTAAACATTTCCTTTCATGCCGCGCTGCCCATCCGAGAGTGATTACTCTAAAGATATGTTTGGAATAAGTTTATAATTAATAATAAGGAATAAATTAGAAATATTATAAATATAGATAAGCAAATACAAGTGGTAGAAAGAAATTATTTGAAACAAGTTATTTTTTTGTTAGATATTAATGGCCATTATACACTGGTTATCATAAATTAAGGAAAAATCACAAAAATAGCGATAACTCTTTCAAAAGTAAGCCAAACCGTGCAAAATTTGCATATGTTGTCCACTAAGAGTAGCTGAGTAAAATTGCAATATGCAAATTAGTGGCGCTGCACTCGGCTTACGTCATCTGCCTGGAGCATAAAAGTCCAAGTTTGAGAGAAAGCACACAAATTTTACTGTGATTGCGACATTGAAAATCTGAGATAGCCAATTCGTAATAATGACCTCTAGGCATCATTTGCCTGAAGAACTACGATGGAGAGCCATCGGGAGACTAGAGGCAGGGCAGAGTCAATCAGAAGTGGCCAGATGGCTAAATGTGAGTCCATCTGTGGTTCATAGACTTTGGAGGCAATTTCAAACCACAGATTCGGCATCTAGGAGGTTCAGTCAAGGACGGCCAACTGTTACGACCAGTGCCGATGACCGATATTTGACATTAAGTGCACGCAGGAATAGAACCGCTACTCCGACACATCTTAGATCCTCTCTTGCTGCAGCCACCGGAAGGTTGGTGTCAACGTCAACTGTGCGCAGAAGGCTCCACGAAGGTGGTCTGTATGCGAGACGACCAGCCATTTGCGTGCCGCTCACATCACGCCATAGGAGAGACCGTTTGCAGTGGGCCCGACAACATGTCCACTGGACGTCAGATCAATGGAGGCCTGTTCTCTTTACGGATGAGTCCAGGTTTAGTCTAGAAAGTGACAGTAGACGTTATTTGATATGGAGAGAACCTGGGACCCGTTATCATCCATCAAACATCCGTGAAAGAGATGCATACGGAAGAGGCAGTGTCTGTGTTTGGGGAGGCATATCCTTAGGAGGGCGCACATACCTCCATGTCTTTCCAAGGGGAACCGTGAATGCTCAGGTTTATCGAGACAACATCCTTGATGCTTATGTGCGCCCATATGCCGGGGCAATTGGTGATTGCTTCCTGTTACAGGACGATAATGCAAGACCACACAGAGCTCGCATTGTTGATGATTATCTTCAACAGGAAACAATTACTCGCATGGAGTGGCCAGCTCGATCCCCGGACTTGAATCCTATCGAGCACGTTTGGGATGCTCTAGGGAGGCGTGTATCTGCCATCAATCCGCCCCCTCAGACCCTTGCCACGCTTGCAACTGCTTTACAAGAGCAATGGCTCTCACTTCCTATTGAACTGATAGACCGCATAATTGAAAGCATCACACATCGCTGTTTGTGCTGTATTGCTTCTAGAGGCAATCATATTCCATATTAAAGGTACTTTTTCTATTGCAAACCGATACTTCCAATTTGTTTATTTTATACATGTGCTAATTTCTATACTACTATTAATGTCTGATAATTTCTTTTTATGTTGTTTAATACCTTACTATGTGTTGTATATTGTGGGTAAGTTTCATAAAATTCCATGCGTAATTTCTTGAGTTATCGCGATTTTTGTGAATTTTCCTTAATTTATGATAACCAGTGTAGTTTCGCAAATAGCTCTATTTCCAGTGGCTATTATAAGTGCAAACATTGCTATTTTCTGATACTGGGAACTTGAAAAATTAATTAACTTCTTTGTTTTGCTGAGGAGGAAATCTTTTAATCTATAATATTTTAGTAGGGGCATAAAATATTGGAACAGCAAATTGGATTGAAAATGAAATTACTGAGAGAAACGTTACTTAACTAGTTTTGGACTAATAATTTTCAGATATAGTACGGCTTTCAGGAGAACAGCTCCAGACACCTGTCTCGCGTCGTGGCAGGAACTATGGTTACGAGGGTAAGTCACTTCTAATAGGGGTGCGGAGTGAAAGTGATTAGTTATGTAATGATCTTAGCTTGGTACAAGTGGGCGAATCTTTACTCCCCTTCCCTAGTATTAGTGGCAGTCCTAGAGAACTCGTCTTTCTTTTATTCTTTCGTTTTCTGACAGAGCAGCTTAGTTATTAAACGATTTTTTTTCGTGATTATTTTAATCGCGAATTATTTAATCGTTGTTAGTTTCATGCTTGTTTTAGGTATTGTTGTTTTCTTTTAATCGTTGTTAATTTTATCTTGTTTGCTTTAATTTTTCTTAGTTTCTTAACAAAATTAAATATTTTTTAGAAAGACCAAAACTCGCTGCCCCACTCACTTTTTTATACTCGCTGCCTGTCGACGCTCAGGTAAATATAAACTCGCTCAATAAACAGAAAGTAGCGGACTGTAAATTCACAATATTTATTTATTATTATTTGGAAGAGAGCTTTTTTGTAGCTCGTTACAGCTCTCCTTCCACACACACTCTCTTTCTCTCAATGTTACAAATTATTCTAGGTGGCGCTACAAATCCGTGCGGATACATACCGCCGGGCGTTGCATTGTTTTAACAATCAACAATATTAATACAACTATTAACAATATTACTACTATTACACAAATATTACTATACTAAACAATTGCTATTACACGATAAATTTCACATTTTACATGATTATGAAAAGTAATATAAAGTTTTTTTTAAAAAATATTCATTCAATTGGCAATAAACAAATCTTGGAAATGGGCCTTTTAAAGATCCCTTTGTTCGTTTTAATACTACAAACACGAACTCTGCCATCCTTTCCCGGAAAGACCTCCACAATTCTACCAATTGGAAAATTACATATAGCTAAATTATCTTCCTTTATCAAAACCATATCTCCAAATTTAATGTTTTGCTTATCAATGTACCACTTCGACCTTTGTTGCAAAGTTGACAAATAATCTTTGTGCCACTTTTTCCATATTAATTGCACGAATTTAGTGGTTTTGTGCCATAAACTCAACCTATTATCAGATACATTGGTTACATCTGGTTCAACAATTGATGTGAACGGTCTTCCGATCAGGAAATGGCCTGGAGTGAGAACGCTCAAATCATTGGCATCTGAAGATAACGGGGTAAGCGGTCTCGAGTTTAAAACGGACTCAATTTGAGTAGTTACAGTCAAAAAATCTTCATAAGTTAATTTCTTATCACCCACTACTCTCTTCAGATGATATTTGAAGGATCTCACTCCAGCTTCCCAGAGCCCTCCAAAATTCGGACTCCTAGGTGGCAAAAATTTCCATTTGATATTTTCATGACTCATATAATTACATAAACTCTTATCAGGATTATTAACTAAGCTAAATAATCGTTGTAACTCATTATTACTCCCAACGAAATTGGTCGCATTATCTGAGTACAGAATACTGCATTTTCCTCTACGCGAAAAAAATCTCTTTAATGTAGCTATAAAAGCTTGAGAGCTCAACTCTGTCACAAGCTCCAAATGAATCGCTTTTGTGACGAAACATACAAAAATCGCGACATAAATTTTTTGAAAAGTACCTTTCCGTTGGTTCTTGTATTTAATTGTAAATGGACCGCAAAAGTCTACACCTGAAATGGCAAATGGAAAGTTTTGACTCACACGACTTTTGGGTAGATCACCCATAAGTTGATCACAAGTTATTGGTTTAGCTTTAAAGCACGACAAACACTCACGAACTACTTTTCTACAAATAGATCTGCCATTGATTGGCCAAAATCTTTGTCTTATAATAAACAATAATGTTTGAGGTCCAACATGTAAATTCTTAATATGATTACTAATAATTATCAACTTTGTTAATTTATGTTTTTCTGGTAACAATAATGGGAATTTTTTATCAAAGCACAAATTACTATTGGACAAACGTCCACCTACTCTTAAGAGACCTTCTTCATCAATGAAAGGACATAAATTTCTTACCTTACTCTGCTTTGAAA
This sequence comes from Parasteatoda tepidariorum, assembly GCF_982258835.1. Classification (NCBI taxonomy): domain Eukaryota; kingdom Metazoa; phylum Arthropoda; class Arachnida; order Araneae; family Theridiidae; genus Parasteatoda; species Parasteatoda tepidariorum. Next base: position 22,233,890 of record NC_141759.1, on the reverse strand, counting down.
CTTCACCTGTAATTTCTAAATCTCTAATTTCCTTGCTGATCTCCCGTTTCTGCACTAAACTTACCAATTTCAGTTCAGCTCTTTTAAGTTCATCTGGAGACAAAGACCCAGTTGATGTGTCATAAGTGCTCCGACAATTATCGATGAACCTATATACAAAACTTAATACACGAATGAGTTTACTATAATTATTACTAACTTCCAGAAAATTATCAAGAAAATTACTATTATCACTAATAAAACAATTGAAGTCACTAGATGGTTTAAATTCATTAGAAAATTCATCTTCAATAACTCTGGATGGAATGTCTCTATTTGGATATTCACTGTTACACAAGAAATTTGGTCCTTCAAACCACAATCTACATTGTGAAAGTTTATCAGGATCGAGACCTCTGGAGATAATGTCTGCAGGGTTCTCAGTTGATGGTACATATCTCCAACTGTCAATGTTAGTTAAGTCTTGAATCTGGGATACACGATTGGCAACGAAAGTTTTAAGTAGAAATGACTCCTTACGTATCCAAGAAAGCACAATCATGCTATCACTCCATAAGTATATGTTGGATATAGGCAAATCAAGAGCTTTTATCACTTTTTTCACTAATTTGGCTAGAAGCAGTGAGGCACAAAGTTCTAGTCTTGGGATGGTTACTCTTTTCAAAGGTGATACACGACTTTTGCTAGCAATCAATTTGATAGTCGTTGCTTGACCATTTTTAACACACTTACAGTAAACAACAGCACCATAAGCAACCTCTGACGCGTCGGCGAATCCATGAATTTCAATCATGTCAGCTCCCTCTGTAAGTATACATCTATCAAATTCCATGTTGTTAACACTCTTTAAAGCTTCGACAAACTTCTTCCACTCTTGGATTTGTTTCTCAGGTAGTTCTTCATGCCAGTCCAGTTTTAAAGACCATAGCTGTTGCAAAAATATCTTTGCTTTTGACACTACTGGTCCAAGCAATCCAAGGGGGTCGAAAAGGCGTGCAATTGTGGATAAGACACAGCGCTTCGTGACTTTCGAGTCTTTTCTTTGTGATGCTCTACAGGTAACTTTAAAATAAAGACTATCTTTCATCGGACTCCAGGAAACTCCTAGCACTTGAGTTCCATCACAGTTAGTAAAATTATATATTTCTTCACCATCAGAAACTAACGCTGCGCAGTTGCTATGCCATTTGTGGAGTTGCATGCCAGCATTTCCTAAAATACCAATTAATTGATTTTTAAGTTCTCTTGCAGTTGCTAAATTATCAGAGCCGGTCAACACATCATCGATGTAGAAATCATTTTCAATGACTGGAGCAGCAAGAGGATACTTTTCTCCTTCATCAATAGCTATTTGCTTTAATGTACGAGTTGCTAGAAATGGTGCACACACCGTGCCGTAAGTGACGGTATTCAACTCGTAGGTTTTGACAGGTCCTTTCTCTTTTTCTTTCCAAAGAATACGCTGCAATTTTCTTTGGCTTTGATGAATTAAGATCATTCGGTACATTTTCTTTATGTCTGCTGTGAAGGCATAGACATATTTACGGAACCTTGTCATGATGGAAAATAAATCACTCTGAACTATGCCTCCATTTAATTGCAAAGAATTTAAGGAATTACCAGCTGAGGTAGGAAAACTCGCATTAAAAACAACTCTTAAGACGGTTGATTGCCTACCAGGGCGGTAAACTCCTAAATGGGGAATGTAGTAAGTGGCTTCTTCCTCCTCATCATCCGAAATTTCTGACATGTGTCCCATCTCTAAATATTCATGAAGGAAATCTTTATATAAAGATAAATAATTTGGCTCCTTAATTAAACGTTTCCACATCAGATTTAATTTCTTCAACGCAAACTCTTTAGATTTTCCCAAATGCTTAGGATCCTCTTTTAAAGGCATCTTTACTATGTACCGTCCCTCAGAATTTCTAGCACAGTTGTTTTTAAAATGTTCTTAAAATGTTTTTTCTTTACTCTCAATTATTTCAGTTTCGATATTTTCTATCTCCCAAAAACTTCTAACAGTTTGTTCTAAATCAAGAGTTTCTTTAACTAACCCACAATGGATTTTATTATCCTCCATATTTGATATGCTTCCACTAACTAAATAACCAAACACAGAATTTTGTAAGATTAAATTCGAGTTAGGAGGGTAAATTTGCCCAGGTTTTATTAGCTCAAAAAAGGATTCCGCACCGATTAATAAATCAACTCTCTGCGGAATGTGAAAATACGCATCAGCTAAGTTAATGTTTTCTAACCCTTCTATACACTTGTTTACTTTCTTTGAGGGTGTGAGATCCGTAATTCTAGGAACAACTAATAAATTTAGATCTGCGTTAAAAGTTCGGGATTTATTTATTAAAGTAGCACAAACTTGAGACCTAACAGAAATAGCTGAATCATTCAACCCAGACACTAATATTTATTCTTTCTCAATTGTAGGCGATCTGCACATTCTTTACTTATGAAATTAGACATAGATCCCGAATCTAATAAAACACGAACTTCACTCTCATTTCCAAAAGAATCACATAAATAACAAATTGCAGTACTCAAAAGAACTGTTTTGTTTTTATTCCAGACATAACTACTCGTGGCCGAAAAGATATTGGCGCCTGTGTTTTGCTCTTCGCATGCTGCTGGTGTAAATTCAGAAGCAAGTGGAGAGAGGGGGGGATTTCCTCTATCAATTTGTTTTTTATTTGATTCTGAATTCATAATGTTCTCCTCTCTTATTTTTGATTTCACTGAATAATTATGTTCTCGATTAAAATGTAATGAAATATGATGCCTTTTACCACATTTAGCACAAGAATATTTTGATTTGCAAGACATCACTTTATGTTTACCAAGACAATTAAAACAAAATTCATTATCTTTAACAAATTGTATTTTCTCATACACAGATAATTACTTATAAGTAGAACACATATAAAGGGGGTGATTTTCATTACATAAAATGCACTTCGAACTCTTAAAATCAGACAAAAAGGTTTTAGAAATATTTCTTTCATTATGACTTTTATTATAAGAGCTCTTAGTTAAAGATTTTCCACGAGATGTCACAAATAAATCTATTTCCTTTCCTAGTTTAATTGGTTCAAACCAGGTGTCCGATTGTTTTACACTTATATAAGTAGCGGTTTCCCTGTCCAATGTTTGGAAGAGTTTATCAGAAATTATTAGCTGATTTAATGTTTTGAAATCTGTCACATTTCTTAATTTTAAATAGTACTCCCAACTAGTTGTTAAACGTGACGCAAACTGAACGTGGGTTTCATTTAAATGTCGCGTGGTTGTTTTGAAATTGTCCAGACAAGATTGAGCCGTTGGCTGAAATTCTCTAAGTACTATTTCTTTCACTTTTTCATAATTATTAAGATCATCATCACTTATATATGTGATAATATTAGACGATCTTTCTCCAAGCAGATTAAGAAGGATCTCAGATTTATATTTATCTGGCACACACTTAACTATAAATGCTCGTTCTAACGATGTAAAGAAGAATCCCCAATTTTCGGGTTTACTCGGCACTTTAATGGTCAATGTTCTAATGCTCTTAATCAAAGAATCTAGGGAGTTATTAGATTCAATTAGCTCTATATTATTCTCTTTTGGCTCAGAACGAATGCGTGCAATTTCTAATTCAGTTTTTGTTCTCTCGAGCTCCTTTGGCTCAGCACGAATACGTGCAATTTCTAGTTCAGTTTTTGCTCTCTCGAGCTTTATATTCTCTAACTTTAATTGTTTCGATTCTTCAGACTTGCGCTCTTCTACTATTAAACTTACTAGATCACTAACAGTTTCAGAGTCAGTTTTATATTTTTCACAACTTTTAATTATATCAATTAAGTTTACCACAGTCATATCATCACTAATCTCTAGATCTAGTTCGCAGGCAATAAGCCTTAAATCATCTTTTTTACAATTCTTAAACATTGTAAATTAAAGTATTTTATAAAAAATCAAAACAATCCTACTTTGAATGGGAAGGCACGAATCCACAGTTTTCTCGAAACACTGTCCACAATGGTGTTATCTCTTGGAACTCAAAACGAAACTCTTTTCGTTAATTGTATTAATTTTGCTGATTATTTCTCCTGGTGAGCGGACCACTCATGTCGACGCTCAGGTAAATATAAACTCGCTCAATAAACAGAAAGTAGCGGACTGTAAATTCACAATATTTATTTATTATTATTTGGAAGAGAGCTTTTTTGTAGCTCGTTACAGCTCTCCTTCCACACACACTCTCTTTCTCTCAATGTTACAAATTATACTAGGTGGCGCTACAAATCCGTGCGGATACACTGCCCCACAAAATCACGATTTAAAAATTTTTGCTCCCAATCTAGATTGAGAGTAAAAATATTTTTATTAGACCTCACTATTATTCTATACGTTATTTTATTTAATGGATTACTTTTCATTTTGTGATCGAAAATCCAAAAAAGCTAATTTAGCATAAAACAGGAGTTTTTTTTTTTTTTTTTTTGAATACTCCTTTAAAAAACAATTTTACTACTCGTGTATAAAATAAATTTAATAATGGAATGAGTTGATGATAATTCGCGTAACACAAATTTCTGAGAAAAATATCGAAATCGTTGTTTGACACTTTTTGTTGAGAAACAATTTTTTTAAAATTGTCTTTTGCAAAAATAAAAAAAGGAAAATTCTGTGAAGTTAATAAATAAAGGAGGGAATACTTACGTCTGAAACGCCTACTTTCCTCTTATAATCTGAAGGGAACGCATTCCTTACAGATTTGAAAGCTTAAATACACTCATGAAACAATGCACAATTGCAAACCCATACCTGCCAACTTTTGATCCCTTCCATTATGAATTTTCCCAGTGGTAGTAAAATGGAATTAAAATTTCCATTGTAAGCAACAAAATACGTTATATTTGAAAAAGCTTCAGCTGACAACCGTAATAGTACACATATTAACCTATATGCTAAATTTTTTTAAGAATAGTGGTGATCAAAATCATTTAAAAAAATAAGTTTATATTTACTATCACTTTAAATATAAAAATAAAATTTTACGCCAAATGCGTAAAAGTTGGCAGGTGTGCAAACCTCCTCCTAGTTCTCAGTTGTGTATAGAATTACCTACAATATTGCATTTTGAATGTTACTTTAAGTGTGGCAAATCTCTCATTTGGTGAGTTGAACTTCTGAATTCCTATTGTAAATCGAATAGTTTGAAGCCGCAGCAAAATATACAGAGTGCAAAATAAAAAACCTGAATAACTTTTGATCTAATGATCAGATCTTCACGCTCTAGAACACAATCTCAATAATTCAAGGGGGAGACTTCAAATAAGCTTTTTACTAAGTGCAGACGATATTTTAAGCTATGAAATCAGACACAAAAGTGTACTTTCTCAGAATAAATATACCTTATTTTTCGACGGATTCGAATTTCAAATCCTCGAGACACAAGGGATACGACGATCTGTAATTTGTAAGGTGCCTGCCCGCGTCAGCGGACACCAGACCTCTTAATCTATATTATGCCCTAGGGCGACTGGTACTAATGGCATAGGGAAAGAAGATAAATGGAGGAGTTCAAGGCTGTTGGCGGCTCGAAATATCTGCATGGGCAGCTCAAGTCATGAATTTGTACATTAACCGGTTAACCCCCAGCGTCATATATTTAGGACAGTTTCTTTTTTCAAAGACATTCATTGTGGTGGGAAACTTTTTTCAGCATTTTCATTTATCTGGGTGAATTAAAAGATTCTCAGATACCACAATGATTTAGTTATTTCTGACTAGATATAGAATTAAAAGCAGCAATTACTTTTTGATCTATCAAAGACTTTTTGAATGCCCTAACAGTGGAAAGACCAATTAATTTCAATAATATATTTTACCACTTTTTCCATAAAACCACTTTTTGTATGATTTCAATATATAATTGCGGTATAAAACGGGTTAAAATTAAAGGATATGAGTAGTTGAAGTAACAGTAATAATGAATTAAAATATGCACAGATAAGTTATGTACAAGTCTAAAAATTGAAAAGAATTATATACATTATTTACAAGTATTTACAATTTGTAAGTCTCTGTTAATACGACGACCCGGCCGTCCCGGTAATCCATCGCTCGTGCTGGGTTACTCATTGTTCTAATGTTAATAGACCTACAGCTTGCCCAGATGGGACCCTACAGGGTTGCTCCTTCCCCGAGTTAGCTGTAGGCCTAGTGTCATAACTATGTGTGTTTGTGTGGGGAGGGGCTTATCTGTTGAATCTTCGTGAAAGTATTCCATCTGATAGCAGGAAGTTTATAATAGGATTGTGGTTCCTACTATCTTGAATTAGTTGTTTGCTCATAATTTGCTTATAATCTGAAGGTATTCGTGTTTTTAGCATTATGGAAAAAGCTAGCGCTCATTTGGTTAATATATTCATTTGCGGTGTCACTATTCAGGTCTTTGCGTATATATTTATTTGGTATGTGCCAAGGGGCACCAGTAATTCTTCGTAAGAATTTGTTCTGTAGCGTCTCCAATTTCTTAATCTGACTGTTTGTTACACAGTTCCATGCGGGACATGCATATGTGTAAATTGGCCTTATGCAACTTAAATAAAGATGCCTTTTTATCTGTAATGGTAGTTTAGAATTTGAGTTTAGTAATGGTCTCATGTTGGCGAAAGCAGCTTGTGATTTAGTAATAATTTTGCTTAAGGGGTAGTTCCAATTTAATCTGTGGTTTAGGGTAAGCCCCAGGTAATCTGCTTTATTCACGACTGGAATGTTATCAGAGAAAAGGCAAACTTTGTTGGTAACTTTTCTACATCTTTTTTTCCTTCTAATTATCATAAGTTTTGACTTATCTGTGTTGATAGCGATTTTATTCTTTGAGCACCAATTTTCTATATCAGGCATTTGTTCATTAAGTTTTTGGGCAGCGTGATTTGGGTTTATTGATCGAATAGCTATTGCTGTATCATCGGCGTAGAAAGCCACTATATAGTTATGATCGTTAGCTATGGGAAAGTCGCTTGTGTACACTAAATATAAAACCGGCCCGAGGATGCTTTCTTGCGGGACTCCAGCATCTATCGCCTTCTTAACAGATAACTTATTGTTTAATCTAATTTGTAAGGTTCTATTCTTTAGGTAGGAATCGATGATATTAATAAAAGCATTGGGAATATTTTGGTTGATTAGTTTGATTAAAAGTGCCTTATGCCAGACGCGGTCAAACACAAGGGATAACCTCAATCTGTAAATTGGGCTCTCACAGTTTTGTCAGAAAAGTGATATGAAGTTTGGGTCCCTTCATAATATTTTTCAAGCGAATTGTAAAATTTTTGCACGCAATTATAAAATTCGTTTATCCAAAGATAATTCCATGCTTTTAATAAATATCTATTATTTTTTATTACTTCATTTAATAATGGTCAGAAAAATTTCGAAATGCGATGTATACAAATTTTTACATTATTTTAAAAAAACACAATTTCAAATGGAAAAATACAAAAATTGATCTAAGTCAAACGAATGGTTCAAGAGAAATCGAATTTTAAAAATACGACTTTTTGAAATTTAAAATACTTTTCAATTAAATTAAATAGTAAAAAATTATAAATATTTACTTAAAGTAAAGCTTGGAATTATCTAACAGGTAACAACTTCTATAACTGTATGCTAAAACTTTTTACTTAGTTTAAAATGCTCTCGAGACATGAAAAAATACTCGAAAAATAAAATTAACATTAAGGAGTCCAAACTTCCGCTCTCTAGGCCATACTATGGGGGCCAAATTTCTCAGATTGCGACTACCCCCATGTTTTAGGAGTTAGAAATATGAATACGTTAAAAAAATGGTATGTTTATTCAGAAAAGGTATATTTTTTTGTCTGTATCGTAACTTAAAATATCGTCCGCACTAATTAATTGCCATATTTGAAGTCATCTTCACGAACCATTAAGATTGAGTTCTATGAGGTGAAAATCTGATCATTAAACCAAAAGTTATTTATTTGGGTCCGTGAACCATAAATAATAAAAAAATTTAAAAAAATTTTGTGTACTGAATGCAGTAAAACTAGTAATATTAGTGCACTTATCCATTCCGGAGGGTAATAAAAAAACTATTATCACTGTACATATATCAGGCACCTATATTTATACTTAAGGTTCTAATAACCACAATACTAGTAATACCAGTTAAATACCACAGATAGTTAGGCATCACTGACGTCAATAATGTTTTGATGATTTTTTTTAAATATACCGGATAAATATTATGTTTCTCTTATATTAATAATTTTATTAAAAATGCCTTAAGGTTCCATAAATATTAATAATTAAAAGAAAAATCAATGTGATCAACAGAAAAAAAAATTATGTGTCATGCCAGATTGTATTTGACTCTAACTGAACAGCTCTGGATTTACTTATTCGAAGCAACTTGAATCAAGATTTTTAATAATTGAAAGTGAAATAACAATTCAAAGTATGACCTTAGTAGTGATAAAAATCTTAAAAGTTTCTTTGGGGTAAGATTACAACAATTAGATAGTTTTGAATTTCGTTTCAACAATTTTCTAGCAACAATCGTAATTTAAGTTACTGTTTGTTTTTTTAATAATATATTGCTTCAATTACTCAACAATTGAAAACACCAATAATATTATTTGAAAAACTTTGTCATTCTTATTTTTGAGCTTGTGACTTAAAAGATAACGTTTGAGCTTAAATTTATAGAGTGATTATAAATTTGGAAGAAAAAAAAAATTTTGAGTTTCATTAGAAACTGGTTGCTGATGTTGGGGTTTTTTGAACGTAAGCATTAAAAAGTATTAAAATACTTACATTTTCAATAATATTTCATAAATCAGCTAATTGTGCTAGCAAATTAAAAATGATTTCAAAAATGTCTAAAAATGATATATGTGATCAATATAACATTTGAATTCTATGCTATTTTAACATACTTTTAAAATCTATATTTGTTAATATTTAATATGTGAAAGCTTATGTATATTTACGAATACGAGGGTCATTTTTAAAGAACCGATTCCGCTTCTTTTCCGCGCACCCAGTCAAATGACATCAGTTCAAGATCGGCAACTCTTTCAAGATATGGATAAATGGTGAAGGCTTTTTAAGGAAGGAAAATAACAAATATTCATGATGAAAAACGATCTGGGCGACCTTCTGTCATAAATGATACTGGATCATTCGTCATACAGCCCTGACTTAATACATCAGACTTTCGTCTGTTTTCAATACTCACAGAATGACTTGGACGAATGCTCTTGGAAAATAATGACAGACAGAAAAAAATTTTATTAGTAAGAGGTTCTTGGTCAAAGGATACGAGAACGTTACTTTGTAAAGGTTACGTCCTGACATCGTATTTATCAGAGTCACTATGATGTGACGGAGGTGACCGTCAGAAGCTTGCTGATAAAATTAACAGTGTTTATGTACTTTTCGATTGAGTATTTCTATTATTCGAATTATTCCAATCTTTGTTGATGTCTTCCTGTATTTTCAACTCTTCAATCAAAATGAAATATTTTTTTTTTAATATGAACAAAAAAGTGATCCATTAAATATATAAAACTGTTATAACCCCGCCCATAAATAAATACCTAAATGAGTGTCAAATGCATATTTTTTATCCTCTTTGTTACAGCAGAAAATCGTAGAAGAGTGAAATTCTATATCTATAACAAGGCATTCATAACTGCAAATATTGCCACTGACAATTGGCAGTCTTCGTATTGGATGTAGTACTAAACATGAACTGTTCTCTAATTAGTCTACATATCGAGCAAAGTTTGTTTTCTATTTCATTATTATTCATATGATATATATATCAAACAAGTGACACCCAGGAATGACCCGCACCGTCTGCGGTCAGATATGTGATGAAATTAGCAGGGAGACCTGCCGCCTGTCAGTTCTTCGTTAGCAAATTGCATTTTAATAAACGGCATGCTCTCCGCGCTACGTTAGCAGCGCCGAAAGCTTAGTAAATTTTAATATTGCTACACGTCTGTCTCTGTAAAATCGAAATTTTAGAAAAAAATAATAAAATTTTAAAAAGTTAAATACTGGTAGATATAAAAAAATTCATGTTAAATTTTCATCGATTTTTTTTTATAAAATAAAATATCAATGCAAGAAAAACACAGTGAATCGCTTTGACGGCTTAGAACTTATGGTAATGGCCAAAATTTTAATAAATTTACGATATTTTGTACGATATTTTGTTTTAATAAATTTACGATATCATTTTGGTTGCAATTGCCTAAATAAAGGTAATTTTACGAAATGTTTATTATTTCATAAGATTTTAACAATTTTAACCTTGTCGACAGTATTTAATTGGAAATTAAATTTTATTAACTTTGATCGCCGTTTAACCTAAGATCATAATTGCCAGGTGTCCGCACTGAAGAGTAAAGCATGGAACAGAAAGTAGGCGTTACTATCTAATGCATGTTATCCTAGCGTGCTGTAGATCAGAGTTGGCCAAAATTGTAATCGATTACATTTTTTGATTACAGTAATAAATTACTTGTAATCATGATTACAATTTTCAGAAATCTTGATTACAGCTGTAATCATGATTACATAGTCGATTACAGTAATCAATTACTTGTAATCGCGATTACAATTTTCGAAAAATTTTGATTACAGCTGTAATCATGATTACAATATTGATTTCGGTAATCAATTACTTGAAATCTTGATTACAGCTGTAATGAAAATTTTGATTACAACTGTAATTATGATTCCAAGTAATTGCGATTACAAGTAATCACAGCAAAAACGATTACGGGTAATTATGATTACAAGTAATCAAAGTATATGATTACATGTAATCATGATGACATGTAATTTGATTACATGTAATTATGATTACATGAAATCTAAATACACGATTACAAGACTATTGTATTCTTATAAATGATTATATTTCACAGTAGTATAATGTATTTTATAGTGATACATTTTGCACGTATTTACATGTATTGCATTTTGTACGTATTTGTATACGTACAAATGAATGTAACTAAAATGTATGTACATATGATTTTATCTAGTGCATATGTACAGACATTTTAGTTTCATACACATTGTAAGTATAAAATACATGTACGTATGTATATAGCAAATAATTACGTATGTATGTGCAAATAATGTAGACATGTACGTTGCATAAAATGCATATATACACAATGAATATATGCATTTTATGCAAATATTTGTGCATATAAAATGTATATTTATGTTTATGTACTCATGTATATGCAAGTACTTGGTGTTCGTACAAGCATACATACATTGCCTGTACAATGCATGTCCCATGCATGCATGTGCAATTTATTTATGAATAGTATAATATCTGTATACATGTACAATATAGGTATATATGTAGTATGTACAATATATGTAGTATGATGAACAATATATGTAGTATGATGAACAATATATGTATGTATGCATGTACATGATATGCATGTCCATTGTATGGATGTACATATACACAATATGTTAATGTTCAATGCATCCAACTATGCATAGTATATTTGTGTACGATTGTACTTACATTGGGCGTATTTATATTTTACATATATTCATACATACATTCGACATGCATAACGTATTTACAAACACGCATTTGAGATGCATATATTGTACAGATGTATATACATATAGTGTACAGATGTATATTCACATAATGTACATATGATGAAATGAACATATAATGTTCATATAATGGGCATATGTGTGTACATATACTGTACATATGTGCATAAATATATTGGACATAATTCTTTCGTACAAATTTTACATGTGTACATGCATGCTATCCCAATCTATGCATATAGTGCAATGTATATATGTCCAATGAATGTATCCACACATGTACAATGTACGTATGCTCCATGTATGCATATCCATATGTACTATATATGCATGTACAATGCAGCAATGTATATGCATACATTGTACATAGGTACATACATTACACCTATACATATGTACATTACATTTATGTCTAAATATGTGTACAATGCAATAAATAAAATGCATATAAGTTAACTTGCAATGATCCAAGCAAGTTAAATGACAAAATTAAACGATATTTAAATTTAGTTTTCTGCTTTAATTGTTCTATATCATTTTAAAATTCTTTGAATAAAAAATTATTTTCTGGTATTTTCATGAAATGTTTGACAGTACTGATTTATTTTCTTTATAACATAATGCATGGCTGATAGAAATTTTTTAAATGGCAAAAAAACCGGTAAATTTTATGTGTGGAAATAATTCTTAGAAATTTAAAATAAGATTATCGTTTGCTTTCTAAAGAATATGTGGTCGAGTTTTATATGCCTCAAAATAAATTTTAAAACAAACTTTAATAACTTTACTTATATAAATTTTTTTAATGTATGCACAATTTATGTGTATATTGTAATTACATACATTTAAATGTACGCATGTATTTATACGTTACATGCAATTATGTACATGTATACGTTGTATGTACAAACGTACATTGTGCGTATAACCATTTTTTTGAACATACATACATTATATGCGCATAAGTATTAGCAAAGTATGTAGTTATACAAGTACTTACGTACGTTGTACATAAGTACATACTTTGCGTGAACAGATATCGATGTACATATAAATGTACATACGTACATGTATGCATTTTATTTAAGCAACTATGTGCATATATTGTACCTTTAAACAACATTCTTACATATTGTAAGTAAATACGTTCAATTTTATATGCATACGTACATTGTATATACGTGCTATTATCGTAAATTTATACAATGTATGTACTTAAGTACATAAAAGCATGCAAACGTGCAAACATTATTTTCATATACGTTCATACATATATTGTCTATGTATAAAAAGATACAAAACACTGCATTTTCGTACAAACTAACATACATGCGTACATGTATCATAAATGCATAATTATATGTACTAAGCATATACGTATTGCATTAAGTATATTACAATATAATTATGTCTATTGTACGTACAAACAACGTTTGTGCATACATTGTATATATAGGAATCGCAAATTGTACGTTCATGCGTGCGTATATTCTATGTACGTAAAAATATGCAAACTCATACATACTTACATAATGAATTTGCATATATAGTATATAATCGCAATACCTTCTAATCGTATAGTTTGATTACATGTAATTACAATGACATGTATTCAAATTACATGTAGTTGTGACTGGTATTTAATTAAAGAATCTAAATTAAAAGGTTATCATTATATTTAATTTATTATTTATTCATTATACCAAAAATATAAGGAGGAGGAGAACCACACTTACCCATAGCTGCTCTTATATGCGTGTCTCGCCTCGCAAGGAGTCTGACTTTTGTGTATTCTGCTTCTTTCCTCTTTTTATGGAGTTTATTTATATATTTTATTTCAAGGGGTTAAACGTGATCTAGTGGTCTTATCATGAATCCGAAGGTCGACAAATCAAACATAATCTTGTAACAAATTTCTAGAAAGTTAAAAGTTCAACTGACCCTTGTAATTCGATTGCGAGATGAGACCTCGAGATCTTAATCAACTGTTTAATTAACAAAAGATAAACAAGTTTGACTGCGAGAATTGTCACGGGTGACATAATCATGATTACATGTAATCATATATTTTGATTACTTGTAATCATAATTACCCGTAATCGTTTTTGTTGTGATTACTTGTAACCGTAATTACTTGGAATCATGATTACAGCTGTAATCAAAATTTTTTGATAGTTGTAATCACGATTACAAGTAATTGATTACTGTAATCGACTATGCAATCATGATTACAGCTGTAATCAAACTTTGTAATCATGATTACAAATAATCGATTACATTTTCGCTCTACTCTGATGTGATCAAAAATTTTGATTACTTGTAATCGCTATTACTTGTAATCGTGATTTCAAGCAATTGATTACATAGCTGTAATTATCTGTAATCAATTACAGTTGTAATTGATTACTGTAATCGACGGCCAACTCTGCAGTAGATTAACTCTCAAGGAAATGACAGCAAGTGTATATATAAGCACACGTAAACATCCTCATAAATATATTCTAATAAATACTGCTTCCTAAAATAATTATATTATTTTAGAGCATGGGTCATCTATAATTACACTTCATCTTACTTTATATAATGTTGACTTCTTGCATGTCTTGCAGATTGATTTTAATTCATATGAAACTGTCCTTCGATAAGTAGAATAATTTTCTAATAGATAGTGAGTCCCCAAAAGCGATTATATATTTTATTTTAAGATCACTTGAATGTTTCTTCACACGAATGTCACGTGAACCCCTCCCCCGGGAAAAACTTTTCTTGTTGAGGGGAAAAAGACTATTCTCCCTCCTCAGTTATTAACTGCTTCAATTTAATAGCAATAATAAAAAGAGCTATAAGTAGAAAAATAAATTTGTTTTATTGAAAATTTTTACAGATTTTTTATAATTTTTATTGATTGTGATGCCTCGAATTCTATAATGCATTTTACTTTAACACCATTTGAATGTTTCTCAAGTTATTCACACGACCTCCCCCCCCTGAAAGAAACATTATTGTTGTTTACAACAGAGGGGGGGGGGAAGATTGCAATTATATTTTAGTTAGTAAAAGATTTAATAAAAAAAGTTATTTGTAGAAAATAAAATTTGCTTTATTGAAAATTTTTAATAAATATTTATGTAATGTGGGATTTATAAAGAGAGAAAGCAATCAAGATAATGTTAATTATTGAATTACGTCTTTGACTTTTAGCATTTGAAAGGGACATGAAATATGATTTTGTAATTATGTGGTTCTTAAAAAGACAGATTTCTTATCCACTGATAAATTACTTAGTTTTCCATACCTCACTCTTTTTTAGGAAAACGATGAAGTTGAAGGAATGTAATATTTTTTAAACAGTATTAACATTTTAGAATAAAGTTTAACTGGTGCTTAATTTCCTTAATTAGCGATATTTTTAAATCTAAGGTCATACGTTTTTATCATAATTTAGTTTTAAGGGACAAATTACAAAATTTTAGGTTTTAAGAAGGACATTTAAAATTACCAACTTCTTTTAAGTATTATTGCTCAGTAACTGTAGTTGTGTTTGTCCACCGACCTAATATCTACCTTGCTTTAGGAATAAAATGTACATTTATTTTTCTAATGGTATTGCGAGCATAAATATACAATGGAATTCATTAGAGTTAAATTTGAGACAATTTTAATATTAAACAAATCTTAAGGTATCCGACTAGGTCTAGAACGTCAATTTTGACAAAAATTTAAAATTTTTTTTATTCACTAGTTTTTTTCTCCACACACTTCTGTTTCTGAAACTATTTTATTTGTGAAGATTAGCTAACTGGAAATGAAGTTATTTTAGAATATTAGCAACATATACCACAAAAACTTGAAATGTAAACTTTAAACACGTTTATTGAAAAATCTATTTTTGAGTAAATTTAGCGTTCGTAAAACAATATATCTTAAAAACTTACAAAGTAATCAAGTTGAAATTTTTCACAGTTATTAATTAATGTTTTGTGAAGGCAATGACCCACTGATAAATGTGTAAATAGCATGATTGTTATTTTAGAGGATTTTTTCTTAATTGCTACCCCAAAAATGTAAAGAATTTTTGTGTTGTAACATTCAAAAGCTTATAACTTTCTAAATTTTTAAAATTTTTCTTAGTTTTTGGGTCATTGCCTTCTCCTATGTCATAAAATGATACACGTAGAAGGAAAACTAATTATATTAAATTCATTTTGTGTTAGAGTGTTTTGCGTTATTCCATTTTTTTGCCGATTTTTTACCAAAAATGTACCATTTTAAATATTTTTTATGCTTGCATCGTTGTTTTATTACTTTAGTAGCAAGTTTTTAGCTATGATGTTTTAAAAAATGTACAAATATTACATAACAAAAAATTTAAAAAAATTCCTCCGCACCTAGTCGGATACCTCACTCAATTTTGTATCGATTTAAATTTCAATTTAATAAGATTAGATGTATGCAAATTAAAGTATATTATTTTCATACATAATGCAAAGCTTAGTAACAGTGAAAGATAATTTATGCAATTTAACAGAGAACTACACAAATTGATAGGAAACTTTGTTTTCCTATAAAACATTTTTTTTACCAGATTCAGTTATCAAACATTTAAAAAAATGGGAAAGTTAAAATTTTTCAAACCTTTTATGTGTCTAATTTTTAAACCTATTTTTTTGTAAAAGAGTCTACAAATGTTTATTTCAGGTTGATGAATATAAAACACCGCGTAAAACTCACCTATTTATCATCAACTGTAGCACTAAGAACCCAGCAATTTTATGATTATATTTACATAATTCTTTATTATAAAAAATAAAATTAATTTTAAGTTAATATTAGACACAGTCCAAAAAGGCTTTGCGAATTAATGTTACGGAACTGCCTACTGCTAAAATTGTAAGCATCTATTAATTTTTTTCTTTTTTTAAGACTAAAGTTTTTTAAATAACTAGTTTCTCCGCCCTTTGCTCTTTCCGCTTGCCAACAACCATAATTGATTTTCATTCATCGTTGTTTATTTCTACCTAGATGTGAATAGTTTCAGCAGAACAGTTTGGTTTCAAAACGAAAATTTAATGTTGCTTTATTTAAGAACATTTTGTTTATCCTGATTCAGTAGACGATTTTCAGGTTTAAAAAAAAAAAAAAAAAAAAAAAAAAAAAAACTGTACTTGAAAATAAAAATTAACCTAAGCAACATTTATGAAACATTCTGGAATGTTTATGTTTAAATGGAATATTACGTTTAAATCATTTGCTTAACCCGTGTTATCCCGCAATTATATATTGAAATCATACAAAAAGTGGTTTAATGGAAAAAGTGGTAAAATATATTATTGAAATAATTGGTCTTTCCACTGTCAGGGCATTCAAAAAGTCTTTGATAGATCAAAAAGTATTTGCTCCTTATAATTCTAGATTTAATCAGAAATAACTAAATCATTGTGGTATCTGAGAATCTTTTAATTCACCCAGATAAATGAAAATGCTGAAAAAAGTTTCCCACCACAATGAATGTCTTTGAAAAAAGGAACTGTCCTAAATATATGACGCTGGGCGTTAACCGGTTAACCAAGTTAGGTGTGAAGAATGAAGTCATGTAAACCGGTTAACGCCCAGCTTCATATATTTATGACAGTTCCTTTTTTCAAAGACATCCATTGTGGTGGGAAACTTTTTTCATTTAAAGTTACCGACTGAAAATGGAAAAATAAAAGTGAGAAACAAAACCTCAAATACCACAGAAGCTTAGAGAGATAAAAATGGAAAACAGAAAGTAGAAATTATCGTGGCCGAGAGGTAAATCAGGTAAAAATGCATTTTCATTCGTTATGGGTAATTCGAAAGTTGGGGCGGGACTAATATCGTTATCCAGGGAATCAGCATTCAAATGAATAAAACAAGATTCCAGGGGGTCAAGATGTGTTGATGTAATTGGGGATAAATTGATTTAGCCTTGTCAAAGATGAATTTATGTTCGAAATTCCTACAATGTGAATCAACGAAATATTTCTTGAATTTTTGATAACGGAAATACTGCATATGCTGGTTCTTTCTATCTTGTTCTTGCATCTATCATGTTTCTTAAGTCTCAATTTTAAAGCATATTTAGTTTGCCCGATGCAGTCATGGTTTTACTGACAAGGAATTTTGTAAAATCACCCAGCGGTAAGCTAATAGGATCTTAAAGAGACTTAACCCTTTTGAAGGCCGTGGTAAGTATACTTACCACCACGTTTTACCACTTTTAATTTATTTTTCAATAACTTCAGCTTTCTTGAAGTGAGTTTGAATAAAATTAGTAACCATTTGACACTTTTGAAAAATGTAGAAAGTTATAAAATACATAATTCCTTTTGAAGTTTGTAGCATTTAAGGAATTTATTTTATAAATAAAGAAAAATAAAAGTCAGTAAGTTCCTAATAGGTCATGTTAAATATATTTACCACCAAAAAATGGCATTTTTATAAACTAAATGAGTTTTTTTTTAACATCAATTACTGTTAATTCAAAATGTTTTTAATTCAACTTGTAAATATTTCATGATGTATGGGTTAGGGGCCGCCACGCGGCCCAGGCACCCAATTTTAGTTAAATCAAGAAAGAAGATCAATTACTGTTCTTAAAACAATTTCAATTCCAAAAATACTTTAATTTACCTTTACTAGAAATAAAGGGTCCGTTAAAGGGTTAAATTTGATTTTGTTAACATGGTTGGAAAATGACTTGAAAACCAATGCGGCTCTTTTGATTAATATTTTGTTCCTAATTTAATTAATTTTCTGGAACAAGTTCAATAGCAAATCTAGTTTTAACATCATTAAGGTAGGTTTCTGGTTTAAAGGTCAGATTTAATTCTTTATTTTTAATATTTTCTATTTTTGAGAATAGATTAAGTTATATAATGGCATCGCGTTTTATTTCGTTAATTTTCAACTACATTTTACATTTTTCCTAGCCAGAAATAATTATAAATTTACATGCAAAATTGACAGCGATGGTAGTAGCGCACGCCGAACATTGATCTTCTTACTGTATAGTCTGAAACAGACGTAAACAAAAATTAACGATTACGTATAATTGTAGCTAAAGTTAAAGCAAAAAAATTTGAATAAATTTCTTCTTTTTAAGAATTGGCAGCTTTTTGAATGAAAAAAAAACGAAGGTAAATTATAGTTACATCGATTTCCTTCAAATTTTCAAAGAGACATCAAAATCAATCGACTAGTTTTTTTGTGTTTTTTTTTGCAATCTAAGGGTCCAACCAAAAAGACATGATCTTTGCAAAATCGCATTTGAGTTCTTAAACCTTTTTCTTTGCTTTTTAATACTTTTCATCAAGCGGTGATACCTCGACCATAAAGCAAGTCTTTCTCAAACAACACGCTTTCGTTGGCTTGAACTGTTTCCTCCAGGGTTGCAGATGTGTCCTCTTTGATTAAGGTGGACGCTTTGTGCTACGATTCTACTAGGTGGTTTGCGTTGCATTTTTCCCAAAACCAGAATGTTTTATTGCCAATTCGAATACCCATGGCATCCATCATGCTGGCAATTCCCATGAAACAGTCGTTGAAGAACATCTAATAATTGTGTTTTGAAGAAAGTACCCAAATAAAAGAATAGAGCGATTCGTTATTGTTTTGGTTTTTCCGCCATCACATGCTTGCAGTTAATTGTAATTAGTCAAATGTTGGATTACAGGCCTGATAGTCTCCTTCGCCTTTCGTGAGCTCTCGACGACATGAAGCGGCAGATCCGATGATCGCGATTTTAAACTATATCAAACAGTTTCCGGGCAAAACGGTTTCAACCACATCTTCTGGATAAAATAAGGTATTAAAATATGGAATAAAATATTATCGGTTGAGCCCGAAAGTCCCCTTAAAACAATCAATGCAGTTAAAATAATATACCTACGTGCTTCTTTCAGTGTAGAGAAAAGTAACGGCAATTTTTACTGAAAACTTTGTTTTGGATAGCGAATAGCGTATCATATGTATGAGTAAATTTTTATGTCATGTCCTTGGAAACGTATTAAGAACTATGCATTGTAAATTGTTAAATGCTCTGTAAGGAATAATAGTAATTGAAAATACCAAGAACTTGATGAATTGCCATTTGAAGAGTCTTTAAAACGCAAACGAAATGCACCATTTACTTTATCATATACACCATTTAAAGTGCTACCCGCTTACCCTGGAAACCACTCCGCGAGTCCCTAATCCCGATCTTCCGTCACTGGCAGAGAGCATTCGAACAGCTCTTTATCTAAATCTCTGATCGTATCTTTACTATCTCTGATCGTATCTTTAACTAAAAATTTTGATTCTAAAAACCGGCTTCTTCCACCAACCGAATATCTACATTGCACTAAGAATAAATAGCATTTTTATCTTTCAGTTTTTAATGGTGCTGCGTGTTTAAATGTACAATGAAATTCATAATAGTTGACTTCAATTCAATCATAATACTTCAATTTTCTGCAAACGGAAAATCCTCGGTAACTCACATATCAATCGCTCTTCAGTGCAGCATTAAGAGCTGGCCATTAAATAAAATCCACCTATTTACGCTTTTAGCTCCATTTACTATTCTGTTTTCATATTTTGTAATCTGGCAATATTTTTATGATACAATTTTAAATCATTCTTGAAATTTTCTCGTACATGTATGTATTTAAGTTACTTTGAATTCGCTACTGGGATTATACGTATGAACAAGAAAAATTTCCTTATATTTTGAGTGTCACTTCTTAGACATGATATTCATCTGTTTAACTGAAAATGGAAAAAAAAAACACCCCATGTATAGGAGCAAAAGAAAAGGAATGCCTTATTTATAGATAATATTCATTTGAATGTTTTTGCAGATGTCAGCATAGAGAAGAAGCCAAGTACTGTGCACCAAAATGCAACGAAATGACAGACAAGATGATAAGGAATTATTCTACACTATGTGAAACTTACAAATGCTCGCATTTATTTTACAACGTTTCTGCTATTGCTATCTTCAAAGTTTGGATATTTTTCGAGAAATCTTTCGTCACCCTAATTACGTACTGTCTGTTCATCTTGTGCTTATTGAAGAGCCGCTAATCAGTGTTTTGCGTATCCGATAACCCACAATTCAAATCGCTAGAAATCAATTTGGAAATGTTTCGCTCTCACGATCATACTGTAGTACGCCAGCTGTAATGTCTAACTAATGATGGAACTTCTACATTTTAAAAATGTAGTGACTTGCACTCCTGCGAAAGAATAATCTTCGCTGTGCAACCATCCATTTGCATGCCACTCTCGTCTCGCCATCGAAGAGAACGTTTGAGGTGGTCGCATCAACATGTCCACTGGAAGACTGACCAATGGAAAGTTATTCTCTTCACATATTAGTCTAGGTTTAGTCTCCCAAGTGAAAGTAGGCAGAGCTTAATTTGGTGAGAACCTGGAGCTCAGTATTGTCCGTAAATATTCGTTAAACTGATGCATACCTGGGAGACTGCGTCTCTGTGTGGGGTGTTATTTCTTTGGCTTCGCTCAAATATCTGTATGCCTTTCCACGTGGAACCGTGAATACTCAGGTGTATGATGACTTCCTTGATGCCTATGTGCGCCCTAATGCTGGTGCAATGAGTGATGATTTGTTGGACAATAACTCAACACCGCACAGGGAATTGATCATGGATGATTATCGTCATCAGCAGACAATTCAGCTCATGAAGTGGCCAGCTGGATCCCCGGACTTGAATCTAATCGAGCATGTTTAGGATGCTTTAGGAAGACGTGTAGCTGATCTCAAACCTCCTCATCAGACGCTTGTCACGCTTGCAACTGCTTTGAAAGAACAATGCCTTGCATTTTCAACGAAACTGGTAGATCACGTAGCAAAAAGCATTACATATCGCTGCATGTGCTCTATTGTGGCTAGAGGTGATCATATTTCCTACTGAAGGTACATTTTCTAATCCAAACTAACACATCTGATTTATTCATTTCATACATATGCTAATTAGCGTAATACTATAATTTTCTGGTTATTTTATGGTCTATCTGTGTTATTTTACATATTGTTATGTGAACTATAATGTGTGCCAGTTTCCTTAAATTCTATGCGTAACTTTTTATGTTATGGTCATTTTGCGATTTTAGTTTAATTCATGATTACCAGTGTATTATATTAAATTCTTTTTTTTTTCAAACGCTCATTTCAAGTTATCTTTATTTTCTTGAACTCGTATTTAGAGCTAAGTTTGAATTAAAAAAATTCAATAAATGATGTGAAATTATTATGTTTATTTGGTATTTTTACGGCACCTAAGAAATGTGTTATAGTGAGTTTATATGGAAAAAAGTATATATAAGAGTTATCATTAAGGCCCGGATTTTGATGACATTTGCATTTTTTGCATTTTTGGACATTATTTGTCTTTTAGAGCATTTTTTTAGATTTATAGGGCATTTTTCTTTAAATTTTGGGGCGTATTTTGCATTTTAATGCATATTTTAAAGTTTTCTGTTAATTTTTTCCAATTTTTATTATTTTTTATCAATTTTCATTATTACACTGGCTTTCAAACAATGAAGAAAATCTATAGGATATTAACAGGTGAAGCAAAATCTTTTCAAATTGAAGAAGAATTGTCAGTAAGTGAGACCGTCTTTTTCAAGTACACACCTATAACATCAGTAGACGTTGAAAGAAGATTCTGCAGGAATGAAAATTTACTTTCAGACAAGAGACGCTCGTTTACATTTCAAATTATCAAAAAACATTTAATAATCCAATGCAATTTAGATATTTAGTAATATTATGTTACTAATATTTTGGTGTTATATCCATCAAAGTTTCTATACAAAAGAAAAATATTTTGGTGTCAATATATTTTCCTTTTTTTGTTATTTTAGGATATAAAACATATTTTCCAAACGTAGTGAACGTAGAACAAGTATTGCATTGCTTTATATTTTTTAAATGACTCATAATAATTTTAAAGAGCAAAACATTTTTTTAATTCAATATTTTTACTTTATTTAAGGCATTTTTTGCGCAATTTTTGCATTTTTACGGGCATTTTTTGCCCTTTTTAAGGGCATTTTTTGCACTTTTTAAGGGCATTAGTTGAGATTTTTTAGGTCATCAAAATCCGGGCTCTAGTTATCATGAATAAAAAAAATAAATGGAAAATAATTCGTTTGCAATTTCATGAGTGAAATATAATAAAACTAAATTTAACTATCCATCTGTGTAAACCAAAGGATTTATCGTCTCGCTCTGAATACCAAGATAAAGAAATAAGTGTACTACATTTACCCATCGTATTTGGACACTTTTTTTTCCCACTATAAAAGTAATAGTTTGATTTACTCTTTATGTCTTTAATTATAAAATATTGAAAGCGTCACAATATCATGATCAGATGCGTCACAATACGGCTTTCATAATAGTAAGTCTTTCTGATTTCAGTTTTGAACGTTATAAGTTGACAGAATAATGGATTATAGATTAGCTTTCGCATTTTGTTTCTTAATACTCCAGTTTCAAAGTAAGTAGAAAGTTTTTAACCTGATAAGCGCAGTATTTAGCTGTACAAATCCCCCCTGCTGGATGCGGATTCAAAATCAAGCAATGGTGTGCATACAATATTCACGTTGAATGAAGTTCAAATGATCTTTTTTAAAAATCTAAAAAAAAAAATTATCTTCCAAGAATTTTTTTAAAAAATATATAAATGTATAAAGGAAGATTTTAATTTTATCGAAGTTGTGAATAGTTATGAACAGTTTATAGTTGTAAGAGGTAATTTTATTCTAGAAGAAAACAGGCAATACATGCAATGGTTTGCTTACCATTTATTTTCCGTTTCCTTTCATCGCTGGCTCAGATGCAAAGAAAAGAAAGCTTTTGAATCGAATGCTTCGGATTCTTTAATGCAATTCGTCAATGTGTTGGTCAGCTTCGAAGAGCAAAAGTACGCAGTTTCGATGCAATTGTGTACGTAACACAAGTAACGGCATACGTATGTAGTTGATTTCGGGCCGTGAGTCCACGTCGCCATATAAAATACTTAAGACTTCTATTGGTAATATAAAAAATATACCATCATTCAGTACTAGTTTCGTATTTTTCGTAATTTTGAAAGAAAATTATATATTTTTCGGACGACGAGTAAACACGTCATACGCAATGCAATAGGGACTATGTTCGACGTGTATATTCGTCACAAGCACAACGATAGAGACTTTCTGACTAACGCTACTGTTGATGTTTGTTGTTCAAAAAGTTGTAGTTGCTAAGCTTTTAAGAGCAATTAGTTTTACATTGCTATAGAGATGGCAACTTACCCTGGACAGCGGATAAATATTTTAAAGTGGTAGTCTTTTAATGATTGGTTCCTGATTTAGTAAATTTTATTGATTGGGTTTTTACTCACCACTATTCTTCTAAATATTTTAGACTTAAGTAATTTTTTGTTATAGCTAGGTCGTGTTAAACCAATGCCTCCTATAACTGAAGGCCTCCACACGGTTTTTTAAAGGTAGTCACTTTCCGAACGAGTCACTTAATACAAAATCTAGTTAAAATATGAAAGTGGTAGCAAATATATGACTAAAAATTTGTTTTATTTATGAATATTATTGGTTTGCCTTATTCACTTGTCAACCACTACAGATTCAATTCTCAAATATGTATGATAAATTTCTCTCGATTACTTTTATAAAAGGTTTTGGGTTCATGCGCACAACTGGTTCACTTTTTAAATAGTCTGCGCGGACTACTTATAAAAGACCGTGTGGAGGCTTTTTGATGTTGGAGGTGATGGTTAAACGACTTAAGAAGTTCGCAAAATTTAATGACTATCTGCAAAGTTTCATTCAATTTGCAGAGATGCCAACTTGCTCCGGACAGCAAATATATATTTTAAAGTGGTAATTTATCAATTGTGATTCTTGGTTTAATAAATTCAATTTAGTAGATTTTTATCCAACGCTATTTCTAAATAATTCGTAGGCTTATATAATTCACAACTTTATAGCATTTAAGTCAGGCTGTACCTTTTAAAAAGCATGCAAAAATAGTCAACTGTTTGCAAAATTTATTTCGTAGTTATTTACCGTTTCTTTAATTATTTTGGTCAGTCCGGAGCAGTTGGCATCTCCGAATTTGTAGTTTCTCGACATTTTTAAAAATATTTTGTCGAATTGCTGTTTGCTAGCAGCCTGCCAACTTCTACAATTTTTGCAAAATATTTTATAAAGTGGTAGATATTTTTGCCAATATTTTTAAAGCTTCTTTACGAAGAACTAGAACAGAAGTGGCGTTGCATATTAACTTTTAAATTATTTGTGTGTAGTGGTATGGAAAATAAGTTTAAAGGAATAAAAAACAATACATTAAAGCATAAATATAGCTACCACTAGAACATTTATTTACAAAAAGCGTTGAAAGTTGGCAGCCCTGCTATTGGTGAATTATTGTTGCCAGAGTAACAACACTGTTCCGTAAAGAGCAAATAGTAAACTCAATGCTGGGTACAAATTTGAAAACCTTGGCTACAAATTTGAAAAATATTTTCTGAAATATAATCCGTACTCTGAATAATTTCCGTAATTGTTGGATAATATGAGGTAAAAAAAATAGTTTGCTTTTTTTTTTTTAGATATTATTTCAACTTTAAAAGTCCCAAAAAAGAACTTAATTTTCGTGAAATTTTTTTTAATGAATTTTAGACATGATTTCGGCGAATGGAATTATCAGTGCAAGTTTTTTGAAAGCTCATTTTATTTATGTTGATTAATAACGATCAATTTAGTGTTTTGGGTTTCCGTTACATGTTTAATTTTTTGTTTTATCAAAAGTGTCAGAATTAATATTTACATAATAACGCTGGGAATTGAATATGAATTGAATAACATCATATGGTTTCGATGTAATTCAATTCAGTTTAACAATACACGGGGAAAAATATCTATATATATATTTCTCTTACACGGCGATAAAAAAAAGCCTCATTACAACTCCCCGAATGGCAACGCTAGAAAATCGACCAATCATTGCGGCTAAGAATGTCACATGGTGAGGTGGCTCAACATATAGCGCTTTTAAAAACGGAAACTGAAATAACCAGAGTGTAAAATATTATGTGCTTATGCGCATCGTATTTTTTGTTAAATAATTTATTTATTATATATCAGTTTATAGATGGTAACGAGAAGAGTTTTGTGGTTGCTATGGTGACTATTTAGAATGCAAATTGTTATTTTTTTTTTGTTTTTTTTTTTGAGTGAGTGTGATATTTCTTTTTTGGAACTGCGATGCTGTAATTTCATTGTTTAGTTAATAAATCTTCCTTTTGTATTAAACGTGATAGTAGTTTCCTAAATTATTTGATTCGAAGTCCTTTGAGTTTTATTTGAGGTCAGTTTATTTTGTATCTTTTGACAAGAGAGAGCATTCTCACCAAATGTGATTTCTTCCGAAATTCAATGTTTTGTTTATACAGGTTTTTCCATTGCAATTCCCTTATTTCAACTTTTAATAGACTTAATTATAGCCAAAATTTTAACCTTTTTAAAGAGATATCAGTTTTAGAAATTTTATCTTAAGATTTTATACTATAGCACATTACTAATAGGTTTAACGAATTACATGTCATTTATTTGAATTCAAATTTATTTTACTGACTTAGTATTTACTAAAAAGATGTAAATTTAAAAAAAAAAGTCGTTATATGGATTTGAATGATTGTTTTGAATTCTTAGAATTTTGTGAATTTGCAATGTATCTAAGTTAGTAGCAAGCGAAGCGAGCTTGGTTTGCGAAGCAAACCATATAAGATTGCGTAGCAATTTTCGGGGGTTGGCGAGCGTCAGCGAGCAGGGGGCGCAGTCCACTAGTGTTGTATATTTAGATAGCAATATCATTTAGGAAAATGGATGAAAGTCGAAAATTATATTTTTTATACATTTTCGACTTTCTACCATAACTACCTTAGAACTTCTGTATTATTACAGAGATGCCAACTTGCTCCGGAAAGCAAATATATATTTTAAAGTGGTAGTTTATCAATTGTTATTCTCGGTTTAATAAATTCAATTTAGTAGATTTTTATCCACCACTATTTCGTAATAATTCGTAGGCTTATAAAATTCACCATTTTATTGTACATATGTCATGCTGTACCTCTTAAAAAGCAAGAAAAAATAGCCAAATATTTGCAAAATTTTCTTTGTAGTTATTTACCGTTTTTTAAATTGTCCGGAGCAGTTGGCATCTCTGTTATTAGTTCTGTTGCTTTAACCCTTTCGCACCGACTGTCACAAATACGTGACAGCATAAATCCGTATCAATCAGGGTAAAAAGATAAAACTGGTAACCAAAGTAGTTCTTTAACAGTTTATTTGTAGGCGGAGTTATAATTTTTTGATTTATTTAATGCACCATTACTTTGTTCAAAATAAAACTATTTAGTTATATTTTGAATTAACATTGATTATATATATGATTAAACTAACAATAATTAAAGTAAAAGCAAAGTAAGTATGTAAAATTAGAAACGACTACATTTGAGTTACCGTTTTTTATTTAAATACAACTTGATTCTGATTTTGTGCGAATGCTTTTCTGAATCACCCGTCCCCAAGGGGTTAAGCTTAGTCTCATTTGATTAAATATAAAAATAATAAATATAAAACAATATAGATAAATCAATCAAATGCTATAATTAAACAATTGTACTATTTTCACAAACTGCTTGTAATTTCTAATTTACTAGTACTATCTATTTTGTTATTTATTGGTATTGGCTTATTGATATATTGATTATACAGGCAGGGGTGAAAGCGAGACGGAAAAGAGGAAAGGCTGGTAGTAAAACCATTTCAGTTATAGCTAGTTTTGGGGAGGAATTTACTTATTCTTTTTTTAAATTTTTCAACAATATCTACTTTATCTTGGAAAAGAAGCAGTTTTATATATATGCCAGAATTATAAAAGAAATCTTGATAGTTACAGATATTTCATTTTTTTCGAAAAAAATGATGGAATGAAATGTTTTACGTACCAGGCTTTTCTCTTTTCCGTCTTGATATATAAGGGCTTTCACCCATGTATACAGGCATGCCCGTAGCCAGGGGATGACCATCGGGACAAATCCCCCCCCCCCCGAAATTCTGGGATTCAAACTTTTTAGTCTTTCTTTGAGCCTCTCAGTAAAAGGAAAAACAAAATCTGTCGAATCAAACCTTTTATTAACCAACTTCAATAAGCATATTTCGAGATATTCCGGTTTGTCTTGAAAAAGTAATCGAAAAATTTTCTTCAAATCCCCGTCGCATGTCTTTGTAAACTTTGTTTACAAATTGTTTATAATTATTATGTAATATAAATTGGAAAATAATTATTATGTAATATTTTTTAATTACTAGTTTAACTTTTGCAAACAACAGAATAAACAGTATTTGTTACAATGTTTTTTCCCTACTTTGCATGTCTGAAACCGTCCTTGCTTCTTACCATAACCCCCCCCCCCACGAAAAAATATCCTGGCTGCGGCCTTGTATACAGGTACTGGTTTCAACGCAAAATTATACATAGTAAATTCCTCTATCCCTATTTGAACTTTATAACGTACACAGCAAAATTTAAAATCTTGTTGACTTTTTCAATAAAGAGCAACGAATCTTTTATAAGGAAATCGGTTCCCAGTCAATTTCATTGAAATTTTGTTATGTTGTAGTCGAAATTCTTCTGATGAAAGGTCTTCGTAGGCCCAATGGCAAAAAAATGAGAGATTTTGAGATATCGCTCAGTTAGTGAAGCAATGACGTAACTGATAATTAGAGTAATTATCAGTTACGTTTCACCAAATGAGCGATATGTAGTGTAAAAATTCCGTGTCACATTTTTTTGTCGCATTTCTGTACTTTGCCGCCAGATGAAAGGTCAATTTTCAAAATTCCATTTCTCAAATCTGTTCTATTAATTTTTAACATCGGGTCTATGAGAACCTTTGATTCGAAGAATTTCAACTACAAAATTTCAGCCGAACCGTGTAGGCACCAATTCCATTCTAAAATGTGCGAGGTAAACTATGAACCATTTGGTTTTGTAACCGTCATGACAATTTTTCAGTAATAGTACGTTTTTATTTATTAGGTGTTGAAAACCATGCTGACCCCGGTAAGTTTAAATTTCTTTCTTTCTAATGAGATTTTAAAAAGAAGAGTTCTAAATTTTGACAATAATTTACATTGTACCTTGAAATCTCTGTAAAATGTTCACTTCAAACAAAATTATCTCTATCAATAATCAGTAAACAAAAATTATTCAAGGTAGTACTTTTTATTTTCAAATTTAGTGGATAAAAATTGTAAAAAATAAGGGAAAACAATCCCACGGACAATGCGACGGATTTAAGGTTATGTCAAGGTACGTCTCTTGTGAATATCAATTGATTGTTAGGTTTTCTCTTTTGAAATTACATTATGACGCATTCACATACATTATTAATGCAAATGCATTTTCCATGGCGAGACGATGAGGCAGCAACAAGCACTTCCACTGGTTCAAGAGGTCCACGAGGGAAAAATGCACACTATTACCGTTATTACAGAGCACGGAAGGGAGCGGAGCAGGAAAAAGAGTCGTTGAATAGAACTAGTGATCCTTCTATGACTGCTGATTCTTCTACAATTAACGTCGCAGGTTACGAAATTTAACTTCTTCCGCGCGGTGGAACTCCACACACTATTTTTTTAAATGTTATTGTATTATTTTGGAGAATAATAATGTTTTTTTTTATTCGAGGGATAAATTGAAATAAAGAAATTATCTGTCTCTGTGTTTTTGAAAAATTGACAACATCCAAAATGAGATCACAAATAAATGAATGCATCGTTAAAACAGTAGGAAATGTAAAACCATTCTAAGTATACGAACGCCCTACAGCATAATCAGTGCGTCACGTGAATATTTTTTCATTGATTGACCCAAACCAATATGAGCCAAGAATTTTTAGAAATTATCATCCTTAGAAAACGAACATTAAAATATTTGTGTAATGTTATCTTTTTTCAGACGAGTCCAAAGAGGCAGCCAAGAAAGGTATGTTCCGAAATTATTAACTGTGGCAAACAGGCATCAAAATACAGTTGTTTACTACTGTTTCTTTTTCTTTAGGAGTTTTAAGAAATTATCTCATATAGCAAACCGATATCAAAATATTTGTATGACAGAGTTTTTCATAATGTATAAGAAATCAACCTAAGCTAGATTCGCTTAATTAATCTTTTCAAAGGTAGATCATTATCAAAATATTTTTATCATAAATTTATTTCTTCATTAGTTGCAACAAAACAATTTAATCCAGATATGTTAAGCTATTGTCTTCAGCGGCAAACCATGAGCAAAATATTTGCATCCTATAGTTTTTCATAATGTAGAAGAAACAAATCTAAGCCAGATTCGCTTAACTAATATCTTCAGAGGCAGATTATTATAAAAATATTTGCATCATAAATTTCTTCATTAGTTTCTAGAAAACAATTTAATCCAGATATGTTAAGCTATTATCTTCAGAGACAAACCATGAGCAAAGTACTTGTATCCTATAGTTTTTCATATAACAAATAAGAAACAAATCTAAGCCAGGTTCGCTTAACTAATATTTTCAGAGCCAGATTATTATAAAAATATTTGTGTCATAAATTTCTTCATTAGTTGTAAGAAAAAAATCTAAGACAGATTTGTTAAGCTATTGTCTTCAGCGGCAAACCATGAGCAAAATATTTGTATCCTGTAGTTTTTCATATAACAAATAAGAAACAAATCTAAGCCAGATTCGCTTAACTAATATCTTCAGAGGCTGATTATTATAAAAATATTTGTATCATAAATTTCTTCATTAGTTTCTAGAAAACAATTTAATCCAGATATGTTAAGCTATTATCTTCAGAGACAAACCATTAGCAAAATATTTGTATCCCGTAGTTTTTCATATGGTATAAGAAACAAATCTAAGCCAGATACGCTTAACTAATATCTTCAGAGGCAGATTATTATAAAAATATTTGTATCATAAAGTTTGTTGGTGTCAGAAATTGGTCTTACCCATATTTGTTAATCTAATATTTTCAGCTGCAAATCATTATCGAAATGTTCATGTTTCAGAGTTTTTCATTAAGTGTTAGAAATTAGTCAAATCCAGATATATAAAATAATCTTCATCTATATGATTCAAGTATAATTTTTGTACATCACGAGATAAAAAATCTTTATAGAAAAAAAGGCTTTTTATTGTACAAGAAATATTACACACTCAATTCAATTTTAAAAAAAATAATTCTAATTTATTTTAGGCCTTTTATCGGTAAGCCCTGATTATTTATATTTTCTGTTAAACTGAGTTTATTTAAATTTCGCAAATGAAATGTTTTATTTTTTATTAATTAATTTTCAACTTTAAAAATTTTTCAGTTGAAAAAAGCCAATTGTGCTGGCAAAATGCCTAACTATTTTAAATTCATTCTGGACATTTTAATTAAAAAATGCTGTAGTTGTAGTCAATATTGACTTAAGTAAATAACTAAATTTTAAATATTTATATGTTCAAAATTATTACACACATCATAGTACTAAGAAACAATTCTAAGTAACAAAAAATATAAATTTTTTCCCCACGTAGGACATGGGTTATAGAATTGAAAACAAGACAAATACTCAAAAGTAAGAGACCACTTTAAATTTTCGAGAGAGCTCTTTAAATTTTCGATCATTGGTGGCCAGCAGGTGGGGCTATAACACAGTAAAAAAAGATAATAGATTATTTCATTTCTTTACAACTTGCAAGCTCTGTATGAACTCCTGGTCGGTCATCAACATGCAAATGCTTTCATGTAAGCATCATTTACAGTTTTATCCCTTATCGCCATCTGTTGGCAAATGTTTTAACTATTTTTGGGAACGAAATCGCTGCTCCATGACGGTTTCGAACAGAGGATCCGAAGCTGGGAAGCTCAGAATGCTGCCAATTTAATTGCAACCTCCGTTCTGTATTACGGAGTGTGACGCAGCAATAACATGGTTTAGCACTACGGCTAGAGTTGTTGGTAGTGGTAGAACATAATCTTCATAATATATATTCAAAAATAAAGTCACGTGGCGTGGATGTAAAAATATATGCTTTTCTTTTGGTGTACTCAATCACACAATACTATTTCTGAAAAAAGAGTAAGTATCTGAAAGTTACGTGATTTTCCTTCTTTTCACTCCCCCCCCCCTTCGTCTTCATGGTTTTGGTTAATCTTGCTTTTTTTCCTACGGCAGTACGTCTCAGTAAGGAGTGGGAATATAGCATCACCTCCTGCATCAAAAAGCCTCCACACGGTCTTTTATAAGTAGTCCGCGCAGACTGTTTAAAAAGTGAACCAGTTGTGCGCATGAGCCCAAAACCTTTTATTAAAGTAATTAACAGAAATTCATCATATATATTTGAGAATTGAATCTGTAGTGGTCGAGAAGTGAATAAGGCAAACCAATAATAGTCATAAATAAAAAACATTTTTAGTCATATATTTGCTACCACTTTCTTATTTTTACTAGATTTTATATTAAGTGACTCGTTCGGAAAGTGGATATCCTTCACAGTGGTCTGATCGGACTACTTCTAAAAAACCGTGTAGAGGCTTTCAGTTATAGGAGGTGTTGATTATAGGCGTCTTTGTAAATAGATCTTGTGACTCAAGGTAGCGCGATTTCTCTATTTTCCAAAACCTTCCGTTCCGTTTCCACGGTATCAGCAAATCTAGCTATTTACTGACCGCAGTGGGTTTCAATAAGAAGTGGAAATATACTAACATTCGGAAAAAGCAAGATTTGCAAAAAACCATAGTAATAGAGAGGGGAAAAACGTAGAGAGTGGGAAAATCGCTTAACATTGAGACGCCTATTCCATGTACGAAAGAGTATATACGAAAACGAAGAGTATAAAAAAAACTTCGAACTTGCTACTTTTCAATACTGTGCAGATTGCTTAGTTACAGTTTGCATTTCGTGAAATATTATCAATTAAATTAGGTCATTCTTTTTTAATAAGCTTGCACAACTTATTTTATGTTTCCATGAAGTTTAAAAAGTGATTTTAAACACCGCAACTATTGGTAAAAAGCACACAATACCAATGTTTTAAAACAAAGTACTTAAAATAAACTCTACAGCTGCATAAATTAATTCTGGAACATTTATTTTCAGAAACTTTTAGGTCCTATCCTCGGAGCTGTAAGTGTAACCGAAAATATTCCTACTTTTTTCATTTATTACTCTTTCTGGAGGATACAGTAATTTTTTTTAATAATAACTGGAGCTAAGTGTCATTTAGTGCAAACGTAAAATTATAATATATCTCTTAAATATAAATAGTGGTAGATTTAGTGAGTACATTTTTCAGAGAAATATTTAAATAAATATTTTTGCAACCAGTTTGCACACTTTACGAATAATCAGCAGCCTTGGCGTACGACCTGAAAATAAAATGCTTTATTTTATTTGTCTGGTGCGTATGAACTCTGTTAAAGTAACTCTGTAAGAACTCTACTGTTTAAAATTTGATTAAAAAAATTTATATTATTAATTAGATAATTTCCATTTTTTACAGCTAGGTGGTTTAGTTACAACATTACTTCACGTAAGGGCTTTTATTAATTGCTTGTATTTGTCAATTTTTAATATGTCGTCTGTGAGCTGTAAATTTTTAACATGGATAGACAAAGTTCAGAAAAAATAGTTTCAATTAGTTAAAATTTATTATTCGACTTAAAATTTATTTTTAAACGCACATTTCAAAGCCATGACGATATTTTTAATCGAGAACTTTGAACCGTGTTCAAAATAAAGAATTAACAGACTATAATGAAATTGAAAATTTCATTTATATTAGATGAAAATTTGGTCATCATGAAACTTGTTTAAAACCCGTTTGAATCGAAATATATTGGATATGTATATCCAAACAATTATAATTTAACACCATTTACCAAAAAATCCGATTTTTTTTTACTTGATAATACGTCTGTCTCAGGAACTATTCAAATGATTATTGTTTCACATGGTTAAAAATCGGAGAAAGAATAATTTTTGCTGAAGTCGTAATCGTAACTATGTGGATACTCTTCTCCATTGGCCATCGAGATTGTTGTTGCATTCAATCCTTCACAATATAGCTTCAGTTATATCAAATCCATGACTCCAAATGCTCCAGAAAAGTGACGCACCGAAATCGGTTGAAAAAGAATGTCCGCTAAGGAAAAGTCAAGATAATTTAGGATGTGTTCGGGGGACGTTGGAGAGACTTTGAGGCCATATTTTAAAGTTGATCATTTTAAATAATGGTTGAAAACCAATATATAACCTAGAAGGAAAAGAGCAAAAACTGGAACGAAAGACATTTCATTTTTGCAATTTTTTCGAGAAACATTACATTTCTGTTACTATCGACATTTTTTTACAATTATAGCATACATATAAAACTGCTTCTTTTTTGAGGAAAAAATATGTTGTTGAATATTTTAAAGCAAAGAATAGATTTTCACCTTTCGAAAATAAATAAAAACTGAAATAGTTTTACAACCAACTTTTCCGTCTCTCTGTCCCCCATGTTTTAAATGGTCGCTTATGAATCACGAAACTACCGTTTGATCCAATCTATCTCCTTTAAACTCTAGAGCACCACCAGGGCTTTTTCTGCCAAACCAGTGGTGAACAGGAGGTTTTAACTATAGTTGCATAGTAGAAGGAG
Organism: Parasteatoda tepidariorum; assembly: GCF_982258835.1. Classification (NCBI taxonomy): domain Eukaryota; kingdom Metazoa; phylum Arthropoda; class Arachnida; order Araneae; family Theridiidae; genus Parasteatoda; species Parasteatoda tepidariorum. The sequence continues at coordinate 22,199,469 of NC_141759.1, read as the reverse complement.
AAAATCTTTTGATAGGCAATGAGGTAGTAATCTCCTTTAAACTCTAGAGCTCCAGCAGGGCTTTTTTTGCCAAACCAGTGGTAAACAGGAGGTTTTAACTATAGTTGCATAGTAGAAGGAGAAAATCTCTAGATAGACATTGACGTAATCATCTCCTTTAAACTCCAAAGCGCACCAGGGATTTTTCTGCCAAACCAGTGGTGAATAGAGGGGTTAACTATAGTTGCATAGTAGAAGGATAGTAGTAGTAGAAGGATAGTAGTAGATCTTTTGATAGGCAATGAGGTAGTCATCTCCTTTAAACTCTAAAACACCACCAGTGCTTTTTCTACCAAACCAGAGGTAAACAGGAGGGGCTAACTATAGTTGCTTAGAAGAAGGGGAAAATCTCTTGATAGGCAATGAGGTTGTCATCTCCTTTAAACTGTATAGCACCACCTGGACCAGTGGTGAACAAGGGGATGGGGGGATAGTGATAGTTACATAGAAGGAGTAAATCTCTTGATAGCAATGAGGTCATCAGATGTTGCTACCTCAGTGGTGATTTTTATGCCAGGCTATCTGCGACTTCATTAACAGGGACACCAACATAAGATTTGATCCATTATAAGTGAACATCTAGAATTTTGGTGAGTTGTTTCAATGTAATGAGTCAGTGCCCACACAGTATTTTTTAAGTAGTCTGCGCAGACTATTTGAAAAGTGAACCAGTTGTGCACATGAATCCAAACTCTATTTAAAAATAACTGAAAGAAATTTACCATATTTATTTGAGAATTGAATCTGTAGTGGTAGACTAGGGAATAGGACAAACCAATTATATTCATAAACTAAACATATTTTTCGACATATATTTGCTGACACTTTCTTATTTTTACTAGATTATCGATTATATGGATCTTTCGTAATTTAGTTTGCCTTCAAAGTGGTCTGATCGGACTACCTATAAGAAACCGTGTGGGGGCTTTCAGTTGTAGGAGGCGTTGTTCCTGCCTCTGTAAGTATTGTAAAGAGCTGCGACTGTCACTGAGGATACAGATGTCGCTAGAAGCATTAATTCAAGAATCGATTTTAATCATTCGCGAATGGTTATTAGTTCGTTTCTGAATACCGAACAATTATGAGAGTTGCGTCTTGAAACAAAAAATAAAATGACTTTCGATAAAAATGCCACTTTTAGTATGATTAAAATCATTCTTACTGCCATCGGTTTAAATTTGACTGAAACGCTTGGGATGAAATTTATGACCTCTAGAGCTTACTTTCTCCAGGTTTATTTATTATCGAAATTCATTTATAAATCAGTGGCAAAATTTTTTTTGTTAGTCCCCAAAAAACATTATGACAAAAATATTATGATCATTTGAATCTAGACAACCATTATGATAATTGAATTTAGATTTAGAGGATCTAGACTAATCTAGATTCTTTTAAATTGCTATATTCAGTCAAATGCCTTAACTTATTGAAATTCTGTTCAGCATTTTATCATGGCGGAACATTTCCCTCCCAATTCAAAACGGTGGATTTCAAAGTCAGTAAGGTAGATAGATTGGACAGTAATGTTATTTCTCTTTAATCCATTTTTACCTAGCTTCAAAAAGAATATAATAAGTAATAAAATCTAAGTGAAAAAATATGTTACCAGTTTATAACACAAGCTGACCAGCGTCCTTAAAAGCTTTTAAAAAATGGTTGGAAAAAAATTTGTTCTAAACGGATCTTTGAAACCGCATTGCTTTATCTTTCTAATTTAATATTCTGGAAGCAAAAATCCCAGGACGTGATTTTCTAACTGAAGTCATTTTTAACCATATTTGGAAAGGTTAAAAGTTGAGTTTTCGTCTTTTCTTTTAGACATTTTAATACTAGCATTTCAGTTTTCCGAGAACGCTGGTCAGACTATTAATGCCTGGAAGAATTTCTTGTTACTCACCCATTCAAGCATTTAAAAACTCCTGTATGCTTTGACTTTAGATCAAAGTATGAGAATTTACATTATCCGAGCTGCCAACTACTACGATTTTTGCGTGAAATTTTTTCTAGTGGTAGAAAATAGAAAACTAAAACATTCAGAATTATTGTTGATTTTGTCAACATTATAAAATTCTCAACACAAGAGAGCTCGCAAAAAGGTGTTTAAAAATTAAGCTTCAAATCTTTCACATGCAGCGGTGTAGAAAATATTCCATATAAAGAAACTAATATTAATCCTTTCGCTTCATTTGACATGTGGACTTATGATGCATGCTTTTCAAATAAATAGGTGGTAGTCAATATATTTATTTGTCAGCCTATTACTGAAAGAATAAGAAGAAATCTTCCGACAATGAGTAAAAAGTCGGCAGTCCGGTGTAATCAAAAATTTTTGGTGGACAAAAATCTCTTGTGTTGCCAAAAAAATATGTTTTCTATGTTATATATATATATATATATATATATATATATATATATATATATATATATATATATATATATATATATATATATATATATATATATATATATATATATATATATATATATATATATGATGCCAACTTCTCCGTGTTTTGCGAAATATTTAATAGTGTTCTAGACAAACGTTGTACCTCTCCGAGACGTGTGAGTCATATATGCACTCTCAGGGTGTCGATAATTTGGGAAAAAAAGAGAAAACTGGTACCCAAGCTATTTTTATCGCAGTTTATTTGTGGGAGGGGTAATGATAGTTTGCATTATTTAATTCATCACTACTTAGTTCGTATTAAAAAATGTATAGTTACACTTTTAACATACATGGATTGGATGTGTTAGATTTAAAGAGAAAGCAAAAATAAGTCAGTCAAATTAGCTATGCCCAAATTTAAGCAACCCGCTTTTTATTTTTTGCTATCCTGATTCTGATTCCGTACGAGTACATTTATGACTCTCCCGATCCGAAAAGGTTAAGTACTCAGAATTTTTCGGTAATACTTTAAATTATTTTAATAGCTCCTTTCCGTTATAACTTAATGAAAGTGGCATTTAATAAAAACTTTCAAATCATCAACATGTAGAGGCCGAAAAAAATAAGTTTAAATCCAATTTACTTTTTGTTAACTCGTTCACGCAGGGAAAAGTGAAAATATTGGTAGAACTATTTCAATATTAGATAATATTCGGGAGGAGTTAATCTATTCTTAACAATTCACTGTAAGGAAATTAATCACGGCGAAGAAGCAATTCATTATAAAAATTGCATTCGTTAAAAACAATTGGTAGTTATGGATTTTTATTATTCCTGGAAAAAAACTAAAAAATGAAATTTATTGTTACCAGTTCTTACTCCGATGCGCTGCCAAGATGAAACAATCTAGCGTGACCCACCGGTGGGTCACCCCGGCGTGAATGTGTTAATCTTTATACAGTCTTTCGTTGACGAGAATCTCAAACTAAGGTCGTTCTTAGTGGTTCTGTAAATTGCCACGATTTATTTTTTTTAATCATTCTTATTTCACACAATTTCGAATGGATTCTCTTATTATTTGCTGACCTCTTCGATCTCACCACAGCGTGACTTCTAATTCATGATGAATGGGACTCGGAACAAAACGCGACTCTTCCATCACCTCCTACATCAAGAAACCTCCATACGGTTTTTTATAAGTAATCCGCGCAGACTGTTTAAAAAGTGAACAAGTTGTGCGCATGAGCCCAAAACCTTTTATAAAAGTAATTGAGAGAAATTTATCTTATATATTTGAGAATTGAATCTGTAGTGGTTGACAAGTGAATAAGGCAAACCAGTAATATTCATAAATAAAATAAATTTTTAGTCATATATTTATTACCACTTTCTTATTTTAACTATATTCTATATTAAATGACTCGATCAGTAAGTGGATATCCTTCACAGTGGTCTGATCGGACTACCTATGAAAAACCGTGTGGAGGCTCTTCTCGGCCAGATCACCTCTTACATCAAAAATCCTCCACACGGTCTTTTATAAGTAGTCCGCGCAGACTATTTGAAAAGTGAACCAGTTGTGCGCATGAACCCAAAGCCTTTTTTAAAAGTAATTGAGAGAAATTTATCTTATATATTTGAGAATTGAATCTGTAGTGGTTGACAAGTGAATAAGGCAAAGCAATAATATTCATAAATAAAACACATTTTTAGTCATATATTTGGTACCACTTTCTTATTTTAACTAGATTTTGTATTAAGTGACTCGTTCGGAAAATGGATATCCTTCACAGTGGTTTGATTGGACTGCCTATAAAAACGTTTTCATTAATAGGAGGCGTTGGCCAGATCCATCAGATGAAGCTTAAGCTTAGATCGTTCGAGAAATTATATTCTAAAAGATGTTTAGGTCAAAATTCGTTGAATTTGGAATAAAGTTTACGGTTTGTGACCCAGGGATTATGAGATTTCGTCAACTTTTGTTAAATAATGTTTATTATGAGAATGAATTTGCCTCTTAAATTTTTTTGTTATTCTATGTTTCATTTAAAGGATATTGGCAGTGGGGTAAGTAAAATGCTTCAGATTCCTAATTTACAGTATGAATTGCACTATCATACCCTCCATCATTTGAGGTTTGAGCGAAATATAATTATCAGTGGTTAAAAACAAAGCCCAAAAATTTTAAAGCTAACAGAACTTTCATAAAATCATTAAAAAGACTCAAGAGCTGGATCATTCTTCTATCTGATCCTTAATACATTTGATTGAATTAAGCAAAGGTAAACGAAAATTTATTTTTCTAATTTAAAATATTTTTACTAAGCTTTTGAATTGAAAAAATATTTTCTGAAACTACGGAAATGCCATTGTAGCTGGAGGGTATGCATAGTGTATAATTTATTTTCCGTGTTTTATATGAAGTCTTTTCCCACATTGAATTCTCTTCTACATACTTTTTCATAATAAAAATAGAACTTCACTATTTACAATTTTCACACTTGGTACCCTAAATGTAAATTATTTTGATTTTAAGCTTACAAACTAGATGGTATTGTTTGCGTCTTTTTTTAATGAGGATGCTCTTTTGAGACAGGTCTAAATATAAGGTTGGAGATTTACGTTTTTTGAAATTTTCAAGGGTTACATATCTGCTAAAAGCTATATTAAACCATATCTTTATGTATATTGTCACTTTAGCATCCAAATAGAGTCTCGGTGCCGCCATCTAGTGTGGCAGAAACTAGATGTCTAAATTAACATGGCCAACGGTATCTCACCCATTGTGGTGGTCCTAAAAGAGTGGATACCACTTCTGAAGAACTCACTAGGGCTGCTCATCGGGAAGACTGATAGTGCAGCCCATAGGAAATTTTAAAAAAAGAATTTTTTATTGTAACGCAGTACAGTTTTAGTACAATCTACTCGGGCTCATTGTGGACTTTTATAATTTGAGAAAACGAAAAAAAAAATATTGGGGTGCTGTTACTTGATCAAGATTTTCAGGTCAAAATAAATGCCAAAAAATTTGTTTTTTCACTAACTTTGATAAATCATAACACTGAAAAGCAATAATGTTCAAATGTTAATGTATTCTAAACTAGGCAGCAGCATTTTAACCCTTTGCACTCGAAGTCCTTTCAACTGTTAAAAATATGGACGCAACCACTAACATTTTGAAAGAATTTTTGTAATCTTCCGAGGATCACTGAATGAAGTGGTAACCACACATTAAGATGAAAAAAATTTCACAATTACAGTGGTGGGTAATTTATAGGTGACAGTGGTGAGTGACAGTCACCTCTCGAGTAGAAAGGGTTAATAATGTAGCAAAACGAAAGATAGGAAGAGCGTAGATTTCCTTAGGTAGGCCATCTTAAATATATTCACGTTTAACCTTTAAAAATAGACTTTGAATTTTGACATTCCCTTCTGGGTAGGGATATACGAGAAGCTTGCACAATATTCGTTTTCCATAATTTACTTCGATATCAAAAAAATTGAAGAACTATGAAAATACAACTATCGCATATTATCTGAATAAAGGCTGTATAACTGTCAAAATAGTGCCTCTAAAATGAAATTTCGCATAGAGTTATCAATGCAATTATAATTTCACAACAGCAGAATAAACGTTCATCTAAAACCAGAACGTTTGGCAGCAATGTATTTGAAGGAACTGCAGTTCCACTGGTTAATGAGGGCCGCAAAGCACTCCCCTAAAATATTTCATTGACTTTATGAAATAACTAGCCGCCTAAGGCGGCCAGCTGTCCTCCACGCTAAAGGTTTTCGCAAATAAAGTTTTTTAAAACATATCAGGAAATTTGAAGATTAGTGGACAATTAAAATGTTCCTGTCCTGCAATTTTGTCTTAAATTCCTATTTTATATATTATATAGCAACAACGCTTAAGAAAAAAAAACTAAAATGCTAAATACATGAAAAGAACACGAAAACGAATCAATTTTTTATGGTTTCAATTTCTATTTCTATATAATTTTTTATGGTATCAATTTCTATTTCTATATCGCTACAAAAATTATCGTCTTCGCTTAAGAAAAAAAATAGAGCGTGGAAAGAAGAAGAAAAACTTATTATAACAATTATGAACAGCAACAAATATATCAAAGCGAAGCGCTCTATATCGAATATGTTGCCACATTTTTGATACAAAAGTTAAACTTTTCTCCACTTTGATAAATGTAAACTAATGCGAACCTTACTATTAAATTATTAATTCCTTCGTATATTATTGGTTTAAGTTGTCGAAAATTAATATTTCAATTGTAAGGTTCGCATTAGCATACATTTATAAGAATGCAGAAAAGTATATGCATTTTTTAATAGTTTTTTTAATATGGCTCTTTGAAGACGTGTGGCGTAACTACCACTACAAAAGTTTAACATCATTCACTAGTATATAAAGCATGCTAACTTGATTCTATCACGAGGTACCTTTTGATAGATGACGGTTGGCACGATCGAAAACCTTCCCTTACAACTGGTGACCCGGACGTGATTTGCTCACGTAAGTAACTCCCACTTCACACTCTCTTGACAGGTAACGCCTACTTCGATGGATAGTCCACATTGTACGGTTGACTTGCTATTTGTGAATGCATCATTCACCTCCTGCGCTGTTGCTTCTCAGTCTCGTCTCGAACATTCACACATCGCCTACACTCTCAACGCCTGCATACTCTCGACTGCTAATGGCAACACAGGAGCGACTTCGATTGTGATGTTAATACACCTCTCACATTCAGCACTAAAAAAATCCGGAGACTCTCTCCCGGTCTTTCACAAGTACATCAACTAGTGAGATCTGTTCATCGAATCTTATCCCTGATAAAATTCTGGTGGGGGAGTACTGTGGCGTAACTACCACTACAAAAGTTTAACATCATTCACTAGTATATAAAGCATGCTAACTTGATTCTATCACGAGGTACCTTTTGATAGATGACGGTTGGCACGATCGAAAACCTTCCCTTACAGACGAAAAAGCATAGATTTTCTTACAAAATGACTGATAACTAAAAAACTAATCCAAATTTTTGAAAAAGAAAAAAAAATACTTCTTCATTATGTCAAAACACAATTATGTGCCGAGTTTCGTGCCTGGGCGAGGCTTCTGGGGCGATATATTGTGATTACAGACAAACACACAGCCGCGTTTATTATTATGTATAGATAAGACAATGGCAATATTGTAACAGTTTTCTCGGAGAGGAAGCTATACAACTTATTCATAGTAGATAATGGGAAGACGCGATAAACTCATTTGTTGCTAGCTCTGAAATAATTAAAACATAAAAAATTTCGAAGGGGATAAAGCGTCAGCATATTTAACGGGATTGCCCTCTCTCAATTGACGATATGAAGTTATAACTCATAACTGAAGATAAACTTTTTAACAGTTTTACTTATTTATCGTTGTTTTGCGGGCAATTTATTAGCTATTATTATTATTATTGTTATCATTATTATTTTACAGGTTAAAGGTCTTCTTGGAGTAAGTACTATCATTTTGTATTTTTTTTTATTTAGTGAAATCGAAAAAATACTGTTACAAATATTTTAATTGAGAATTCGTGTAACGCAACTTAAGGAAAAATGAAGTGACAATGAGAACATATATATGAGGAGATTAAGGAAAAGCGAATCGAGAGTTTGAACACCAGATACCAATCTTTCTTATAAATCAAAATGTTCTGTATAATCATCTTTTTTGTAGAATATGTTGGTATTCGTGATGGAATGGGATTATATTATTCCATAACGGATGGAAGACAATGAATGGGAGGAACATTTTTTTCATAAGAACAAAATAAATAAAGTTCGCAACTAAAGTATATCAGATGACAACTAAGCTATTCATGGACACCTTTGAATCAATTACTAGCTAATTTTTTGTAGGGACATCGGGGTTTCGAGAAATAAATTCTACGCAGAGTGTGAATATATTTCTCTGTGAACTGTTGTCACAGAGTGTCCACTCTGTGGAAACATTTCGCAGAGACAGGAACAAGCGTAAACAGACATAGACACGGCTGCGAAAGGGCAACAACGCTTGATCAAGACCCTTATTTGAGACTTCTTAGCAAACAGGATAGGTCCACGTCAGTGACACAACTGTCTCGGAACCTGTACATTGTAACAGGGACATCTATTTCAAGGATAACAGCCACCCATAGACTTAAAGCAGATACCCTGTGCCTTGCGCCCCGCTCTTTTGAGAGTGAACCTCAAAAAGGAGCGCCTAGCAGGATGCCAAAAACACTTGTGATGGATAAAGGATGATTGGGAACGGGTACTCTTCAGTATTGAGTCAAAATTCAGTATAGACAGTGACTTAAGATGTGTTCTCATTTGAAGAGAACACGATGGTTGATTTTTGCGTTCTGACAATATCAAAAAGGACCATTATGGTCAAGGTGGTATGATGGTCTGAGCAGGCAACATTGCAGATTGGCATACCGACCTTCACGAGTTAAATAGAGGTACTCTGACATATATCATACATATCAGCAATACAGGACCTTGCACACAATGTGGGACTCCTTCGAGAAGTTACATGGTAAAAATGCTTCTTCTTTATGAAAGATAACATCCGTCCACGCATGGCTCAGTCATCACCGCCTTCAGCAGAAAGCCTCCACTTGGTTTTTTATAAGCAGTCTGCGCAGACAATTTGAAAAGAGAACCTGGTATGTGCATGAACCTGAAAATTATTTTAGAAAGTGACTGCATACCTGCCAACTTTTAATCCCTTCCATTATCATTTTTCCCAGTGGTATTAAAATGGAATTAAATCTTCAATTTTAAGCAAACAAATACGTTGCATTTGAAAAAACTTAAGTTGACAACCATGATAGTACCGCATATTAATATATGTGCTTAATTTTTGAAAGAATAGTGGTGATCAAAATCATTTAAAAATTAAGTTTATAAGAGAAAAAATAGTATATATTTACTACCACTTTAAATATGAAAATAAAATCTTCCGGAAGAGTTGGCAGGTATGTGACTGAGAGAATTTTCTCATATATATTTGAGAATTAAATCCGTAGTGGTAGACAAGTAAATAAGACAAACCAATCCTAGTCATATATAATAAAAAAAAATTTAGACATATATTTGCTACCACTTTCTTATTTTTACTAGATTATCTATGAAAGGCCTCTTTCATAAACTGGTTTACCTTCGTAGTGGTCTGATCGGACTACCTATAAAAAATCACGTTAAGGCGTTAGCTCAGTTGGTTGATGAATACCTTCAATTGGATGAGATTCGACGATTGGAATGACCATCGATGTCCACTGACCAGAAAGAGATAGAACACGTATGGTGCGTCTATGTCTTTTTCTGACTGTCGAGGTGTCAGTCAGCTGTTGACCTGGAAAAGTGACCACTTTCCTTATTTAGGATACATGTTGTGCCAATTTTAGTTCCCTATTAGATGAGTCTGAGTCTTACATCGGATATTTTTATTTGAAATTTGGTTTAATTATATATATATATATATATATATATATATATATATATATATATATATATATATATATATATATATATATATATATATATATATATACAGTCGAACTCGTTTATAACGAGCTCGGATTTAACGAGGAAACGGATTTGCCGAGGGAAACGAGAATTTTTGGTTGGATCAATGTTAAGTCTATGGAACAGAAGTCGCTTTTAACGAGCAAGACCCGGTTTTAGCGAGCAATATTTTTCTGTTTTGCAATCTTTTTTCTCATCTTTCTAGTCTTTCTGTCTTATCTTTTTTAAAAATGATGAAGAGATGCGAGGGAAGGGGGTTAGTTGTCATTAAATTAAGAAAAGTAGTTAATTAAATTAATTAATGTAATTAAAGTAAGTAAGTATTAATTAAATTTTAAGTAAACTCAATCATTTGACCTCCCAACCCCCCCCCTCTTCTGGTTGCACGCCTGTCTTGAGAACCCGTTTATTACGAGCTCTCGGATTTAACGAGTACATGTTACGGTCCCTTTGTGCTCGTTATAAACGAGTTCGACTGTATGTATATATATATATATATATATATATATATATATATATATATATATATATATATATATATATGTATATATATATATCAGTCCATTTATTTATATTTACTATAATTTTCTATTGTTTATTTTTTTAAATTCTAAATGCTGTTTGTTATACGGTTATTTATTGATTTTTTCTTTTACAGAAAGTTGTTTAGAGATCGAGCGTCTATTTTTCAAGTGTAGGGTAGTTGAAGCCACAACTTATAACGATGACGAAATTTTCTTTTAAAAATTTGTAGCTCGTACAGACAGAAAGTAGTCTTAGAAATGTCTGAATACGTAAATAAAACCAATTTAAAAAGAAAGTGTTGAGCAAATATCTTTTTTTCACTGTTTGATGTTCTCTTCTCCTAAGATCGTATGTTATTTTGAAAGTATCTATTTCTTTTGCACGATAATTCCTCTCGGACAGTGGTCAGCATACTGTGGCTCGCAAGCCAACCATTTAATTTTTATGATTTATAAGTTGTTTTTATTTTGATTAAGCGAAAGATAGCGATATGTCGAGTTTTCTGATAACTTATCCAGAAAAATAAAATTGTCCTAAAATGAAGATATTAATTATTTTAAAATCTCTAAACATTTTAGCAAAAAAGATCTGAGACTTTCTAGAAATTATAACTGTTACTATGAAAGAGAAATTTATTTTAGTTTAAACATACTTTAAAATGAATGTGTTACAATATTTCAAACATTTAGACGCTATATGACCCTCAATACCTTGAAAAGTTTACAATTTGAACTCCGATGTCAAATCTGAGTAGACATTGAAAATCATAACTCTAATACACGAAAATTTAATAATTCGTAGCCAAATTGTACGAATTTCTAAAATTTTCTAAAAGTATTGTGCAATGTTATTTAAATGGTTTAGTGTTTATATTAGGTTAAAAAAACATATTTGGGTACATGCAGTGCTGTTACTAGACTAGAGTAGACTAGACTAGATAGGCGGTGAAACGGAGTACCTGCCAGCGAATCGGGCATCTCACTCCTTCTTCTGATCAATTAGCCCTTGGGTGACTGTGTCTATAGGTACAAAGATGATAGATTAGAATCTTGCTAAGTAGTGATTGTCTTGTGGCGGTCTCTCTCCTACTATTCCTAGTTGGATCCAGGGAGAAAATATTGTAGACGTTTGACAAGTCCTCATTCTGTAGCAATTCCTGCATTTCTTTTAAAATATGCAGTAATCTGGTGGCTTGGTTCCTTCGTTGTTTCTTCCTAGGCGTTCCTTGCAACCAGTGTAGAATGCTGGGTCGATAGTGTATCTTTGGGTTTCGTACAAGTAAAGTCCTCCCGCACACTTCACTGAACCCACACTTCACTTCTGCTGAACAAGATCTTTACTTATGTCCAAGCTTTTGACAACGATAACATTGGATCTGCCATCTGCCTCCACTGAAGTGTTAGATTTTAAATGGAATATCCATGATCTGGGAGGAGTCGTTGATTTCTCGAAGAGAGTCGTTGTCTGATAGGAAAATCAGGAAAAGGACGAGGTGCCTAAGCTCCTGGTCGGATCTCTTCCATAGCTGTACGACTTTGCGGTGGGAAACCGCTATCCGTTAGAAATTTCTCCAAGGCAAATTTTAGGAAGTCTCTGTCTAATCCTCGAATGAGAATTTTTTTACTCTTACTAGTGGGTTGTAGGGTATAATCTCACGAGTCTTTTGTAGCAGTAGCCTCATATGGGTGCGGCCGCTTGCTCTATCAGTTCTAGTGTTGAAGCTTCCGTCGGCGGTGCCGGTAGAGAGCCTTTTTCTCTGGGCGGGTTGTTTCGCCGTCTGTCTCAGAGTTTTATTCTAGTTTCGCCATGTTGACACTGTTCTTTTTCCTCTTTTCTTCCTTTTCTGTTCTTTCTCATTCGATGTATGTTGTTGGATAGCAAGCTCAGGGGTGGTGATAGCGCCTGTTGTATCTGTGACTGGTGTAGTATCAACCGATGCTGCTGCCGGAACTTGTGCTGGCTCAGTTAGAATGCCTGGCATTGGTGTCTCTTCAGGCTTTTCTGTCTCAATTTCTGAATCAGCTGACGGTACAGTCAGTGAGTTCTTTAAGACTATCGGTGCATTTTCTATGTAGGTCATTCTATACTTGTTTATTACATTGCCTGGCTCAATATATCCATTTCACCTTGGAAGAATTTTGCATTTGGTTGGTACCTCCTAATCATTCCATCAAAGTCGGAAATCTTTAATGACTTCCTTCATCATTTTTTCCTTAAGTGCCGAGTGATCAATAGTCGATTCACGGCAGGTCCGGAAAACCTTCCCTCCGTGGCCAAACCTGAGAGTAATCATAATAGCTAGAGCTCGGGTAAAGAAACTTTCTCTACGGAGTTTGGAATAATGGTCTGGTGGTCGCAGTGCTGTCATGCGTTCGTTCGTTGTTGTAGAACTGGGCATCTGAGGCCTAAATGGCCCTTTCCCCATTCATCTTGAACTATCCCATGACGGGAACATACATTGGAAAGATGTGTTGTAGGCTCGGAATAGAACCTGAAATGAGATAAAAATGAAGAAAGGAATCATGTGAGGTGTAGCAGGCATGATGGTGGGGCTTCATATCTACATCTTTTGGATTGGGAGCAGGGAGATGAGTAGAGCGACTATTTTCTCGTCATTCAACAGTTCCTGGAGTTCTTTGAGAATGTTCAGGAATCTAGCTAGATTGCTGGGGACATCTTGAGGTTTCCTCGTGTAGGTGAGCTGGTGTCTTTTTGGTCTAGCACCACAACCCGTAAAGCAGGACGGGTGATCGCCTTGGCAGTTTATGCACCTGGCAGGAAGGGAGAGAGGCTTCGTAGCTTCGTACATTGCTAAGTGAAATGCGCTCCTGCGCATTTCATGCATGCTGGCTCATTTGAACACGATTTTTGAGTGTGTCCAAACTTCTGACATTTGTAGCATTGTATGACATTACGCCCTCCATGAAATTTCTCTATTTGGACAGGATGAGATCGAAGAAACTTTGAGTAAATAAAGTCCCGATGTTCTGGGGAATCTTACAGTATCACTAGAAAAAGGGGGAGGAGCTTGTATCCGTCACCACTCCTCTTTCTCAGTTGCTCAATTTTGATGGATTGTCGACCATTTTCGTCAATATCTCTTCAAAGATCATCGGTACGGTGGTCTATATTTAGTCCCCGCACGAGAAACTTAAGTTTTCTCGTGAGGAAAGTGGGTTTGGCCGGTGGAGATCAAGTTGTTGAAGGTTCCTGGGTATTGCTGGTGCTATGGCTTTTCTTCCTTCTCTTTTTCAATCTTTTGGGAGAAGAAACAGGGATATCAGGCTCCTTTTCTATGCACTTGTCCGCCGTGAGCTCGATTTGAGTATTTTCCAGTTGTGGCTCACAGGAAGGAACTGTTACTGCAGACTCCGTAGACGTTACTGTTTGTACTAGCTTTACAGTTTCTATGGACATGGTTGTTTCCACGGGTTCCACTGGACAAAGTTCTTTCCTTTTCTTCCTTAACCCTTTCGCGTCGACTGTCACAAATACGTGACAGCAAAAAACCGTATCAATCAGGGTAAGAAGATAAAACTGGTAATCAAAGTATTTCTTTAGCAGTTTATTTGTAGGCGGAGTTATAATTTTTTGATTTATTTAATTCACCATTACTTTGTTCAAAATAAAACTATTTAGTTATACTTTGAATTAACATTGATTATATATATGATTAAACTAACAATAATTAAAATAAAAGCAAAGTAAGTCTGTCAAATTAGTAACGACTACATTTAAGTTACCGTTTTTTATTTAATTGCAACTTGATTCTGATTTTGTACGAATGCTTTTCTGAATCACCCGTCCCCAAGGGGTTAAGGCGATAAGTTTATATTCATCCATATATGGTGGTTTGCAATTTTCTTGCTGCCATTTGAGTTTCTTTTCTGATTGTTCGATCATAATATCAATTATATCATTTTCAGAAAATGGATAACAGAAATTGTCGAAAAACTAAAGGCGTTCCTTTTCAGTCTTAAGTAGGCTGAATTTATCGTTGAGGTCTACAGATCGCTGCACGGGCCTTTCAGTCCGCCACTTCCCTCCACGTGCACATCGCTGGAAAGACATATTCGCAGAGCTCGGTCACAACGTCTCGAATGACTGTGAGCTCGGTGACAGTGTTGTCAAACAACTACAAATTGCCTTTATTATTTCATTTTTTTTTAATTTAAAGTGGTAGTGAATCTTATAAATTCAGAGATGCCAACTTGCTCCGCTTTATAAAAAAAAGTATTTTCTGGTGGTATCGACATTGAAGTTATTTTTGGTTTAGTATTTTCATTTTAAATAATTTTTACACCACTACATATCAAAAATTCTATGTATAATATCAAATGCAACTTTGTTATACTATACTCGTGGTTACTCTTTTAAAAAGTAGGCGTATTTATCCTTATTCTACCAGTTTTACTATTTAATTAGATACCAATTTATTAAAACTTCTGCAGAAAGCGGAGCAGTTGGCATCTCTGTAAATTTCTTATAGACATTTCGGATTTATAAAATTAATTAAATATTATTTTGACTACCACTAAAGCCAAATAAATCAATCTTATAAGTATGAGCAAGTTAAAGCAACTAAAAGGAATGCGAGCAGTAGCAACTATAAAAAATGTATCTTCAGATGCATATCGATTAGTCTTTTGACCCTGCCAGCACTTGGGAAATGCGGAAACAGTAAATGTTGGAAGATGAAGGAGATGATGTTGGGGAAAGAATGTCTGAAGTATTCGGAGTGCGAAAGATTAAAGGTCTAATCCATCATCACCAACATTAGAAAGCCTCCACACGGTATGTTATAAGTAGTCTGCGCAGACTATATGAAAAGTGAAAGAGTTGTGAATGAAAGTGAAGAGTTGCGCATGAACCCAAATTCTATTTTAAAAGTAGACTTAGACAGAGAGGAGATTCGAATTTTTAAAAGTAATTTTTTAAATTTTTAAAAGTAATTGAGAGAAATTTATCATATATATTTGAGAATTGAATTTAGAATGGTTGACAAGTGAATAAGACAAACCAATCATATTCATAAATTTAAAACAAATTCTAGACACATATTTGCTACCATCACTTTCTTATTCTTACTAGATTATCTATTAAATGACTCTTTCGATCAGTTGTTTCTGAATCAAGTTCATTTTCGAGATTCAGAGATGTGAGTCGAACCGGTTTAGGATAGGCCGACAACTGATGCTGGTCTTGCTCTACTGATGTCTTCTTCTTCCTTGCGATGTCGGTCATGAAGAATTGATGCTGATTATCCTGAAAGTTTCAAGGTGAGTGATGCTGATTTTGATCTCGTCAGGTTTCTGAGACGAGAGAGACAATACTGATAACTGACCATTTTGATGTCTGGATTTTGATCCCGCCATTTTGTTTTTTCAAATCATGCCGTATCATAAAACAGCTCGTGGTGGAAAGGTCTCATTCTCTGGTCGTAATTCCCCGTCGCATTGCGTAGAGTCCACGTCATTAGAAAAAATCATTGCTACCTGTGGGATTTCAAAAAGATATTTTCCATCAGTTAAACTTGAACATATTGATGATCTTGTAGAGTTTTACTCTCAGTTTGATACAGAGGAGCTGATTCGTTTAGATAAATTACTTAGCAAACTGCTCAATCAGATAAGATCAAGTTACCCTGGAGACTATGAATACTCATACTTCCTAAAACTGACAAATGCAGCTTATCACGTCAGATGGAAGCAGAAAAAATTTCAAGCAGAAGAAAACAAGGTGATGAATGAAAACTCCATTAAAGTCGAATCAATAATGACTGAAACTAATCCAAGCACTGCAGACCAAACCATGGAAAATAAAGATGAAAACTTGAATACAACACCGAATACAGAAACTGACACGGACATCAATATTAACAATAATACAGAACCACCAGCAAAGAAAAGAAAAAAGAAGAAGAAGCAAAATGCAGTCAAAACAATTGAAGATAATTCTACACTGATGTCTACAAACAGCTGTCCTTCTTCTAGCCAACATAACTCAACAGATGACGTCACTATCTTGCCGACAACAAAACCTAAGGAGGTTACCGACAAAGTACAGGATCCGCCCAGCAAACCAGAAATAACACCGCAATCCAGATTTATTAAGGTTTTGGTCCGGGGCCTGCCTGTGGACTTTGATAAAGATGCCATCAATACAGAATTACAGAAAAACAATATTGAAACCTTTAAAATAGTGCAGTTTAAGAAGAGAATGGGAGAGGCCTATCGGCACCTTCCACTTTTTCTCATAATCCTAACATCAACGGTGAATCACCATAGAGTATTCAAAGTCAACAACATACAGCAGATCCCGATCAAAATCGAACGATTTCGAGGAGGTCGAAGACCTACACAATGTTACAACTGTCAAAATTATGGACATACGCAAAACCACTGCAATGCACCTGCAAGGTGTGTAAAATGCGCTGAAAACCACAGGTCTCATGAATGCAACAAAGACAGAACAACACCTCCAAAATGTTGTAATTGCTACAAAAACCACACAGCCAACTATACTGGGTGCGAGACCCGCCCCAGCAGAAGGAGCCCTCGAGCAACATCAAATTCGATGCCTAAACTTGCTCACCGATTAGTGTCATTAATCGAAGAATTACAGGAATTGCTCAAAAATGAAGAAGTGCTCCGTCTTCTAAGGGAGATCATCGGGGAATCATCTCAAACGCAGTGAGTTCTATTCTTATTTTCAAAACTCTCAAGTTAAATTCACTGAACTTTTCACAGTAGACTTTTACTTATGTTACATTAAATTACATCAAATTTTATTTTCTGATAATATAGCCAATTTATGCATATATATTTATCAACTTATGCACGTTAAATTCCTTTGCAAATTCTATTGTATTTAATGAACAATATTTCGTTTATATTTATATATGTCAACAGATGTCAATTTAGATTCCATATTCAAATGTTATATTTACTATACTAATTTATGTCAACCTATGTATATATATTTCAAATTATGTTTATATTTATATATGTCAATATGTGTCAATTTAGATTCTATAGTCAAATGTTATATCTACTATGTTTATCTGTGTCAACCTATGTATATATATTTCAAATTATGCTTAGATTTATATGCTTATATTTATATGTGTAAATTTAGTTTCGATATTCAAATGTTTATTTACCCAAGCAAAGTGCTTGTAATTTTGTATTAGCAACCACATCGACTGCTAAATTCAAAATGTTATCACTTTAAACTTGTGTAAATTTCTAGATGTATGGGATAGGGGCCGCTGCGCGGCCCAGGTGCCCAATTTTTTATAAATAAAGTAAAGTAAAGATCAGTTGTTTCTGTTCGGACTATTTATAACATACTTGCCAACTTTCACTCTTTCTGAGAATGAATTTTCCAAGTGGTAGTAAAACAATTAGCGAAACACAATCCTACTCAAAAATATATTTATATTTTGACTAGGTTAATATTCGGTGTCGTTTAGATCAGTATGCTTTTATATATTTGTTGTAATTATTTAAACGTAGTGGTGGTCAAACTCATTTATAATTATTATAATTCAAAAATTTTAATGACATGACATGAGCTTCGGTACCACTTTAAATACAAAATTAAAATCTTCCTTAAAAACCAGAAGAGTTGGTAGATATTTTCTTCAAGAAACCGTGTGGCTTATCTTCGAATTCATTTCTCTTAAGTTCATGACTGTAATGCAGATTGTTTGAACTGTTTCTGTTGTTGAACCCTAGATAACTAATGAAATATCCATATAAATAAAACAGAATGTTCATATGTGTGTATGCATGTATATACCGTATAGAAATCCGCAATCCCAGGCCTAAGAGCGAGACGGAAAAGAGAAAAAACTGGTAGTAGAACTTTTTCAATAATAGATAATTTTTTAGGGGAGTAAATCTGTTCTTAACAATAAACAATTCATTTCTATTTATTTTTTCTTCCTAGCATTGCAGGTTGGTCGGGGTGCCTGAGGCCGAAGTGGCCCTTTACCCCTTCCTCGTGGAGTGGAGGATCCTTGAATCCTAAAAATGAAAGTAGAGAATTAATTATGAACACATTGCTCGAGTAATATCATGAAATGATACATTTTTAACATATATATAAGTAAATAAATACTTGAGAAAAATAATACTAAAAATATACTTGCTGTAAGAAGTTTGTCATATTTAATTTCTCACGTACTATTCAATTTTATCAAAGCTTTGTCATTTTTTTTACAAATCAAGTAAATTTTTTCTTAGGAAGAAGCAAATTCAATACATAAATTGTATCCGTTAAAAAAATTTGTAGTTACGGATATTTTATTATTCTTGATAAAAAGCTAAAAAGGAAATTTATTTGTTGCCAGTTCTTTCGACTTCATTATATGGATTTTCAGCCTTGCGTAATCCTCAAAAATCTCTCTCCGGACACTGTACGTTACATAGAATTTGATAGTTGTTTCATAATATGTGTGAGTCCGGCCAGGTGGCAGAGTGGTTAGCGTGCCTTGCCTGACTGCGAAGCCAATGGCTGCGGGTTCGAGTTCCGCTCTGGGCATGGGTGTTTCTCTCTCTCTGTGCAGGGGTGAAAGCGTGGACTATACGGTTAACGGTTTTGCAAACCTAGGTACGTGTCCACGTCTGGAAGAAAAGAAAAAAAAAAGAAAAGGGGTGAAAGCGAGACGGAAACGAGGAAAGGCTGGTAGTAAAACCTTTCCAGTTATAGCTAGTTCTGGGGAGGAGTTTACTTATTCTTTTTTTTAAATTTTTCAACAATATCTACTTTATCTTGGAAAAGAAGCAGTTTTATATATATGCCAGAATTATAATAGAAATCTCGATAGTTACAGATATTTCATTTTTTTCGAAAAAATGCTGGAATGAAATGTTTTACTTACCAGGTTTTTCTCTTTTCCGTCTTGCTATATAAGGGCTTTCACCCATGTCTCTGTGTTGTCTTCTGATGTGTGAATGTATGAATGTGGCCCACTCTATGTACGCGTATTTGTGGCAGTGTGGCGTGGGTAATGTTGCTCGCCTCCGTGACTTTGGTTCACAGGTGCCCATTGGGTAACGATAAATGAGCAACACTTCCGGCACCTTCTAAGGCGTAGAACGAAAGTTCAGTGCCTTATTAAAAAAAATTGTGTGAGTTACTAATTGTGTGAGTTTATGGCACGAATTTATGAATCACACTAAAGAATAAATTGATTTTTGTTTCCTGTTGCATGCTGATGTTTTTATTACTGATCTTGGATATTTTCATTTAGCTGATTAAAAATCTGTAATCGGTTTCCCTTTCGAAGTTACAATTTTTTCGATGAAATTTTTATTCTATTTTTTGCAGAAATGTACAGTGTGCAAAAAATAAAAAACGAACTTTTGATCTAATAATTAACTGGATAACTTTTGATCTAATGATCGGATCTTCACGTTATAAGATTCAATTTAATTAGTTCGAAGGGGTGACCTCAAATATGCTTAATAATTAGTGCAGACGATATCTTACGTTAGGAAATCAGACACGAAAACGCACTTCCTCTAATGAAACGTTCCTTCTTTTCGACGGATTTAGAATTTTAACCCCCAAAATTTATTGAGTTGCCTCAAACTGGAAAATATGGTCCCCATAGTTTGGTCATGAGAGCGGTTCCATGTTTGAGAGGATTGAAAATTTTTCTCGCGCAATTATAAAATTAATTTATCGAAAGATACATAATTCCATTCAAAAAATTACTTTTCTTAAATATTTAACATTTGTTATTATTTTATTTAATATTAATCAAAAAATTTTGAAATGTAAAATAAAAATTTTTTTCTTTTTTCTTTTTACATACCAAAATACAAAATTTGAGTGAAGTTGGTCGAATAGTCCCTCGTAAATCGAATTTTAAAAAAGTTGAATATTTGAAAATTGATATATTTTAGGAACAAAGATTAAGAATAAAAAATAATTAATAAATATTTCCTAAAAATGTTTTTTCATTTAACTATCTTTGAATAAACGAATTTCATAATTTTGTGCTACATTTTTTCATTCGCTTAAAAGATTCTCAAATTATGGCGAAATAGGCAAAAAGTGAAAATAACACTAAGAGGTCCAAACCTTGGACCGCTTCCCTGACCGAACTATTGGGACCATATTTCTCAGATTGCTGAAACCCCTTATAAGTTGGGAATCCGTTTTTGTCGAAAAAAGATATATTTATTCAGACAAAATAGAATTTCGTAACTTAAAATATCGCCTGCCCTAACTAATTAGTATATTAAGTATATTTGAAGTCACTTCCTTGAAACATTAAAATTGAGTCTTTGAACTTGAAGATCTGATCATTAGATCAGATCTTCAAGTTCAAAGAAGTTATTCAAGGAAGTATGTTTATTCATTTTGCGAACTGCACATGTTTAAAAACATTATATATTGCTCAAAACAATTAAAGATTATTGTAAGTCTTGATTAAAATAACGGTATAAGCAAATTTTTTGTTGTTGCATGAAATAGAAGAGAGTACCAAATGCAAACTTTTCTTATTTTCAAACTTCGCAGTATGCAAATTTTTAGTTTGACGTTGAAGACAACACTTTAGAGGCAGCAAATTTGAGTTTGCTTACAAATTAATGTATGAAAACATGAAGAAAATATGATAGACATTCAGTAAGAGCGTTGTTAAGATGAGTGCCGTGTCTCAACAAAGTCATTTAACCGAATCAGAAGCTTGGAGAGTTGCTGGTTAGTTAGAGGGGGTCAAGCAATATGCCATTCTTCTTCAACAACACCTTCGCTCGGCTACCGACACCACAGTTTCGACACCAACTGTCCGAAACCACCTTCACGCTGTTAGTCTGTATGCTCGCAGTCTAATGGTGCGTGTCACGTTAACATCAAGGTACCGTCGTACCCGCAGGGAGTGGGCAACAGAGCACGTGAACTTGAGGAGAAATGAATGGCGCAATGTTCTTTTCTATGACGAATACCGTTATTCTGTTCATCCTGATAATTGGCTTATTTTCATGTGGAGACACTAGAAACAATCCTTCATTCGTGCACGAAAGTGCAAGAATCGGCGGTGGGGGAGTGATGGTCGATGCTGGCCTCTCTATGGGATACTGTGAGACCTATGGTAGTCCCTTACGCTGCAGCAATTGGAGATGATTTAATTTTAATGGACTACGATTGCCAACCACATCATGCTAACTTGGTGAATGATTTCATTTTGGAGGGAGGAGGGAATCATACGAATGATTTGGCCAGCGTGCTCTTATCTCGCGAATCAAATCGAGCATGGTTTGGACATTCTAGGGAGATGAATTGCTGGACGCCTACCACCCCTACAAACTCTTCAAGAACTGGATCGAGTGCTTATGGAGGAGAGGGACAGAGTGCCTCAGCCCCTCATTAATAACTTTATTGACTCGATACCTCAAAGGTGTTCATCGTTGCTGTTCGTCTGAGGAAACCATAGCCCATACTAAAAAAGATTTTTTTAAGAAAAAACCTTATTTTATTTCTTTTCTCTCATATGCACAAATTGTGTTTTTTTCCCTTTTGTACCCAAATGCTCAATAAAACGCATTTTTTTCTTTCAAACATATGTCATTTTTATCTTATATGGCCTACAACGTTTGTCGATAATGTATCAATCATTCATACAATTCTCCAGGTGCAAGATCTACCCGCAATCTCCATATCCTTTTATTACTTTGAGCAGTTTATATAACATTGAGACGCATATATGAAGTGCCAAAATTTTTGGGGAGTTACGGCACAGCAATATAGGACCCCACTCTCGGAAACGTCATCACACGCCTCTAGGGCAGAGCTGAAAGCATATATATATATCGAGATGGGGTGCGAAAGACCATTTCATTCTAGCATATTTTCCGAGAACAATTATATTTCTGTCACAACTAAATTTTTATTTACAATTATACCATATATATGTAACAGCTTTTTTTAATAGTAGATATTGTGAAATAGTTTAGAGATAAAAGAATAGATTTACTCCTACCGAAAACTAGCTGTATTTGAATGATTTTACTTCCAGCTTTGTTTCGCTTTCACCCCTGCACTAGGGGTGTTTGCATATTATGAAGGATTTCTTCGCAGGCTTCTAAAGAGGTCATAAGAAGGAAGCACCCCTAGCTGCAAGGAATGAAATTTCCTTACACACAGTTACTTTTTTATTCTAAATCTATATCTCCTTAACTCGTATATCAAAATTGTTATCCATGTGCTAGGACGAAACTTGTTCTTTTTTAAAATTTTCAATAAATCGAATTTTTTTTTAATATTGATTTTTTCAAGCAGTTTGCATCTCAGTTTTAATTATGATACCAATTTCAATTTCTCACTGCAAAAACATCATAAAAAAATCGTAAATTGTTCACTTTTACATTCATTAAATTTAACGTTCTTTGAACGAAACAAATTTTTATGTTGCCCTTTTTATAAACATTACTTATTATACTTGAATATTTTCAAACCAGTTGAAGCTTACTTTTTTTTGCAAACTAACTTCAAAATATTTATGCATCGTAAAAATTAAAAAAAAAAATTCAATTGTCCACCCTTATTTTAACGATGCATATGCATAATGTGCATTTAAGAAATATGTTCTTTTATAACAAACTTTCCATGAATAGTTGCTTGTTTATCGGCTTTTACAAAGCAATTGACTGTCACTTTTTAATAGGAAATAGATTTACAATTTAATCCTCGTGGAAAAAATATATAAAAATTTGAAAATCATACTCTTACAGGTCTGCTAACTACTAAGCTTTTTGAAAAATATTTAACAGATAATAAAGAGCTGGACAAACAGGCATAAGATATGAACTTTAAAATTATTTATATGTAGTTGCGTGGAATATAAGTTTAGATTAATAAAAAATAACCCATTAAAACATTAACACAAAAGCTATCACTATAGTAAATTTTTACAAAAAGTTGGCAGCTCTACTCTTAACAAAGCGTATTTTGGACAAAACATATTTTTTTAAAAACAAAATTTTTAATATTTTTTAATAAATATGAACGAAAAATCTTAAAACCCTGATTTTGAGTCGTGATGCCTCAGGATATAGAGCGTTCGCATTCCAATGAAACGAGCCGGGCTCGAATCCCAGCCATGGCTGGTCGATAGGAATTTCACTCGGCTAGTACCAACCACAGTGTTGACGTAAAATATCCTCTGTGGTAGACGGATCATGGGTTAGAGTCCCCTTGACGTCAGGCTCAGAGTAGGAGGTTTCGTGGCTATTCAACGATGGTTATAAAATAAAATAAGAGCCCTGAGTTCGACTACAAGACTTTATTTACGAAATTCCTGGTTGGATCACAAACTTACACGAAGCCATAAATGCTGATCAAAGCAATTTATAAAAGCTCAAGAATTAGTGTAAAATTCACATAAAGAATACAACTCTTGAAACCCCTCATAGGAAAACACTAAAATATGCCACTTTATTTAGAGAAACTACTATATGTACAAACCATAAGACCGATTGCTATTTATGGTTCACCAGCATGGTGTTCTGCACCAGATCACTTACTAAATAAACATGACATTTTACAGAATAAAATATTACTATCAACTGCAAATGTTCCATACTACGTTAGGAATGAAACTTTTAAAGATGGACATAAATCTTTTAAAACTCTCCCAATATCTATACTCAATGAGTGTTAATTTATCAGACGAGCAGAAAAATATGACTAAGAAAAGTTTAATGATATCTTTAGCAAATAATTTTTAGCAGAAGATATTTCTCACAAACAACTCGCGGAAGGATTATAACCAACTACTACGAAATTTCCGTAGTTCCGTAAATTTCCAGAAAAATTCAAAAGAAACAAACCGAAGTCAACGAAGATATCGGTGTTTACTTACTGTTGTAGTTTTAATTTTCGCCTATTTTAAAAATCCCACCCTACTGACATGATTAAATCGTGACAAATAGGGCTTCTTTAATTATGCTTGGAACAAAAAGGTGGCGGACCATATGACATTATCGTTTTCCGTAATACTTTAACACGTTGAATGCAATGGGGGTCATCGGTGACCGGTACTGAGTTTGTTTGTAGCACCACGTGGGTCACCGGCAACCGACGAAGCCAAGATTATTAGAAGCACATGATTCGCGAAAATTTTTAATTTTTTTAAATCTTATTATCGTTACTAAAAAGGTTTGAAGAAATTAATGCCCTATAGAACACACGAAAATAGTTTTATTTATATACACAGAGATGCCAACTTGCTCCGGACAACGAATAAATATTTTCAAGTGGAAGTTTATTAATTGTGATTCTTGGTTTAATAAATTCAGTATAGTAGATTTTTATCCACCATTATATCTAAACAATTCGTAGGCTTATATAATTCACCACTTTTTCTGATAAGTGATGTTTTTTTACGTGATGATTGCATTGACCTTTCGTTAGTAGCATCTAGGACCTGCCCGATCAAAACAGTAATGTCGGCCATTTGCGTTTGAAACCGATTGCATACCTGCCAACTTTTGATCCATTCCATTATCATTTTTCCCAGTGGTATTAAAATAGAATTAAAACTTCAATTATAAGCAAATAAATACGTTGTATTTGAGAAAACTTAAGTTGACGACCATGACAGTAACGCATATTAATATATGTGCCTAATTTTTGTAAGAATAGTGGTGATGAATATCATTTAAAAATTAAGATTATAAAAGAAAAAATAGTATATAATTACTACCACTTTAAGTATGAAAATAAAATCTTCCGCAAAATCCGGAAGAGTTGGCAGGTATGCGATTGGTTGATGTATGTTTTGCAAGTAGGGGTCTGGCTTAACTAAGCTCTACTGTCGACCGAAAGGTTCCTTCGGGTTTAATTAGTAGCAGAGACTGGTGATGCCAATTATCTAATCGAGATAAGTATTCTTAAAAACAACGAGATGTCGTCTTCAATTTTGTCTGCTTAAGCAAAATATATCTTCGCAATCTTTTAACAGCAGAGATGCCAACTTACTCCGGACAGCAAATATATGTTTTCAAGTGGTAGTTTATCAATTGTGATTCTTGATTTAATAAATTCACTTTGATAGATTTTTACCCACCACTATTTCTAAATAATTCGTAGGCTTATAAAATTTACCACTTTACAGATCTTATGTCATGCTATACCTTTTAAAAAGCAAGCAAAAATAGTCAAATATTAGCAAAATTTACTTTGAAGTTACTTACCGTTTTTTTTCATTATTTCGGCATGTCCGGAGCAGTTGCATACCCTCCAACTGCTACGGAATTTCCGTAGTTTCAGAAATCTTCTTTTCAGACGGTAGCAAAATTAATGTCTTAATATTTAAAAAAAATTAATTTTAGCGTAACCTGTCCACTATTACTTATAAAAGTGCAGGCCATATGGCTAGATTAAGTTCTGATAAAAGTTTTATGAGAGATCCATTTGCTTTAAAAATTTCTACTTTGGTTCACTACCACTAGAAAGAATTATTTTCAAAATCCTCATAAGTTGGAGGGTATGCAGTTGGCATCTCTGTAACAGCACAGAGGTTAAAAGAGCAAAGCGAAGAGCAAAAACGACCAGCATAGATCCTCTACCATATCCCCAACTCTTCTTTTGCAATCAACTTCAATAGAAAACTTGTAGAAATATACTGGAAAAATTTATATTTTTAATCTATTTTAATGATTTTTATTTATAACCAGTTATTCCAGTTCTTAGTCGCTTGTGGCCTCCCTGACAATGCAATACAAAACTTAGTAGCACTTTTATGTAATTTTTACAGCACTTGTATGCCAACTTAAATATTGGTAAGTTTCAAGTTACAGAATTATTTTTGATTTCGCTTTAGTTTTAACGTAATTAATCCATTCTTCGATGCTTGAATTCGATGCTTGAATAATTAGGTGATGAATTAAGTAGTATAAGTTGTAGAAAATAATTTAATTACGCTTATTCCTCGAAAGTGTCACCACTCGAAAACTGACTTATATACCTTTTTACCTTTTCATAGTTTTTTATTTGACGATGCCTTATAATCAACATGATTTGTTATGTGAAAAATTAAAGATAAATAAAAGATAAAAGAAGAATGTCATGGCCATGAATTAGAATGCAATTAGTTATAACAAGCATACGAATTTATGAACGTTGTTTATTTATTTATTTTTTGCAATCCTAAGTATGAGTGTGGAAAAAAAGTCTCGTCAACCTAGGTTTTTGACATCGTTCATTGTTTACAGATGAATAAAATGAGAGTAAGCTGCAAAAAAAAAGGTTGCATTTCACACCATACCTTGAATTTTTAAGATGTAGAGGAGGAAAAATGACTTAAAATGAAAAATATCAAACTAAAAAATTACTTAAATGTCGTTGCTTAGAAAATGTGCTAGAAAATATTTTTTTTCTGTTCAGATGCGTTCTTTTTTTCGGTAGCAAGCAATGGTTATACAAGTAATGGAAGAAAATTTAAAGTTTCTGAAACGTTAAGATTAACGGAACAGTAAATTCGTGGATTGATTTTCGACAAGACAGGTAGATAATTTTTATTATTATTTATATATTTTTTGAATTTCATATTTTTTATATGTATAAACTGTACAAAATTGTTTAAATTTTCACAAAATTAAAAAAAAGTAATTAAATGGTCTTAAAAATTGTAAAAATGTTGTGATAACACTTCATAGGTACTTTTTATAGATTTTGAAAATAATTTAAAATTTTAAACAATGGTCTAAGGTACCCAGGTTAAACCTTTATGACTGACTGAATGTTATTTCATGGTGACTAAGGCTCCTATACTACCAGAGCTGACCTATCAAGCAATATTGGAGCAAACAAGTTCTCAAGTTAATGTTATTTTAGTATTCGTTATGTTATTACAGAGATGCCAACTGCTGCGGACACGCCAAAATAATTTAAAAAACGGTAAATATCTACAAAGTAAATTTTGCAAATAGTTGACAATATTTGCTTGCTTTTAAGAATGTAAAGCATGTAATAAGTTCCATACCCTCCAACTGCTGCGGAATTTCCGTAGTTTCAGAAATCTTCTTTTCAAACGGTAGCAAAATTAATGTCTTAATATTTAAAAAAAAATTATTTTAGCGTAACTTGTCCACTATTACTTATAAAAGTGCAGGCCATATGGCTAGATTCTTAAGTTCTGATAAAAGTTTTATGAGAGATCTATTTGCTTCAAAAATTTCTACTTTGGTTCGCTACCACTAGAAAGAATTATTTTCAAAATCCTCATAAGTTGGAGGGTATGTAAGTTCTATAAAGTGGTGAATTATATAAGCCTACGCATTGTTTAGAAATAGTGGTGGATTAGAATCTACTAAATCAAACTTATGAAACCAAGAATTACAATTAATAAACTACCACTTGAAAATATTTATTCGCTGTGCTTATGATAGCTCTTTGCTCCAACAATAAATGATAAGTCGGCCTGTCTAATTCAGGGGCTCTAATGGTGACAATTTTAAAGAGTGGACGTAATTATCCTTTTACTAACATGTTTACTCTTTAATTCGCTACAAATTTGTTAAAACTTTTGCTGAATGGGGAGAAGTTGGCAACTCTGGTTATGAAAAACCCTTTTTGCCAATTACTATAGTACTTATAAAAAATTTGAAATATTTTATTAAATGCAACGTTATTGCATTGATCTCGTGTTTATTCTTATAAAGGGTAACCTCAATTACCCTTATTCTACAAGTTTTACTCTTTATTTCGTCTAATCTGATCGTAAAATATTTTGACCATGTACTTATATGTTCCAGAAAATTTGAAAGATCACAATTTTACATCTATACTTATATATTCATTATTTTTAGTACAACTATAAAGAATTTGAAATTTAAAACTTAAATTGATTGATAGTAATTAATTGAGTGTTTAATTTACATACAATGGGCATATATCGAATTCATTTCTAAATAAACACTTAACATTTTTACGTGAGGGTGGGTGTAAGAGCTAATATTTTATATATTAAACTATTTATAAACTAAAATTTTTAGATTTCTAGTTCATTTTGAACGGTACATAGTTTAACTGTAACATATAAGTTTTCGAATCTTTTAGAAGTAGTGGTGACTGAAAACCCCATAAATCGAATTTATTAAACCAAGAATCAAACATTAAAAGAGTGCCACTCGAAAATATTTATCCACTGTCCGGAGATATATATCCACTGTCATCTCAGTGTTAAATATAAATTAAAATATAAATTGATTGATTGGTAGAGTAACGATTTTCAACAAAGTAACGATTTGATTAAAAGTAAATTTTAAGAAAATATAAAAAAAGTTCTTTTTTTAAATTTTTTTTTAACAAACTTATGCTCAATTCGTTCCAGTGCACTTTAGCCAGGATGGCGACACTTATTTAACAAACTTTATAAACAACTAGAAATGCAAAACTATTTGCCTTTAAAAGTTTAATAAACCTTATTCTTTATACAACAAGAATCTAGTATATGTCGTTTCACTTAGAATCTAATAAGTTGCTTTACTAAATTTTTCAATCAAAATTCTCTGTTTCGAAAAAGTTTTGACCCGCAAAATGGGCATTGACAACGCCTCCCTAATATAAATTAAAGCCTCCACACTCTTTCTTATAGGTAGTCTGATCAGGCCACTATGAAAGCAAATCAAATTACGAAAGAGTCATTTAATATAAAATTCGATATAAGTAAGAAAGTGGTTGAAAATATATATCTAAAACAATTCTTTAATGTATGAATATTATTAGTTTGACTTATTTACTAGTCAACCACCACAGATTCAATTCTCAAACATATATCACAAATTTCTTTCAATTGCTTTTAGAATCTGGGTTCATGCGCATAACTGGTTCACTTTATAAATAATCGGCGCAAGACTACCTATGAAAAACCGAGTGGAGGCTCTCTGATGTAGGCAGTGAGCTAAAAAATGCTGAGAACCTATGGTCTAGAGCAGGGGTCTCCAAACTACGGCCCGAGGGCCACTTCCGGCCCGCGGGGAGCTAGCATACTTGAAAACTCCTTTTAGAGAACATATTTTTTATAGCAAATTAAATTTAGTTTACTGAAGTGTTCTAATTTTATGTTGAATAATTATTAATATGACATCTACATTGATATGGTCATGGGCTAACTACTCATAACATTGTTGTAGGCTTATTGTTTTTGTGATAAGTTGGATAAAGAAACACAGAATTGTAATGAGTAAAGACATGTATAATATGCAGAAAATTTAACTTCAGTATATAATAACTAACAAATTATTGAAATGAATCCAACTAACATTTTATACATTTTAAATAAAAACATAACTTATAACAAGCATAATGACATATGAAATACTAATGAGATTTATGTAATTGAGATTTTCCACTGACAATAGTTTGTAGTTGTGGACTAATTTTACTTGTACCAATTATTAAAAGAGATTTAAGATGCTCATCAGTTAATTTAGATCTGTAAACATTTTTTGTGTACTTCATTTTGGAGAAGGTCTTCTCACACAAATAAGTAGTACCAAAAACAGAAAACAGACCACGAACAAATTTATGCAAATTATCAAATTGTGTCAGTGGAAGACTCTTATAAAATTCCAACAAAGATGAGTTTTGATATTTGTTCTTAATTATATCACTGCACTGTAGATCAATCATTTCCATTTGAAGTTCCGGGGCTAGGGTTTCAATGTCAGTATCAAAAGGATTCTGAAAATTCTTAATTTGATTCGCAATGGCATCAAAGTCCGAGAAACGAGTATCAAAATTTATTTTCAAAGCACTCAAAGTTTCGATTGCAAAATCGATAGGAAACTCAGTCTCAGTGGTGTGGCTGAATATTTCACATGTTTTAAAATGTGAAAAACATTTACTTCGTAGTTGTGATTGAAACAGTATCAATTTCTTCCGGAATGATTTGATATTAGTGTATAAATCAGGAAAATGCTGGTTTTCTCCTTGCAATCCCAAGTTCAGTTCGTTCACATGTTTTGTCAAATAAACATAGAATGCTAACTTCCACTGCCATGCGTTGTTTTGTAATTCAGTAAGAGGGCGATGCTTTTCATTCAAAAAAATTTCGATCACCGCTCGAAGTTCAAAAAAGCGCTGAAGGACTTTCCCACAATTAAGCCAACGTACGGCAGTATGATAAGGTAAGTCATTTTCTCCAATCTCTGCAATAAATTGTCGGAATTGTCGGAGATTCAGCCCAAAAGATCTGATAAAATTAACAGTTGATATGATTGGTTTCAGAGCTTCAGACATATCCAAACATTTTCCGCACAAAGACTGTTGATGAATGATACAATGTAAGACAAATGGTTTTGAACCACCGTAATTTTCTACAGCCTTTGTTTCATAATGACGTTTAATGTTATATTCTTTGAGAACGGCTATGTTTTCATTGCAAATCAAACATAGCGCCTTGTTACTGGACTCAATTACGAAATACTGAATGTTCCACTGATCTTTGAATTTTCTGCATTCACTATCAATTTTTCGCTTCTTTTCCATACTACTAAATCACACACAAAAGCAACAATTCAAATCAAAATACTGTTACAAAGATGTCTTAAACTTAAACACGTTTTAAGGAGGTACGCGTTTTAACGCACTATTTTATTTCACAACAGTGTCATAAGAACTGACTTGTGGTTGCGCCACTAGCCTTCTTATATATTCCAATTACTGCCATCTAGAAGTGAGTGGAACTTTCTCGAACCAACGAGATTATTCTGTACGTGCTATTAGCGCCATCTGTTAGCGATAGAAGGTACTACCTATTTCCGCTTGTGTCCACCAGATGTCGTGTCACGTCACTCCTCATGGCTCGTACTCTACGACTAATCTAGAAATTACAGATAATGACAGGAAAATTAATAATATGCAGTGTTGCCGTTTTGCTGACTTTAGTCCGATTTGCAGCCTTTTTTAAACGTTGTGTACTTTTTCGGACTTTTTTTTTCATCATTGGACTATTTCACTTTTTACCACCGGCAACAATGATAATATGGTTTTGGCCCTCGGAACTTACTGGAGTAATCAGTATGGCCCTAAGGCTGGAAAGTTTGGAGACCCCTGGTCTAGAGCAGTGGTTTCCAACTGGCTGCCCGGGGGTCGCATCCGGCCAGCGAAGCTTTTTTTTGTGCCCCGCGAACTGAAATATATTACTTGTCATTTTTTTGCGGACAATTTTCGTAGAAAATCTGTATATGTTTAAAATACTTTTCTCGTTAATAAAAGTCTAATTTCTTCGTTTCTGTGAAATTTAACATACCAACGGTGCAAAAAAATTTATTTCTCAGGTTTTGCATTCAAGAAAATTTTTATTCAAATACAAAAATAATCCTGTATGTTGCTCTTTTTCATTTAATTTTTTTGTATTTTGTGAATATAATTTAGCATGTGCGAATCAGATATTTTCTTCAAGAAATTCTCCGATTTAACTTTTTAGAACCACTCATTTTGGACGAAAATATTTACACATACATTTGTAAATCTTAAATTTAAAATGTAAATATCTATTCTCTGGTGGTTGCAGCAGACAAACCTCAATTTTCTCATTGAACATTTTGTGTGCTACTATGTAAGTTTTAATACCAACCTTTTTGGAGTTTTATATCTTAACAATTAGATATCTGTTGCACATTAATTGTTTAATACATAGGTGCACATTAAATTTATTGTAGCTCGAAATTTTTTAATATGCAATTAAATATTTTTAAAAATCTACTTATTTTAATTTGTAATTCAATACTTTTGTTTTGCACAACTTTCAAAAAATCTGACAGCAATATTTAATGCTCCTTCAAACATGAAAGAGTCCTATATAAAATTTTGATAAAATTGCGGCCATACATTTGATTTGTGTTTTTGATTGTGGCCTCCGGCCTCATGTAAGTTGGAAACCCCCGATCTAGATCAAGGAAACACTTGCTGCTGTGAGGCATCAGACGCAATTCGTGTTGATGCTCGGACACAGGGGCATTTGGTGTCCATTAATGGACCTAGGAAGATTTGTACCACTGAAATTTAGCGGTGTTTTCTTAACTATATAAACGTTAAACGTAGTTAAATATATAATACCAAGAAACAGAAGCGGTAAAATATTATTTGATTAAAAACTTAACTTCAAAAACTTATCAATAGCCAATACTATTCGACATATATCTAGTTCTCAAAAAGAGGTGCCCATTTTCAAAATTTGCCATACTTGAATGAGAAGAAACGAGAGTGATTTTAAAGATTAAACGCTAAGTTACCTACGAAAAACGGAAGAATAAAGGTGAGAAACAAAACAAGAAAATTTACAATGGCCCAGAGAGGCAAATCAAGATAAAATGCATTTTCACGCTCCATGGAGAGGAGCTGAGGAACTAATATTAACAAGGGAATCGTCATAGATATG
Source organism: Parasteatoda tepidariorum (assembly GCF_982258835.1). Taxonomy (NCBI): domain Eukaryota; kingdom Metazoa; phylum Arthropoda; class Arachnida; order Araneae; family Theridiidae; genus Parasteatoda; species Parasteatoda tepidariorum. The sequence continues at coordinate 22,166,536 of NC_141759.1, read as the reverse complement.
AATTAAACAAGACACTTGCTTTATTCATATGAATTCATTCACCATTCACTTTTGTTTATTCTCATTCACATTTGGCACGCCTATTTTTGATCTCTTGAAACTTGTCGACTGTTATTTTCTGTTGATATATTTTTGGAGGAAGTTTTTAATCGGGTTAAATGTGTCTCAAGAATTGTTACACTACAAACTATAAAAAAAAGACAGCGACAACAGTCCTTTTGCTACATGTAGACCACTGATCAGAGCTACAGTTATTCACAAATGGAAGTCTAAATTAAAAGTGATAAATAATTTATCATGGATTTTTAAAGAATACCGACAACGGCCTTAGAAAGGGTTAAACACACATTTTTACTTATGTTTATTTTTTTTTTCAAAGCCGGTTATTGAGCGATAATGTTTTTTTTTTCAAGCACGCATTTCGAGATATACAGCATTTATCGAGAGTTTAAACCGAATGGATATATATGAGAGGCATCATGAATAAAACAAAAACCGATCAAACTTATTTGATGCAATTTAAGAAATATAATAAAACTATGTTTAACTTTCCTTCTGTGTAAACTAAACGATTTAATGTGTCACAGTGAATAGCAAGATCAGGAAATAAATATTGATTTTCTCTTAGTAACTGTTCTAAGCCACCAATTCAGGGTAATTTTTTTGCTAGACATAAAAGTAATAGTTTCATAAACTCTTCAGTGTTTTCATTATTAAAAAAATGCAGGCGTCAAAAGCAAATTTAGATACGTCATAATATGGTAGCTTTTCCTTAATGCTAGCTTTTTCTGTTTTGACTGGAATTCGACTGGAAAATGGACTATAGATTAGCTTTCGCGTTTTGTTTTTTAATACTTGAGTTTCGAAGTAAGTAGAAAATATTTAAATTGTATTATTAAACTATTTTTTTCTGTGTTGCAAATATCGATTACTATTTTGGATGTTATCAATTCTTTCAAAACTCTTTTTTTCTTCCCTTTTTTTTTTTTTTTAAAAAAAAAGATTTGTGAAGGGCACAGTAAAACACGATTTTTTTTTTTTAATATTAATCTTTCGCTCTGCATTATAAATGTTGGTTGCTCTCGTGGATGTTTACTAATTGTTTCGTTAATCATTTATTTTTACTGATTCGAAAAGGACATAGCAAGACACATAAAAGGAAAATTTTACCCATTCGGAATATGGATGTTTTTCACGTGCGCACACTTTTTGTTTAGATCAATTTAAGCACCATAATCTCGACTAAAGAGATATAAGAGATTGAAAAAAATTAGTCAAACATGAGCATTAATAAAAGACATCACAACAAGTTCAAATAAAAAAGTACATAATTTGTCAATTGGGTCACTTTAAGAAGAAGATCACGGATATCCAAACATGTGAACTGTGACGTTCGCTCAAGCCGATCAGATAATATGATATAATGCCGATAAGCAATATGATGTGTAAAATTTGACCTCAGTTTCTCCACATAAGTTGGAATGATAATCAACGTAAAATTAATTAAATACAGCACATCGAGTTTATTGAAATAAAATTCTTCTTCGTTTACGTCCTTTGCTTAGCTTAGACTTAATATTTGCTTCTGTATTTTCTTGTAACCATGATATATTTTTGTTTTGAGTATGAATGCATAGTTAGTTTGTTTATGTTCGGCATGGCTTCGTGTCTGTCTATGTCAGTGGTTCCCAACCTTTTGTGGACCATCGCCCCCCTCTTGGGATTGGCTAACACATATCGCCCCTTTCTCTTTTTGATCAAAAAACCATTCATTGTTGCTTGTGAGCAACCAAACACTGAAAATATGCTAAGTAAGTTATTTGATTTTAATTTAAATTGTAATGCAAATAAGGAGGCACATTTATCCTGTCATCTTTATTAATTACAAAAAAATCTGCATCTTTCTTTTTTCAAAAAAAAAAAAAAAAATGACATTTAAAACGGAATAATCAAAACAAAAGTAAATTTTTTTAAATTCATATTTTAATGTAATCAAGAAAAAGTTAAAACGTTAACAACTAAAATTTGAGAAAAAAAAATGAAGAGTGAGAAAGTACATTTTTACCACTTCATTGACTGCCATGTGCTTGATGTATTTCAAGTTAAAACTTGAATGTCTGGTTTTATGCTCGTCAGATTTAAACGCGGGTCTCCTTTGAAGCAAATGTCCAACCTATCCCTTTGATTTGTAAGCAGCTGGAAACAGAACTAAATCCTCTCTCCACTAAATATGTTGACGGGAACGAGATGAGAAGCGGCTCAGTTTGTTTCCACAATTGTGGATAAGCGTCCATAAGCTTTACCCAAGCTAACTCGTAACCGTATTTTTTAAAGACGACCTTAGCCTCAGTTATACAGGGTGTCTATAAAAGAACTCCGGGGTTTTGAGGCAAAATATTTTAATGAAATAAAAAACATACATACATGTTTTATACATGACTGAAAAGCTTACATTTTCAAGTTTTTTTTAACACTTAGTAAAGTTCTATATGAGCCCCGTTAGTGGCACGGCAGACGTCTAAACGGTATTCTACCTCTTCCCATGTCCTGGCGAGCATGTCTGGGGGGACGGTTGCCACACAATTGACTATTCGTTCCCTGAGATGTTGAACATCACGAATTTTCTCTGCATACACAAGATTCTTGATATGCCCCCAGAAGAAAAAATCCAACGGAGTCAGATCAGGGCTCCTTGGAGGCCATGGAATAGGCCCCTCCCTTCCGATCCACCTGTTGCCGAGCCGAACGTCCAATGCCTCAAGCACACGTAAACTGAAGTGTGGCGGGGCCCCATCTTGTTGAAATAACACATTGAGCCTTTTGTTGCGGAGTCGCCATCATTTCAAATTTCGCGACGTCATTTCAAGGTCAATGCCCTGCAGCGCCGCCAACAGTAGATACAAACATTCCCAATTGGTATGAGTAAAACTTTTTGAGCTACTCTTTTCAGAGAAATCGACTAAATTTTGCTATCTTTTATAGTTAGTGAGATATGAATTTTTAAAACCCCGGAGTTCTTTTATAGACACCCTGTATTTCAAATCTAAAAACCCAGTTTACAAAGCGGAAGCGAGCTTATCCACAACTTCAAAAGAGAAAGGATCGAAAATCCAATCCGAAATTTCTAATTTCATCTAATCTTTAAATCTTGATTCCATAACTGATCAAGGTGATCAATAGAAAATAAGATTTTATTTTCGAGAATCTCGATATCTGCCATTGAACACTTTTTAGGAGTTGGAAATTGCATTAGCTCTTTGCAACCAATATTTGACTTGTAGATATCAAACTTGGAGATGAATGAAGCCTTGATAATGTTAATTTTGTTTCCTTGAAGTTTTATGTTGATTTCCTTCATTTTTTCAAAACTATCAGTGAGGTACGCAGTTTCCAACTTGCGTTGCTTAAAACTCTCTCTTAAAGCAGGATCAGTGATGTCGAGAAACTCAGTAACCAAATCCAGCAATTCGAAGAAACGGCTCAGTTTCCTTTTGAAAGCCATCTCGCAGCTGTATGTAGGAGCAGGAATTCGAAATCTTCATCATTTTCACGGCAAAGTTCTCGGAACAAACGGCTATTACGAGAATTAACTTTTATTTTATTGATGCCAGAAATAACCAATTTTTCGCGGCCAAAAGTTGACGATGAATGACGTAATGAATGGTGAGATAACGTCCGGTACTTCTTTTTTAAGGTGACCCAGAAACCCAGTATGACAACCAGGCATGGTTCGAGCACCATCTGTTGCACAAGCACTTACATTTGTAAGGGAAATTTCTTTTTCCTCAAAATAGTCTTTGACCTATTTAAAAATCGACGATCCTTTTGCATCTGTGTTCAAAGTTCTTGTAAACAGCATTTCCTCGTTAATCTCCTTAATCTCATTTATGAATCTCACGTAAGCTAAAACAGCTTTGTTATCTATCACAGTTGATTCATCAATCTGCAACGCAAATTTACCTTCTTTCAAAAATCTGATGAGTTTTGATTCAACGTCGGCGGCCATCTCATCAATACGCCTGGAAAGAGTATTATTGCTCAGAGGAACAGAGTGACTTTTCAGATTTCCGCCTGCGATGCCAAAACGTATGACGAAAACGATCCTGCACTTGAATTTTTAACTATCATAATTCTTTGTCTGCACCAGAACCATAAGTGTCATATATATTTTCAATTTCTATCTCAAATAGCTTTTGTTATTAATATTATTAGCAATTTTTATCTTTTGAATACTCGTCGCCCCCTGATCGCCCCCCTAAGGATTATCGCCCCCTTGAGAAGCTATATCGCCCCCAGGTTGGGAACCACTGGTCTATGTGATAAGTAAAAAATATATAGTGAAAGAATTGCAATACTTGTGAAAGAATGTTTGTGAAAGCATATAAAGTGTGACACATAAGAGAATTGATACTTGATGGGCTTGATTTACTGAAAGTAAAATGTGAAAAACCGTTGCCAACTTGAAAAAAATGCCACATTTCAATAACCAATCAGGATCGTGGTACCCACACTACGTCACTTGCAGGTATTCCTTTTCTTGCAGTTGATTGTTTTCTAGACAGAGTTTTTTTTTTTTTATTTTCATCAGCGAGCATTTTTAAAGTTGTTTTTTTATTACATAATAATAATTTTAAATTACTTTTATGTTCTTTTTATGATTATCTTATTCAAATATACTGTCTCGGCGGCGCTGTTAATATAAATATGAATGCTGAAGAAAGACAAGAAATTTGGGAAGCCTTAAAAGCTGGAGTTGAAAACTAATACAGCCTATTGGACGAATGAAGGACAAATATCAATTGATGCAGTTTCTTCAACCATGAAGTGAAATGTTTAGCGTTTAGAAAAGTCTATCCAAAGAAGAAAAAAACATTTGACAAATGGGTAACCAGTAATCGCAATTATACGATCACAATGTTCTCTCTTTTGTGATCAATTGTAATTTCTTATAATTGTAATTTCTCTATTTTGAATTCAAATGCAGATCCCTGTTTTTATGTTTAATACTTGTTTGTGAAATAAGAGTGAATCAGTAGAGCCTTAGAGTGAATCAATTACAGAAATTTTTTTAAATAGCACATTAACTTTTACCTTTGTATTACAAATATAAGTCTTTATTTATTTACCTATATTAGATATAACTTTTCGGTATAAAGAGACAGCTACTAATAAAATTACTGAATTATAAAAATAGCAGCTTTCTAAAATCAAATTTCTCAGAACGAAATCATTGCTATATCAAAACATGCTAAAATCTTCCTTTAATAAAATTATTATCGCCGTATTGTGATATAAAATGTTTTACAAGACATTTTTTTTGTTAAAAAATAAGGATAAACAACACATTCTGGTCTGAATATTTAGGATTTTAAATTTTTTGACGTTTTAAAAGATGTGCAGCATATAAAGAACAAAAAAATCTTAGTTGCAAGTGTGTACTACACTTTCTTGGGAAAACTGAAGGTTTAGAGTTTAAAAGAATTTGAAACAGGGAACAGGAAGTGCAAAGGAACTCAAAGGAAAACTGTTTGTGAATAAATAACTGTTATAGTTACGTATAAAAAAAACTTATAAATTTTGCCTCTTAAGTTTATTCGGTAACACAAAATTTAGTGGCAAACCAATGATCGAATTATTTGCATTTGCATTTTTTTCATTAGGTGTCACAAATCTATCTGTGCCAAGCATATGCTTAGAAGTCATTACCGACAAACCAATGTTAAAATATTTGTGTGGAAAATTTCTGTCTTCCTTATTAGCAGTTGAAAACCAAAATGAACCAGGTATGTTCTAAAATTATTTTCAATTTCAAATTTGTACATAAAATGTTTGTTTGATTGAGTTATGTTTCTGATTAGGTGCCCCAAGCCATTCTGATCCAGGTATGTTCAAACATTATCTTCAATAGTAAGCCACTATTTTTTCCCTCACGTTTTATGCAGCAGAGAACATTTTCAATTACAATTCACTAAATTATTAAGCAAAATATTTGTGTGATCGAGTTATGTTTTTGATTAGGTGCCCCAAGCCATTCTGAGCCAGGTATGTTCAAACATTATCTTCAATAGTAAACCACTATTTTTTCCCTCACGTTTTATGCAGCAGAGAACATTTTCAATTACAATTCACTAAATTATTAAGCAAAATATTTGTGTGATCGAGTTATGTTTTTGATTAGGTGCCCCAAGCCATTCTGAGCCAGGTATGTTCAAACATTATCTTAGTAGTAAACCACTATTTTTTCCCCTCTGGTTTTATGCAGCAGATATTATTTTCAATGACATTTTACTAAATTATTAAACAAAATACTTGTGTGATTTTATCAGACAAGACAAGGATCAGAGTTAATAAAGTTTCAATCCTTTTGTCATGAATGTTGTAAACTGAACCATCTGACTTCTGGCCCATTGGTCATCTACACTGACGGTAGCAAGTTCGAAGACGGTAGAACAAGGAGTGGTGTTTTTGTCAACAGCAATGATAGTGAAGTCAGGATCAGTATCCGAAACCCTGACTATTGCTCAGTCTTTATATCTGATATCATAGCTATTGGAACTGCCCTTAATTATGCCCAGACAACTGATAATAATTGCATTTTGATATTGACCGATTGTAGGAGTGCTATTCAGTATTTCAAGAACTGGCCGGAAATATTTGATATTCCTGGCCAGGAGATTATGAGGCTTCTATCTGATCCCATCGCATGTCGGGGTACAGGGCAATGAGACAGCCGATGTGCTCGCAAAGAATGGCTTTTTTTTTCTTTCCTCCAAGCCCTGGGCATGTACCTAGGTTATAAAAAAAAACCCTTAACCATATAGCCCAGGACTTGGCCATTAATCCAGCTCCAGTGGCGTAGCGAGGGGGGAGCAAGGAGGGCATCATGCCCCGGGCGCTACTCACAGAGGGGCGCCAAATGGTCAGCAAAACAAAAAAAATTGTTGGATAATTTTTTATTTTAATTATAATTTATTTCTGGAAAATATATTTTAAATTTAGTGCCAGTGAAATATAATAAATGTTAATTCGTAAATAAAAAGGAACACTATCAAACTGTAATAATGTATTCATAATAGAAATGATGCGTCTTTTCTAATGTCAGGGCTGACTCAACCTGTGTCTGTCAGCACTTCCTTATGGCATCTACGCTGTGTGGTTACATATATTATCTCCAAATATTTGCAGTGTACAAGGTACAAACATCAGTGTACAAAGTGTTTGTATGTTTGTACAGTGTACAAAGTACAAACATTCTTTCTTTCAGAACACTATTTATTTTTATTTCTATAAACGCAAAGTAGCTTACGATCAACTTTATCATTAAAGTATGATCTCATTTAATGATGTTATTGATAAATTTGCTTCATCAAAAGCGGAAAATTTATACATAGTAATTAGTTTTATTAATGTATTATAATCATATTATTAAATATATGTATTTCCTTAGAGATAATAAATATTTACTTTCTTATTGTTTTAAAACTGCGTATTTTTAAAATATTTCTTTATAAATGTGTAAAATAAATAATAGGTATCTTTTGAAGTAATTCTAGATGATCATATACATTTCAAAATCTAGTCTTGTTTTCTCAACTAGATTTTTTGTTTCAAATTTAATGCCTAGCTTGAGCCTATGACTTTATTTATTTTACTTTATTTATTTATTACTTTGCGAGTATATTTTACTTATAATATTAGATGGTTTTCGAATGGGGGGGGGGGCGCTAAAAAGGTATTGTGCCCCGGGCGCGAGTTAAGCTCTCTACGGCACTGTCCAGCTCCACTCCAGCCTATATAACATGATATTTAAAAAAAAGAATTTTTTTTTTACTGAAAGTGTGGAATTTAAGACGATATAAGACAAAAAATATATATATATATACATGTGAAAGGGGAAATTATTAAAAAGAAATGAATAAAATAAATTAATAAGAAAGAAAGAGAAAAAAAATATAGCGTTAAAAAAAAAACTAATAGAGATGAAAGTGTTACTAGATATAGAGAAATCTTAATAAGTAAATATATATATATGTCTTTTTAGTAGGGATGTTTATAGACTTGATTGGATTGACGTAACTCTTTTAGTTCGTGCAAGTAAGTTGGGCAGGAAAGTGAGGAGGCTCTGTGATTACAGTCCAGATTTAAATTGGAGTCTTGGTTGGATGAGTGACAGTTTATGCAGAATTCTTCTTTTTCTGTGCAATTTTCGATACTATGACCCTTGTATCCGCACTTCTCACAACAACAGTATGACTCAGTACATGTGTTTTGGTGATGACCTATTGTCTGGCATTTTCTGCACCTTAATAAAACCAGTCTTTTTTTAATTGTGCAACATTGTAGACCAGCGTAGAAATAATTAAGATTCAAAAGCTTGATGGAGAGTTTTCTGTTGACTCTTATGATGATGTGTCTCTTAGAATTATCTCTTTTATGTGGGATTTCTTTGATCAGTTTGATGATGTCATAGGCAGGGTCGAAATTGCCATTGATTTTTATCAAGTCAATAATCTCAGTTTCTGTGAATGTGACATGTGTGTTAAGAAGAATTAAAGAAAACAACTTTACATCTTTGTCGTGATATTGGATGCCTGTCTTTTGTAAGGTTGAGAGGACCGTTTCCTTATGTTGATTGTTATGAAACGTTAGTTCTAGCATCTTGCTGTTTCTATAGACTTTTTTCACGGGCAGTTTAGATTCTTCCTGAATCAGTCTTTCCACAATATCAGTAGTGGAGCAGTCTTCTTGTGGTTTTACTATTACTGGTTTTGGTGGTATTGTTACTCGTGGAACATCAACATTGATAGAGGTAGTATTTTCTAATTTTTCGAGTCTTGCGTTGATGGTCTTTAGATTCTCTTCAATTTGATTTAGTGGGTTTGAGGAGTGAACATTTAATGAAAAGTCATCAAGTTTTATTCGTATGTAGTCAATTTTCTTGTCCAAAGATGTTTGGAAGTTTCTAGAGTTTATCAAGTCATGAGTTTCTTGTTCCGAAGTTATCTTCCTTATTTGTTGAATTGCGTTGATACAAGCTGATCGTGGTTCTTGCGGAAGGAATATTTTCTTATGATTGCTGTAGTTGATGTTTTTCTCTATTATTTGTAGAAGGCGTTCTATATCCGTTTTAGTCTGTGACATGATGGAGGTATTTTTGTTAGTAGAAGTTGGAGTATCACTGAGGATGCAGTCGTTGGTAACCGGAGAAGTATGTTCATAGACAGAAGTGAGATCAACGATTACTGAAGGTGATGTATTAGTATCAGGACATTGTGTGGTTTTATTATCTTTTCGATGAGAATTTTTTGATCTGGAAGGAGTTTCAGTGAGTGAGATATTATAGTCAACTCTTTGAAAGTTTTGTGTAGCTGTGCGTTGGGATCTTGTTGATCTTGCAGGATTTTGAAAATTGTCTGTAACTTGTGAATTAGCCATGAAAGAAGGTGGTCAATATGTAAGCAGAAAGGGTAAATAGAGGGCTTTAAAAACGTTAGTTAATGTAAAAATACAAATTTAAAAGAGTGGCAATGGTGAGTCAAAGCCTGGCCTCTGTGAAAGCCCAGAGTAGAAGTTAATTGAGAACCGATGCTCCATTGATAAGGTATGTCACCGCCAGAGAAAAGAGGCGTGGGAGGATAAATACGTATTAGATGTGCTGAAAACCTGATAGAATGCAGGAAACAATGAAGGCGGCGCTAGGCAGAGTGAGGAAACTTAATTGGTTGAAGCAGAATGATCAGTCATTAATGGATGCACTGGCTATGGCATACAATTACTAAAAGTTGCCTAAGGAAAATTTAACTGGAAACAAATAAGATAATTTAAGACAGTTAACTATATATCAAATTTAGTGCTTTTTTTTTTTTTTTTCTTTCCTCCAAGCCCTGAGCATGTACCTAGGTTATGAAAACCCTTAACCATATAGCCCAGGACTTGGCCGCTGGTCCAGCTCCACTCCAGCCTAAATAACATACAATTTAAAAAATTTAAAAATTAAAAAAAAAATAGATTTTACTGAAAGTGTGGAATTTAGGATGAAATAAGACCAAAAAAAAAATATTATACATGTAAAATGGGAAGTTATTAAAATTTTAATAGATAGTCATTATCCGCTAAGAAGTTCATAACTGTTATTAATCTTTTGTTTAAGGTATTGTTTGTAATAAAAGTTTTCTGCCAAATTTCTAAATTAGTTGGGCTAGGTTGACGACTGTGCCAGGAGACAGTGTAGGAGCAACTAGTGAGATAATGTTCAGGCGAACCTTGTTGGCCGCAGGTGCAAAGATCAGTATCTGTTATATGCAGGTAATTAAAGAATGTTGGGAATGGTCCATGACCCGTCAAGAACCAGATGACTTGTTTTGGAGGAATTGTTTTAAAAAAAGTAACATTGTTAATAATTTTGAATAGACGTCTGCCTCTGTCTGAATTATTCCATTGAAATTGCCATTTTGTTAGAAGAGAATCTTTAATACGTCGTTTAAGATATGAAACTGGAAGTGGGTATACATAATTTTTTGGTTGTCTCGTAGATTGTTTAGCTAAATCATCTGCTTTTTCGTTACCTACTCTATTGCTGTGTGCTTTAATCCAGGAAATTTGAATTGATGTGTGTTGTAGTTCTTGTTGAATATCAAAAGAAATTCTATTATTTGTGTCAAAATCAAGTATTGATGATATTGATGATTTTGAGTCTGACCAGATTACATAAATATCGTTATTATTGAAGTTTTTAGTGCTCTTAATGTATTTAATACATTCAAAGATTGCCAACTGTTCTGCTTGAAAGACCGAATTTTCCCTGTCTAATGTGTAGCTTTGTGAATGTGTAATATTGAGGAAAGCGAAAGCTGTGCCTGTGTTTGTCTTCGAGCCATCTGTAAAATAGTTTGTTTTTCTGTTAAAATCAAAATTATTCTGTTCTACTAAAGTTATTTTGTTAATTAAGTGAAAAGAAGGATGGCGATGTGGTATTTTTAGCTTTTTCTCATAGTCTAGTGTATTATACCTTATATTATTAAAATTGGCATCTTTTTGGAGGTGAGTTACGGTTGTTGAACAAGATATTGACATAATCTGTTCTGCGAGAGGAGGAATATTTGTTAGTACTTGAAGTGCTGCCGTTGGGGTAGAATAATATGCTCTACTCATGTTTAAAAGAAATTTTCTTTGAATAGATTGTAAAGAGCGATAAATACGTGGAGAGATATTCGTAGCCCATAGGCTGCAACCATGAGCTAATGCGGGAATTATTACTGTATTGTATATTAATTTTCTCGCTTTTTGGTTGATACCCCATGATTTTTGGTTGATTTTTTGAAGCGAATTTAATAATGTTTTAGATTTTTGTTTTAAAAGATTAATGTGAGAACCCCAGTTTAATTTTTTGTCAATTACTACTCCTAGATATTTAAAATGATTAGAATGTTTAATTTTAATATTGTTGATTTTAAATATTGCACTGCGATCTGTGTTATAAAAGTGGATGTAAACTGTTTTTTCTATAGAAAGATTTAGAGCATTTTGAATTAGCCATGTGTGAATTTCATTAAGGGAATTATTTGTAATCTCTTCCAAATTTCTCCTTGAGTTGGCAAAAGTCAGTATAATCAGATCGTCTGCAAAAGCTTGGATCATATAATTTTCAGAATGTATGTTAAGCAAACTATTGATAGTAAGATTCCATGCTGTAGGACCAATACATGACCCCTGGGGACAACCTTTTGAAATGTTTTTAGTTACGTAACCTTGATCTGTTGAAACAATTGCTTGTCTATTTGTGTTTATACTTTCTATGAAAAGGCAAAGATTAGAGGGAATATGATGTTTTGACAACTCATGATTAATTATACTATATTGAATGTTGTCAAAAGCACTTTTAATATCTAAAGATATAGCTGCAACGTGTTTGTAATTATTTTTTAGGTGTGTTAAATTATCTTTAAAATTATCCAAAGCTAAATGGACTGACTTGCCGAATCTGAAACCGTATTGAAAATCTGAAAGGGCGTTTACATTTTCCAAATGAAAATTTAGTCTTTTAATAATAAGTTTTTCCAGAAATTTACCCAAGCAAGGTAGAAGGGTGATTGGGCGATAAGATGTTAAATGCTTTGGATCTTTGCCCTTTTTTAGAAAAAGTAAAACCTGACCTTTCTTAAAATGATCTGGAAAATAATTTAGAGCAAGACATTTGTTGAAAAATTTAAGTATTAAAGTACTGAAAAATGAGAATAAAATTTTAACTACAATGTAATCTATTCCATCGATGCCGGGTGCTTTTTTGCTGTTAAGAGACTTAATTAGGCGTTGTAACTCATTGTGTGTGAATGGGGGATCCGGTGTGTTATTACTGTAAATTAATGGACGTGTAGGAATAATATTATCGTCAGGATAAAGATTTTTGAGAATGCTGTTTGCTTCGTCAAGTTGAGAATTGTTGTTGTATATATTTGTGAGTATTGTTGGATATGAATTTGTTCTAAATGTAGATTTATAATGGGCACCGTAAATATTCTTAGTGTTTTCGCAAAGAATCTGCCAACTTTTATATTTAGCTTGTATAATATGTTTTTTATACTCTGCTCTTTTTTTCTTATAAATTGTTTTATATTTATTAATAATCTCTGTATCATTTGATCGTTGAAAGCGTCTTTTAATTGCTTGAAGTTCTTTTTTGTAAATTGTTAACTGTGTTGTCCACCAAGTGGCATTTGTTGGACGATGAAAAAGTTTAGTTTTGTAAGTTTGTTGACAACTTATAAAAATTTTATTAATTAAGTTATTCGTAAAACTGTTTAGGTCTGAATGATTTTGTATTGTATTTAAATCATCTATTAGGTCTAGGTTAAAAGTTGAAAAAACTTTTCTGAACTTATTGTGATTTCCGTATTTCGTTTTGAATCGCGTGAATGAGGAAAAAGAGAATGTGTTATTTACTTGGATTAATATGTACTTATGGTCAGAATTACTGTTTATATCCATTACATTCCATGTTGTGGATGTTAAAACATCTAGATTATTTGTTAAAGTAAGATCAGGAAATGATGAAGTTAAGGAGGTTACAAATGTCGGTGTCGCGGGCTGGGTATTAAGAATTTTCAAATCATTAGATGTTATGAAATCCAGTAAAGCATCGCCCCTGGCATCACTGTTGTTATATCCCCAGAAGTCATGATGAGCATTAAAATCCCCACATATTAGAGTAGGTGAATTATAAAAATTTTTGTTGCTGTAATAGATTAAATCCTTCATTAAATTTATTTCGTTATTACTTGGAGAGTTATAAAAAGAGATTAATATTAATGGAGAATTATTTGATGAATTTATCGAAATCGAAACTGGATTTTGTAGGATATCTAACTGTAGAGGAGTTATTGTTTTATTTGGTATGAATATACCACTTTTACCATCTGCCGACACGAAAAGTTTCCAAAAGCTTGGGTATCCTATTATTGTTCCTTTAGGAGAATATGGTTCTTGAAAACAAACTATATCGATCCCGTGCTCAACAACCGTTTTTTGCAATAAAAAGATAGCTGCTTTGCACCTTTGAAGATTAATTTGTAGAATGTTAAGTCCGTCAAGATTTGTTGATATAGTATACTGTTTTATATCATTGTTAAATTGATTAAGCATTACTAAATGAAATTAAGTTGAAATGCTTAGAAACTAAAGTTTAAACAAGAATGAAAGTTGCCTTAAAAATTTAAAAATAAATAAAATGAGGAAAAGTAAGAAATGGAAAGAAAAAAAATATGGAATGTAAAAAGAAATGAATAAAATAAGTTAATAAAAAAAAAAAAAAAAAAAAAAAAAAAAAAAAAAAATAGCGCTGAAAAAAAAAACTAATAGAGTTAAAAGTATCACTAGATATAGAGAAATGTTAACAAGCAAATATATATGTCTTTTTAGTAGGGATTTGTGTAGACTTGATTGGATTGACGTAGCTCTTTAAGTTCGTGCAGGTAAGTTGGGCAGGAAGGTGAGGAGGCTCTGTGATTACAGTCGAGATTTAAATTGGAGTCTTTGTTGGATGAGTGACAGTTTATACAGTATTCTTCTTTTTCCGTGCAATGTTCAATACTATGACCTTGGTATCCGCACTTCTCACAATAACAGTGTGACTCAATACATGTATTTTGGTGATGGCCTATTGTCTGGCATTTTCTGCATCTTAATAAGACCAGTCTTTTTTTAATTGTGCAACGTTGTAGTCCAGCATAGAAATAATTAAGATTCAAAAGCTTGATGGATAGTTTTCTGTTGACTCTTATAATAATATGTCTCTTAGAATTATCTCTTTTATGTGGGATTTCTTTGGTCAGTTTGATGATATCGTAGGCAGGATCGAAATTGCCATTGATTTTTATCAAGTCAATAATCTCAGTTTCTGTGAATGTGGTAGGTGTGTTGAGAAGAATTAGAGAGAACAACTTTACGTCTTTGTCGTGATATTGGATGCCTGTCTTTTGTAAGGTTGAGAGGACCGTTTCTTTATGCTGATTGTTATGAAACTTTAGTTCTAGCATCTTGCTGTTTCTGTAGACTTTTTTCACGGGCAGTTTAGGTTCTTCCTGAATCAGCCTTTCCACGATATCAGTTGTGGAGCAGTCTTTTTGTGGTCTTACTATTATTGGTTTTGGTGGTATTATTACTCGTGGAACATCAACATTGATAGAGGTGGTATTTTCTAATTTTTCGAGTCTTGCGTTGATGGTCCTTAGATTCTCTTCAATTTGATTTAGTGGGTTTGAGGAGTGAACATTTAATGAAAAGTCAGCAAGTTTTATTCGTATGTCGTCAATTTTCTTGTCTAAGGATGTTTGGAAGTTTCTAGAGTTTATCAAGTCATGAGTTTCTTGTTCCGAAGTTATCTTCCTTATTTGTTGAATTGCGTTGATACAAGCAGATCGTGGTTCCTGCGGAAGGAATATTTTCTTATGATAGCTGTAGTTGACGTTTTTCTCTATTATTTGCAGAAGGCGCTCGATATCCTTTTTAGTCTGTGACATGATGGAGGTATTTTTGTTGGTAGAAGTTGGAGTATCACTGATGATGTAGTCGTTGGTTACCGGAGAAGTATGTTCATAGACAGAAGTGAGATCAACGATTACTGAAGGTGATGTATTAGTATCAGGACATTGTATGATTTTATTATCTTTTCGATGAGAATTTTTTGGTCTGGAAGGAGTTTCTGTGAGTGAGATATTGTAGTCAATTCTTTGAAAGGTTTGTGTAACTCTGCGTTGGGATCTTGTTGATCTTGCAGGATTTTAACAATTGTCTGTAACTTGTGAATTAGCCATGAAAGAAGGTAGTCAATATATAAGCAGAGATTTTTGTCAGTCAATGCGTAGAGTCAATACGTCAGAGGAAAATGACGTTTCGAGAAACTAAAGTATTAGTTACCAATTTTTTAATTTTTTATTTTAAATGGCGAGGGTGAGTCCCAACCAGTTACCCAGAAAAAATTATTCCAAGAAAGATGTAAAAATTTTTATTTAAAAATTTGATTTGATGTGATGCTCCATTGATGCTAGTGTGCGCCGATGCCAGTGATTCAAAGATTAGTGAAACAGTCGAAAATTATGATAACACTGCATTAAGTGCATAAAAACAAGTTATGAGGAAATCGTGGGGTATTTACGCTTAATGGCAGCGCTAGGCTGAATGAAAACATGAGCGAAAACAATAAAGTATTGCTTATGTGAATTAAGATATATTGTTTAGGCTAAAAAACCTATCAGCCTAGTTTAAGAAATCTACCATCGTGTCATTAAATTGTAAATTTATGATTGTCCAAGAGAATTACAGCAATGAAACTGTAAACGCAATAAATAAAGAAAAACGTTATAGCGGCGCTAGGCAGAGACAAAAATATTAAGATCATTACATTATCAATGTTAATTAATATGATAATTGCAAGAACTAAAGCATTAATAGAAATACACTAAACAAAAAACTAATATAGTCGAAGACGAAGCTAGACAGTGCTAGACAATCCTAGTTAATTGATACAAACTATGATAACTAATATTGAGCCACTGGCAACAGCACACAAAACATGAGAATAAATGAAAACCAAAATATGTATCGGTTAAAATAAAATAAAAGAAAGATCAATAACTATACTGAAGATAGATAAGAAGAAGAAATAAAGAGGAATTACAATGGGCCATGGAGTGTTACAGCTATGTAAATAATTACTTTAAGGTGATAGGTCATCGCTGTGCTAATGAAACATAATCAAACTTAATGATATAAATTAAAGTGGTGAGAGTAAATATGGCAATTTATTAATTAGTACCGGTCTTGAATAGTTGGCCTGAAGCTGTCTATCATTGAGTTGATTCTATATATCAATCATTTGATTGGGAAAAAGAATACTAATTGACCATAAGTTATGTAAAAAAATACATGAAAGACTTAGGTCGTAATTAAAGTACACACAATACGTAATTTAAGAAAAAAAAACAAAAAAAAACATGTGATTAAACTACTATTAGAAAATATGAATAGCCCTAACATATGTAAAATGATAATAAAAATGCATTGGAATAATGTATGTACAATAAGAAAGGAAAAAATATTAAAGAATTGTAAACTCTGACTTTAATATTAACTGAATACAACATGGAATTGGAAAAGATATAGAGCAGCATAAGGTCTAATTTATAGAAATTTAATAAAAGAACGTGGATGGCACGTGATTAAACGCAGTTAACTGTATCTGAAATCATGAAGTTTGTTTACAAATTGCTATGGAGAATAGAACACCGTTAACATTGAAAAGTGAAGTCTCTATAAAAATCTATGAAAAATCAAGGGATGGGAGAAAATTAAAAAACAGGATTTCGGGCAATAAAGGACATTTAGGGGAACAACAAATATAAAAAATAGATTGAAGCGAGAACAATAAGACATTAATTACAATGACCAAAGTCAGAGTTTACAAATGGTAAAATTTAACACAGCGATAGCCTATTCACATTTACGACACTTTTAAAATGATATTGAAATAAAGAGTACCAAATTTAGTGCTAAATAGATAAGATGCAACAGTAGATAACAACTGGTACTAGGCCGGGAAAAGTCATATCAATAAATGTACTAATAGAGAGAGGATAGGCCATCGCTATGTTAACAAACAATTTCTAAGTGCTTAAAAATGGTGAGAGTGAACAAACCGAAGTATTAATAAGTACTACTGTTGATGAGTTGACCTGGGTATTCCATTGGTTGTTAGTATCCAAAATCTTCCGGTAGGCTGATGCAAAATATTGCTAGATGGCCTTAAGCTATAAATGAGTATGTAAATCTAACTTGAGCATTGTTATTTGAGAAAAAAAATATTGTAAAAATGCAAAGAAAAATCAAAATAAAGCACTCGGAGACAATATTAACAATAATATAATGATACATAATTAAAAAAAAACAACGCTTAGAGATAAATAAAATGGCCCTAATCTATGTAAAAAGAAATATAAATGAACTAAGACAGCAAATGTATGATAGAATCAATATAATAAAGGTTCGTAAACAATGACTCTGGTATTAACTTAAAAACAGCATGGAATAGGAAAAGCTATTAAACTGAATAATGTCGATTATAAATTTAATTGATTAAAGAATTATGGATTTGGCGTGATTTAAAGCACTTAACTGTGTTTGCGATCATAGATATTGTTTGCATTTTGTTATGGGGAATAGAACACCATTAGCCTGGGAAAGTGATGTCTCTTTGAAATTTAATATAAAGTCAAAGGATGGGTGAAAAATTAAAAACAGGGTGACGGACAATTGAAAACATTTGAGGGACTAACATATAAAAAAATTAGATAGAAATAAAAACGTTAAGATAAAAATTTGAGTGTCCAAAGTCAGAGTTCACAAAATACTAATTTTAACATAGCGATAGCCTATACCTGGGAGCGTCAAAAAATTTAAAGATACTGATAATTAGAGTACCAGACCACCGGAAAATAAAAAGTTAATATATTTAAATAGAGAATCGCATGAAGGATTGAAATGAAATGCTTTAAATTTGAAAAAGAGTCGATAAGTTAATGAAAATTTAAGCCAAAGATAGCAATGATTACCACTTGCAGTGGATGACATGTTAAAATGGCGATCTGACACTCTAAGCCTAAATCAATGGAACATCGGGAATCTAAAACTTGAAAACGGAAAAAGAGGCCTCCCAGAGGCCGGAAAAGACTCACCAGGGATGACTTGGGGTGTTACGTGCTGTTTTTATTAAGAATTGGGTAGAACAGATAGATATTTAACGCTTTTATTAGCGATTTTTTGGAGCTCCGAATGAAGATGTTGCTTGTGTGGGAACTAGATCCCAACTCTCCGCCAAGAATGGCTGTGATCTTTCTATGGACTGTTTGAACCGTCTTACTCCCACTGAAATCCACTTACTGGGAAAACGTCGTTTGCTTCCAGTGGGCGCCGTACTACATCCCATCAGTGGTATGCTGGCAACAGCCCTGGCCGATCATTAACATGCTGCGGACCTCGGCCTTTCCAATCGGCCATGGCCAGATTTCGTAGTGGCCATCTTAAGTGTTCAAGGTATTAAAATGGGTAGAAGACTTTCCAACCTCTTTCCTACTCCAACCTGCTAGTCCTGATAACCTTCTTTTTTGCCTTGGTGCTTGTTTTAAGCAGCTGCTGGTTGATTGGGACTTTCTGCAGATATATGGGGAACTGACGCGACGGGGCCTACTGGACCTGGTCTAGGCTTTCCTTCTCCAGGGGGATATGTAACAACAACATGAATGTTGTAGCAACCCTATAAGGCAGTGGTAGGTATGACTTATTATTCATATAAGTCTTTATACCTAATTCACGTTTACGATATTTCCGCAGCAAATTAAATAAACATGTAATATGTGTATCAGTTTAACAGATGAGTCAAAATTGCTCAACTGTAAGAAGAAAATTTATGGAAACTCAGCATTATTTTAGGAAAATATACCACATTCTATTAATATATCGTTTCTCATTTCGGACTCAATGATATCCTTTTTATCCATGCAAGATTTGCATCGAATAAACATAGCTTCAGACGATAATTTTTTTTTTCATTTATTAGTACCACTAAAATTTAAAAAAGAATTTTATTAAAAAAACCTCATTACCTGCAGATCTGCAGAAGGTAATAATTCAACTGATCCGAAGCGTTTACAGAGATGCCAACTGCTCCGGACGCGACAAAATATTTTTAAAAAAAACGGTAAATAACTATAAAGTAAACTTTGCAAATATTTGACTACTTTTGTATGCTTTTTAAAAATTATAGCATGGCATACGTACTATAAAGTGGTGAATTATATAAGCCGAAGAATTATTGAGAAATAGTGGTGGATAAAAGTCTACTAAATTGAATTTAGTAAACCAAGAATCACAATTAATAAACTACCAATTTAAAATATATATTTGCTGTCCGGAGCAAGTTGGCATCTCTGCGTTTATAGAAATACCAACTGTTTCGGACGAGCCATAATAATTTAAAAAATGACGAACAACTACTAACTTATATTTGCAAATATTGGATTAAATTCGCTTACTTTTTAAACAGTGTGGCATGTTTTAACGGTTACAAGAGTTGCGAATTTTATAATCTCTTGAATTATTTAGAAATAGTGGTGGATAAAAACCTAACAAATTTAATTTATTAAATTAAGAATCATACATTAATAAACTACCACTTGAAAATATTTAATTTCTGTCCGAAGCAAGTTGGCATCTGTGCGTTTATTTACTTGTCAACCACCACAAATTCAGTTCTCAAATATATATCATGAATTTCTCCCTATAGCTTTTAAAGTCGAATTTGGGTTCATGCGCACAACTGGTTCACTTTTTAAAAGAACTGAAATAACATTTTGGCTGCATCTGCCACCGCTTGCTGACCTTTCACATAGGTCGCGAAAAGCAGCTGGCTGACAGCGTATAACATAATATAGAACTGTAAAATTTACACTCTTTTATGGAATTACAGGAAATTTATTCAAAATTTACTTAATTATTGTGATTCTTGGTTTAATAAATTCAATTTTGTATATTTTTATCCACCACTATTTTTAAACAATTTGTAGGCTTATAAAATTCACCTTTTTTTTGTCAGATATGTCATGAGAAAGTTTCTAAAAAAATAGCAAAATCCGTCTAATGTTTGCAAATTTAGTTTGTATTTATTTACTGTGGCCAGATGGGTAAGTTATGTAAAATTAGCGTGGCGCTCAACGTGTTAATCTGGTTAAATTCCACGCTACGAACTATGAAAAAACATAACGACAACAGTAGTTTTGCTATTTATAGACCACTGATCAGAGCTACAGTTTTTTACAAATGGGACCCTAAATTAAAAGTGATAAATAATTTACCATGAACATTAAAACTTGTGGTAAGAATTCTGACCACGGCCTTAGAATGGGTTAAACACACTTGTTTACTTATGTTTATTTTTTTAATGCCGATTATTGAACGATAGCGGTTTTTTTTCAAACACGCATTTCAAGATATACAGCATTAATAGAGAGCTTAAACCAAATGAATGTAGAAGAGTGGCATCATGAATAAAACAAAATTGATCAAACTTATTTGTTGCAATTTAATGGAAAAATATAATAAAACTAAGTTTAACCTTCCTTCTGTGTAAACTAAACGATTTAATGTTTCGCTGTGAATAGCAAACTCAGGAAACAAATAAACATTTACCCTTAGTAACTGTTGCAATTCACCAGTTCAGGATAATTTAATTTTGCTTGACATAAAATTAATAGTTTCATATACTCTTCAGTGTTTTTATTATAAAAACTGAAGGCGTCAAAAGCATGTTTAGATACGTCATAATATGGTACCATTACCTTCCTTAACTGCAGCTTTCTCTGTTTTGAAAGTTTATTATAAATTCGACTGGAAAATGGACTACAGATTAGCCTTCGCGTTTTGTTTTTTAATACTTCAGTTTCGAAGTAAGTTGAATTATTTAAATGGTATTATTACACAAATTTTTTTTTCTGCATTGCAAATGTGGATTACTGTTTTGGATGTTACTAATTTTTTCGCCAATATTTCGTGAGATTTGTGAAGAGCACAGTAAAACACTTAAGAAGAAATTTTTTAATAATAACCTTTCGTTTTTAAAATTTTTAATATTAATCTAATATTCATCATTATAAATGTAGGTTGCCCTCTTGGATGTTTACTAATTGTTTCGTTAATCATTTATTTTTAGTGATTCGAAATGGACGAAGTGAAGCACATAAGAAGGAAATTTTAGCCATTCGGAAGCTGTTTTAAACTTGCTTTTAGCATTTTTTAAACTTGCGTTCTAAGCTATATCCATTTTTTTTTTTGAAAACGATTTTAATATTTTCACTTCTTCCATTTCAACAAACATCTTTAAAAATCTTTCATACGTATAAAGAAAAAGATTTTAAATTTTGCCTTCAAGTTTATTCAGTTATACAAAATTTAGAGGAAACCCAATGATCGAATTATTTGTATTTGCATTTTTTTCATCAGGTGTAGCAAACCTATCTGTGCCAAGCATATGCTTGGACGTCAGTAACCAATATTAAAATATTTGTATGAAAAATTTCTATCTTCTTTATTAGCAGTAACGAGCGAAAATGAGGTAGTTATGTTAAAAAATTATTTTCAATTTCAAACTTGTATATAAAATGTTTGTGTGATCGATATATGCTGTTGATTAGGTGTCCCAGGTCATTCTGAGCCAGGTATGTTCAAGCATTATCTTGTGGTAAACCACTATTTTTTTCCTCAGGTGTTTCATGCAGCAGTGATTATTTTCAGTGACATTTTATTAAATTAGTATAAAAAATGTTTGTGTGATCGAGTTATTTTCTTTTAATTAGCTGTCCCAAGCCATTCTGAGCCAGGTATGCTTAAATATTATTGTCAAATATATGTTAAATATTATGCTTAAATATTATAGTCAATTAATATCAAAATATTTGTGTGATAGAGTAATTTTTTTTTATTTAGGTGTCTCAAGCCAATCTGAGCCAGGTATGTTAAATCATTAACACTGAAAAACCAGAATTAAAATACTTCTGAAGGAGATTTTTCTTATTTATTTCATTTTTCTTAGGTATCATAAAACAATATGATATGGGTAAGTCCAGAAATTAGTTTCGGTTTTGAATTAGTAACCAAAATATTTCAGTAACTGAGTAATTTTTTCCAATTAGGTGACCCAAGCAAAACTAACGAAATAGGTATGTTCAAACATTATCATTAGAGGCAAACCAGAATATATATATATATATATATATATATATATACATATATATATATATATATATATATATATATATATATATATATATATATATATATATATATATATATATATATATATATATATATATATATATATATATATATATATATATATATATATATATGTATATATATATATATATTCTTTTTTTCTTTTTTTAAGCATTCATTGCAGAAGAATCTGAGTCAGGTATGTTCAGAAATTATCTTTAGTTACAAATAAGTATCAGATTATTTGGGTCATAGAATTATTTATTTGTTTATTTCAGATGTCACAAATCACTCTGATTTAGGTGTGCGTAGATCTGTATAAAAAATATTTGTGTGATTAAGCTATATTTTGTATTGGGTGTCATAAACCATTATGAGCTTACAAATGTGTTCAGAAATCATCTTTAGAATATGCTTAGAAATAATTAGAAAAATCGATATTCAAGTATTTGTGTGAGAAATTTATTTCTGTGCTAATATCAAAACTCAATATCAGTCAGGTATGCTCAGCAATTTTCTTCAACCACAAACCAGCAACAAAATGTTTGAAAGAAAGGCGTTACAAATAAACGCCTCGTACAACTGAAAGCCTCCACGCCGTTTTTTACAGGTAGTCCGATCTGAGCACTATGAAGACATGCCAGTTTAGGAAAGAGCCATTTAGTGGAAAATTTAGTAAAAATAAAACCATGGTAGCAAATATATCTCTAAAATTTCGTTCAATTTATGAATATGTTTGGTTTGTCTTATTCACTTGTCAACCACTACAGATTCAATTCTCTAATATATATGATAAACTTCTCTCATTTACTTTTAAAAAAAAGGGGCCTCCCTGGCCGAGCGGTATCGTCGGTCCAAACGCTCTGTTAAGCGTGGAGGTAGCGGGTTCGAATCCCGCCGTAACCTTGGATGTATTCTTCGTGATGTCTCTCTCTGAATTGTTCTATCTGTATTTTCTACTTGACAATGACTTATAAGCCTATATTGAGCACACAAGTCAGCAAATGTATGTAATTTCAATAAAAACCAATAATACTTTCAAAAAAGGATTAGGTTTCATGCGCACAACTGGTTCACTTTTTAAATAGTCTGCGCAGACTTCTTTTAAAAACCCGTATGGAGACTTTCTGATGTAGGAGGTGATGAACAAACTCGTGTTTAGCAATTGTTCGTTTACTGTAAAAAAGTTAGTAGTTGGTTCACAATATGAACTGATAAAATATGATAAATAAAGCAAATTAGAGGGGATGGAGCACTCAGCGCCCAATGTGGTGACCTGGGTTTGATTCCCAGAGATGGTAGGTCAATACGAAGACCGCATCTGTCTCGCGCCGATCACAGTGATGACGTAAAATATCTTCAGTGGTAGACGGATCATGGTTTAGAGTTTCCTTGTAGTTAGGCTAATCATAGGAGGTGTTCATAGTTTTCCTTTCCATGTAACGCAAATATTGGTTAGTTCTATAAAAAAGTCCTCCATGAAGGCAGATTTCTCCCAATATTTGATCCGGTCGTTCTTTTGTCTTTTGGGTTGAATTCGAAATTAGAAGGCTGCGGAGTTGAGCATTGGTAGTCATAGATTCAAAATTTGGTTGGCTGCCCAGCGACGATAGTAAACTAAAGTAGATTTACCGTTTAATAAAGTTAATTGATAAAAATTGGTTTTCAGAGTTATGAAAAGTTGCACATCTATAAACCGTCACTACAGAGCTTTCGGAAATTAGACTTTTATTGTATAATTAAAAATAAGAGGTCTTTTTACAATATTAACTGATAAATATTATAAACAGAACAAATTTGTCTTATTATAAAGTTAATTAGCAAAAATAGATTTCCAGTTTATAGGTTTCTAGTTAATGGAACAGTTTCTTTCTTTCTTTTTTTTTCTTTCATTTTTTTTTCATTATGCATCCTTATCACGCATTGACAAATTTTTCTTTTTCAGTAAAATTAAAAATAAGAGGTCGCTTTACAATATTAACTGATAAATTTTATAAACGGAACAAATTTGTCGTATTATAAAGTTAATTAGCAAAAATAGATTTCCAGTTTATAGGTTTCTAGTTAATGGAACAGTTTCTTTCTTTCTTTTTTTTCTGTCATTTTTTTTTTATTATGCATCCTTATCACGTCTTGACAAATTTTTCTTTTTCAGTAAAATTAAAAATAAGAGGTCGCTTTACAATATTAACTGATAAAAAGTATTGTAAACATATCGTACAAAAGAGTTAATTAACAAAAAGGAGTTTTAATTTTGTAACTTTTTTTTTTCAGTCGGCATACCAATCCTATATTCGAAAATTATTACTCTACTGTATAA
Organism: Parasteatoda tepidariorum; assembly: GCF_982258835.1. Lineage (NCBI taxonomy): Eukaryota > Metazoa > Arthropoda > Arachnida > Araneae > Theridiidae > Parasteatoda > Parasteatoda tepidariorum. The sequence goes on along the minus strand of NC_141759.1, from coordinate 22,141,902 downwards.
CAAAAATTACAATGTCGTTTCCTAATGTCAAAAGATAAAAATATTATTAATAAAAAAGCATTCATACAATAAAATTATTTAGTTAAAAACGGATTTTAGTTCAGTGGTAATGCTGGGTTTTCATTTGAAGTCACTGCCATGAGCTCAGAAATTAATCTTTTACTGCAAAATTAAAAATCAGAGGACGTTTTACAAAATTAACTGATGAAAAGTAATTTAATTTACACAAATTACTCTTAAATATACATTTTTAACAAAAGATAACTTTTGTTGTTGTAACAGAGTTATTTTTCCTTAAGGTATCGAAGTTGAAGAGGGTATGTATAGATATTATCTTTTTCCTTTAAAAGTCAGAGAAAGAGACTGTTAGTTTCAGAGCATTGACACACAATTCCATACACAAACACTTATAGATGGTCAGAGATGACAATTTGCACAGCATTGGTAAATTAATATTTTCTAGTAGTAAAATTTTTTAATCTACTTTTAGTTTAGTATTTTTTAGTTTAAGTAATTTCACACCCACTAAATATATCAAAAAGTCCAAAGTACCATATAAAATGATACTTAGTTGTAGTTATTTTGTAGTGACACTTTAAAAAAAAAGTTAAACCTTATTCAAACAGTATTAAATTCGAAACCGATTTATTAGCACTTTTACAGATAACTTAGCATTTGGCTTCCCTGAATGTTAACAAACTATAATATAGGGGAGAGTCGGTTAGCCCCGCCCACCTAAGGAGTTTTGCTTATATTTCTGTATAATATTGAGTAATAATCAATATTTTTGTATGTTTCTCTTGTTTTACCATCTAGTTAAATAATGCAAAAAGAATAAACCAAAAAAAGAATAGTTTAACTTAAAAAAATAGAAATTTAAAAAAACATGTTTTTTAGCTCCTTTCAAGATGTGTCGGGTAGCCCCGCACAGTTACAAAAATTGGATTTTTTGGCTATTTTTTCAGGTGTAAATGAGAATGACCAATGTATCGACAATAGATAAACCTCATTTATCATTTTTATCACAAAATTATTTTATTTATTACATATTTATATACTTTTAGTGAATTCTATCATTTAATAACAACAAATGTCATGCTTTTTATCATTATTAATGTATATTAATATATTATAATATTAATATATATTTATATTAAATATTTAACGAAAATAATTTTATTTAAGTAACAATAATTAATAACAATAGTTGTTTTTCAATATAAACTTATTTGGTTGATCTCTTCTTATAAACTTAATATAAAATACTTTTTATAAAATTACAAATTCACTTTGTATTTTAATTGCATTCAAATGCTTCTGTAGATTGATTCGTTCACAAATAAGTAAGCAAATAGCTTATCATAATATTTATGATATCTTGATATTAAATTTAATTAGGATATATCAATTACATTTTAAAAATATTTAATTTGCATTTTTAAATACATAAATTTTTGCATTTTTAAATAGATAAATTTATGTTTCATATAATATTAAAACATATTGGTAATTGATATATCCAAATTAAATTTAATATCAAGAAATCATAAATATTATGATAAGCTATTTGCTTACTTATTTATTTTCACTCATTTGTTAACGAATCAATCTACAGAAGCATTTGAATGCAATCAAAATACAAAGTGAATTTGTAATTTTATAAGAAGTATTTTATATTATGTTTATAAGAAGAGATCAACCAAATAAGTTTATATTGAAAAACAACTATTGTTATTAATTATTGTTACTTAAATTAAATTATTTTCATTAAATATTTAATATAAATATATATTAATATTATAATATATTTATATACATTAATAATGATAAAAGGTATGACATTTGTTGTTATTAAATGATAGAATTCACTAAAAGTATATAAATATGTAATAAATAAGATAATTTTGTGATAAAAATGATAAATAAGGTTTATCTATTGTCAATACATTGGTCATTCTCATTTACACCTGAAAAAATAGCCAAAAAACACAATTTTTGTAACTGAGCGGGGCTACCCGAAATCCAATTTTTTTGTAAATTTGTAATTACTAGAACAATTTTTTTACATACAAACTTCTTTCTTTGTGCAAATTAAACTTAAGACTACATACTTTAATGCTGTATGTATAAAAAAAAATATTTTTTTAGTTTTAAAATGAAGTTTAATCGAAACATTCAATCAATTTTTCTTAATTTCATGACTTCTGTATTCAACATATTTTCAAAACTATTGCTTACCATGTTACCAGCTGCATAAATACTTGAAACTTTGAAAATAATCTTTTTTTAATATAACAATTAATGTCCGATGCCCCATTGACTTGAAAAAATATTCTATACACATGAAATTGACTGTGGGCGGGGGTACCCGCTGGGCGGTGCTACCCGACTCTCCCCTATATATTTTAATGTAATGGTAGTCGAAATCATTTTAAATCGCATTTATTTACACAAAAAATAAGAAGTAACGACAGGCCAGTGAACTCTCTTAACTTTTTTAGAATTTTTTTTTTTTTTTAGTTGAAAGTAAGTTCATAGGTGAAAGCGAGACGGAAAATGTGGTAGTGAAGCAATTTAAATTTTTACTTGTTTTAGGGAGGAGTTAATCTATTTTCCTTTTTAAACTTCTTTAATAATACCGATTTTATCTCCGAAACGAAGCAGTTTAATTTATATGCTATAATTGTAAAAAAATCTCAGTAGATACAAGTTTCTGGAAAAAAATACTAAAATTAATTGCCGTTCCTACCAGTTTTTGCTTTTTTCCGTCTTGGTACAAATACGCATTCAACCCTTGCTATGTTATTATTCTATCTTGTATAAAGTTGATTTAAATTTCACACCACTGCTTGTATATAATTCGAGAAGTTATATTACCCCTTTCATGGGCCGTTTATTTCTACAGAAAGTATATTAAAGTATTTTTGGAATTGAAACAAGAATGTTAATTGATATAAGAAACAAAGATCATGTGTAACGTCTAAGAAAATAATTTAAATTTTAATTCCATTTTTTTAGTGGTAGGTATATTTGTCACGACCTATTAGGAACATATTGCCTTTTATTTTTCGTTATTTATAATATAAATTTTATAAATTCAACAAACTTCGAAAGGAATTGGGTATAATATAAAAAAAAACACAACTACTTCCACTTAGTAGGAATAACATTTACCATCACGCAATGCTAAATTCTATGCCACTATCCACATAAATCAATTATTAATCAAAAATCGAATATCAATTACTTTTCTTTATAATGCAATAAAATCTGGCGAGCAGCTATTGAAACGATCAAACACTTCGTCTGTTTATTTGTGGCTTGAAGTTAGGCTCGCAGAAAATGCCGTTCATGGGCTAAATTTAGTAGGAATAACACAACCTGTGACGTAGGTTATAGTATACCCAATTATGTATTTTATAAGTTTTCCTAAACTTTTAAATGGTTACCAATTCTGTTCAAACGCATTTCAAGAAAGCTGAAGTTATTAACGAATGAAAACCTAAATTAAAAGTGGTAGAAAAATTCTTAATGGACATTAAAAATTATTGGTAAGTATTGGTATTGGTACCACGGCCTTAGAAAGGGTTAAATGCGATTTCACTCTCAACCTCTTGTGGTGAGGCCTTTAACACGTTCACGCCGGGGTGACCCAACGGTGGGTCATGCTAGATTGTCTCATCTTGGCAGCGCACCGGAGTAAAAACTGGTAACAATAAATTTCATTTTTTACTTTTTTTCCGGGAGCAGTAAAAATCTATAACAACCAATTGTTTTTAACGGATGCAAATTTTATATGGAATTGCTTCTTCGCCGTGATAAATTTCCTTACTGAGAATCGTTATTGTTGAGAATAGATTAATTCCTCCCGATTATTATCTAATATTGAAATAGTTCGTCTACCAGTATTTTCACTTTTCCCGGCGTGAACGTGTTAAAGTGTCTGCGAAATTATCATAAATTCCGTAAGTTTTAGATTTCAATTGTGTACCACTCTATAAAATATTTTGCAAAAAGCGTAGTTAACTGCTGTCTGGAATAACTGTTAAAACTTTGCTACAATAAATTTAAAAATTAAATCTTAAGGAAAATTAACATGAAATTTTTTTAGATAACAGAATTTTATTAATACCATTATAAAATGGATTTATTTTCGTTTGGTCTATGCATAATTTTAAAAGTTTACTATACATTTCAGGTTTTCTAGAGGTAAGGACTGATAATTTAAATTTTCAGTTGAATCCAGCTTATTGTTCTTTTGAAATGAAAATTTATAATATTTTTGAGTTTGTATGGTTAAAATAGAGTAAATAATAACAATTTATTTAAAAACCAGAACAGACCATGGAAATCTTCCGTTTTGCGTTTACGAGACGAAGTATGTGCAGGCTCTATATTCTAGGAAGTATTATTACTAAGATTATTTTGATTTTCCCTGCAAGTATTATTAAATTGCTTAAATCTTTATGCATTTAATGATAAAAAAATTTAAATATCAAACTAAAAATATCAAAATCAATAAAATGGACAAGTTGTAATATTTTTTTAGTGTTGTCACTGACTTTTTCTATTTATGGATTTAACATTGATTATTTTGCAATTTATTCAATAATATTCACGATATTGAAAAAGCTGAAAAACAATAATCTAGAAAGGAATAATCCTATAATAGATAAATAAATCAATTGAAAGTTGAACAATGCAGTAAGTTCGAGGTGTTTTTTAGAGAGAAAAAATTGGAAAATAGAAAATTGGCCATTTGTGTTTAGCTTTACATGATCTATCGATCATACAAAAATTAAGCAAAAATAAATAAAAACAATTATATTAGTCCAGATACTTTTATACCTGATACTTTATAAAATAATACTGCGCACATACTTTATAAGCTGTAAAATATTTGAATCAAAATTATGTCACAAATAATACCACTTATAACCAAAATATAATGTAAATAAAGTGTTTAAAAACAAAACAATTAATAGTCCATACATGAAAATTTACTTTATAAATAAATAATTTCTGATTTTTACATATGTATTAGAAATCTTTTGAACAAAAAAGCAAATAGCTTTGTCAAACGCTTAAATAGGTATGTCCTATACTAACCTTGTGTAGACTAGAACTTCCAGGTTAGGACATGATTGTTAGATGTGTAAATAGGTATAAACAAAAACTTATACTTTCTAGGCATAAAATCCTTACAATTATAAAAATAAGAAATCCCTATTTGGCAAAAGTGTTATATATATATATATATATATATATATATATATATATATATATATATATATATATATATATATATATATATATATATATATATATATATATATATATATATATACAGGTATAGGACAAAATAATAGGAATAACAGTGAAAAAATTAATATATTTTTCTAATAAGGAGCTGGGCCATCTTTGGCCTGAATGACAGCTTGCATACCCTCCAACTTATGAGGATTTTGAAAATAATTCTTTCTAGTGGTAACGAACCAAAGTAGAAAGTTTTAAAGCAAATGGATCTCTCATAAAACTTTTATCAGAACTTAAGAACCTAGCCATATGGCCTGCACTTTTATAAGTAATAGTGGACAAGTTATGCTAAAATTAATTTTTTTTTAAATATTAAGACATTAATTTTGCTACCGTCTGAAAAGAAGATTTCTGAAACTACGGAAATTCCGTAGCAGTTGGAGGGTATGACAGCTTGCATTCGACGTGGGATTGACAAATAAAGGTCATGAACAGAGTTCATAGGAATTTGCAGCCATTCCTCTTGCAGGGCAGTTTCGAGTTCAGAGAGTGTGCGTGGAGGAGGAAATCGAGCACGGACTTTTTTCTCCAAAAAACCCCACAAAGGCTCAATGATATTGAGATCAGGGGACTGAGGTCACCACGTTAGTTAGTCCACTTCATCATTATGCTCATTTAACCATGTTTGAGCACTGTGAAACGGGTGAACAGGGGCGTTCTCCTCTTGGAACACAGGACGTTCTCCCGGAAAGAGAGTATGAAGCATAGGGTAAAGATGATCAGCAAGAATGCTTCGGTAATGTTCCCTTTTGACCACCCTCCTCAAGACAACGAGAGGCCCCAATCCACGGGCAGATTTAGCGCCCCACACCATCACAGAACCACCTGCAAGTTTTACGGTTGGAACTAGGCCGTCAACATGAAATGCTTCTGCAGGCGTTCGCCACACGAACACACGTCCGGTGGTCTGGAATAGTGTAAAAGAGGATTCATCAGACCAGATGACTTGTTCCCATTGCAGTTGTGTCCATTTTAGGTGGTCTTGTCACCACTGTAGTCTCTTCAAAGCATTCCGCGCTGAAACTAACGGTTTTTGAATAGCTACTCTGCCATGAATGTTAGCAGCATGCAACACCCGTTGAATAGTTTTCATGGATACAGGGTTCTGAAGGTGGGTATTCATCTCGGATGTTATCACCGGCAGTGTAGTCTTGCGTTTTCGAGCGACTATCCTCTTCAACACCCGTCTATCACGGTCTGATAACTTCGACTTCCTGCCGCTGTTGTGCCTCGCCGAAGACACCTTACCCAACTTTGTATATGCCGACAGAGTTCTTGATACAGTGGTCCTTGAAACACCTACAAGGTTCGCTGTTCTGGACACTGACTCTCCAGCCAGGCGAGCTCCGATTACCATGCCTCTTTTAAGGTCAGAGAGGTCGGACATAATCTCGTTTTGCTAGAAACAGATTTTTCTCAAGCAAATCTCACACTTCCAAATGCTTGACAGATACCTTGCCTTTCATCACCGCTAGGTGGCACATTCTTGCGAAACGTGCCCGCCGCTTATTGGACGGTCGAGAACGACTCCATTCTTTCACAGGTGTTCCTCTTATTTTGTCATATACCTGTATACATATATATATATATATATATATATATATATATATATATATATATATATATATATATATATATATATATATATATATATATATATATATATATATATATATATATATGCGAAATTATGGAAGCAACACTCCTTTACTAACACTATGTAGTCAATCATTCTTTTACCGGCTAATGTTTTGGAAGATTTTATAAAGCAAACTAGTTGGCATAATTTGAAATATCATGCTTGAAATTGTTAGACATTTTTTTACCAGACGAAATTCGGATCATCCATATTCAGGAAAAGAAGATAATTATTTTTTTCTAGCTTTAATGTTAGCGATTATGGAATCATTCTATAGAATAGAGGTAATTACGTTAGAATGCCTTTTTTTTTTAAATTACAGTGGTGTTGAAAAAAGGAAAGGAGCCTACCCTCATTTTAGCTGATGCAAATTTCTCATGGGGGGGGGGGGGGGAAGGACTCCATTTCTAAAAGTTTCAAGCATGATTCGTCTATTTGAGCCAATAGTTTTGCCATGCGAAGTTCTCCGAAAAGAATGCAAGAATGCTTACATAGAGCTAGTATAGAAGCGTTGTTTTCATATTATATATATATATATATATATATATATATATTATTTGGTACCATAACCACTAACTATTTTTAAATACTATTATTTTCAGCGACATATACCTCCCATGTTGAAAACTGTAAGTTAAATAATGTATGTTTTCTTCGTTTTTTTTTATCAATTATTCATGTTTGATTTATCTCGCTTAGCAAATAATTATTGCATTTGTTGTGTCGGAAAATATCGGTTAAACTGTGGTTAAGGAAATTATTTTTCTTTTCCTTATCGTTTTTTTCTGGTTAAAGTAGAGTAAATTTTTCGAAGGTAAGTAGCAAATTTATTTTGGTTTTGACAGTCAATTTATTTTTAAAAGAGAGCGTTCAACGGGAGGTAAAACGGCATTGAAGTGAATGGTTTACTGATGTTCCAATTTTTTTTTTTCTTCGGGAGGATTTATTCCAGAAGAGATAACAGTGCTTACAGATTTGTTATTACTTAAGGACTGTTCTATGCTTAAGTCTAAATTATTTGTTTTTAGTGGTTAAGGTCTGGTTTCTTAGGACAAGCGCCTTATCTGGGCGTCAGCGGGACGTCAACGTCACGCTGACGCCAACAAAATACTGGTTTGTTAGCTCAAGGCCTGGTTTCTTAGAACTAGCGCCTTATCTGGGCGTCAGCGGAAAGTTGACGTAGATCTGACGCCAAAAAAAGACTTTTTTGTTAGCTCAGCGTGAGCAGTCGGTCCAACGCAGACGTTATCTCTCATTGCGCATGCGTTAATAACGTAAACAAATATTTATTTTGAATTGTATTGATTTTGTTATTGTCGACCAGTGTTTTAGAGAACAAATAATGACTTCGTCCAAGAAAAAACACATTATAGCTGAGCTAAATGAAGAGTGCTATGTTAAATGAAGAAGCTATGTTTAATGTCAAAATCAAAATCTTAGCTGATTTTAATGTGCTGTTGGATGTTGTCCGCCATTGCTTCTGTGGTTAACGTCACGTTGTAATCCAACTGCAGTTGAGTTGGACGGCAATTGTAGTTCAAGATGAGCGTTCGATGACGTATACTATCAAACTCACAAATGGACCAATCAGAGGTTAGCGCTGATTTCCAGCTGACGGCGTCCTGTCCTAAGAAACCAGGCCTTTACATATAGTGGTGGTCGAAATCATGGTAAACTAAGTTTATATCAAAAATGATATTAATTATAATGCAGTGTTTTCATAGGCGACTGAAAATTAAAAACTTTATTAACACGTTAAATGCCATGGGGGTCACCGGTGACCGACCCTGAGTTTGTTCGTAGCGCCACGGGGGGTCACCGGTGACCGACCTTGAGTTTGTTCGTACTGCCACGGGGGTCACCGGTGACCGACCTTGAGTTTGTTCGTAGTGCCACATGATTTCACCGGTGAACGATGAAGCCGAGATTATTAGAAACACGTAATTCGAGAAAATGTTTAATATTTTTATATTATTATCGTTACTAAAATGGTTTGAAGAAATTAATGCACTATAGAACACAGAAAAATAGTTTTATTTATTTACACAGAGATGCCAACTTGCTCCGGATAGCGAATAAATATTTTCAAGTGGTAGTTTATTAATTACCATTCTTGGTTTAATTAATTCAATTTAATAGATTTTTATCCACCACTATTTATAAGCAATTTGCAGGCTTATATAATTAACCACTTCCTTTAGATTTGTCATGCTAAACCCATTAAAAAGGTAGCAAAGTCTGCAAAATTTGCAAATTTAGTTTGTAGTTATTTACAGTTTGGCCAGACGGGCAAGCCATGTAAAATTAGCGTGGCTTTCAACGTGCTAAACGATAATAAAATTAGCAACTTTTGCTCGCATATTGTTTTTGCAGTTTACTATTGAAAGAGATCACTAAGATACCTCTAACCCTAACGGCTACCTGCCCCTTCCTCGAAATTGAATAATATATAATAAGAGAGGGGATTATATAATAAGACAGGGGTTTCCAACTTATATGAGGCCGAGGGCCGCAATTAAAAACGCCAGTCAAATGGAGGGCAGCAACTTTATCAAAATTTTATATAGGACTCTTTTATGTTTGAAGGAACATTAAATATTACTGTCAGATTTTATCAAGCTGTACAAAACAAAAGTATTGAATTACAAATTGAAATAGAAGTAGATTTTTAAAAATATTTAATTGCATATTAAAAAATTCTGGCAACAATAACTTTAATTGTGCACCTATGTATTAAACAATTAATGTGCAACAAATATCAAATCGTTAAGATAAAAAACTTTAAAGTATTTAAAAATTGTATAGATTTTTTAGGAAAATTGTCCTAAAAAAAATGACAACTAATATATTTTAATTGGCGGGCCGGACGCGGCTCTCGGGTCGACTGTTGGTAACCACTGGTTTAGAGGCTTATGTAAGTAATTAACTTTTAAAATTATTTTTTATTTAAATATGAATGACTTGATACGTAAGTCAGAGTGGTAGTTACGATTGAACAAATGAAGTGATTATAAATATAGAAAAATGAATTGAGTTTCCACTACTTTTTACATTTTTAGTCGCCTGTGTCATTTCTGATAATGATAAACGTAAAACTGAAATTTTCTGTTGACATTTTTTTTATCACGCCGCGTACTTAAGTTAGGTGTAAATCTTGTAACCTTTTGCTTGAAGATTAAAAAGAAGAGAAAAAACATGAGACTGCTTAAATTTCAAATAAATTTTGTAACAATTTTTTTTCTAGTCTCGCAGTAAAATTCATGCATTTAAGGTTAACAATATATTTATGGGTTATTATAATTAGGAAATGAGATACTTTTTATGATCAATATAATTAAGGAAAATAAATATTGAAATAATTTTTAAAATCTCCTATACTTCTCCGTGTTTGGCAAAATGCCTTTTTTTTAATTGCCAGAAAACATTCATTAATGCAGCTTTCTGTTTTTTCCGAAACATATTTCAATTGAAAATATGTAGCATGCAGGACATAAGCAAGTGTAATCTCATTGCATTCAAAGGGAATTGCCATAGATCAACGCTTTGTTGTTTGAAGAATAGTGGTTACAAAACGTTTAAAAGGAGTGAGTTTTACATTGGGGGGGGGGGGCGATTTCAACTTTTTTTTCTTCGAAATTTAAATCACCTGTCGTAGAAAAAGTTGTGTATTCAAATCAAATATTCGCAGTTTTTTTTTTTTTTAAATTAAGTTATTATTAGTCCTTACACCGAATCCTTAAAATTTCGACAAATATGTAAAAAAAAAAAAACATTTTTATTTATGTGTAAAATACTTTATATTTAAATTTTTTTAATCACCTGTCCAAGAAATAATTGCATAACAGAGCCCGCGCTAAGCATTCGCCATCCCTTCTAATGATTTAAAATTGTAAATTTAGAAAATAAAATTGTATTTGGCGAAAATATTGGCAAAAGATTTTTTTTCACAGGAAAGAAAAATATACATTTAACTCGATCCTCAAAATTACGCCAAAATTAATTTTTCTAAACAAAGCAGTATTTTCTATTCATTTCTATTTTCAGTAATTTTCGGTAGATGCGACGCATAACCAATTTCAATTGAGTGAAAATAATATAAGCCTAAAACAAACTGCCGTCAAATAGTTTTCTATGGAAAAAAATAATCCTAGAAAATTGTTAAGAATTGCATTTGACGAAGACTTTCGATATTTGGCTAGTTTACTGGCTAATACTTACTAGCTACATATACTGACTATATTAATAGCTAATTTACTGTCTATATTAAAGATTCTTTATTCATAAAAAAACACTTTAAATATTTGTGAAATACTTGGAGAATTTCGATACTTGAACCCTTATACTTTTAGAAATAGAATTTTATTAAACATATTTAAAAACAAAAAGAAAAATTATGACCAATTTGTTGTACAGAATTGTTTATGAGTACAGTTCACTACACAATTGTTTAAGAGTAAAATTGGAATAAAATAAAGTACTTCAGGAGTTCAAATTCGTGTATTTTTTCTAATTCAAAACACTTATTATATTTTTTTCGAATTTAAAAGATAAAATATAATATCGCATTTTAGAAATAATGAAACAATTCTTTTTCTTCACTTTTTTTACAGATACGAGTTCATGTTGGTCAAATGCTACATGTAAGTACCTGCTTAGGTAGATTGATTTCATTTCAATTATAATCTACATTTTCTGTTTCAAATTTACACTTCTGTTTTAATTCAAATATTAGTCAAGTTTAATTTTAAAAATATTTTTTTTTCCAATTCGAACTTAACTTGCGGAATTTTGAATCATAAAGATCAGCTTTAGTACGTTAAAATTCGACCATTAGAACGAAGTTTTTCAGAGAAAAACGTCGTATTGACTCACTGTAAGCAACGCCTATATCGTTCAATTTTTATAAAGTTTGATTAAAAAAATGTTTTGAAAACTTTTTAAAAAATTTTCATATTCTTTACAGGAAGTTGTTCACGGGGTGAGTAATTGCTGAGATGCTAATTTCTGAAAAAAATAAAAAATAAATAAAAATATCATATTTACGTATGTTTCCGTTAAAGTGTGAATTCCGTTATTTCATAGAATAACTTGGCATTTCTTGAAAAAGCTACACAAGTCAGTTAAGGTTTATAAAATTATTGAATTCTACAATTTAACTAGATTAACGATTATTTGATAGTTAAAGTATGCAACACGTCACTTGAAAGTTCTTTGAACAGGTTCTAGCTATCTTTAGTCCGTTTTAAACCGTTTATTGCTGCTTTGCAATGACGTGTGTATGCTTTATTCCGTTGCTTTTAGACGTTGTTATTAATATGATCAATAATAAATTACATCATCTGCTTTTCCTTCTTATTTATCAATTAATCTTTCGCAATGGGGATAAAATGTATTTTTCGAGAAATATTTCAGCTATTTATAATCAATTAATTTATAAAATAACTGTGAAATTGTCTTTTTTTCCATTTTAACGGTCTATAATGAGTTATATCATAGAATAACTAGTTAAAGTAAGAAATGCCTCCACGCGGTTTCTAATAAGTTGTCTGATTAGTCCCTTATATAGGTAAACCAGCTCATGAAAGAGCCATTTAATACAAAATATAGTAAAAATAAGAAAGTGGTAGCAAATATATGTCTTAAAGTTAGTTTTATTTATGAATATGATAGGTTTGTCTCATTCACTTGTCAACCACTACAGATTCAATTATCAAATATGTATCATAAATTTCTCTCGATTAATTTTATAAAAGAATTTGGATTCATGCGCACGACTGGTTCACTTTTTGAAAAGGCTGCGCAAGCTACTTCTAAAAAGACCGTGTGGAGGTTATCTGATGTAGGAGGTGATGATTTAACTGATTTCTCCAGTTATTTCTTGAAATACCTACTTATTCTAAGAAAAAACTGAATCAGCACTTTAACGGTAACATTTACATCGAAAAAGCTAATAACAAAACCATGAAAATTTATGTTGAAACTCCTGAACTTGGACAAATCATGAATATGATTTGAAGCCTCTACATAAATAATCACAAAAATTAAATGCCCCGACTTTATAAGAGTTAAAAGATGCATGAACACTAGTCTTTAACACTAGGTTTATGAACGTTTCTTATATACCTATCTCTAAGAACACGCGTCAAATTGACGCATGAACGAATACATTACAGAGATGCCAACTTGCTCCCGACAGCAAATATACATTTTAAAGTGGTAGTTCATCAATTGTGATTCTTAGTTTAATAAATTCAATCTAGTAGATTTTTATCCACCACTATTTCTAAATAACTAGGATGCTCAATCCCCCTGCTCGCTAACGCTCGCCAACCCCCGAGAATTGCTACGCAATCCTATGTGGTTCACGCCGTGAACCATGGCTCGCTGCGCTCGCTCGCCAATGAACACAATGTTCTAGCACAAAGACATAATATATTATCATCAAAGACATAGTATTTTATCATCAAAGGCACAGTATTGTACTTATGTAGAAGAATTCTACCAATGTTCTTATTGGCTTTTAAAAAAGTATATTAGCTATTTAGATTGTACATGGCGAAAAAATCAAAACATTAGCTAAATAAGAAACATATTAGCAAAATAAATTATCAAATATTGCTTCACTAATATTCTGCATTTTAAAGCGTGAAAATTCAATGCATAAATAAACGCGAAATATAAAAAAATTCAATGCATTCAATACAAACACTTAAACGTTTTTTAGACGTTAAGGTAGCTCCCAGTAGAAAAATATCAATTCAGCAGCGGCCTTTTAAAGCATTCTCACTTCAATTAATTAATTAATTCCTAATTGAGTTTAAATTAAATATTGTCATGTTTTTAGTGCATGAATCTGAATTGAGCAACCTGATAATGCTCACTCTGGTTATTGTTATCTGGTTGCTCACTACGTGCTCTTGCGCGCCGAATCCAATCAATTAAAAATGAAAACTGTTGCCAGCGCGAGAAAAGAAATATCATCGGTTTTATTGATACATACATACATACGTACGTATTAGCGTTTTATATAATAAGATTCGTAGCCTTATTCACCACTTTATATTTGCAAATTTTACTTAGTAGTTATGCACCGTTTTGTTTTTTTTTAATTATCTTATCTTGACCGGAGCAGTTGACATCTCAGCACTTAGAAAGCAATTATAAACTATAAGAAATGAAAGTATGAGATATATACAGGGTGTCTATAAAAGAACTCCGGGGTTTTAAAAATTCCTATCTCACTAACTATAAAAGATAGCAAAATTTGGTCGATTTCTCTGAAAAGAGTAGCTCAAAAAGTTTTACTCATACCAATTGGGACTTCAGTTTACATGTGCGTGAGGCATTGGACGCTCGGCTCGGCAACAGGTGGATCGGAAGGGAGGGACCTATTCCATGGCCTCCAAGGATCTGACTCCGTTGGATTTTTTCTTCTGGGGGCATATCAAGAATCTTGTGTATGCAGAGAAAATTCGTGATGTTCAACATCTCAGGGAACGAATAGTCAATTGTGTGGCAACCGTCCCCCCAGACATGCTCGCCAGGACATGGGAAGAGGTAGAACACCGTTTAGACGTCTGCCGTGCCACTAACGGGGCTCATATAGAACTTTACTAAGTGTTAAAAAATTTGAAAATGTAAGCTTTTCAGTCATGTATAAAACATGTATGATTGTTTTTTATTTCATTAAAATATTTTGCCCCAAAACCCCGGAGTTCTTTTATAGACATATCTTTCTATAGTTCTTTTATATAGTATTTAAGAAATATTCTAGTATTTTATTTTTCAATACTCGAACTAAGCAACTGAAACCTTCAAAATTTGACACTCTGACATCAATTGACATTCTGCGTTTGTTCTTTCTGTTATTGCTTATCGGCAACAGTTGCTTATCGCTTGTTTCATTTGAGATAACGATATCGGATAACGGGTCGAAGTATTGTTGGTACATTCCTATTTATTATTGATGTGATGTTTTCATGTTTACTCACAATTTTGTGTAAATAACGATCGCGTCAAGTTTGCGTATAGATGGAGATAGGTATACCGCAAAGAGAATTTCAATATCTTAAGGGGGGTCAGGACCCTTTAACGCCTTAAACGATACAATGAAATACCATATTTTCGACACACTGTAACTATCTTTGAATTTATCCTAAAGCTATGAAATTTTTTTTATCATTTACTAGCACTATTATCAATATAATTAAATAGCTAAATTCAAAAAAAATCATTCATAAAAAAAATACTGACTTTTTTTAATATAGTGAAATTTTTTTATTTTCGAAAAAGTGAGTTTCATTGCGCGCAAAGCGTACGAGTCAAATATCATCAAAATAATGTCAAACTAATTTTAAATTAAAGTTATAATTACCCTAAACCTGTGTTACCTAATATTATTTTGATATACATATATTTTAATTTTCTAAAAATTAAAAAAGTTTAAGTTTTTCAAATTTCTATATTTTTGGCACATTACACAATTATTTAAAAAAATTTTAAGAGAGTAATGGTTTTTATAGTAGGTACCAGTTGTAGCAAACCATATCATAAAACTTTTCCTAAAGTTTCGTACAATTCTATCAATTAGTTCTTTGTACGCAGTGCGCACAAGTTCAACATATCACATTTTGAGAAAAATGACTTTAAAGTTAAAAATTTGTTTTTTTCGAATACCACTCAATATATTTTTCTAAAAATGCCTAAATAAATAAAATAAATCATTTTACAATACCTACATACAACTTAAACAGTAATACATTAACTAAATTTGACTTATAAACAAAATAAAGTAACATTTCACAACGACTTGTCACATAACGAGCATCGAGTCAAATAGTAATCAACTTTTCAAACATTAGAAATGATTGATACAAAAACCAAACCAACCTAAATGATAGATTTTTGAGATTTATAAAAATCTAAAAGATGATGTTTTAAAATAAATTTTCAAAAGCAAACAAAAGATTTTCAAATTAGTAACTTTTAAAAAATTGTTTATAAAAATGACCACAAAGTTAAAATTTTGATTATTATAACAATATCCATTTTTATGTTTATCTAGAAATCCTAAGTAACCTCAAAGACATAGATATAAAGGAATAAATTTCTTACATTTTATTATTTTATAATAAAATCAATATAAAAAAAAACATTTAAAAATTAAAAGCCACCAGAAATATACATATCCCCCCCTTCACTTTTTTTCATTCTCTCATTTTCACAAATCTTTTTTTGTCGTTTCACTCTACGAGCTACAATAGACTGTTCACTAGCTCGCTTTTCAGCTTTTGTTACGCGGAGTTTATCTTGAGCATGAAAGTTTTGCTTTGCTTTTTTGTTGATTTGTAGCTCCAACAGTTTCATAATAGACATCAAAGACTTTTTTCCATCGTAAAAAACACAAACACCCATACATGCAGCTATTTCGGCAACATTTTTGCCAGCACTAGCAAATTTAGGGCAAAACTTCCATATGAGTGAGTTCAACGACTCATTTGGGTTTTGGGTCTTACCCCCCAAACATCTTTTCAAAAGAGACGGATGAGACAGATCCTTAAATATTGGCTTTATTGCCTCCATAACAACTTTAGCAACCAGCATTGGGTGCTTATACTCATGCACTTTGTTGTTATGCACAGCTTTATTATAGCTGCACCAACTATTTTCGCCTTTCGGACAAAACCAGTGCATCGGCTCTTTATCCGTGCTGCAAGTATGAGCCCATATGGCCCAAATCGCTGTTCGCATGTTGACTGAGTTATTGCTGTTTTGGCGAATTGCATTGCCATAATAACTTGTAATTCTATTTATTGTTACGTCTGTCAGTCTTCCCCGACCACCTATCGTCTTACCATCTGAAAGCCTTTTTTTGCCATATGAAGTTTTGAGTTTTCGCAAACGAGTGCCCATTCTCTTCTGTATGTGTCCCACACACTCCACTTTGGTTATCGAAACATCTTTTCCATATGGCTTTGCCTCACAAATAGCCTGGAAAGTTTTACAATCACCATCGCCAATGTATGTTTCATACTTGACGTCATATTTTTCTTCAGATCTTTGGAAAATCCTCTTCATGCCGTCAACCTCCATTTTTCCAGAAGAGCCGGCATGATTTTTCTGGCACACTGTTTTATGAGAAGATAGCCACTTATGATATCTCAAGCCAAACTTTGGACCCTTGTACGAAGCACAACCTTTGCAGAATGTCGACATTACTTCTATGTCAACAGCTTTTCCTGTCTCGCCGCCTACCAGGGTACATACGCCTATTAAAGACGTATGACCTCTGGTTTTCCAGGTGCCGTCTCCACTGACGGTTAGACTGTTTGGATTATCTGATAGACACTTTTCCTCGTTAACTGCCTATTCCATGGATGACAAAGCAACTTCTTTTGATACTTCCAATATTTTAGAATTAATTTTATCATAAGATTTCTGAGTTATGGGCTTGGGCAAGCACATCACAGAACAAAATGTCTGCAGACTTGAAAGTCCACCACCAATGCACCGCATTGCAAAAACAGATCTTCTGTTTACTTCTGGAATGTTCTTATTCACTCCTATCAGTTTGCAGCTTTTAAAAACATCCCTTTTCTGACATGCTTGACATGTTATTTCAAAAGAAGACAACAATCCACACTGGGATTTCTCAGTCATTTTCAAGGAAGCATGACAAATTCCACAAGCAGCTGCATTATTGAAAAAACTTATCAAGGAAGCAACATCAATAAGGCGATAACCATCAAAAGTCTCTTTAGTTTCAGTTTCGATATCCTTGAAACTGGAACATGACATCGAAAGCTTTTTCTTAGAAGCACTTTTAAAATCCTCTTTTTCAATAAAAACATTGCAACTGCCCACATTTACACTTTGCCGAAATTGATTTCCACGAAATCTTCTCTTTTTTGGTCTCTGACCAGATCTACGAGGATTATTCATGATTATTTATAATAAATAAATCAAACCGAAACTAGATTTTTGACTAAAATGAAAGCTAATAGACGAATGTACAAATATTAATCTAAGATTAAAAAACGCATGCAATTCGAATATAAACAAATAAAATCTGCAAAGGGTTGGAGCAGAGTTGAGTTGTAGACACTTTAAATCTCAGATTATTATTAGAAACTATAAGATAAGCCCGAAATGAAGCAATTCGCGACCACGCCCACTAAAGCAATTGTTGGTGAGTGACTTGTCTTCTAACCCTTATAACTTTTGAACCAATTGAAAGATTTCGAAATGTAAGATATGAAAATGCGCAGAATAATGCAAGGAATAAAAAAAAATGATTCTTGAAAAATCGATTTTTTGAGAGTTTTAAGGGTCCTGACCCCCCTTAACGCTTTTGAAGAAAATAGACTTCAATGTATATTTACCACGATCAATGGATAAAAGTCATTACAGGAGATAAAATAAAAATACAAACGGGTTTTGCAATTTTCCTTATAAAATTCGAAATGCGTCAAAATGGCGCGTCCCGTAAACCTAGTGTTAAACTCCAGGCATAGCTCAGAAGTGAATGCCTCGTCTTTGTCGGACTTAGAAAGTCCTGAATTATAAATGCAATAAAAAGAAAGTTTAGAACTGAGGCAAATCCTGAAAACTATAGTTTTCAGGGTTCAACTAAACTATAAACCATTCCTAATTTGAAACTATAGCTTCAAAAATTCTAAAAGATAAATAGAAGAAAATTCCTCAACTTCGTAAGACTTAAGGAAAACTTGTTTTAAATCTCTTGAAAAATTTATATTTCAACTTTCACATTTAATAATAAGGTATTTTGAAATATTATTTAATTTCTAAATATGTAAGGAAACAATTCTTCGTGAGGTAACATGAAGGAAGTAGAATCTCTCTTTTCGTACGACGAGACCATCATCATCATTATCATTATAGTTGACCAAACAGCCCAGTGTGAGCCAATGCCTTCCTCTGAAGATTTCTCCACGACGACTTTCGATTCATCTTTGATCTTCAATTCTTTTCATTAATAGCTAGAAAATCAGACTCTACTGAGTCAGCCCATCTCATCAGCGGCTTTCCCCGCTTTCCTGTTCCAGTGGGTCTAAAAAGCAGTATCTTTTAAATTGTATTGTCATCACTCATTCGAATCACTTGGGTCATCCAATTCCAATTTTCCCACCTCGTCGTGACCACTGAACGGAATTTTTTGGAACTCTTTCGCGAAAAAGAAGCCAGATAAGTAATACCAAAAATGAAAAGTATTATAAAAAATCACAATTCATATGCTTTACACTTAAGGTACAAAGTTTAAATTTCAAATTGTATATATCGTCTTATCATAAGGATTTATTTGGGATTTAGGAAGAACAAATTACTTATTTACTTTAAAGCTTTTTTTTTTTTTTTAAAAATATCGCCAATTAGGCGAGATTTTTCCAACTAGAAGAAGATTGCCAAAATCAGTATTCTAAATATTTGCAATTTTTCATTATCACAGATAAGGCAGCGTTGGCATTTGATCATAAAGGCTTTAAATTTCTGCAAATCATGGTTTTTCTTCCGAATGACGTCTTGAACCATTTTCGAAATTAGAGTATAGGGCGCTGACGAAGGATAAACTAATTTGAACCTAACAATCATGAGTAACTCTTTAAATCCCTGAGCATTAATGGAAGCAGCATATTATTTGTAAAGAATGTAATGTTTCGTGCAATGACAAGTCTTCAAACAACAGCCTTAATAACCCAGATCTGAGATTAATATACAATAAAGTGAAACAATATTATTAATGATTACTATGAGGATACCCTTGGTCCGATTCAAAGCATTCTCGGCGAAGAATGGCTGACAGTCATCAGTAAATAGCCAAAGAACCTTTTATAGGAATCGAAGAAAGTTCGAACATTATTTAGGAGTCGAAGAAAGTTCAAACTTATATAGGAGCCGACGAATCTAGGAACATTATATAGGAGTCAAAGAATGTTCGAACATTATACAGAAGTCCCTGAATTTTCGAACATTATATAGTAATTGAAGAATGTTTGAACATTATATGCGAGTCGAAGAATATTTGAACATTATAAAGGAGTTGAAAAAAATTCAAACATTATATAGGAGTTAAATGTTTGAACCCGAAGAATGTTCGAACATTATATAGGAAAAAGGAGATTTAATATAGTTTATGGCAATGTCATGTCTGAATGAACGACATAGTGTTAAAAGAAATATATATCTGTAACAGTCAGAGGAGCCAACGCCTCCTACAACTGAAAGCCTCCACACGGTTTTTCATAGATATTCCGAACAGACCACTGTGAAGGATATCCACGTACTGAACGAGTCATTTAATACAGAATCTAGTTAAAATAAGAAAGTGGTAGTAAATATATGACTAAAAATTTATTTTGTTTATGAATAATACTGGTTTGCCTTATTCACTTGTCAACCACTACAGATTCAGTTCTCAAATATATGAGATAAATTTCTCTCAATTACTTTTATAAAAGGTTTTGGGTTCATGCGCACAACTGGTTCATTTTTTAAACAGTCTTCGCGGACTACTTATAAAAGACCGTGTGGAGGCTTCTTGATGTAGGAGCTGATGGGGGAGCCATGAAGTTAAGGCTCCAACAGGGAAAAAAAATGGTAATGGGCAAGATGGTGGTGATATTGTTAGCATTGCGCAACAGAACAGAAGATGGGTGGTTTTCAAGCTTCCATCAGTGATCGAACTCCATTTCTTCACTAAGACTTCAATATCCTCCTCCGAGCTATCGTGATGTAGTTATTACTGATTAATAAAAGCTTAGGAATGAACAATTTTATCTTTACGCTAATTTATTTCTTTTTGTTTTGTTTTAATTTTGTTTTTTTTTTGTTAGCTTAAAAATGTTCTTGCAGTAAGTATATTTGCGATTTTACTCTAATGAGAATTACAAATGTCCAGAAAAAAAAGAAGAGTTATTTATTCTGTAATTTTTGCTGCAAACTTTAAAACACATAATTTTAAAAACATAAATAAGTTATTTTGATAGATAATCTATGCGATGTAAAATGAAATCTGGGCGAAATCATTTCCACTCGTTATGGTGAAGTGGGGTGAAGTTTGAATTTATGCCCAAAATTTGAACAATGTGAAGAGTTTTCTGGAATTCTCGATACATCTGTTGTGTTTCTTAAAAATGAATTTTAAAGCGTGTTTAGTTTGCCCGAAGTAGTCAAGGTCTCACTGTTTAATTTCAGGCTTGCCAATTTTGTACTCTTTATGGAAAAATTTCTTCAAGTGTTATATCTAAGTTTATATTTTTATGATCTAAGTTTATATTTATCTATGATTCTTCGTCTTGTAAATTAGATTTAATGTTACCTTCCACCAACTATATGTAAATAATTCAAAAATTCATAAACTTTAATTGTTTCTAGATTCTTCCAGAGAAGGTTTTTATGTTGTAGGGAAATTTACAGATAATCGCGAAAGATTTCGGTTTTAAATGTCTGCTCTACTATAAAATATTAAGCAGTAAAAGTTGGTAACCTTGTAATTTTATATTTTTTACTGTTTTTCGTTTTAAATCTCATCTGCGCATAATTATGAATTTAATAATTTATTTTATTTTAAAATATTCCTTTTGTTTATTTAATCAAGCAGATTTACCGATTATTTGTTATTTCTTTTATTTAGATAACTATAAATACCTAAGTACAGTGGTTGGGGAAAAATAAGGAAACACTTCTATACAAACTTGATATAAACAATCACCATTCTTTTTGTAGCAAATGTTTTGAAAGGTTTTTGCATGGAAAAACTGTTGTCTAAATTTGAATGATCATGCTCAAAGCTTTTAGAGATGATGCCATATTTGGCCAGACAAATTTGATCGACCAAATTCAGGAGAGAGTTTAATAATTTCTTGCTAGCTTAAATACCAGCAATTTTTAAATCATTGTTCCGGATTTCAATACTTGTATAACAATACTTTTTTAATTATAGCGGTATGGAAGAAGGAAAGAAGCTTTTAACGTCTTTCTCCCATTTTGGTCGAAGCGAATTTTAAAGGAATAAAAAATGAAGTCTTACATAAAAGCTTCAAGCATGATTTTACAAATTGTGCCAACAGTTAAGAAGTGTTTCCGTAATTCTGACCAACCTCTGTATGTGTAGATATGTACCGTGAAAGACCGAAATCAAGAGAATGTCGACTTTCACCGGTAAATGTCAACAATCACAAAGTCGCTTTGGTGAATGTCCGAAATATTTGTCATATTTAAATATTCGATGATATTTCAATATTTATTCAATATTTGAACATCTGCTGAGCATAGATTAGGAGAAACATCAGTGTTTAGAGTACTGGGCAAATTTATACAGAGTAGTGGCACTGAACCTTAAAAAAAAACATCAGTGTACTGTATACAGGGCAAATGTGTACCCGGCAGTGGCATTGAATCTTAAAAGAAACACCAGTTTATGATAAATCTGGCAGGGACACTTAATTAGACCTAGTATCATACCTGCCAACTCTGCCGGATTTTCCGGAAGATTTTATTTTCATATTTAAAGTGGTAGCAATACTCAGGTTATTCCAATTAACTTTTTGAATTATAATGATAATAATAAATGAGTTTAACCACCACTACATATAAATAATTACAATAAATATATGAAAGCATAATAATTCTTGAGCAAGCGCATTTCAACGGGATCAAAATATAAATATATTTTTGAGTCAGATTGTTTTTCGTTTACAGTTTTACAACCACTCTGAAAATCCATTTTCGGAAAGAGTGAAAGTTGGCAGGTATGTAGTATATATTTCGGACATTTGCGAAAGTGCCTATGTGATTGTCTCCATTCACCGGGCGTCAACAACTACCTATTTCAGTAATTCACAGTAATATATATAACCCGATAATATTCTTATCAGGAATGTTTTCAAGATCTATTGATATTTAGCTTTTACTATGATACATTTTTATGCGCATTAGTAAATAAAAACTCATTTTAATGTTCGCTATTATTTGTAAATGTCTAGAGACGTTAGCAAAGTTTGATCAAATTCCTTTGCTGTTTATTTTATTACTGTTATTTTAATTAAAAAAAATAATAATAAATGTGGCTTATTATGGCGTTACAGTGAGGCATTCAATTCAAATTTATTTTAAACTTTGGAATTTATATTGTTACTGCTTTTGTATAAATTAATAATAATTTCTTTTCCAGATGGTTATTTAGAGAAGTGCAGTCCATTATTTAAAAAAATGCAAGAAACGAAATCTTAACCTACAATGATTAATGAGTATTTAGTTTATATTTTTGCAAGTTGTACTATAAAAACCATTGAAAATAATTTTACTCAAAGTGCAGCTTGCTTCAAAATAACATTTATTAAAAAACCCTTTTTACTTGCAAGTGTGTTTTTTTTTAACCATAAGCTTAATTTAGAATAATTTAATTTTGCGTACTATGTTTAAATAACTTTTACTTTTGTATCTTCATATCATCAATAAAAATTCTTGAAGTCAGGATTTAGTTTATTTACTAATAAATTAACTTTTTTTTAATAAAAATTACTTTTCTATTTTATGTTCGGAATTTCAGTTATTGCCTTTTTTTTTAAACTTAGAATATTTAAGTAACATTATATTTCGAATTTAATTAAGAAATACCAGGAAAATAGCAATTCAGTTAAGCACTGATGTTGGAAATTAAGAAAATCTTCTGATTTGGTTAATTGGGTACTTGCACTTCAAAAAGACCAAGCTCTCGAATACCCACCCATGTGACCTAAGACAGTCATAAGCAAAATGACGTGTTAAAGTTGAGCTAAGTTTCTACACATAAGTTAAAATGTTAACTAATGTGGAATACACCACCGCATCGCACCTTGAATTTTTTGAAATATAATTCTTTCTCGTCTACCTTTTTCCCTTAACTTAGATTTATTATTTGTTAATGCATTTTATCGAAACCTTTCTTTCTTTCTTTATTTCGCAAAAACTGGGCACCTGGACCGCGCAGCGGCCCCTATCCCATATTTATACATTGATTTAAAGACATTTTGATTTTAGCAACAGTATGGTAGCTATTTCTAAAAGTCAAGCGTTTTGCTTGATAAATTAAAACATTTTGTACTACAATCAATTTAAAGATGGTTATTATATACAGGCATGATTTGAAAATATACATAGGTACTTATTTACAGACATAATTGGAGATAGATACATTAATCATTATTTGCAACCTTGATCAATGAAAAAGAAACATTGTATTCAAACATAATTAGTGAAATGTGCAATAGCTTGATTTGAAAATGCAGTGTAACTTTTTTACGCTAGCTTTTTAAAAAAAGTCAAGCTCTTTGCTTGATAAATTAAAAACATTTTGTATTACAAAGAAATATGATAATTATATACAGGCATGATTTGAAAAATATACGTTGGTATTTATTTACAAACATTATTGGAGATAGATACGTTAATCATTATTTGCAAAAGAAACATGAATTCAACCAAATTTGAGAAATGTGTAATAGTAATTAAATCCAGCTTGATATGAATATTATGCATAGAAATATGAAAGGTGAAATGGAAATTAGGCAATTGAAAATTATTGAACGAGATGATACATAGATAAAAACATAAGTCGAGCTGTATAAATCTTTGGTTTTGCCAAACTTTAGTGGCACCATCTGATGCATGCAACTCAAAATTGAATAAACTGAAAGCATTCTATATTTGTTAAATAAGCAGTGTGGAAATACGAAATTAGAGTTCTGTGATTAAAAAAAGAGTTCTAACTAAGGCAAGAGATATCACCAGGAGTGGTCTCCCTCATGATCGATTGTAATAGCTGGAACACTTCTTTGTTTTTTAAAAGATCATGAAGTTCTTTGATGATCGTTACCAATCTGTGAGCTTGTCCTGTAGTTGTGAATGGAATGGCACGAGGGCCCCTCCGGGGGGGACGGGCTTTACACCCCGTGTAGTTGGCAGTGTGGGTTTCCCCGCAATTGCAGCACATAGGTGGAGTGTTGATGTCCTTGTGGCACTCGTAAGATCGATGTTCTGCGGCACATTTAACACATCTTGGAGGTGAATTACATATTTTTTGAGTGTGGCCAAAATTTTGGCAGTTAAAGCACTGAATCGGGCCTCTCCCGCCGCGGAACCTTTCAATTTTGACCGGGACATCACATATGCTGGTGACGGAGAAGATTTGTTGGTTATTTTCTGTTTCTATAAGAATTGTGAGAAAAAGTGGGAGGAGCCGATAGGCCTCACCCACTTTTCTCTTAAACTGTATTACTTTTTGGATTGAGATGCCTGCTTTCCCCAATTCATGAGAGATATCTTCTGTGTTTAGTTCAGCTGGGAGTCCACGAATTAAGACTTTAATATGCTTGGTTGTTAGCACTTTTACTGGAGTTGTGGGTGGAGCTCAGCTTCATTTGAATCCTCCATGGGTGGAGCTAAGCAAGAATCTGGTAGTGGTGAGAAAGTGGCGGTATCAGTCGGTGAAGAATGGCAGCTTGTTGTAGTCATGATTAGATTATCTTCCGTTTTTTTGACGTTGGTTTGCGTTTTCTTCTTCTTTTTTCGTTTTTTCGGAGGGGGTTCTGTGTTATTTTTGGTTGAGCTTTCTGAATCAATGGTTGACGCTTTCCCCGTCTGTTCCAAAAGTTGGCCGCCTTCATAAATTTTCATGTCAGTGACATCAACTGTTGCAATCGGCATTTCAGGCCTAATTGGCACAGGCATGAGAGACTGCTCCAACTTATTTAATTTCTCAAGTAGTTCTTTATTTTTCATTTCATCTTCTTTAATTCTCCTTTCCATGTCTGCAAACTCTTTAACCATTTTGGTTTCAAAATCCATGCATTCCTCATCCGTCGTTGAGTCACGTGCATGTCTTTCAGTCAGCCGCTTACCGCCACGTCCATGATGATGATAAGTAGCCATTGTAGCGTAGTTGAATTATCAGCTTAATCGGTATGGTTGCGTAAATTGATGACTACAATTTGCAGGCAGAAACCTTTACATAATTTGCAACTACTCAAACTCTCAAATCAATTCAGAATTAGTAAAATCAGACATAATTGCAAGAGAATGAAATAGGTACGACTCACTCGAAGGAAAAATGGTCAAATGCAGTCAGCAAAATCAAGACATCCACTTCCTCTCGGGCAACGTCACCGTTCCGTCACTCATCCACGACAAACATCCGGCTCAAGTTGACCTAAGACTTGGAGTGATTTGACATCAAGACCATATATATATCATTCCATCATCACATGTCCAATCTCCATTTTATCGAAACCTTGCTATAATTTTTGTTTTTGTACCTTGCAACTTTAAGTGCATAATTAGTTGTTTATGTTCGGCATGCCTTTGAGCCTGTTTTTGTGTTAAGAAATATGAGAAATATGTTGTGAAAGAATTGAAATCTTTGTGAAAAAATATTTGTGATAAAACATAGATTATATCACGTAAGAGAATTGATGCTTGGCTTTCTTGAAATAGAATGGAAAGAAGAGTTTCTAACGTAAGCAAATGCCTCGCATCAACAACTAATCAGGATCGAGATACCCACACTACGTCACCTTTAAGTATCCCATTATCTACACAACAACTACAGTGAAATTTTGTAAGAACAGCCATACCTGCCAACTTTTAATCCTTTCCATTATAATTTTTCCCAGTGGTATTAAAATGGAATTAAAACTTCAATTTTAAGCAAACAAATACCTTGTATTTGAGAAAACTTAAGTTGACAACCATGATAGTAACGCATATTTATATATGTGCTTAATTTTTGTAAGAATAGTGGTGATCAAAATCATTTAAAAATTAAATTTATAAAAGAAAAAATAGTATATATTTACTACCACTTTGAATATGAAAATAAAATCTTCCGGAAAATCCGGAAAAGTTGGCAAGTATACAGATACACACATTGTTATAGCATAAATGAAATAATCTTTCAACAACAATGATAACAATGTAACAGTCATCAGAATCAGAAAAAATAAAACAGTAGTAACATAATTTCATAAAATACATACGTTGATAGGTGGTTAGGCTTCCTCTTACAAGTATATTGGTATGGAAATAAGACAGATGTGACAGCACAAATGTAGCGTTGCTGCCACAAATGTGACATCAACGCTGTTTTCTGGTCGATGCTGTTTCTGGACCTTTGCGGTTTTTCAGACGGAATCGCGAGTTTCAGTTTACCTCTGCACATTGTTCAGAAACGTTCCGTATGGTAGACATCCATGACGCCAACATAGTTTGGTTGAGATACGTTTTGAATAATAATTAATTAATTTTTGTTGAAGAAATATTTTTTTTATCATTTTTCCAGAGAACAAAAATCGTAGTTCTAATGAATGGTAGTTATTATGTGACAAACATACACGATGTTTTCTATCCTAATTTTTTGCTTTATAAATGGGTTTAATAAATGAGTCACGTTTGTTTTGTTCGTGAACCATTATTTTCTGGTTTCTGGCATTATTCTTAATTTATGGACATGAGTGCATATGAAAGCGAAAGTCTATCAGTATGGATACTTGCTACTGACTCGAGTTCGGTGGTGTCGATTTGGATCGTTTTTCCCCCCCTAAAGATTGCAAATTTTCATGAGGTGGTTTGTAAACAGTCACCACTATTCAGTGCCATGTAGTTTGATATTGAAAAAAAAAATAAAGTTTCATTGCTGAAACCCATTGTCACAGATTAAACTTTATACATCTTTAAAATAGATCCCGATACTTGATCCAATACTCTCAGTACTTTATCCAGAATTTTCCTTGACTTCTGGATTGGGTTCAAAATTACAATGCTACGGAGTTGAACATTAGTAGTCGTAAACCCATAATTGGATGGGCTGTTGAACTACGGTTATAAAATAAAATTAAATAGCTTCACAGTTCTACACGGTGTTTTTATCTTAATACAAATCCGTAATATATTTTGGTTCATGCGTTTTCAGCATGCAATATTGAAAAAAAAACTTGTTTTTTTTATTGTTTCAATATCGCACTGTCACTAAAACAGCATCGAATTTTAAACGAAATGTTTTAGTTAGGGTCTAGAAAATCTTGGTAATTTAATGTTGTTGTTGTTGTCGTTTGACAAGTGCAGAAAAGTACAACTTAAATGGGACCAAAGGCATGGAGTACAGCCCTGGCCACATCTCTGACTTTTTCGGAATAAAGGGTGTCATGGCAGCAGTTGAGGTCGATGTAGAAGAGGGTCGAGGCAACAGAGACACAGCTGAAGAGATGACCCGGATCCAGCTGAGCACCTGGGCAGTGCCTGCTAATTTAATAAATCTAGCTAATAAAATTTTGCAAATACTGTAAAACCTTCTTGAACGACGACCTCTATACAACAACTGTAACTTTCGAAGAATGGCCTTATACTTACGGAACTGAATTTCTTTGAATTATGATTGAAACAGGAATTTCCGAAGAACGCGTATGGAAAAAAAAAATCATTCATAGGATATATAATGAAGTAGAGATTTCCGAAGAACAAACATGTTTATGAAACAGAATGTCTTACATAGGATTCACATCAAAACATAGATTTTCGAAGAATGGCCATACGTTTATGGAACAGAATGTCTTGAATGGAATTTGCATTGAAACGGTGTTTTCCAAAGAACGGCCGCATGCTTGTGGTACTAAACGTCTAACATAGGATTTACAATAAAACTACCACTTTGGAAAATTTTTTGCGAACAATTTTGTAATATCTTATGGTTTTGAGCACAACTTTTAATGATTCACTAGCATTGTTGAAAAGATACCACTTTCGATTTCATATTCTCATTAATATAAAATAAAAATTTTCACATCTGCTTAGGTCCTTATACAACTGTTTTCTTGTTATGAATGTTGTAGCAACTCTTTATGGTTGCTATGACTAAATATAAATATTCTTACACTATTCCCGGTTACGTTTTTTCTGTGGCAAATTAGAAACAAGTAATATGTGACTCAGTTTAACAGATGAGTCAAATCATAGAAACTTAACATTATTTTAGGAAAATTTGTCATAGTCTCTCATTTCAGTCTCAATTATGTCTTTCTTTCCGCTGGAAGATTCACATCAAACCAATGCACTGTCATAGGATAAAAAAAATTTTTATTTATTAGTACCACTATAATTTAAAAAATAATTTTATGTGAAAAATTTATCTTGCGCAATTAATCATTACTTACTACTTTTACGCATTTAGCATAAAATTTTATTTTCATATTTAAAGTGGTAGTAAATAAATACTATTTTTTTTTCTTTTATAAACTTAATTTTTAAATGATTTTGATCACCACTATTCTTAAAAAAATTAAACACATGTCTTAATATGCGTTACTGTCAAGGCTGTCAGCTTAATTTTTTTAAAAAATACAACATATTTTTTTGCTTAAAATTGAAATTTTAATACCACTGGGGAAAATGATAATGGAAGGGATTAAAAGTTAGCAGGTATGTTAATTTCAGTTATAAAATATAACGATTCAATTGAATTGACACATGCAAGGCCCTAAAGGACTTAAATCTAAAAATCTTCTATCATGATCTTCCGAATTATGCCAACAATTTCTCAAGTTAAATCTTCATAAACATTCCCTGATAAAAGACTACGGATTTTGCAAAATATTTTATCGAGTGATAGCCATTAAATCCAAAAACTTTTAGAAATTTAGCAAATATCTTAAAGGTCTCACCTTGAGCGTAGAGGAACACAGTAGAGTTGTATATGAACTTTAAAATCATTTATATGTAGTGGTGTGGAAAATAACCTTAAATGAGTGAAAAATAATACATTAAAATATATAAATAGCTACCACTAGTATAAAGTTTTACAAAAAGCATTGAAAGTTGGCAGCTCTGTATAAAGTTCGAATAGAAATGATTCCATATGTTTCATACCGCTACTGTTTTGGATGTTCATTTATTTGTCATCAGAGATGCCAACTTGCTCCGATAGCGTATATATATTTTCGAGTGGTAGTTTTTAATTGTATGATCCATTATTTATTAAATTTTATTTTTTTGGTTTTAATCCACCAGTATTTCTATATAATTCAAAAGCTTATATAATTCGATACTTGCATGTCGTTGTCATGTTAATCCTTCTATAGAAAAGACTTTAGCTAAATATCTGCACATTTTAGTGTGTAGTTATTTACCTTTCTAAAAATTTTTTTTTTAACGTGTCCGGTGCAGGTGGCATCTCTGCGTCATATATCTTTAACGACACGGGGGTGGTATTCTGAGCTCGAGTCGACCATCGATTTGAGTTTTTGGAAGCCGCGCCAGGGGGCGTTTTACCTGATATTCTAATTTCCCCGCCCATTGCTCGATTTTTGGTATTCCAAGCAAGTTTTAGTGGATGTTGAGCGCTCTTTTCGGTCGACGCGAAAATCACTGGTATTTTCAGTAGAGTAATGGCGAGCGCATGGTTAGTAAATATTTTACATGGCTAAGTCCTCGGAGGAGACCGATGTATAGAAACAGAAAATATGCTTTTAGTCTTCATGATGATGTATTTTATGATTTTTTTCCATTAACGGAAAATCTTGTTCAGTATTTATGCGTGGAACTAACAGAGGACTTGGAAAAAGAAGCAAGGCGACGAAACGTGATTTCAGTAGAAACATAAGTTAAACTTAATTTATTTTCAATATCATGAGCATATTTCGCTTTTTAAAAAAAAAAAAAAAAAATGAATTTAACTTTTCTTAAGCACTTTTGTCAAATTTTAGATTCAAATCAAATATACAGTGGTTCTAATATTGCATAAAAACTGAAAATGGGATATAAACAAATACTTAAGTGAATAATAAAGTATTTTAAAACTATACTATAATTCACTATACTTAAAATCTTTTTTAACATAAAACTAATATTGCTGAATATGGTAATTGCAATATGAAGTACATAAATTGCTTGACAAATTAATAACTAAATATTTCGAATCTCTCAAAGTGAATTTTTTCTTATAGCTAAAATTTTATAAATTTGTTTTGTTAAAGAGTGTCCAAAGTTTTGTAACAAGGAGGTCCATATAATGAACTGTTATGTTTATCTTTTCATCATTTGATTGGTATTTATCAAATTTCACTCGTATAAGAATAATGAGGCATAAAACAAAAAGGTTAATTGAAAATAGAATTTAAATTGCAAATTATACTTTCTTTTATTATCAACACAAATGAAGTGATATAAATTTTACCTTCTTAAATAAAAAAAAGCCTGCACTCACCTCTATTAAATCATAATTAAGAAAATTCGCAATTTTCAAAAGGCAAAGTGAAAACCATCTGTTTAGCAATATAAAGTGGTTAGAAGTTAGTAGCAAGAATGCTGTTTACATTTGAAAATTCTGATATTTTAATTTTTTTCCTGAATCTTTTTTCTGTTATCCACATAATATTAAATGCAATTAAAAGTTTATTTCTTTAAAAAAATAAAATAAAAAATAGCATACATGTGATATGCCAATACGATGTACTCCTGTGATACGATGTACTCCTGTGATCTTGGATTTTAAGTAAAATGTTTTATTTACTTTCTATTTCATAATTTTTATTCGACGGCGAAATACTATTTAAAGCAGGTGCAAAATAAAAATATAGCTTTATTGGATTAGGTGAAATAGTGTTAGATAATTTTTTAGAACATCCATGTAATTTACATCAAAACTTCAATCTTCAAGCAGTAAAGTTGTGCAATTCGTAGTTTTGAGTAAGCAATTAAAAAACTTCACGTTTTTTCAGATTTTCAAATTTATTTTTATTACAGTTTTAATTAGTAAAAATCGATTTGGAAGGTGGTAAAAAATTCAATGTAAACTGTACAGAAACAAAGGTATTGAAGTCGCACAGTTAAAATGGGATGTTCAGAGAACTATTCTGCTGATTTTGTTCAAATTTATGTTTAGCCATTTAAAATTACATTCTTTGAAATGATGCAAAAATCCATATTTTCCAAATTGTGACTCAGCGCATAGATTTTTAGGATCAGAAATTCGATATATTTTACAAAACCGCACAGGACTACAAACTAAATTTTGGTGAATTTTGGTTTATATTGTTAACTTTTTAACACTAGGTTTACGGGACACGTCATTTTGACGGATTTCGACTTTTGTATGGAAAATTATAAAACCCGTTTGAATTTTTATTTCATCTCTTGTAATGACTTTTAACCATTGATCAAAGTAAATATATATTAAGTGCTATTTACCTCAAAAGCGTTGAAATATTGAAATTCTCTACGTGGTATCCCTATTTCTACGGATATGCGTCAATTTGACGCGATCATAATTTAGACAAAAGTTTACGTAAACAAGCAATTATCACATCAATAATAAATAGGAATGTACCGACAATACTTCGATTCGTTACCTCAAATAAAGCAAGTGATAAACAACTGTTGCCGATAAGCAATAATAGAAAGAACAAACGCAGAAATGTCAATTGATGTCAGATTTTGAAGGTTTCAGTTGCTTAGTTCGAGTATTGAAACATAAAATACTAGAATATTTCATTAATATATATCTCATATCTTCATTTTTTTTCTTATAGTATACATATACATTGGTTTCTAAGTGCAGAGATGCCAACTGCTCCGGACACGCGAAAATAATTAAAAAAATTTTAAGTAACAACAAAGTAAATTATGAAATATGAAGTGGTGAATTATATACGCCTACGAATTTTTTAGAAATAGTGGTGGATAAAAATCTACTAAATTGAATTTATTAAATTAAGAATCACAATTCTTTCATACGTCAAATTGACGTGTGTCCCTAGAGATAGGTATATAAGAAACGTCCGTAAATCTAGTGTTAAGAAACATCGCGCTTCCTGAATGTCGATCATTCTTTTCGGCTTTGTCCTACACAAAATTGAAAGCCAAATCAAATTCGCTGACACTAAAGCGTCGCCTTCGACGTCAAACTCAAAATATGCTTACTGCAATGTTTGAAAATGTGAAAAATTTGTTTTTGTGATTCTCTTCTTCCATTTTATGCACACACAAAAAATTGATTATACCGTTGTTGTGTCACAACAACCAGAAATAAGACGTGAGTTGTACCAAACAATTTATTTAAGCATTCACACGAAAAATGACAAAATATTACCCAAAGAAATATCTCTTCTCAGAAAAAAACTCTCTTTCTCAACTACACAAAAAAGACCATCACTTCTCGTGTGTGTCTCTCAAACAACATCATTTTAGCATTACCTCTCGAGGAATTGATGCTTTTAGCTCAGTTGTCACACACTGTTACGTTACACCGTTATTTTACGCAAGTCTTACAATGTTCTTTAATTGTTCTGAAAAAATGTATGAAACATTACTTTTATACTATCAATTATTATGACAGTATAACTTAGGGTTATATTTTCCAGCGACAGTGGAAGTTGCCGTCTGTTTTACTGATAACAAATCATTCTTTACAATTTAAATATTTGCGTATAATAGTGTTAAAAATATTGAATCAATTCTATTATATTTAGAATGTAACTATTTTACTGCCTTTTTAAATGTGACAAAATACATTTGCTTGAAAAATACTTTACTGTTACTTTGCATTATATATCTCAACGACCATGCAAGTTTGCTGCTATGTTAATGAGGTCAGCTGCAAGTTTGCAGCTATGTTTATGAGGTCAACTACAAGTTTGCAGCTATGAAAGGTGCAGCTAAAGTCGTTTTCGTTGTATACGCTTTAAATGTGTATATATCATGGTGTTAAAGTATATTGAATCAAATTTATAAAATTAAGAATTAAACTATTTTCTACCTTTTTAAATTTAAAAATTTACTTTTACATGATTAATTATTATTAAATTACCACTTAGGGTTATCTTTCCCAGCGACCGTGCAAGTTGCCAGCTGTTTTACTCAGAACAAAATTTTCATTCTTTACAGTTTAAATATTTGCATGTAATAGTGTTAAAAATATTAAATTTATCATATTCAGAAATTAACTCATTTACTATAATATAAAACTAAGATCTTCCAAAAAAAAAAAATCTAAAGAATCGGCAGCTAAGTATATATCGCAGTTTGAAGTTCAAGTATGCTTTTCATCGCTAATTCGGAGATTATTTGAACAATTCTCTCTTCTATCGAATCTCAAAAGTCACGATTTTCAACATTTATGTATTTTGATCATTCGAGTAACGCCCTCTACGGGTATAATCGATACATCATCATGTCATCCGATAATCTTCCTGGTAAGATTATCGAATAATCAAAAATGATATCCAAAGTTATCTTCTCAAGATTTGCAACTTACACCTTTAACACTCTTAGTTAAAATCACGTATGATGGAACGATAAGAAATGAGAAAATTTTTCCTCTTTAACACGTTCACGCCGGGGTGACCCACCGGTGGCTCACGCTAGATTGTCTCATCTTGGCAGCGCACCGGAGTAAAAACTGGTAACAATAAATTTCATTTTTTAGTTTTTTTCAGGGAATAATAAAAATCCATAACTACCAATTGTTTTTAACGGATGCAATTTTTATATTGAATTGCTTCTTCGCCGTGATAAATTTCCTTAAAGTGAATTGTAATTGTTGAGAATAGATTAACTCCTCCCGAATATTATCTAATATTGAAATAGTTCTTCTACCAGTATTTTCTCTTTTCCCGTACAAGTATTTTCACTTTTCCCGGCGTGAACGTGTTAAAAGAGTATTTTTCTTCCTTGTCATTTAAAAGAAAACAATCCTGCCTAACAAGGAATAACCGTTTAATTCTGATCTCCATTTGTTGTTACTTTCTAAGTAAGTCGGTACATTTTTTTAAGGAAAATGTACTATATATTTTAATATTTTAACATAGAATTCGATACCGTTAAATATTAAAAATTAGAATAGCAAACAGTGAATACAGTTTATCTCCAGTTTCATTTTTGAATCAAAATATTACTAGATTTTTTTTTTAAAGGAAAATCACATTAATATTGAACTACAATTTCGCATTGTGATTTTTATGCAATCTTAACTTTTTTGCATGCAGTTAGCTAATTTACAATCCAGCGATCTTTAATGACTCACATTTATTTTTGAAGAATTCATTATTATTATTATTTTTCTCTAGTTCCTAGCGATTATAATACGATTTTTTTACTAAACAAAAACAAAATCAAGTTTTTTTTAATTTAAGAAAATTCAAAATTAGAGAGAGGGTCGTTAAAGGCCGCTGGATTGGAAAATCGCTCCCATTCCCATTTATCTTCAAAAATTCATGCTACAGTTACTTATGCAGAGTAAGGCCAATCATTATCCTTGCATACAGATATGATTCAATCTGTTGACCAATTTAATATGTTTCCGTCAACTGTTTGCATCGTTTCATCCAGTGTGTTTCATTATATATCTGCTGTGATGGTCTGAGAGGATTCAGACTCAAAAGTGACCTTTAATTCATCATTATTGACTATTGATTCTCAAATACCATATGGCTCATTTGTAGAGTCAAAGTTACCTGTACAGAAATCGGCAAAATATTTTGATACTGTTGGCTGCACAGTAACCCTCAAACCAATTACTTTAATAATGTTTAGCGTAGTTTACGATGCTGTAGCTTGACATAAAAATTCATACTTCAAGACACGGAGCATTTCTGACTATTCTATTTTAAAGAAATTTAATTAAAATACTTTTAGAACTTACGATGATTTTCTAAAGCAGGGAAGATGGGAAATTTTCTAACAAAAGCCAGAGCCAATAAAATATTGTTTACATTATTAACTACGTCTTCCAACTTCGACGACCTTTAAAAAGACTATATAAACTTTATTATGTTCATGTAATCTATTATAGCTATCATTATATTGTTTATAGACTACTGAAGACAGCGTATAAATAACACAACAGTATTTTAGAGAATGCATGAATGTTGTTTAATGTTTCTTTAGGTAATTTGAATACCTTTCTTAATAACACTTCGAATAAATTATTCGTCATTAAGAAGCGAAATGAACAGGGTGACCAGTAATTGGAAAAAAAATTAAAGAAACAAATTGCTTCTAATAATTATTATTCAGTAAAATATAATTGTGAATTAAGGAAGAAAAAAATCTATAAAAATTTTGAAACCGGCTATCATAATTCCGAACACAAAAATTTTCAATAAGTTAACGAAACAATAGTCACCACTTTGCTTCTACTTTTACATGCATATTATTAAATTTAGCATTCATATTCCTACTAAATTTTATTTCAGTTGGCACATTGCTTAACGGTAAGTACAGTTTCTTCCTCTGAGCAATCGTGATGTAGTTATTACTGATAAATAAGAGCTTAGGAATGAACAATTTTATATTTACGCTAATTTATTTCTTTTTGTTTTGCTTTAATTTCTTTCTTTCTTTTTGTTAGCTTAAAAAAGTTCTTGCAGTAAGTATATTTGCGATTTTACTCTAATCAGATTTACAAATGTCCAGAAAAAAAGAGTTATTTATTCTGCATTTTTTTCTTTGTAAACATTAAAACACATAATTTTAAAAACATAAGTTATTTTGATAGATAATCTTTGTGATGTAAGATAAAATCAGGAGGAAATCATTTCCACTCGTTATGGTGAAGTTTGAATTTATACCTAAAATTCCAACAATGTGAAGAGTTTTCTCGAATTCTCAATACATCTGTTATGTTTTTTTAAAAATGAATTTTAAAGCGTGTTTAGTTTGCCCGAAGTAGCCAAGGTCTCACTGTTTAATTTCAGGCTTGCCAATTTTGTACTCTTTATGGAAAAATTTCTTTAAGTGTTATATCTAAGTTTATATTTTTATGATCAAAGTTTATATTTATCTATGATTCTTTGTCCTGATTTAATGTTACCTTCCCGCAACTATATGTAAATAATTCAAAAATTCATATAAACTTTAATTGTATCTAGATTCTTCCAGAGAAGGTTTTAATGTTGTTGGGAAAGTTACAGATAATCGTGATGGATTTTGGTTTTAAATGTCTGCCGTACTATAAAATATTAAACAGTAAAAGCTGGTAACCTTGTAATTTTATATTTTTTACTGTTTTTCATTTTAAATCTCATCTGCGTATAATTATGCATTTAATAATTTATTTTATTTTGAAATATTCCTTTTGTTTATTTAATCAAGCAGATTTACCGATTATTTGTTACTTCTTTTATTTAGATAACTATAAATACCTAAGTCTTGACATTCTCTTGATACCTGTCTCTAAAAATACCTTGTAATTTTATATTTTTTACTGTTTTTCATTTTAAATCTCATCTGCGTAAAATTATGCATTTAATAATTTATTTTATTTTGAAATATTCCTTTTGTTTATTTAATCAAGCAGATTTACCGATTATTTGTTACTTCTTTTATTTAGATAACTATAAATACCTAAGTCCAGGGGTTGGGAAAAAATATGGAAACACTTCTATACAAACTTCATTAAAACTATCACCATTCTTTTTGCAGCAAATGTTTTGAAAGACTTTTGCATTTAAAAACTGCTGGCTTAATTTGAATGATCATGCTTAAAGCTTTTAGAGATGCTTATATTTAGCTTATTTGGCCAGACAAATTTCGTATCCACCGAATTCAGGAGAGAGGT
This sequence comes from Parasteatoda tepidariorum, assembly GCF_982258835.1. Lineage (NCBI taxonomy): Eukaryota > Metazoa > Arthropoda > Arachnida > Araneae > Theridiidae > Parasteatoda > Parasteatoda tepidariorum. The sequence continues at coordinate 22,104,349 of NC_141759.1, read as the reverse complement.
TAATAATTTCTTGTTAGCTTAAATACCAGCAACTTTTAAATCATTGTTACGGTTTTCAATGCTTGTATAACAATACTTTTTTAATTATAGCGATATGGAAGAAGGAAAGAAGCTTTTAACGTCTTTCTCTCATTTTGGTCGAATCGAATTTTAAAGGAATTAAAAATGAAGTCTTGCATGAAAGCTTCAAGCCTGATTGTGCCAACAGTTAAGAAGTGTTTCCGTAATTCTGACCAACCTCTGTATGTGTAGATATGTACCGTGAAAGACCGAAATCAAGAGAATGTCGACTTTCACCGGTAAATGTCAACAATCACAAAGTCGCTTTGGTGAATATTCGAAATACTTGTTATTCTTCTATACTTGTAATATTTGTAATATTCTATACTTGTAATATTCGTTGATATTTCAATATTTATTCAATGTTTTGGCATCTGCTGAGGATAGATTAGGATAAACATCAGTGTTTAGAGTGCTGGGCAAATTTACACCGAGTAGTGGCACTGAACCTTAAAAAAAAAACATCAGTGTACTGTATACCGGGCAAATGTGTACCCGGCAGTGGCATTGAACCTTAAAAATACATCAGTTTAAGATAAACTGGGAAGTGGCACTTAATTAGACCTAGTATATATATTTCGGACATTTGCAAAAGTGCCTATGTGATTGTCACCATTCACCGGACGTCAACAACTGCCTATTTCAGTCATTCACAGTAGCGTATATAACCAATAATATTCTTATCAAGAATATTTTCAAGATCTATTGATATTTTGCTTTTACTATGATATATTTTTATGCGCATTAGCATATAAAAACTCATTTTAATATTCGTTATTATTAGTAAATGTCAAGAGAAGTTAGTAAAGTTTGTTCAACCTGCATGGTGATCAAGTTCCGTTGCTGTTTATTTTATTATTGTTATTTCAATTAATAAAAAATAAAAAATTTGGCTTATTATGGCATTACAGTGAGCCATTCAATTCAAATTTATTTTAAACTTTGGAATTTATACTGAAACTGCTTTTGTATAAATTAATTATAATTTCTTTTACAGATGGCTATTTAGAGAGGTGGAGTCCATTTTTTAAATAATGCAAGAATCGAAATCTTAACCTACAATGATAAATGAGTTTTTAGTTCATATTTTTGTAAGTTGTACTATAAAAACCATTGAAACAAATTGTACTCAAAGTGCAGCTTGCTTCAAAATAAAATTTATTAAAAAACCCTTTTTACTTGGAAGTGTGTTTTTTTTTAACCACAGCTTAATTTAGAACAATTTAATTTCGTATCATATGCTTAAATAATTTTTGCTTCTGTATCTTCGTATAATCAATAAAAATCCTTGAAATCAGGACTTAGTTTATTTACGAAGAAATTAACTTTTTTTAATAAAAATTAATTTTCAATTTTATGTTCGGAATTTCAGTTATTGCCTTTTTTTTAACTTGAAATATTTAAGTAACATTATGTTTCGAATTTAATTAAGAAATACCAGGAAAATAGCAATTCAGTTAAGCACTGGTGTTGGAAAGTAAGAAACTCTTCTGATTTGATCAATTGGGTACTTGCACTTCAAAAAGAACAAGCTCTCAAACACCCACCCATGTGACCAAAGACAGTCATAAGCAAAATGATGTGTTAAAGTTGAGCTAAGTTTCTACACATAAGTTACCAATGTGAAATACAACACACACATATGTATACACATATGTTAACCAATGTGAAATGCACCACCGTATCGCACCTCGAATTTGGAGAAATATAATTCTTTCTCGTCTGCGTTTTCTCCTTAACTTAGATTTATTATTTGTTAATGTATTTATTTCATCGAAACCGTGCCATAATTTTTGTTTTTGTACCTGGCAACTTTAAATGCATAATTAGTTTGTTTATGTTCGACATGCCTCCGAGCCTGTTTTTGTGTTAAGAAATATGTGGTGAAAGAATTGAAATATTTGTGAAAAATTATTTGAGAGAGAACATAGATTTTATCACTTAAGAGAATTGATGCTTGGCTTTCTTGAAATAGAATGGAAAGAACAGTTAATAACGTAAGCAAATGTCTCGCATCAACAACTAATCAGGATCGAGATACCCACACTACGTCCCTATTAAGTATCCCATTATCTACACAACAACTACAATGAAATTTTGTAAGAACAGCCATACCTGCCAACTTTTAATCCTTTCCATTATAATTTTTCACAGTGGTATTAAAATGGAATTAAAACTTCAATTTTAAGCAAACAAATATGTTGTATTTGAGAAAACTTAAGTTGCCAACCATGATAGTAACGCATATTAATATATGTGCTTAATTTTTGTAAGAATAGTGGTGATCAAAATCATTTAAAAATTAAATTTATAAAAGAAAAAATAGCATATATTTACTACCACTTTAAATATTAAAATAAAATCTTCCGGAAAAGTTGGCAAGTAAACATATTCACATATTGTCATAGCATAAATGAAATAATCTTTCAACAACAATGATAACAATGTAACAGTCATCATAATCAGAAAAAATGAAACAGTAGTAACATAATTTCATAAAATACATACGTTGATAGGTGGTTAGGCTTCCTCTTTCAAGTAATATTGGTATGGAAATAAGACAGATGTGACAGCACAAATGTAGCGTGCTGCCACAAATACACAATAACAAACACAAATACAAATACAAACTGCCACAAATACACAAACACAATAACAAATGTGCTGCCACAAATGTGACAGCAACGCTGTTTTCTGGTCGATGCCGTTTCTGGACCTTTGCGGTTTTTCAGAGGGAATCGCGAGTTTCAGTTTACCTCTGCACATTGTTCAGAAACGTTCCATATGGTAGACATCCATGACGCCAACATAGTTTGGTTGAGATACGTTTTGAATAATAATTAATTAATTTTTGTTGAAGAAATATTTTTTTTATCATTTTTCCAGAGAACAAAAATCGTAGTTCTAATGAATGGTAGTTATTATGTGACAAACATACACGATGTTTTCTATCCTTATTTTTTGCTTTATAAATGGGTTTAATAAATGAGTCACGTTTGTTTTATTCGTGAACTATTATTTTCTGGTTTCTGGCATTATTCTTAATTTATGGACATGAGTGCAGATGAAAGCAAAAGTCTGTCAGTATGGATACTTGCTACTGACTCGAGTTCGGTGGTGTCGATTTGGATCGTTTTTCTCCCCTTAAAGATTGCAAATTTTCATGGGGTGATTTGTAAACAGTCACCACTATTCAGCGCCATGTAGTTTGATATTGAAAAAAAAATAAAGTTTCATTGCTGAAACCCATTGTCACAGATTAAACTTTATACATCTTTTAAATAGATCCCGATACTTGATCCAATACTCTCAGTACTTTATCCAGAATTTTTCTTGACTTCTGGATTAGGTTCAAAATTACAATGCTTCGGAGTTGAACATTAGTAGTCGTAAACCCATAATTGGATTGGCTGTTTAACTACGGTTATAAAATAATATTAAATAGCTTCACAGTTCTAGACGGTGTTTTTATCTTAATACAAATCCGTAATATATTTTGGTTCATGCGTTTTTAGCATGCAATATTGAAAAAAAAACTTGTTTTTTTAATTGTTTCAATATCGCACTGTCACTAAAACAGCATCGAATTTTAAACGAAATGTTTTAGTTAGGGTCTAGAAATTTTTGCTAATTTAATGTTGTTGTTGTTGTCGTTTGACATGTGCAGAAAAGTACAACTTAAATGGGACCAAAGGCATGAAGCGCAGCCCTGGCCACATCTCCGACTTTTTCGGAATAAAGGGTGTCATGGCAGCAGTTGAGGTCGATGCAGAGGAGGGTCGAGGCAACAGAGACACAGCTGAAGAGATGACCCGGATCCAGCTGAGCACCTGGGCAGTGCCTGCTAATTTAATAAATCTAGCTAATAAAATTTTGCAAATACTGTAAAACCTCCTTGAACGACGACCTCTATACAACAACTGTAACTTTGCCTTATACTTACGGAACTGAATTTCTTTGGATTAAGATTGATACAGGAATTTCCGAAGAACGCTTATGGAACATAATATCATTCATAGGATATATAATGAAGTAGGGATTTCCGAAGAACAAACATGTTAATGAAACAGAATGTCTTACATAGGATTCACATCAAAACATTGATTTTCGAAGAATGGCCATACGTTAATGGAACAGAATGTCTTAAATGGAATTTGCTTTGAAACGGTGATTTCCAAAGAACGGTCGCATGCTTGTGGTACTAAACGTCTAACATAGGATTTACAATAAAACTACCACTTTGGAAAATTTTTTGCGAACAATTTTGTAATATCTTATGGTTTTGAGCACAACTTTTAATGATTCACTAGCATTGTTGAAAAGATACCACTTTCGATTTCATATTCTCATTAATATAAAATAAAAATTTTCACATCTGCTTAGGTCATTATACAACTGTTTTTTTGTTATGAATGTTGTAGCAACTCTTTATGGTTGCTATGACTTAATATAAATATTTTTACACTATTCACGGTTACGTTTTTTCTGTGGCAAGTTAGAAACAAGTAATATGTGATTCAGTTTAACAGATGAGTCAAATCATAGAAACTTAACATTATTTTAGGAAAATTTGTCATAGTCTCTCATTTCAGTCTCAATTATGTCTTTCTTTCCGCTGGAAGATTCGCATCAAACCAATGCACCGTCATAGGATAAAAAAAAATTTTATTTATTAGTACCACTATAATTTAAAAAATAATTTTATGTGAAAAATTTATCTTGCGCAATTAATCATAACTTACTACTTTTACGCATTTAGCATAAAATTTTATTTTCATATTTAAAGTGGTAGTAAATAAATACAATTTTTTTTTCTTTTATAAACATAATTTTTAAATGATTTTGATCACCACTATTCTTAAAAAAATTAAACACATGTCTTAATATGCGTTACTGTCAAGGCTGTCAGCTTTTTTTTTTTTTAAAAATACAACATATTTTTTTGCTTAAAATTGAAATTTTAATACCACTGGGGAAAATGATAATGGAAGGGATTAAAAGTTAGCAGGTATGTTAATTTCAGTTATAAAATATAACGATTCAATTGAATTGACACATGCAAGGCCCTAAAGGACTTAAATCTAAAAATCTTCTATCATGATCTTCCGAATTATGCCAACAATTTTTCAAGTTAAATCTTCATAAACATTCCCTGCTAAAAGACTATGGATTTTGCAAAATATTTTATCGAGTGATAGCCATTAAATCCAAAAACTCTCAGAAATTTTGGTAATTTTGCAAATATCTTAAAGGTCTCACTTTGAGCGTACAGGAACACAGTGGAGTTGTATACGAACTTTAAAATCATTTATATGTAGTGGTGTTGAAAATAACTTTAAATGAATGAAAAATAATACATTAAAATATATAAATATCTACCACTAGAATAAAGTTTTACAAAAAGCATTGAAAGTTGGCAGCTCTGTATAAAGTTCGAATAGAAATGATTCCATATGTTTCCTACCGCTACTGTTTTGGAAGTTCATTTATATGTCATCAGAGATGCCAACTTGCTCCGATAGCGGATATATATTTTCGAGTGGTAGTTTTTTATTGTATGATTCATTATTTAATAAATTTTATTTTTTAGGTTTTAATCCACCAGTATTTCTATATAATTCAAAAGCTTATATAATTCGATACTTGCATGGCCTAGTCATGTTAATCCTTTTAAAGAAAAGCCTTTTTAGCTAAATATCTGCAAACTTTAGTTTGTAGTTATTTACCTTTTTTAAAAAAAAAAATTTTGTCTTATCCGGAGTAGGTGGCATCTATGCATCATATATCTTTAGCGACACGGGAACAATAACATTTAAGACGTTTCTACTCTCGCCATCTTGGATTTTAAGTAAAATGTTTGATTTACTTTCCATTTCATAATTTTTATTCGACGGCGAAATACTATTTAAAGCAGGTGCAAAATAAAAATATAGCTTTATTGGATTAGGTGAAATAGTGTTAGATAATTTTTTAGAACATCCAGGTAATTTACATCAAAACTTCAATCTTCAAGCAGTAAAGTTGTGCAATTCGTAGTTTTGAGTAAGCAATTAAAAAACTTCACGTTTTTTCAGATTTTAAAATTTATTTTTATTACAGTTTTAATTAGTAAAAATCGATTTGGATGGTGGTAAAAAATTCAATGTAAACTGTACAGAAACAAAGGTATTGAAGTCGCACAGTTAAAATGGGATGTTCAGAGAACTATTCTGCTGATTTTGTTCAAATTTATGTTTTGCCATTTAAAATTACATTCTTTGAAATGATGCAAAAATCCATATTTTCCAAATTGTGACTCAGCGCCTAGATTTTTAGGATCAGAAATTCGATATATTTTACAAAACCGCATAGGACTACAAACTAAATTTTGGTGAATTTTGGTTTATATTGTTAACTTTTTAACACTAGGTTTACGGGACACGTCATTTTGACGGATTTCGACTTTTGTAAGGAAAATTATAAAACCCGTTTGAATTTTTATTTCATCTCTTGTAATGACTTTTAACCATTGATCAAAGTAAATATATATTAAGTGCTATTTACCTCAAAAGCGTTGAAATATTGAAATTCTCTACGTGGTATCCCTATTTCTACGGATATGCGTCAATTTGACGCGATCATAATTTAGACAAAAGTTTACGTAAACAAGCAATTATCACATCAATAATAAATAGGAATGTACCGACAATACTTCGATTCGTTATCTCAAATAAAGCAAGTGATAAACAACTGTTGCCGATAAGCAATAATAGAAAGAACAAACGCAGAATGTCAATTGATGTCAGATTTTGAAGGTTTCAGTTGCTTAGTTCGAGTATTGAAACATAAAATACTAGAATATTTCATTAATATATATCTCATATCTTCATTTTTTTTCTTATAGTATACATATACATTGGTTTCTAAGTGCAGAGATGCCAACTGCTCCTGACACGCGAAAATAATTAAAAAAATTTCAAGTAACAACAAAGTAAATTATGAAATATGAAGTGGTGAATTATATACGCCTACGAATTTTTTAGAAATAGTGGTGGATAAAAATCTACTAAATTGAATTTATTAAATTAAGAATCACAATTCTTTCATACGTCAAATTGACGTGTGTCCCTAGAGATAGGTATATAAGAAACGTCCGTAAATCTAGTGTTAAGAAACATCGCGCTTCCTGAATGTCGATCATTCTTTTCGGCTTTGTCCTACACAAAATTGAAAGCCAAATCAAATTCGCTGACACTAAAGCGTCGTCTTCGACGTCAAACTCAAAATATGCTTACTGCAATGTTTGAAAATGTGAAAAATTTGTTTTTGTGATTCTCTTCTTCCATTTTATGCACACACAAAAAATTGGTTATACCGTTGTTGTGTCACAACAACCAGAAATAAGACGTGAGTTGTACCAAACAATTTATTTAAACATTCACACGAAAAATGACAAAATATTACTCAAAGAAATATCTCTTCTCAGAAAAAAACTCTCTTTCTCAACTACACAAAAAAGACCATCACTTCTCGTGTGTGTCTCTCAAACAACATCATTTTAGCATTACCTCTCGAGGAATTGATGCTTTTAGCTCAGTTGTCACACACTGTTACGTTACACCGTTATTTTACGCAAGTCTTACAATGTTCTTTAATTGTTCTGAAAAAATGTATGAAACATTACTTTTATACTATCAATTACTATGACAGTATAACTTAGGGTTATATTTTCCAGCGACAGTGGAAGTTGCCGTCTGTTTTACTGATAACAAATCATTCTTTACAATTTAAATATTTGCGTATAATAGTGTTAAAAATATTGAATCAATTCTATTATATTAAGAATGTAACTATTTTACTGCCTTTTTAAAAGTGACAAAATACATTTGCTTGAAAAATACTTTACTGTTACTTTGCATTATATATCTCAACGACCATGCAAGTTTGCTGCTATGTTAATGAGGTCAGCTGCAAGTTTGCAGCTATGTTTATGAGGTCAACTACAAGTTTGCAGCTATGAAAGGTGCAGCTAAAGTCGTTTTCGTTGTATACGCTTTAAATGTGTATATATCATGGTGTTAAAGTATATTGAATCAAATTTATAAAATTAAGAATTAAACTATTTTCTACCTTTTTAAATTTAAAAATTTACTTTTACATGATTAATTATTATTAAATTATCACTTAGGGTTATCTTTCCCAGCGACCGTGCAAGTTGCCAACTGTTTTACTCTGAACAAAATTTTCATTCTTTACAGTTTAAATATTTGCATGTAATAGTGTTAAAAATATTAAATTTATCATATTCAGAAATTAACTCATTTACTATAATATAAAAATAAGATCTTCCAAAAAAAAAATCTAAAGAATCCGCAGCTAAGTATATATCGCAGTTTGAAGTTCAAGTATGCTTTTCATCGCTAATTCGGAGATTATTTGAACAATTCTCTCTTCTATCGAATCTCAAAAGTCACGATTTCCAACATTTATGTGTTTTGATCATTCGAGTAACGCCCTCTACGGGTATAATCGATACATCATCATGTCATCCGATAATCTTCCTGGTAAGATTATCGAATAATCAAAAATGATATCCAAAGTTATCTTCTCAAGATTTGCAACTTACACCTTTAACACTCTTAGTTAAAATCACGTATGATGGAACGATAAGAAATGAGAAAATTTTTCCTCTTTAACACGTTCACGCCGGGGTGACCCACCGGTGGCTCACGCTAGATTGTCTCATCTTGGCAGCGCACCGGAGTAAAAACTGGTAACAATAAATTTCATTTTTTAGTTTTTTTCCGGGAATAATAAAAATCCATAACTACCAATTGTTTTTAACGGATGCAATTTTTATATTGAATTGCTTCTTCGCCGTGATAAATTTCCTTAAAGTGAATTGTAATTGTTGAGAATAGATTAACTCCTCCCGAATATTATCTAATATTGAAATAGTTCTTCTACTAGTATTTTCTCTTTTCCCGTACCAGTATTTTCACTTTTCCCGGCGTGAACGTGTTAAAAGAGTATTTTTCTTCCTTGTCATTTAAAAGAAAACAATCCAGCCTAACAAGGAATAACCGTTTAATTCTGATCTCCATTTGTTGTTACTTTCTAAGTAAGTCGGTAAATTTTTTTAAAGAAAATCTACCACATATTTTAATATTTTAACATAGAATTCGATACCGTTAAATATTAAAAATTAGAATAGCAGACAGTGAAAACAGCTTATCTCCAGTTTCATTTTTTAATCAAAATATTACTAGATTTTTTTTTAAAGAAAATCACATTAATGTTGTACTACAATTTCGCATTGCGATTTTTATGCAATCTTAACTTTTTGCATGCAGTTAGCTAATTTACAATCCAGCGATCTTGAATGACTCACTTTTATTTTTGAATAATTTATTATTATTTTTTCTTCTATAGTTCGTAGCAATTATAATACGATTTGTTTACTAAACTAAAACAAAATCAAGTTTTTTTTTAATTTAAGAAAATTCCAAATTAGAGAGAGGGTCGTTAAAGGCCGCTGGATTGAAAAATCGCTCCCATTCCCATTTATTTTCAAAAATTCCGGCTACAGTTACTTATGCAGAGTAAGGCCAATTATTATCCTTGCATACAGATATGATTCAATCTGTTGACCAATTTATAATGTTTTCGTTAACTGTTTGCATCGTTTCATCCAGTGTGTTTCATTATATTTCTGCTGTGATGGTCTGAGAAGATTCAGACTTAAAAGTGACCTTTAACCCATTTGAAGGCCGTGGTATGTATACTTACCACCACGCTTTACCACTTTTATTTTAGGTTTCCATTTTTCAATAACTTCAGATTTCTTGAAGTGAGTTTGAATAAAATTGGTAACCATTTGTCACTTTTAAAAAACGTATAAAAGTTATAGAATACATAAATCCTTTTGAAGTTTGTAGCATTTAAGGAATTTATTATATAAATAAAGAAAAATAAAACTCAGTCAGTTCCTAATAGGTCATGTTATAAATATATTTACCACCAATAAAAATGGCATTTTTATAAACTAAATGAGTTTTTTTTTTCATATCAATTACTGTTCTTAAAACAATTTTAATTCCAAAAATGCTTTAATTTACCTTTACTAGAAATAAAGGGCCCGCTAAAAGGGTTAATTCATCATTATTGACTATTGATTCTCGAATACCATAAGGGTCATTTGTAGAGTCAAAGTTACCTATACAGAAATCGGCAAAATAATTTTATACTGTTGGCTGCACAGTATCCCTCAAGCCAATTACTTTAATAATGTTTAGCGTAGTTTACGATGCTGTAGCTTTACATAAAAATTCATACTTCAAGACACTGAGCATTTCTGACTATTCTATTTTGAAGAAATTTAATTAAAATACTTTTAGAACTTACGATGATTTTCTAAATCAGGGAAGATGGGAAATTTTGTAACAAAAGTCAGAGCAAATAAAATATTGTTTACATTATTAACTACGTCTTCCAACTTCGACGACCTTTAAAAAGACTATATAAACTTTATTATGTTCATGTAATCTATTTTAGCTATCAATATATTGTTTATAGACTACTGAAGACAGTGTATAAACAACACAACAGTATTTTAGAGAATGCATGAATGTTTTTTAATGTTTCTTTAGATAATTTGAATACTTTTCTTAATAACACTTCGAATAAATTATTTGTCATTAAGAAGCGAAATGAACAGGGTGACCAGTAATTGGAAAAAATATTAAAGAAACAAATTGCTTCTAATAATTATTATTCAGTAAAATATAATTGTGAATTAAGGAAGAAAAAAATCTATAAAAATTTTAAAACCGGCTATCATAATTCCGAACACAAAAATTTTCAATAAGTTAACGAAGCAATAGTCACCACTTTGTTTCTACTTTTACATGCATATTACTAAATTTTATTCAAGTTGACTCAGTGCTGTGCGGTAAGTAGAATAATTGTTTGAATCTCTAATTAAAGTATCATAAAAAATTATAGGTGAGTGGTAGAAAAGTTAAAATTATTTTTTGAAATGTTTCTTTTAAAAATTTGCTGTAGAAAAATAAATATAGCACAATTAGCCTTCTGCGGAGATGCCAACTCCTCCGGACACACCAAAATAATTAAAGAAACGGGAAATAACTACGAAGTAAATTTTGCTAACATTTGACATTTTTGCATGGTTTTTTTATAAGATATAGCATGACTAAGTCACTATACAGTGGTGAATTGACAACGCTTTTAATAACGCAAATTGGAAAACTTTAAAAAATGAGCTTAACAAACTGGAATTGCCAGATAATCTAGCTAGAGTGATATTTGATTTTTTAAAGGATAGAGAGGTTATCTATAGAGATGAAGAGGGCAATGATATCTTCAAACGAAATATTAATATGGGAGTTCCTCAGGGCTCGTCACTTGGCCCGGTGCTTTGGTTGATTTATGTTAATTCAATTTTTAGCTTTTTTTATGGAATCAATTTTAGCCAGTTTAATGATGTGAAAGTTGAAGATTGCCGTATTATTGCTTTTGCGGACGATATATTGTTGTTATTGAGACATCCAATTCTTTATCGCTTTGACCAATTGGCCACCTTCTGTCTCTCCGAACTGTCATCCTGGGCTCATAATAATAATCTTAAATTTAGTGATAACAAAACACAATGTATAACCTTTCCAAAAACCAAGAAGACAATAAGGAGGTTACCAAATATTAAGATGAGTTATCAGCATACACAATCTATTAAGCAGGTGCAAGTTCTTAAATATCTAGGAATTCTCTTTGACCCAGGATTGACTTGGATTGCTCACTTGAATCACGTCAAGGAGAGAGTTGGTAAATTTAATAATTTGATTAAGAGGGTGGCCAGGGCAACTTGGGGCCTGAAACCAAAAATTTTAAAGATTATTTACCAGAGAGCAACGGAGAGAATCATACTTTATGCCGCCAGTGTCTGGTATCGTAACACTACTAGAATTAACGATAAAATTAATGCCATTCAAAGAACATCCTTAATAGTGATTACAAGGGCCTATTCAACAACTAGCACTGAGGCCCTCCAGATACTGGCGGGGGTGAAACCCATTCATTTAAGAATTATTGAGGATACTTGTATAAAGAGGTTAAGATGGAATTACAGAATTGAGGAATACGACCGTAATATTCAAGAAATTCTAAGAGCAACGATACTCGAGAAACCAGTTATTAATATTCACCCTTCTCTTTATAAATCCGTCCCCTTTGGTGGATTGACCCCAACTAACAAGGGAATTGAGATTTTTACGGACGGCTAGCGGATGGAGGTTGCCGATGCTATGAATAATACCTCTGAACATAGAACAGGAATGGGAATGATAGTCAGGAGAGATGGAAAACTCATTCTGGCAACCTCCATCAGACTGAGCAATAACTGCAGTGTTTACAAGGCCGAGATGATGGCGATTAACACTGCTTTACAATGGCTTGCAAATAACCAATATCCCAATGCAACTATTTACTCTGATTCGCTCTCCTCGTTGCAAGCTTTAAAAAATCCTAAACCTGATTCCGAATTGGTAGAAAACACCAAACAAATCTGGAAAAATAATATTCTTCTCGGATGGGTAAAAGCCCACATTGGTATTGAAGGCAACGAGGAGGCGGATCGAGTTGCTAAAAACGCCATCAGTCTCGGCAATGTTGACATTGAGGTCCCGAGCTCCACCGCCCAAGTCAAAACATTGGTCAAAGGCTATAATCTCATGCGTTGGAAACAGGAGTGGCGGGATTCCGAGAAAGGCAGACAAACGTATAAGTTTATTAAGGATCCTAATATTAGTAGACTTCAGACGAATTTTTATTTTAATCAATTTCTTACGGGCCATGGAGTGTTCGGTGAGTATCAGAATAGATTTTTTAATAGAGCCCTTGATTGCAATTATTGTGGAGAAATTCAAAGCATTGATCATTTAATTTTATACTGTCCACGCTTCCGAACACTCCGTGGAGAACATTTTAAAAATTTCAATCAAATTCAATGTTTTGCTAATTCGACCTGCAGGGGTATTATTAAATGTATCATAAAAAAGACACTTGAAGATATTTTGGGTGGTGACACTTAAGGATTCGGAACCCCGCACTCCAAATTGGGTGTCTCAAGCTTTTTTATGTACGTTTATTGTTAATTTGATTGGTTTTATACCTGTGTGACTTGGTTTTGAGTCATGTTTTTAACTGCTAGTTTTTTTTCCCAATTTGTTCTTAATGTAATATTTCACTTTTACTTATTCCTTTTATATGATCGGTTTTATTCATGTTTGACTTGGTTTTGGGTCATGTTTCAACTGTAAATTTTATTCCAGTTTGTTCCTTATGTATTCTTTTACTTTTATGCATTGCTTTTACCACGCACGATATGGATGTTTTATTCACTTTTATGTATATATTGTTTTTACTCTTTTAATTATGATCTTTGCGATTTTCAATGTGTTGGCTGGATTTGAGGTCATGTTTTTAACTGTTGTTCGCTTGTGTTTTATTCTTTTTCTTCTTGTTGTTGATATAATTTCTGATGTTTTGTGTAAGTTTTATGTATGTTGTATGTATCTACTCTCGCATGCCCTTAAATAGGGCGGGGCGAGATACAAATAAACAATAAGCCAACAAATCATTTAGAAATAGTGGTGGATAAAACTCTACTAAATTGAATTATGAAACCAAGAATCACAATTGATAAACTACCACTTTAAAATATATTTTTGCTGTCCGGAGCAAGTTACCATCTCTGCTTCTGTTGTTATTTAACCTATCCTCCGCTAGTGCTCCGTTTGTTCAATACTTTTTTCTTTAGAAAAATATAAGGAAGATGCTTAAACCATTATAAGGCGCTCTCAGCAAATATTTTAATAATATGGTAGCGAATAAAATAGTAGAACTTGTGGAATAAGAATAATTACTCCTATTTTTTGAAAGAGCGTCCATGACATGATTGAGAAGAAGTTGCATTTCATCTGATATTTTGACTTTTTGATTCGTAGTGGTGAAATAAGTACTTAAAACGGAAAAATACTGAACTGGAAATAATTTGAATTTCGCTACTTCAAGAATATTTTTTGCAAGAGGTTTCCCATTCAATGAGATAGAACACGGTACCTCAACTTTTGAAATTTGTTAAGACTAACCCTTTCTAAAACCGTGGTGAGTATACTTACCACCAATTTTTAAAGTCCGAGTTAACTTTTCTCTCACTTTTAATTTAGGTTTCCATGTGTTAATAACTTCAGCTTTCATGAAGTGCTTTTGAATAAAATTGGTAATAATTTTTTAGTATAAGAAAACGTATAAAAGTTATAAAATGCATAATTCCTCCTGAGGTTAGAAGCATTTATAAAATTTATTTTATAAATAAAGAAAAATAAAAGTCAATAAGTTCGCAATAGGTCGTGGTAAATATACTTACCACCATAAAAAATGACATTAAAATTTAAATTAATGTTTTATAAGCTAAATGAGATTTCTTTTTCTTATATCTATTACTATTCTTACAAAAACTTCAATTTCAAAAATTCTTTAATTTACCTTTACTAGAAATAAATGGCCCACTGAAAGGCTTAATAAAACATTTGATTGATAAAATTAATATCTATGGTTTGTTCTGAAATTTTATACCTGTGATATTTTAAAATGTAAGGGCAACTATGCAACACTAGAAAATATGAAATTTGTCTACATATTAACCGGTTAACGCCCAGCGTCATATATTTAGGACAGTTCCTTTTTTCAAAGACATTCATTGTGGTGGGAAGCTTTTTTCAGTATTTTCATTTATCTGGGTGAATTAAAGGATTCTCAGATACCACGATGATTTAGTTATTTCTGACTAGATCTAGAATTAAGATGAGCAAATACTTTTTGATATATCAAAGACTCTTAGAATGCCATGACAGTAGAAAAACCAATTAATTTCGATAATATATCACCTTTTCCATAAAACCACTTCTTGTATCATTTCAATGCATGAAATCGGGACAAAATGGGTTAATGCCCTATTACTCGTTTCACGGAAAACTGATTTTCTGCTTTACAGCAAAAGTTGCGTTTTCACAACGGTCCTAGTCCTAGTGTTTTGATTCTATTGGGCACCTGGGCCGCGAAGCGGCCCCTATCCCATTCATCTGGAATTTTAGAACAATTTTGGTTGAACAATGAGGTAAGCAGGCAATGGAGTTGCTTTTATGAATGTTTCAAGCTCTTTGCTTGAATAACTAAAAAGGAATCAAAAATAAATTGAGCAGCTTGCTCTAAACTGTGTTTGTTTGATTTTGGAGTTGTTCAGAATTGTATCAGCATGAGTAAACGTTATTTTCAGAAAGGTTGATGCAATTATTTGTTTTGATAGTTATGATAATTTTCACAACGGTAGATACCAAGAGGCATTCTATATGTTTAAATTATTTATTTGTACTGGTGATTAAAATTCTTTAACTTCCAATCTGATAATATATTAATACAGAGCAGCGATGGATTAGGGGATAGAGCGCTCGCCTTCCAATGCGGTGAACCGGGTTCGAATCCCCAGCGATGGCTGGTTGAAACGAATCCGCATCCTGTTTGCATCGACTACAGTGCCATCACC
Organism: Parasteatoda tepidariorum; assembly: GCF_982258835.1. Taxonomy (NCBI): domain Eukaryota; kingdom Metazoa; phylum Arthropoda; class Arachnida; order Araneae; family Theridiidae; genus Parasteatoda; species Parasteatoda tepidariorum. The sequence continues at coordinate 22,088,691 of NC_141759.1, read as the reverse complement.
TCCTACATCAAAAAGCCTCGGCACGGTCTCTTATAAGTAGTCCGCGCAGACTATTTAAAAAGTGATCCAGTTGCGCGCATGAAACCAAAACCTTTTATAAAAGTAATTGAGAGAAATTCATCATATATATTTGAGAATTGAATCTGTAGCGGTTGACAAGTGAATAAGACAAACCAATAATTTTCATAAATAAAACAAATTTTTAGTCATATATTTGCTACCACTTTCTTATTTTAACTAGATTTTGTATTAAATGACTCTTTTGAAAAGTTGATATCCTTCACAATGGTCAGTTCGAGCTACCTATAAGAAACCGTGTGGAGGCTTTCAGTTATAGGAGGTGCTGACGTGGGTTTGAGTCCCTTTGCCGCCAGGCTAATCGTGAGAGGTTCTCGTGGTCTTCCTCTTCATGTAACGCAAATGCGTGTTAGTTCCACCAGAAAGTCCTCCACGAAGGCAAATTTCTCCTAATACTTCGTCCAGGAGTTCTCTTGTCTTCTGGATTGGATTCAAAATTGCAAGGCTATGGAGTATATCATTAGAAGTTGTAAACACAAAAAATTGGGTCGGCTGTTCAACAACGATTATAGTATAAAATAAAATACATTAATACAATATACATACCTGCAAACTCTTCCGGATTTTCCGGAAGATTTTATTTTCATATTTAAAGTGGTAGTAAGTATATACTATTTTTCCTATTATAAACTTAATTTTTAGATGATTTTGATCACCACTATTCTTACAAAAATTAAGCACATATATTAATATGCGTTACTATCATGGTTGTTATCTTAAGTTTTCTCAAATACAACGTATTTGTTTGCTTAAAATTGAAGTTTTAATTCCATTTTAATACCACTGGGAAAAATGATAATGGAAGCGATTAAAAGTTGGCAGGTATGCAATATACAGTTGTTGGTAAAAATATAGAAACATTTTACAATTTACTCAAAGCAAAAAAAAAACGCCGGGAAAAGAGAAAATACTGCTAGAAGAACTATTTCAATATTAGATAATATTCGGGAGGAGTTAATCTATTCTCAACAATAACAATTTACTGTAATCAAACTTATCATGGCGAAGAAGCAATTCAATATAAAAATTGTATCCGTTAGAAACAATTGGTAGTTATGGAATTTTATTATTCCCGGAAAAAAAAACTGAAAAATGAAATTTATTTGTTACCAGTTTTTACTCCGGTGCGCAGCCCGATGATACAATCTAGCGTGACAAACCAGTGGGTCACCCCTGCGTGAACGTGTTAAAAATAACATAATAGTTAGCGATCATAGAAGAAGAATAAAGTGGTTTCTGGGAGTTTTGAGGGATTCTCTCTCTCTCTCTCTCTCTGAATTCATAACGATTTTTTGAAAAAATTACTGTAATTGTCCATTATTACCACATTTAAACTGTTGTTGTTTCAAAACTTGTGGGGGAAATGCGGACTATTCTCTCACTCGAGCTCTTAAAAGATAATATTTCATACACGAAAAATGGATTTTTAAACACTTTTTTTAATTCATTTGCAAAATTCCATACAACAGTTTACTATCATTTTTAAACTGTTTCGTAATATTCATCAAATTCCTTAAATTCAATGATCGCAGCGTCGTAAAGAAATTACATAGCTGTTAAAAATTTATGAATATCTTCCCAAATATTTTTGCGACAACTTTTTGCGTTTAAAAATAATTAAAAATAAGGGGACTTCTCCCTGTCTCTCTCTCTCCACGTCTTGCGCAAGCACTGCTCATACCGCCCCCCCCCCCTAGACGCCTTCGTAATATTTAAGCGACCACAAATTAAATATTTATTTAGCCTTGTTTGACTATGCAAAAGTATTGTCTTCGTAAATGGATGTATTTCATCAAAAATGCTAAAAAATTTACTCACGACGAATGTCCCTACTACGAGTTGTAACTGCAAAGAATTGTTCTCGTATCGAACTGCGCCAAAAATGAATTGTCGTTTCGACGTCTTGCTCCCATTGCGATTTGTCGCCTCTCCAAATTGTGCCCACGATTAATTGTGTGCATGAATTGTTTTTGAGACAGATTGTGACCGCGATGAATTGTCGCTACGACGAATTGTCTCACGAATTATGTCCAACGAATTGTCTCACTAAAATTTTTGTTCAACGAATTTGTGTCACCACGAACTGAAGCAGAATGTTCTAAACACATTCGTCATCAGCATTTCTTGAAACACGTAGTACATTGTCTGCTGTCCAAAAACGTTACATTACAGATTTTTATTTATTTCTTTTATTTGAAATTTGTAATGAGCCTTATTGGTCGGTTGGTGCTAATGCCACTTGCCTTACGGGCAAGCCTGCTTGGTGAAACTGAACAAATTTAAGGCAGAGTGTGCGACTCTTGTTTTTCAATGGTGCCATCTATGACCAAGAACTCGACTTCTGCCACATCATACGTCACACCTGCTTATAAGGCAAACCCATTCATGCATCCATCCTCAGATCGTAATTTTGACCTGAATCAGAGAACAATCAATCTCCAATCCAGTACCCCCAGAGATATTGATTTGTTATGGGAACATGGAGGATTTTGCTACTCGCCAGAATTTTAGCATACATCAGGCACCAACTACACGGGGAGTTTTCGGCCTGCGGGGTTCGAACCCACGAACTCTCGTACATGGGCTCAGCGCACTACCGATCAGGCTATCCAGGCCTAATGAGCTTTATGTAACCTTTAGAAAATTTCGTTGTGTGCAAGGCTCTCAAATAGTATAGATTTAATTTATTATAAGTTATACTATCTTACTTAACTCCTCGGCTCTGCTATGACGGAATTTGGCCTCCTTTTCTACACAACATGTTTTAAATCATAAAAAAATAATTAAACGCAGACAAACTATTTACTTCGCAATTTTCCATTGTAAATGGTAACAAAACAGTCCTGTGTATTATTCTCGGATTTTCTCTTACAATTAATGTAAAGAGATCTCTACAAATGTAAGAACATTTATCTACAAGACTTAAGGCAGGATAGTGGCTTAATATTTCAAGAGCTACGCATCGGCGAAAAATATAGTTCAATGTTTTCAAGGAATAGATTTAATGATAATAATTTTGACCCATCATTCTCTTTCCCTGAGGATGCGGTGGGGGGGGGGGGGCAACTTTAAAATCTTAAATATGAACCTTGAACTTTTATTTATTCAAGACATCAACTTTTCTGAAAAAAATACTCTAATGTAACAGATAGTTGACTTTTAGTTCACAGATGGCGCTTCAGTGTCAGTAGGAAAATGAGTTGCAAATTATATGATCTATCAAAAATTTTATCTAACAATACACAAAGACTTGTCACCCAAAATTGCGATTGCAGTGTCATCTGTGAACTGAAATGCAAACTAGGATATATTTTTCTGTCGAAAATGCAAGTCTGCAATAAAAAAATGGAGTTTTCTTTTGATCATGGAGATGTGTTAAACGGAAAGACGATCACATATTTACTAGACAAACTTTAAATTTAATTGATCGAGACAGACAGTAATTATTCTGATGTAATGTTCAACAGTGCATGTGTACAGTTTATAAAACGCCATCTATTTTCAATAACTTACAGTTCTCATTTCAGATTTTCAAATTGCTTTCATCCCAACTCGTGCATATGCGGTTGGGGTTAAGTTTGGATATCATGATCATCATCTATTTTCAATAACTTACAGTTCTCATTTCAGATTTTCAAATTGCTTTCATCCCAACTCGTGCATATGCGGTTGGGGTTAGGTTTGGATATCATGATCATCATTTATTTTCAATAACTTACAGTTCTCATTTCAGATTTTCAAATTGCTTTCATCCCAACTCGTGCATATGCGGTTGGGGTTAGGTTTGGATATCATGATCATCATTTATTTTCAATAACTTACAGTTCTCATTTCAGATTTTCAAATTGCTTTCATCCCAACTCGTGCATATGCGGTTGGGGTTAAGTTTGGATATCATGATCATCATCTATTTTCAATAACTTACAGTTCTCATTTCAGATTTTCAAATTGCTTTCATCCCAACTCGTGCATATGCGGTTGGGGTTAAGTTTGGATATCATGATCATCATCTATTTTCAATAACTTACAGTTCCCATTTCAGATTTTTAAATTGCTTATGCGGTTGGGGCTAAGTTTGGACATCATTGAATTTATCTTTTGAAAATATTTCATTCATACAATTTTTTTATACTTACCATGTAAACTAAATAATTAAACTATTAAACTAATATTTTTAATAATTATGTTTTATTATTAAATCATGAATTTGCATATCATTTCAGATTACTTAATGAACTAAAGGACAGAAAGCTATGGTTAATAAAAACCTATGTATGAAATGTGTGATGAATTAGATAAACGAAATTCTTTAAAAAAAATGTATGTGTTTAAAAATGTGAAAATTATTTTATTTTGTTTTACATCCGTCGTATCGTCCCGCCAGGTGCCGGAAGAGAATCATATATGTTCAATGTAACCATATTCAAATTTACAGTAACATTAGCCGACCCGCCTGTGTAGGGGACAAGGAACTGTCCTTGCATCAAAAAGGTCCTGGGTTCGAATCTCGGTCAGGGCATGGATGTCTCTTTCTCTCTGTGTGTGTTCTATGTCCTTTCTCCTTTGTGTGTGAATGTGACCCGCCTTATAAACGGGTTGTGGTTGTGCGAATGGCGTGGCAAAAGTCGAATTCCTGGCCATAGATGGCGCCACTGAAAAACAGGAACAGCAATCAAACCCCCACTGCATACGACAAAAAAAAACCTAACTTTAAAACTATTTATGTAAAAAAGATGTAATTTTGGAAATTCATCAATTTCGTAATAATCAGGCTTAGGCACGACATATTTAACTCTGGCACAGAATTTTAATTCAGGGAAATATTGCTAAAATGTGGACACCACTGAGAAATATATTCGATAAAGAGAGAGGCTCGCTTATGACAAAGACATTCTAGCTCAGAAATTAATTGCTGAAAGTTATTTCGTTAAAGTATTATTATACTTAAATAAATATAAGCTTTTTAAATGGGAAATTATGTTGATACTTATTTTAACTTTATGAAAACATAAAGAAAAATATTCTAACATGTAGGAAAATACGCAGAATTATCATTGCTGCGCTTCCGCAAATCTTATTTCGCACTCAATCAGATGTATGAGTTAAAGCCCTTAAATGGGCTGTAAACTCAGGTAACGAATTTTTATAGGATATGGGATTTCAATGATTGCGTATTTTCTTTTCAAGAACCCAGCAAGTTTGGATTTATGTTAATTAAACCTAAGTCTTTACTGTTTGCCTATAAAATATTTGTATATATTGGTGTTTAACACGTTCACTCCGGGAAAAGTGAAAATACTGGTAGAAGAACTATTTCAATATTAGATAATATTCGGGAGGAGTTAATCTACTCTCAACAATAACAATTCACTGTAAGGAAATTTAATACGGCGAAGAAACAATTCAATATAAAATTTGCATCCGTTAAAAACAATTGGTAGTTATGGATTATTATTATTCCCGAAAAAAAACTAAAAAATGAAATTTATTTGTTACCAGTTTTTACTCCAGTGCGCTGCCAAGATGAGACAATCTAGCGTGACCCACCGGTGGATCACCCCGGCGTGAACGTGCTAAAGGTACTTTGAATAAGATTTATTAACTGAATGAAACTATTTTTCTACATTTTTAAATATAAAAAAGTTAACTTTTTCTTAATAAATTATTATTTTATTTCGACAACTTGATATTTTCTTTTCAGCAAGTTCCGAGTTATGTTGATGATAAAAAGGATTTTATTGCATACGTTTTAAATATTTGCATATAATGGTGTGAAAAAAATATTGAATAAATTTTTTTAAAATTGGAATAAAACTAATTTGCTACCCTTTTAACTATAAATAGTTAGCTTTACTTGATAAATTATTAATACATTTCAACGACTTTGTATTTTCCTTTCATTGATGATTTCTTTGACTTTGTTATGGATAACAAAGTCTTTACTGTATCATTTTAGATTTTTGCATGTAATGATTCAAAAAATTATTTAATCGAATTTATTATCTTAATGAAACTATATTGCTACCGTTTTAAATATAAAAAATTATTTTTATGTAATAAATTATTATTAATTAATAACGTTGTCACACCTTCATCCAAGTACCCTTGCAAGTTAGGGACTACGTTAACAATAACAGAATCATTTCTGTATACGTATTAAATAATATTGAAACCAATTAACATACATGCCAACTCTAACCGGATTTTCCGGAAGATTTTATTTTCATATTTAAAGAGGTAGTAAATATATACTATTTCTTCTTTTATAAACATAATTTTTAAATGTTGATCACCACTATTCTTACAAAAACTAAGCACATATATTAATATGCGTTACTATCATGGTTGTCAACTTAAGTTTTCTCAAATACAACGAATTTGTTTGCTCAAAATTGAAGTTTTAATTTCATTTTAGTACCACTGGGAAAAATGATAATGGAAGAGATTAAAAGTTGGCAGGTATGAATTTAATAATTTAAGAATGATACTATTTTGATACCTTTTTAAATATAAAAAAAAATTCTCCCAGAAAATCTAAAAAAGCAACAGCTAAGTAAATATTACAGTTTGAAGTTCAAATACGCAGATTTTTCTAAGCATGTTCCGAGGTTGTCTCTCGCCTGGCGAATTCGGAAAGTCACGATTTTCAACTTTTACGTAGCTTGTTCATACAATTCACACTATCTATGAGAATTATTAATACATAATCTTCTTAGTTTTTTTCGGAAGATTTACACTTACAGCTTTAACACTCTAAGTGAAAATCACGTATGATTGAATGATGAAGACTAAGAAAAAATTTTCTTCTTAAAATAAAGAATTTTTCATCCCAGTTTTTTAAAGGAAAACACTCCAGCTTGACGATGAACAACCGTTTGAGTCTGATCTATATTTGTTGTTACTTTCTAAGTAAGTCTGTACATTGTTTTTATTAATTTATTAGACATTTTAATATTTTAACGGGCGTGATACATAGAAAAAAAAATCAAAAATTACTTCATTCATCAAAATTACTCATCACGATTACTTTATTTGCTGTAAACCTAAGAGCATATTAATTTTTCCTTTCAAACCAAGACTTCCCTACATTCTCAGAAAAATCTGTTCTATGTTTAACCGTTATAACATCAAGATAAACAAACTTTCAAACAATGGAATGGTCACTAAAAACGTAAAATTTTACGATTTTCATTGTCACTTCCTGGAACGGATGGCTTAGATTTACGCTTTTCCATTGTCAATTTTTAGGATGGGTCATGTAGATTTACATTTTTCAGTTATTAGTTTCTAGGACCTGCAATGTAGATTAACCTTTCTCCATAATTATTTCCAACTAAGGGCCAAATAGATTTGCATTTTTCATATATTACTCCCTAGAACGGGCGGCGTAGATTTAATTTTTTTAATTATTACTTCCTAGGAAGGGTCATATATATAAATGGACGACGTCGTTTTACATGTTTCAATTGCCACTAAAGACGGGTCATGTCATGTCATGAGAGTTGTGTTTTTTATTGTTTTAGTGACAGTTAAACATTAAAAAATTGCAAAAAGAAACAGATCAAGTAGATAAAATTAAAAAGTTTTACCAAGAAACCCATTAAATATTTTAAGGTTGTTGTAAGCTTAAACGATAACTGTAAGCTTATGCTGTAAGCTTAAACGTCAAGCGCTATATGTCTTAGCGCTAAGTAAGAAATATATAGTGAAAGAATTTAAATCTTTGTGAAAGAATATAGAATGTGTCGTTTAAGAGAATTGATGCTTGAATGGATTCGAATACTTATAAACCAAATGGCATGTTAAAATTGAGCTACGTTTCTCTACGTAAGTTTAGAATGTGAATTAACGTGAAGTTAATGAATTACAGCACCGTATCTCGCATCGAATTTATTGAAATATAATTCTTTCTTTTCTTCGTCTTTAACTTAACTTAGAATAATTATTTGTTTATGTATTTTATTGCGGAGATACCAACTGCTCCAGTCACGCCAAAATGATTAATAAAACGGTAAACTACAAAGTAAATTTAGCAAACATTTGATTATTTTTGCTTGCTTTTTAAGTGGAATAGTAATACATAATTATTATAAAGTGGTGAATAATATAAGCGTACGAATTATTTAGAAATAGTGGTGGATAAAAATCTACAAAATTGAATTTATTAAACCAACAATCACAATTGATAAACTACCACTTTAAAATATATATTTTCTATCCGGAGCAAGTTGGCATTTCTGTATTGTAACAGTGTCTCCAAATATGTTATTTTATCATGTATCAAGGTATGATTTATCTATATTCATCAATTATGCCTTTCATTTTTCAAAAATCAATTATTGTACATATCAAATCATGTTTTATCTTTATTTTTGATTTAGTCTACAATCAATATTTCTAGTGTTAAGTAAAAAAGCCAATTTGTAATATTGAATTTTTTTATTGTTTTATTATTTCACAAGCAAACGGCTTGATTTTTTATGGCTACCACAATGTATTCGAATGAACTTCAATGTATGTCATAATTTAATATGTGCTAGTTTAAATATAGAAATTTAATTAGTGAAATATGCATCAATTTATGTTAATATTTATTTATGTCAACTTATGTATATATATGTCAAATTATGTTTATATTTATATATGTCAACTTAGATTCGATGAATCAGATATTCAAATGTTATATTTAGTCAAGCAAAGTGCTTGTTTTTCTATTAGCTACCACATCGACTGATAAATTCAAAATGTTATTACTATAAATTTTCTGTAAATTTCTAGATGTATGGGATAGGGGGCGCTAAGTGGCCCAGGTGCCCAATTTTTGCAAATAAAGTAAAGTATGTAAAGTATTGTAACAGTGATATATTTTTGTTATGTGTATCTGGCAACTTCGATGCATAACTTAAACGATATTATCATTCGACAATATCTAAAATTTTTAAAAGTGTACCGATTTTCTATTTATTATTTTTAATTTTTTTATGCGGTTTTTCAATGATAGTATATAGCAAGAAATGTTACTCCTTATAGAGTTTAAAAAAATATTTTTCGTAACACTAACATTTGACTATTTTTTATCATGTTTAACATTTCATTATTTTTCCGAATGTTAAGTTTTAACATTTTAGTGTTGTTTTGCAGTGATGATTCATAAGAAGGATTTATTGTGGTTTCAAACATTTAAAAGTTTGTGTTTCATAACGCTAATATTTATTTATATTTTATAATACAAATATTTATTTATTATACTAATATTTATTTATTTTTCATAATGCTGAAATTTAACTCTTTTTCCTAATGCTAAGATTTGCTGTAATTTTTAATATCTTACTGTTATTTTACATAATTTAAAATATTTTTTTGACTATACAAACATTTATTATTTTCTATTATGCTAACATTTAATTCTTTTTTTTCACATATTAACACTTAATTATTTTTCGTAATTCTAAGATTTAATATTTCAGGGCCATTTGGATTTAATATTAAGATTTAATATTCAGTGTTATATCTCAGAACAAGAATTTATTTTTATTTTACAGTTAAAAATATTTAAAAAGAAATAAATACTAACATTAAATTATTATGCGTACGAAATTATTATTAAGTAGCCATTAATTATTTCGTAGCCGGAAGAAATTGGAAATCGCGGTTACAAGAAATAAAAGATAATCCTTGCAGACTAGAAAGCATTATGAAAATTAAGATCTAATTTTGAGTTCGTAATGGGTAGTTTTAGTATTAAAATGAGAGAAGAAAATTAATATGCTGTTTAAAATTAATAGATTACCACTGTGCAGAGGGTACATGCATTGGGTTTATAACCCAATATATATTTATTTATAAACCCATGATCTTTAACGTAGTTCATTCTGGTAATTGGAATGCAGGAGTATAAGGAATTTAACATTACTAACTTACTTTACTTTATTAATAAAAAATTGGGCACCTGGGCCGCGCAGCTGCCCCTATCCCATACATCTAGAAATTTGCATAAGTTTAAAGTGATAACATTTTGAATTTAGCAGTCGATGTGGTTGCTAATACAAAATTACAAGCACTTTGCTTGGGTAAATAAACATTTGAATATCGAAACTAAATTTACACATATAAATATAAGCATATAAATATAAACATAATTTGAAATACATTTGCATAGGTTGACATAGATAAATATAGTAGATATAACATTTGAATATCGAATCTAAAGTGACACATATTGACATATATAAATATAAACATAATTTGAAATAACATTACTAACTTTATAAGACGGCAATATTTATATATGAATAATTTTCTTAATTATAGCGGTAATAAAATTGTTCTTCACCTTATCATTTATAATCTTAAATTAGGTTTTATTTTCAAAAACTAAATTCACTATCTGAAGCAGGGGTGAAAGCGAGACGGAAAAGAAGAAAGGCTGGTAGTAAAACCATTTCAGTTATGGCTAGTTTTGGGGAGGAATTTACTTATTCTTTTTTTAAATGTTTCAACAATATCTACTTTATCTTGGAAAAGAAGCAGTTTTATATATATGTCAGAATTATAAAAGAAATCTTGATAGTTACAGATATTTCATTTTTTTCGAAAACAATGCTGGAATGAAATGCTTTACGTACCAGGTTTTTCTCTTTTCCGTCTTGCTATATAAGGGCTTTCACCCATGGTCTGAAGCTGAACCCATGCCAATAGTCACAACTACTATCATAAAGACCAGATGAAGAAGTGAGATGCCCGCTCCGCGGGCAGGTACTTCGCTCCAATTCCTATCAAGTCAAGTCAAGGTCTGAAGCTGAATCTATTGTATGAATTTGTTCTTGGTGTTTAAACATAAGCTGAAAGTGAATGAGTGAAGCCGAATTATGGTTTTCGTTTAAATTCACACTAAGAAAAATTGTTATCAACTTTGATAATCGCTATTAGGGAAACATAATTCTTTATTAACGATTTAGTTAGTTTATTTTGGTTTGAAAAGGGCGTCGTGGAACGCAAAGTGGATAACTTAAAAATGCATGTGTTTATCATAGTTTATTCAATACATGGTTATTTGATAAATTATGTGTTCTTTATCCAAAAAAAAAATTGGTATTTCTTTTTCGTTAGCATTTTACTTTAAATAATATAGTACAAGCAACCAAATTATTAAGTAAATAATGGATTATTTAGTGGATTTAAATATAACTACAAGTTTAAAAAATGTTAAAGAAAACAGTTTAAAATAAAACCTGTTTGACACTTTCACAGAACCTTATCTTCCCTGAAGTACTATTTTGGAACAGCTGATCTATAGTCTTTATGTAGATAAAATATACCCAGTAAAAAATTGAGCTATGTTTTAATAATATTTTATATCAAATTTTATTTCAGTTGGCATTGTTATGTGCGGTAAGTACTGTTTCAAATTCTCTTGAATATTTTAATGAATTCTTAAGAGATACTTATAAACTGATATCAAGATTATTTTTATTCAAACTCATAATTCTCTTTTATAATAATCGTCGCAGCATCTTTTAAAAAATAAAAGACTATCCGAAGACTAGTATAGTTTCTCTTTGTTTATCTCTCAAAGAAACGATAAATCTTCATTTTTTTGCGGGATTTTTATACAAGTGATTAGTTTATACAGTGATTAGTTCTAAGATTGCAAACAATATTATTTCTAAAATAAACAGAAATCTGAAACCTAAATGTTTGTTAGCTTTAAATTAAATTGAAATAATTTAAATCAATTGCTTCTTAGTAAAAACTAAATTGGCTACCACTTTTTATTTTATGTTTTTGATATGACGCTGCACACTTTCGTTTATACCTTTTCGGTCTAGCTATTTCTAATTAAGTTATATTAAAAAACTTTTGCAATTAAAATACCATATGATTTAGATTCTTCGATAGAATTGAATTTTCCGCCATTTTTTTCCCTCTTTGATGGTAAGTATGTTTATCACCACCCATTACATGTCCTAAAATGAATTTTATAAATTCTACAAACTATAAAATGAATTATTCATTTTTTTATACTTTTCCTAAAACTAGAACATGGTCAACATTTTTGTTAAGAAGTACTTCATCAGAGCAGAAGTTAATAACAAAAGGCATCCTAAATTAAAAGTGGTAGAATAGTTTATCCTGATCATTTAAAGGGCAGTGTTCATATCGCCTACGTTACTTTGTGAACAAGATCACTTCAGCGACAGCTCACAGTCTGGGATAGCTTGGTAGGTAGGCTGTTGGCTCATGTCCAAGAAGTAGCGGGTTCGACCCCTGCTGACCGAAGACTCCCCATAAAATAAATGGTGGCTGGTGCACGTTAAATCTGTCTGTTCACCGAATCCACCATGTTCCCATAACAAGTCATACCTCTGGGGGTACTGAATTAGAGATAGATCGTTCTTTGGTTCATGTCATAATTCCGATTTGCAAATGAATATATGAATGTATAAATGAGTTCGCCCAATAAAAGGGTTTTGAGGCGTGTGTTGCTGAAGTCTTATTCTTGGCCATAGAAGAGCCAATGAGAAACAAGAAACACGCCATTTGCCTTACATTCGCTTGGTTTCTCCAAGCAGGCTTGTAGATATTGGCAAGTAGCATTAGAAACAACAACACCGACACGATCACTGTGCCAACACTTCCCACATCGTCGACAATTCATTTCTCCGACACAATCTTTTCGCTGACATGATCAATTCAGTTGTGGTTTTCTTTGAATTTTGATTTTTTATTTCAATTTTCTTTAATTAGTTACTTAATTTTTCTTAAAAACATTTTTTTGATTTTTTAAAAATATTTATTTTTATTATTTTGCGGTAGTTATGAAAATGGTCCGAAATAACTTATTTACACAAAATGTGCTGACATTTTGAAAAGCAACTATTAAGTATAAGCACTGTAGAGATTAACTAAATTTGAAATGGAGTGCATGTCAATTTTATTTTTGAATCTCTAAGTAATGCTTTTTTTAGAAAAAAATAATAATGACACAGAATTAAAAACTAAAATTTCTTTTCTATAAAAAAATAATGAAATGTAAGGCTATATTGTTATTGTTAATTAGTTAAAAATAATTTTATTTTGTGCTCTAAGAGCACAAAATAAAATGATTTTTCATGGAAAAGATATGTACGTATTATAATCTTATTTCCTTTTCTTAAGTAGGACCTCTTGGTTCTAGTATGTATATTTTTTTTTTGTGTTTATTTTTTTTTTAAGTTGTGTGACGATTACAAATTTTAATGATCGTGAACGTTTTCAAAACATTTGAAAGGTTATTGAAAAAAATGATAGATTTACTTATTACTGGTTACTTTAAAATAACTAATTAACCTTTTGGATCCAATTTATTTAAAATCACAAATAAGAGGAAACAATCAAATTAAAGACCTGGTTGTAAGTTTTTGATTAAGAATTTTTTTGTTAAATAGTTACCAAGAGTAACTGACACCTTCACTAAATGAGTTAAATTCACAATTCAATTTTAGAGCTACAATAGTATTCAAGAAGTATTGTTTGCGCCTATATATCATACCTGCCAGCTCTTCCGGATTTTCCGGAAGATTTTATTTTTATATTTAAAGTGGTAGTAAATATATACTATTTTTTCTTTTATAAACTTAATTTTTAAATGATTTTGATCAGCACTATTCTTCCAAAAATTAAGCACATACATTAATATGCGGTACTATCATGGTTGTCAACTTAAGTTTTTACAAATGCAACGTATTTGTTTGCTTAAAATTGAAGTTTTAATACCACTGAGAAAAATGATAATGGAAGGGATTAAAAGTTGGCAGGTATGATATATGTATATATTTCCTTTAAAATTTTTTTATTGGAAACGATTATTATAATTAAAACGATTTATTTCATATTTGCTACCACTTTAACAAAAATTTAAATTTCCAGACCATGAGAACCTAGGCTGAGAGAGAGAACGACGACTTCGTATACTAAGCTTAACGGCACTACCAATTCCTCTAAGGGCACTATAATTTCTCTAGATGATTATCTAAGTATCGACCCCGAAGGGGCCTTAACCAACACGGTTTTTTATAGGTAGTCCGATCAGACCACTGTGCAGGATATCCACTTTCCGAACGAGTCAGTTAATACAAAATTTAGTTGAAACAAGAAAGTGGTAGCAAATATATGACTAAAATTTTTTTTATTTATGAATATTATTGGTTTGCCTTATTCACTTGTCAACCACTACAGATTCAAATATATATGATAAATTTCTCTCACTTACTTTTATTAAAGGTTTTGGGTTCATGCGCACAACTGGTTCACTTTTTAAGCAGTCTGCGCGGACTACTTATAAGAGACCGTGTGGAGTCTATTTAATGTAGGAGGTGATGCCGTAACTAACTCATTCATCCGAGTGGGAAAATTTTTGAAGTTCGCAGCATGACTCCAAGAGATGAGAAGAGAGATGTTTGAAAACTTGAATTAGTGAATGTAAAAGTTCTAAGTGAGATGGAGAAACAGGGGTCTTTCCCTGTAGGATAGTTTGAAGAAGGGTAAAAACTTCTTCTTTCTGTAAAGTTCTTTCACTATAGAAACAAGTCGATGAGCTGATATGATTCCGTAGTAGGAGCCTTGAGATAGCGTGAAGATTTTCTGCTCGGCTCTATTTCTAAAGAAATTTGATCTAGATTGAAGTTGAATGGAAATCCATGAATAGAACTTTGTAGTTTCTCTCGGAAGTAGCTGGGGTAGCAGGAGTGGGAGGGGGGGGCTTCGCTGTTCTTATCCTCTGATGATGATGAAGGTTCTAAGTCCAAAAGGAAAGCAGATGGAGTAGACTTTTTCTTCTTCTTTTCAGGTCTGTTTGAATCTGCATTTAGCTTAGTTGCAATTTCCGAGACTTCGATCGGTAAGGCTATCTGCTCAATCTCAGTTGTTTCAGGCTCTGAGGTAGGAGTCTCTTCGATCTGGAGTGTCGACTGCTCGGGAACATCTGTATCAGAGGCCGAATGAGTCTCTTCAGTAAACATGGGAGCAGCTTTTGCCTCAGGCACTGGGTTGTAATAATTAAGGCCTCTCCGCGCCTTCTGGAAATTGGAAGTCTTTAAACTTGAAACAATTATCTTTATTTAAATAAACTGGGCTCCTGGGCGCGAAGCGGTTCCTATCCTATTCATCATTAAATTACATACAGTAAGGTGAAATACATTGATTTGGGAAACATTGGGGTAGCCATAAAAAAATCAAGCCGTTTGCTTGTGAAATAATAAAACAACGAAAAAGTTCTAAATAGCAAATTGACGTTTTTACATTACACTAAAAATATTGATTGTAGACTTAAAACGATAAATCATGATTTGATATGTACAATAATTGATTTTTGAAAAATGAGAGACATAATTGACGTAAAACAATTATCTTGCAGGGTTGCCAACTATTAATCTTTCTGTAAAAATTTATTCTAGTGGTACCTAAGTTTGAGTTTTAATGTATAATTTATTATTCCTTTGAACTAATTTTTCTCACCACTGCATGTAAATCATTTAACAGTCCATATGAAACGCCTCTGTTCAAGCTCTCTCGGTTCCTCCCTGACCGAGCGGTATCACCCACCGAATGCAGTGCAAAGCGTGGAGGTAGCGGGTTCAAATCCCGCTGTTACCCTGGATATAGCTTGGTGCTATCCTTCTCTGTACTGTGCTATCTGTCTTTCTATTTAACAAAGGTTTATAAGCCTAAATTGATAGCACAAGCCTGAAAATGTTTGTTATTCAAATAAATTAATCCACCTCTCTCGTGCTGAAATTTTTAAAATGTTGACAAAATCACCAAAACAGCTTTGGTTTTTAAATGTCTACCACTCTATTAATTATTTTGCAGAACGCATAGTAGTTGGCAGGTCTCATAGCTACCACACTGACTGCTGACCACAAAGAACTCATACAATGCTGAATAATTCACGATGAAGAGGATAGGGGACGGTACGAGGCCCAACTAGCATAACAAGTTCTTGTCATGGCGATGAATAAAGTCGGAAATTGAAACATTAATATCTAAGATACTTTTTAGAAGCAGGTTTATTTAATCCGATGCAGGGTAGTTTTTATCCTCTTAATGTTATGTTAAAATGTGGTTGGGATAGAGATCAATTTATAAAAATATACTCATTAAGCATATTATCTAAAATTTATTTGATTTTCAAAACGATTCTTTTGATAGAAAGATGCAGAGATGCCAACTGCTCCGGACACGTCAAAATAATTAAAATAGGGGCAAATAACTACTATGTACATTTCGCAAATATTTGACTAATCTTGCTTGCTTTTTAAAAGGTATAGCATGACATAGGTACTGTAAAGTGGTGAATTATATAAGCCTACGAATTATTTAGAAATAGTGGTGGATAAAAATATTCTAAATTGAATTTATTAAACCAAAAATCACAATTCATAAACTACCACTTTAAAATATATATTTGCTGTCCGGAGCAAATTGGCATCTCTGAAGATGGATGGGTGTTTCAAAATTTTACATATTGCAAAAAAAAAAAAAAAAAAAAAAAAAAATAGCCTAACATTTGAGCTTATGAATAAACGAATGTTTATTAGTACAAATTAGTACTAATGTGTGTTTATTAGTACAAATTAATTCTATGAGAAATATTCATACGAACGAATGCATATCGCGTAAAAGAAAATAGATCCCCAGTGCTTTGCCTCTCTTCTTTACCCCATGCAAACCTTTACTGTTACCCTCATTTGCCATACAAGGATGCCGTGTGCTCCTAAAAATTGAAGATGTGATATGATCTTAATTCATTTTTATTTATCTAATCTATTTAATTATTTAATCATATCCACGACCTCGACTTATATTGCAAATTACATATATTTTTTAGATTATGTTTTTGTTTTAAATATTAATAATTTGAAATGCAATTCCTAATAGTACTTATGATTGGTTGATATTAAATAAATAAAAATGAACTCAGTTTCCATCATTCTTGTCATTTTTAGTCGCCCGTGGCCTTTCTGTAGCCATGTAACCTGACGTAGCCTGCGTTGACCTGAGTTCCAATATAAATATTATAAAACTATACTTTAGTAACTATATTATAAAACTATATTTAATAGATCTAAATCTGTCGTGGCAAATTATTAATTATAAAAATTACAAATTTTAGAGTGGTGCATGTTAAAAGCGCCTCGGTGATGACGTCAGTTTTATTTAATTTATAACAATATTTTTCTTCTTTGTCTTAACAGATTATGCATACGGCAGCATTCGTAAGTACGCTTATTTTATATTTTTAATTATTGTGATGATTTATGTCTATAATGATCAGGGTAGAGTAAAACCTCTCGGGTTCGACCTCTCATCGTTCCACAGTCATATGGTCGTTGATTGAGTTTGATCGTTCATTATCATTATTGTTATCGAATTTACATTATTTTTTATATGGTTAGTATCATTTTTTGGGGGCAAAAATGCCATTTCTGTTGGCGTCATGAAGAAATAATCTATGAACAAAATTCATCGTCTATAATAATGATCCCAACTGATATAATTGTGTGTAAAAAAAAACAAATTTACCAATTATGAATAATAAAGCTTAATTTAAATAAATAAATGGTTATTTTTTTTTGCTTAAGTTTGCATTTAATTTTATATCATAAAAATTGGCTAGTTTTAAAAGAGGAGACATTTTTTTTGTTTGAGATGCTTCTTTTCTCTAAAATAAATTTTTTCTCTAATTTTACTTTCAACTCTAAAAGTAAATCATTGATGGCATCGTCTTTAATTTACTTTGACTGCAACATGAGGTTGTATCAGCAAAAAGAACTCTCTAAATACGAGCTCACACAAACATTTTGAATATTTTTTAATCTACTCACTTGTTCTGTTGAAATTTTTGTTTCGATATTTTTCCGTGTTTAATTATTTGATCTTTACAGCATTCAATGCATATGCAGAGATGCCAACTTGCTCCGGACAGCAAAAATATTTTTTAAAGTGGTAGTTTATCAATTGTGATCCTTGGTTTAATAAATTCAATTTAGTAGGTTTTTATCCACCACTATTTCTAAATAATTCGTAGGCTTATATAATTCATCACTTTTAGTACTCAGTCACGCTTATACTTATTAAAACGCAAGCAAAAATAGTCAAATGTTTGCAAACTTTACTTTGTAGTTATTTACCGCTTTTTGAATCATTTTGGCGTGTCCGGAGCAGTTGGCATCTCTGCATATGTTCTTTCGTTCGCCAGGGAGAGGTTTTAATGGTCTCTCCTAAAGGTTTTACACAAACACAAAGTCAATAGAAAAAATTCCGTGCCTTCTAAAAGTGATCGTTATATATTTTAACAGGTGCAGTTGATAGAACTATATCTGCATCTTCTGTTCTTAAGAGCTGGGCATCTGAGGCAGAGTTGACCTTTTCCCATCCATCTTGTATTAGCCCTTAAAGGGACATACACAGTTCTGTTGTTGTATTGGTTCAGATGAACCTGAAATGAAAATAGAAAAAGAAATAGTGAAAAAACGTCATGGGAGATGTATCAGGCTTGTAGGTGTGAATAATTATTAACCCTTTCGCGCCGACTGTCACAAATACGTGACAGCAAAAAACCGTATCAATCAGGGTAAGAAGATAAAACTGGTAATCAAAGTATTTCTTTAGCAGTTTATTTGTAGGCGGAGTTATAATTTTTTGATTTATTTAATTCACCATTACTTTGTTCAAAATAAAACTATTTAGTTATACTTTGAATTAACATTGATTATATATATGATTAAACTAACAATAATTAAAATAAAAGCAAAGTAAGTCTGTCAAATTAGTTGGTTGGTTGGTTGGTTGGTGTCGTATCCTCTATAGAATCATATTTCATGGTGTGCTTGAATAGTTTTTGTTATTTCTATGGCATTAAAAGAATACAAATCCTCTTCTGTGGGGTAGTTTAAAAGGTGAAGGCCTGCAGCGACTGCAGGGCAGTTAAAAACATGATATGGTGTCAGTTCCACATTAAGACAGTTGCCACAGTTTTGATATTTTCTAGTCTTATCTGTAGAAATTTTCATGTTTTTATGATGTTTTGTTCTTAGTCTGATGAGAGTAGTGGCTGTCTTCCTATCGATGTCAAGATTAGTTATTTGATCTTGGGCTTTGATTTTTAAAGGGGTGAATAGTTTTGATTTTGCATAAGCATTTGCATCTGCCAACGTGGTTGGGATTGAGTTTTGATTTAGATCTCTGGCATTTTTAGCCAAGGAATCAGCTATTTCATTAAACTCTAGGTTCACATGGGCGGGAATCCACTGCAAGAAGCAATTTTTCCGGAGGCGCTGAAGTTGTCCAAGTTGTTCTATGATATTCAGGACAAGGCTTGAGGTACCTTTGCTGAGGGCCTGTAAGGCAGACCTGCAGTCGCTGAAGATGGTGATACCACTAAGCTGCTCCGAAGGTTCAAGATTGATGTACGTTTCGATAGCCGTAGAAATGGCTATCAATTCTGCTGTAAAATTAGATGCGATTTTTCCAGCACCAGTTGCGAATTCTCGTCTTTGATCATCAGGAAGGAGCAGTACCACTCCCGCACCTCCGTTGGTGAAGGTGGAGTCAGAAGATCCATCAGTAAAAGCCCTGACATGATTGAGGCCAGATAGAGAGTCGATAGTTTTCATCCCAATTTCCTTGAGTTTATTCGCGTGGTCTTTTTTCGAGCAGGGCTCGATGAGTTCTAGACAGATTGTCGTATTCTCTGGAACAACTCCAATAGCGGGAGTTTCGTTTCTGATAAGACAGTCTTCGGGTTTAAGGTGAATTTTTTCTCTGATGGCCCTGTCAAACAGAAGGGGAGATGACCTTTTGAGTCTAGATTTCTTATTCCAGTTTATAATAGTACGATGTGAAATGTGCCCCTCGTCAAGACTATGGGCATTATTTGTAAATTTAACAGTTAACATTTGTCTCCTCTCTTCCAGAGGGACCAAACCGCATTCCTCTTGAATTCTTAAGTTGTTTGTTGATGAGACAGCACCAGACATTATTTTTGCAGCTTTTGCTTGTACTTTATCAAGTCTCTCTCTTGAAGTAGAGGAGGAGTGTGACCATACAGGTGTGGCATATTCCATTATCGGTCTTATAAGAGTTGTGTAAGTAGTTTTCAGTGTTTTTGGTGCAGCACCCCATTTTGTGCCACAAAGCCTCCTAAGGATGTTGAGCTTTTTTAGTGCTTTATTTGAGCACTCTAGAATGTGGTGGTGAAAACGAAGCTCTTCGTCAAGTATTATACCGAGGTACTTTGGGTTAGAAATCTTTTCTATGGGGGTGTCAAACAATGTGATATTAGGACAAAATGTGTGCCGGTGTTTTCTGTCTGTGCTGAACACGCTGAGTTTAGTCTTGTTAGGATTAATGACTAGTTTAAGGTCTCTTGACCATTTTTCCAATCCTCTTATTGATTTGTTAAGCTCAGCTTCAGATTTCTGAATGTTCTCGCTGCTGTGCCAGATGGCGATATCATCTGCGTAGCATGCTACTTTTGCTTCTTCAGAGATGTGAGGATGTAAATCATTGACGTAAATAAGGAAAAGCAAGGGGCTCAATACCGATCCCTGTGGTACACCAGCCCAGAGTCGTTTCCTTTTGGATAGTACACCGTTAAATTTAACCCTAATTACTCTGCCTCTTAAAAATTCCGCAATCCAAATCAGGGCATTTCCATTTATTCCAATTTTGTGTGCTATTTGAATGAGCCTCTGCCTCCAGACACGGTCGAACGCGGAGGTCATGTCTAGAAATATGGTAGTTGTTTTCCTTGATGGCTTTTGTTGGAAAGAATCAATAATCGACTGGCAAAGATAAAAGAGCTGGTCTGTGGTTGAGTGTTGCGCTCTATAAGCTGTCTGATAAAAGTTGATTTTTTGGTTGTTGGTGAGCCAGTGTATTAGTCTTGAATGAATCAATCGTTCAGTCAGTTTACACAGGATGCTGGTTAGAGAGATAGGACGATAGCTGGAGAGGCTATCAGCGTTTTTATTCGGTTTTAGGATGGGAATGATTATTGTTATTTTCCATTCTTTTGGAATCTTACCTGTTCGCCAGGATTTGTTGATGATGGTGAGTAGCTGCTCTTTAGCAGTACTTCCTAAATGCTTTAACATCGATGCAAAAATGAGGTCATTCCCCGGGGCCTTGTTAGATGGCGTTTTGGCCAGTGAAGCATTTAGCTCATGTAGCGTGAAGTCTCCAGAAAAGTCCCAGATTGAGTTGTCATTTTTCGCAGTTAGAAGAATTCTTTTGCTGCTAGTGAGTATTTTCTTATCTGCTGTTTCGTAGTTAAGTCTTGAAACCCTTGAGTAGTGTTCAGCTAGAGCATTAGCTGTATCAAGATCGTTGGTAAGGGGCCTATTGCCATCTGAAATAATATTTGAGTTTGTTTGAAAATTTCCATTGGTGTTGTCCAGAATTTTGATGATTTTCCAATGTTGACTCTCTTTCCTAGGGTCTAGCTTATGACAGAATTCAGCCCATTTCTCTTGTTTGCATTTATAAATTTCTTGCTCCACTTCGTGGCTTAGTCGTGTCAATTCACGTCGAAGTTCTTCTGTGTTTCTTGTCTTTAACTCTGCATTTACTTTGTCTCTCTTTGCGATCAGTAAATCAATGTTGTGATCTTTCCAGAAAGGCACCCATGAGACTTTTCTTTTTCCCCTCGGGATTGACAGACTAGCTGCCTTTCTTAGACTGGATTCAAAGGTACTCGTCATATTATTTATGTCTCCAGTGAGAGGATTTTTAGTACAGGTATCTTCTAGGATTTTCTCGAAACTAACCCAGTCCGCCTTTCTGAAGTTCCATGAGCATTTCCCTTGTTTGAATGATTCAACGTGAAAATCGAGGGATATAATGATAGGCCTATGGTCACTGATTGCAGAGTTGAGAGTTGTCCATTGTGCTTTGGGTGCATTCAGGTAGTCGATTGCAGTTATGTCAATTGCCGATTCAGTACCATAGGTTCTTGAGAGGTACGTATTTTCTCCATTATTTAGGGTTGTTAGTTCAAGATCATCTATCATTTCCTCCACCTGCGATCCCTTCTTATCCAAATATGCAGAGCCCCAAGTTGGGCTCTTTGCATTGAAATCGCCTAAGACGATGGTGGAGTCGGTTGGTGTAAGACTTAATTTTCCAATTTTTGCGGTGTTGATGCTTGAGTTATCAGGATGGTACACATTTGTGATGGACATTGAGTAGTCCGGTAGGTAGATAGCTGCTGCTTGCAATTCTGTGGAGCTTTCCGCAGGATCTTCTTCTTCTTCAATGATTTCCTTTAATTTAATTTCTGGAGTTTTAAAGAGCATAGCCAGTCCACCTCCATGTCCATCGTTTCGGTCTTTTCTAATTGTTGTATAGCCCTTGAGCTTGAAATCTCTTCCTTTGCTAAGTTTTGTCTCCTGCAAACATGCAATGTGGATGTTATATTCTCGTAAGATACTCAGTAGTTCTGTCATTTTTCTCTGCGTACCGTTGATATTTAACTGAAGAATATTGAGCGATGTCCTCGTAGCATACTTGTCGGCAGGATCCCGGACTGCAGTTCCTGGCGCGTCGGCTGCCCCGGACGCGGTAGCATTATTCGCACACACATTTGAAAACATCATGAGGAGGGGGGTTGCCAGAGCCTACGAAGAGGTTGGACTTCTGCCTGTTGGTCCGCGGGAGGTATTTTATTTCCCTCCTACCACCCAAAGGTATTAGCCGATGGAGGCATTCCCCGATCCGCCACCTGGGGACGCGCTCTCTAGGGGTTACAGGCTCCCCCGAGAGTGTCAAATTAGTAACGACTACATTTAAGTTACCGTTTTTTATTTAATTGCAACTTGGTTCTGATTTTGTACGAATGCTTTTCTGAATCACCCGTCCCCAAAGGGTTAATCTATGAAAATTGTAAACTTCAGAGTGCTGTCTGTTAACCCCTTGGGGACGGGTGATTCAGAAAAGCATTCGTACAAAATCAGAATCAAGTTGCAATTAAATAAAAAACGGTAACTTAAATGTAGTCGTTACTAATTTGGCAGACTTACTTTGCTTTTATTTTAATTATTGTTAGTTTAATCATATATATAATCAATGTTAATTCAAAGTATAACTAAATAGTTTTATTTTGAGGAAAGTAATGGTGAGTTAAATAAATCAAAAAATTATAACTCCGCCCACAAATAAACTGCTAAAGAAATACTTTGATTACCAGTTTTATCTTCTTATCCTGATTGATACGGTTTTTTGCTGTCACGTATTTGTGACAGTCGGCGCGAAAGGGTTAGAGGCGCCTCGGAGAGGACATTGGAGTGCAAAGTGTTAAAATATAGCATCAGATTTCGCTGGTAGATACTTTGGAAGTATTGAACTTAAAAATTGTTAAAATAAATAAACCTTATTTACTTAGTTGAGCAAGAAATTTTCAAATTTTTTAAGGACCTTACGAGCCTTGTATTTTCAATTTTGTGTACCCATTCAACAAAAAAAAAGGTTTTACTGCTCTAATTATCATTGTAATAATTCTTTTGCTGTTTTTATTAATTTTAATGTTCCTTGAGAAATTAAACAAAATTTAATAGAATGTTCGTAAGAGAGAGGTTTCTGATAAGGAAATAAATTCTGATATTTATCGCTGTGTAAAGATTTCAGTTTTATTTAACTTATTTCAATATTTTTCTTCTTCGTCTTAACAGGAAATTCACAAGGCAAGTATGCTTAAAATATTTTTTAAAATATTGTGATGATTTATGTATGTAATGATCAAAGTACAGAAAAACCTCTCGGGTGCGACCACTTTGCGTTCCACACTAAAATGGTCGTTGATGGAGGTTGTTCGTTCTTTAAGATTCCATTGACTAAAATATTGTTATCGAAGGTACATGATTTTTACATGGTTAGTCAGTGCCATTTTCTTGGGGCGGATATTCCACTACTGTCTGCGTCATGAGAAGATGGATCTACGAATAAAATTTAGCGACTAAAAAAATGATCCCAACTGATATAATTATGTAAACTGGAAACAAAGAGCTACACTCTAAAAACTGTACCTCTTAAATAAAAGGCACAAGCTAAATGTACCCTTTATTTTCTCGCGTTAGAGGCACATAACTAATGTGCCTTTAAAAATGAGAGGCACCACAAGAAATGAAAGGCACCAAAGCAAACGCGAGTCAATGCGCGGTACGAAAGGATTTTACCGGTTCCCTGTGCCTCTCAAATGGGCTTCCCTTTTTTTTCTTCGGTACGATGTAACGGAGAAGAAGCGCATGCGCACATCAATGAAATATTTTATGACGAAATACAAATAATAAAAGCAGACGATAAAATTAGAACACCAGAAAGTTGTTGATTTTTTAGAATTAGTTTTGTGTGGAATTTGAGTTTTCATATTACCCGTTACGGGTTTATCTAGCTTGTTTTATGATATTTTATCTACGGGTGAGTTTTCATATATCCCGCTACGGGCACTTTTTCTAGTTTCCTTTATAAGATTTAACTATCCCGTTACGGGTACTTTATATTTGTTATTGTATTTGTTGTGGTGTGAAATAAATGTTTTTATAAAAAAACTGAACAGTTCTTTAATATAGCTTGATACGCTACAGCTATGTATTAATTGGTGGCAGCGGTGGGATCCGTTCCAGAAATGTTTTATTAAGTTTTTGAAAGAATTGGTGACAAATATTATTGTTATTAAGGATTTCCTACTTTAGAAAAAATTAGTGAATGAGATGTTTAAAATTGATGCCAAGAAGTGTGGAATTCGACGGTACTTCGAACTCTTTGAACAGAAAGCGAAGAGATTTAGTGTGAATTTCGATCTTTGGTTTTCGTGTGCTTTACAGCTTATTCCTGCTGAAAGGTCAGAAATTTATGATGATAATTATTATTACTTTAAAGAAAATCTCATTGCCAATTTTCTGTATGATCCACAAGCTATTCCGTGTAATAACGATCTCCAGAAAGAACATTTTAATGAGAAATGGAATTCGCCAAGTATTGTGAAGAAATTTAGATCTGAACGTGAATATTTCTATTGTGGTGAAATAGGACATTTTAAGAAATACTGTAGACATCGAAATTCGGATTATAGAAAAGAGAATTATATCCGATTGTTGTAATCTAGTTTAAGCACGAAAGTAATTTTTATTTTAATAATATTTATAAAACAAATGCATGTTTAATGATTGGGGCAAAAATGCAGAATTTCACGTTTTTTAAAATACAATTAAAAAAAATTCTGAAACAAGCTTTCCATAAAAATTGCAGAAGGCTTTTCATATATTCTGAGCTCAAATAAAATCATCGATTAAATAATACCAGCGGGTGACCGAGCTCCGCTCGGAGAAAACAGGTATCGAAGCTAACTCGAAGATTTAAATTTTCAATTGTGATTTATCAAAAAAATACATGCCATAAGAAAATTTGTGAAACCATTGGTGAAAAGATAACCGGTTAAAGTGCACCATTGTAAACTATCTAAACAAAGTTTGGAAAGGGAACTATTCTATACAAAGGTAAAGTTTGAAAAGTCATAGGAAATAAAATGTAATTGATAACAAAAAATTATACAATTAAAGACACTGTTCACAACGAATTCGTAAATTTGCTTCCGTTCATCCGCTTCTTGAAAATTCTTGTCCAGGAAAAGGCGTCGATGAGAGAGGTATTGTCGAGCATAAAAGACGATGTAAACTCCGCAGGAAGACGCGTCATCTTGGTGGTTGTAAGCGTTGCGAGGTTTCACGATGCATCCTTTCAGCTTTTCATTCGTAACAACGGTATTCAAAACGTGTCGCAGTATTTTTCTCAAAACAGCATCGATGGGCATCGGGTTGTCGACTGGATCGCAGACTAATAGTTGACGTTCTCCATAGCTTGCTTCGTAAATTCCCAGCATCCAGTGCTCGCCTCTATCCATTTGAGCTCTCTTGTGAATGGGAATGAGTAGCACGTCGAATCCTTGTTGAACGCCGTATAGATAGTTGGAAGCCTTGTTCTGGTCGCTGATATCGTTGAGAAGAGCCATTCCTTCATAAGCGCCATCCGCTGTTGTAACGTAGAAGCGTGCGACAAATTCAGGGTGAAGTACGGCAACTTTGACGGTCGGGTAAGCTTGTTCGGCGTAATGGAGAAGCATTCTGACAATGACGGTATCTTCTAGTTGTCCATTTGCGGGTAGAATTGAGTTGATCGCTTGTCGTTCCAAAATTCCGGCTCCTTCAAGAATTTCATGTAGAGGTGCGTTCTGCATGTTGAAAATGTAGCTTGAAATCTGACGAATGTTGAAATGTCGGACTTTGTTGACGGTGATTTTAACACAAAAGTTAAACTTTTCTCCACTTTGATAAATGTAAACTAATGCGAACCTTACAATTAAATTATTAATTCCTTCGTTTATTATTGGTTTAAATTGTCGAAAATTAATATTTCAATTGTAAGGTTCGCATTAGCATACATTTATAAGAGTGGAGAAAAGTATCTACAGCCATTGTGGCGAACTAATAAAGTTTGAAAATATCCTATCTGTAACTCCGAACTGCTCGACCGTAGCGCTTCAAAACCGGCGCCAATCGATTCCTCGTGGCCAAAAACCCCAGACCCCCAAGTTTACCGGAGTTTATTAATTCTGGGGCGATTTTCGACTTGGCAACCATTCCTCGTATTATAGTATAAGATTAAGTACAGTTAGTTCTAAAAAAATTGAAAGCTAATGTTCCCAAAATGGGAATGATGGCGCCTAACGGGTTAATATGTTTCGCCAAAATCTGGATTTTAAAAAAATTCATTTCAATGGAAAGAAATCTTTTATTTTACACTTGTTAAGTCATTTGTTTAAGCATATTTCATGTTATAAAATATCCAAGTTGTCAAAATCTACATCTATCATTTTAAAATATTCTATGTTTTTCCAAATTTGTGCAACTGTATACATCATATTGCAACTGTTACTAAATTATGTAAAATTGTTGTTTATGTGTGAAAATAAAAGATATTAGATTTCATGATACTTAGTGTTTAATTTTTGATCCTTATAAAACTATTTTATGAAATCTCTAAATATTTAAAAAATATCTAAATTTATAACAAATTTCCATTTTGAGGATGCTTTTTGGAAAAGAAAAAAAATCCATGAATTATATTGACTTGGCTTAACAGAAATAAATATTATCTTTTTGTACCTATATCTGATTAGAAAAGCATCATTGTAGTTGTTGAAGTATCATTAAACGCTACATAGTTAAAGAAATGGTATAAATTTACATATTTTATAATTGTCTATGAAAAAGCCTTAGATGGAATCCCTTGAAATGATTACTTTCAAGTGGCCAATATTCAAAGAATTGAGAAATATTTTTCATTAAGAATTATTATAATTAATATCTTGGTAATAGTGTAAACCAAACAGAAAGTCCCTTTTTATATAAAGTGCTAGCAAATTACAAATAGGTAAAAAAAAATGTGTTCAAATCTGGTAAATAACAGGTTTTGGTACCACTAAATGCTTGTTTCAATGAGCGGTACATAAAAGTAAAATCTAAGGTACAATGTACCTTCCAAGTTAAGAGGTACATCTGATTTTGCCTCTGAAATCAGAGGTACATTGTGCCTTTCATTTTTAAAGGTACGTTGTGCCCTTAAAATTCAGAGGCACAAACGATCCAAATGTGCCTCTGAAATCAAAGGTACATTGTGCCTTCCATTTTTAAAGGTACGTTGTGCCCTTAAAATTCAGAGGCACAAATGATTCAAATGTGCCTCTGAAATCAGAGGTACAGTTTTTAGAGTGTAGAGACAGGCGACTACGGAGGAAAATTGTTAGTGAGGCCATGGTCCAACATGAACTGTAATACCAGGGAGTTAGTTAGTTAGACATAATTATGTGCAAAAACAAATTCACTAGTTATGAATGATTAGCTTTAACCCCTTGGAGACGGATGATTCTGGAAAGCATTTGTAAAAAATCAGAATCAAGTTGTAATTAAGTAAAAAACGGTAACTTAAATGTAGTCGTTTCTAATTTGACAGACTTACTTTGCTTTTACTTTAATTATTGTTAGTTTAATCATATATATAATCAATGTTGATTCAAAGTATAACTAAATAGTTTTATTTTGAACAAAGTAATGGTGAATTAAATAAATCAAACAATTATAACTCCGCCCACAAATAAACTGCTAAAGAAATACTTTGATTACCAGTTTTGTCTTTTTACCCTGATTGATACGGTTTTATGCTGGCACGTATTTGTGACAGTCGGCGCGAAAGGGTTAAAAGATGTTTGCTCTTTTTAGATGATAATTTTTTCAAAAAAATTTTTTTTTCTTCATATTTTACTTTCAACTCTAAAATTAAATTATTGATTGCATCGTCTTTAGTGCACTTTGAATGCAACATGAGGTTGTATCGTCATGAGCTTAAAGAATTAGAATACTTTTTAATAAGCACATTTGTTTTGTAATTTTTTTTGTTTTGACCTTTACCGCATTTGCTGCAAATGTATGAGAGTTAGCTGAAAGAGGTTTTAATGGACTTCATACTAACACAAAGTCAATGGAAAAAATTAAGCGCCTCCTAAAAGTGATATATTTCAATCGGTACATGAGATGGATCTATAAATGTGTTTGTTAATTATTTACTTATAAAATTATAAATTTTAGACTGGCGAAAGATTCTTCGTTGACGACATTGGAGCTCAAAGTGTTAGAATGAAGTATCAAAAACATTAAATTCCGTGGGTAGATAATTTGAAAATATTGAGTGAATGAGCTTAAAATTGTTAAAACAGACCTTATTTACTTAGTTGTGCAAGAACTTTTTAAAATTTTTAAGGACCTTTCGAACCTAGTATTTTCAATTTTCTACTTAACACGTTCACGCCGGGGTGACCCACCGGTGGGTCACGCTACATTGTCTCATCTTGGCAGCGCACCTGTGTAAAAACTGGTAACAATAAATTTCATTTTCTAGTTTTTTTCCGGGAATAATAAAAATCCATAACTACCAATTGTTTTTAACGAATGCAATTTTTATATTGAATTGCTTCTTCGCCGTGTTAAATTTCCTTACAGTGAATTGTTATTAACTCCTCCCGAGTATTGTCTAATATTGAAATAGTTCTTCTACCAATATTTTCTCTTTTTCCGTACCAGTATTTTCACTTTTACCGGCGTGAATGTGTGATCTCAAAAAATACTTTTTTTATTTCGTTTATGATCATTGTAATAATATTTTTACTGATTTTTATTAATTTTAATGTTAATTCAGTAATTAACAAAATAGAATGAAAGAAATGTTCGTAATAGAGAGGTTTCTGCTAAGAAAAGAAATTCTGATATTTATCGCTGTGTAAAGAATTTAGTTTTATTTAATTTTTTTCAATATTTTTCTCCTTCGCCTTATTAGATGACCAAGGTAGTGAAAGTAAGTATGCTTATTTTACTTTTTAAAGTATTGTGATGATTTATTATGTCTATAAGAATCAAGGTACAGTAAAATCTTTCGAGAGCGAAAACTTTCCGTTTCTTAGTAAAGTGGTCGTTGATGGAAGTTCGTCGTTCTCAGAGATTACCTCCATTGACTTCATTATTGTTATCGAAGGTACATGATTTTTATTTTGTAAGTCAGTGTTATTTTTTAGGATTGGAAATGTCCCTTCTGTTAGCGTCATGAAAAAACGGATCCATGAACAAAATTTAGATTCTATTAAAATGATCCCAAGTGATAAAATTGTGTGTAAAAAAGAGATTCACCAAAAATGAATGATAAAGCTAATTTAGATAAAAATAAACATAATAGTTATGTTTTTTGTTTAGGTTTGCATTTATTTTTATATCATTCTTAGATTTGAAAGTTAAGAAAATGTTTGTTTGTTTGTTTGAGGTGCTTGTTTTTTTTTCAGAAATTTTTTTTCCTTCTAATTTTACTTTCAACTCTAAAAGTAAATCATTGATGTAAATAAATCGTCTTTAGTGCAGTTTGACTCCAACATGAAGTTGTATCTTCAAAAAGAACTCTCTACAATAAGAGCCTCGCTAAAATATTTAGCAATGAGTAGAATACTTTACTCATTTGTTTTGTTGAACTTTTTGTTCTGATAATTTTCCGTGCTTCAATATTTGACCTTTTCCACATTTGGTGCATATGTTTTCCCGTTTGCTGGGAGTAGTTTCAATGGACACTCCTGAAGGTTTTATGCAAACAGAAAGTCAATGGAAAAAATTAAGTGCCTTCCAAACGTGGTTGTTACATATTCTTGTCTTTCCTGGAGGTTTCGCTGTGTCATCAAGGATTAAGGTATCCAACTGGGTGAAAATAGGCAATTACGACTTTTATTTCTATTGTCTGTATTTGATAAAATGAGAGGCAAATTTTCCAATATTTGAAACCATTTTAGTTTTTAAATTTTATAATAAGATTATTTTAATTAGCAATGTGTTCTTGTCATGAAAAAAAAAGACACGCTTTCTGGGATAACATTCTTGCTACACCTTGATTTTTTTTTTTTTTTTGGCACAAATTGTTGGGAAGAATTTCATGTCGCGATATGTTAAACAAATTTTAAGTATTTTTGCTGACAATTAATGAAATTAACAAATAAAGTATTAAAGAATATTTAAAAATCGGGAAAAATAAATAAATTGGTATGGATATGTTTAACGTCACAGAATTGCTTTCACTTTGACATAAGATACCACATTAATTTTAAATATTATTGCTTGAATTTTATTTCAAATTAGTGGTAAGTTAACATGTTCACGCCGGGGTGACCCACAGGTGGGTCACGCTAGATTTTCTCATCTTGGCTGCGCACTGGAGTAAAAACTGGTAACAAATAAATTTCGTTTTTCAGTTTTTTTCCGGGAATAATAAAAATTAATGACTACCAATTGTATTTAAAGGATGCAATTTTTATATTGAATTGCTTCTTCAGAGATGCCAACTTGCGGAGACGCTTTTGTTAAATAGCAAATGAAAAGTTAACGAAGGTATAGGACACATTAGGTTTTTGATTGACGTCATGAGTTTGCTGACCCAATGGAGCTTTATCAATCGCAGCTGCTGATCTAGAATATGGCCACTTATCATCACCACGGACGTGGCGGAAAGAGACAAACCGAAACTCCAACACGAAACTCAACGATACAGGAGATACAACGATGGATGGAAATTCCACATGAGGAATGCGGACGTGGCGGAAAGCGTCAAACCGAAAGCCCGAGACGTAATCCTACGACGATTGAACCACCCACAGATCCTATGGAATTAGAGATATATGAGAGAATAATGGAAGCATACGGGAAAATAAACAGTGAAGCAAGCGAACTGAACAGTGAAGCAAGCGAACTGCTTGAAAAAACAAGAAACTATAACCAGAAAATCAAGTCTGAAATGCAGACTACATCAGCGGAAGTCACTGACACAGAAATTCATGAAAGCAGCCGGCTTTTGGAGCAGACAGTGAGTGTGTCATCCGTAGATTCGGAAAGTTCATCCAAAAATATCACCGAGCCCCCCCTCAAAAAACGAAAACGTAAAAAGAGAAAGAAAAACAAAGCTACAAAGCCTGTTGAAAATTTATCCACTACTACAAATATCAGCCCTCCACCACTACTAGATGTCGCCACTTCCTTGCAGCAATCTGACAACGAAGAAAATCCTGACTTGACCCAACCCATGGAGGATTATATTTCAGCTGCGGCTCCACCCACAATTTCAGAAACAGAACCACCAATCATGCATATCAAAGTTCTAGTCCGTGGACTCACAGCATGTACCAATACAGATCATATCTCCCGTGAATTGGCCAAGACAGGCATTATAACAAGCAAAGTGATTCAGTTTAAAAGAAAAGTGGGCGAGGCCTATCGGCTCCTCCCACTCTTTCTCACAATATTGATCAAAACAGAACAAAATAACCAAATCTACTCAGTAACCAATATTTGTGATCTTCCCGTGAAAATTGAAAGATTTCGTGGAGGGAATAGCCCAATACAATGTTATAACTGCCAGAATTTCGGCCACACACAACGAATGTGCAAATCTCAACCAAGATGTCTAAAATGTGCCGCCGACCACCGTTCCTATCAGTGCCATAAGGATAAAACTTCACCACCTAAATGTTGCAACTGCGGAGAAGCACATACTGCAAATTACACAGGTTGCAGCAACCGTCCTCCCAGGAGAGGCCTTCGTGCAACTCCTGATACAATCCCATCAAGAACGATAGGTCAAGCCCATAGACTTGCATCAATTATCAAAGAACTTAAGAACTCTTAAAAAACAGAGATGTATTTCAACTGCTGCAAACAATTATGAGGGAGACTACTCCGGAATAAT
Organism: Parasteatoda tepidariorum; assembly: GCF_982258835.1. Classification (NCBI taxonomy): domain Eukaryota; kingdom Metazoa; phylum Arthropoda; class Arachnida; order Araneae; family Theridiidae; genus Parasteatoda; species Parasteatoda tepidariorum. Next base: position 22,056,258 of record NC_141759.1, on the reverse strand, counting down.
TTCACTTTAGGACTAAAACTGAACTCTTCTCTGACTTTAAATATGCATCTCTATAAATTACAATTTAATAATCTTGAATGCTTCACACTCGATTACGCCACTAAGGCTTCGCAAAATTTGTAATTTCTTCCTGATTCTGATTACCGATTTTGTATATTCTTTGCTATCATCAACTCTGATTCCTGGCTCTGTAAATATTTATGCTTTCATCAATTTGTCTCCCGATTTTATATATACTTACGTTATCATCAACATTAAACACTCAATTTCAAATTTCTACTGATCATCAATGTAAATATCACAGATTAAGTTTGTATATCATGTTTTCATATCTAATCATGGCTATTTTCAATTTTCTTTGCAATTCATGTAAACCTTCGATCTAGTTGTACTTTCTAGTCATGGCAATATTATTATGTAACCATACTATCATATAACTCAAAATGACTATATACACTGTATTATTTTCATGATGGATGCGTTAGAGGCCGCTGCGCGGCCTAGGCACCCAATTTATTTTAAATAAAGTAAGTAAGTAAGATGCCAACTTGCTCCGGACAGCAAATATATATTTTAGAGTGGTAGTTTATTAATTCTGATTATTGGTTTAATAAATTCAATTAAATACATTTTTATCCACCACTATTTCTAAATAATTCGTAGGCTTATATAATTCAACACTTTTTTGTACCTGTGTCATGCCACATCTTTTAACAGTAAGCAAAAATTCTCAAATATTTGCAAAATTTACTTTGTAGTTATTTACCGTTTTTTTTTTATTATTTTGGCGTGTCCGGAGCAGTTGGCATCTCTGCTTCTTCGCCGCGTTAAATTTCCTTACAGTGAATTGTTATTGTTGAGAATAGATTAACTCCTCCCGAATATTATCTAATATCGAAATAGTTCTTCTACCAGTATTTTCACTTTTCCCGGCGTGAACGTGTTAAATAACGAAATGGATAATTAGCTCCACTGGAAATAAATTTTAAGAAATCCAAACTTTTAACTGCAATTCCGCCTTACTATTGGGATCATATTTTCCATATTGTAGCTGCAAAGAAATTGTGGTATCTTAAGAGTCAATAAACCAAAACCATCGGAAAGAAAGGTAAAGATTGAGACTATAAATATCCTATGAATAGATTAAAAGTAATTCAGGGTCTTACTTTTTTATTTTGCCCCTTGCGGAAATATTGATTGTGAAATAAATGAAAATGTTTCTAAAGATATTGATACTTTTTGCGTAAAACAGAGTGAACTCATTTTTTTCTTCATGATGCGTTGCTAATTAACCTCTTCAGTAACGTCATGACGCGATTTTCCCTTCCCGGCCCAAGGTGACATGTATGAAACAAGGTCTTTCTGATACCAACGGTCCAAAATCATATCTTTGAGTTTTTAGGTGCACGTGGCATTCCTGAAATATGATTGGTACAATAGAGGTTTGGTATCTATTTATAGTTCAATTGGTTCAGAAGATTCGGTCTGCTCTTTAAATATCCGAAAATTATGCAATGAATAAATTATTTTAAATAATATGTACTGTTTATTGCTCGTCTTTTCTTAAAGAAATGGTTAAAGTACTGAAAACCAAAAGTTATGAAATATAAAGGATAATGGCGTCAAATGTTAATCATGAAGTGTATCGTTCGTAATGTGTGCGATCCAGTGAATGTTTACAAGCAGAAAGTTGAATATAGTTGAATCTCACGACATTGGCGAACTTGTTCAGTTTTGCTCGATCGAGCAACACAATCAGATTTTACCACTGCCATAAGGAAGTTGACACAGCGTCTTCAGAAAACTAAAACACTGGTAGAAAATTTTTCTAAAAGAATACTCGAAAACTTTCCCCCTTACCTTTCAATTTATTTTTAAAAAAAATTATTTAACCTCTGCAAGAGAATTCTGTTCTCAGAATAATAGATTGGAAAGGTTTTCGATAATACGTGTTGAAGTTGTACGACCCGTGTTTTGTTTTTTAAGGATGCTAGACAGCTTAGCATCTAAAATTAAATAGATCTTGAATTGAAAATGTATCTTTATTTAAAAAATAATACCTGTAGAATAATTTTACATAAGGTTTACCTACGAAACATTTTTAACGCAAAGGTCTTATGCTTGTTTTCAAGAATGTTTATTGTTTTATAATTCTTATGTTCAAATTTATTTCAGGTATGTTAGAGGTAAGTAAGTTTCCCGATATCAGACCTGCCATCTCCACTGTCTTTTATTCGGAAATTTTTCCTAAATCTTTTAAGTGGTTGCAGAGTTTCTGTTCTAACATTTGATTTCAAAAGATTCTTAACAAAATAATACATAAAAATTTAAAAAGTATCTTTTGAATGTCGGGCCTGATAAATTGTGTGCATGTAATGTCAGAGGGTACTGATCCAGGAGTTTCCTTGTTTTCTGGATTGGTTCAAAATTACAAGGCTACGGAGTTGAACATTAGTAGTCATAAACCCAAAATTGGGTCAGCTGTTCAACGACGGTTATGAAATAAAATAGAATGAAATGACTTTTTTCCTTATAACGGCCATTTAGAGAAAAAAAAGAAGAAAAAAAACAGGGATTAAAGAATCGTTACAAAAGAATCGATCCATTTAAACCTTTCTATAGCCGTGGTAAGTATACTTACCACCAATTTTTCAAGTACAGGTTAACTTTTCTACCACTTTTAATTTAGGTTTCCCTTTGATAATAGCTTCAGCTTTCTTGAAGTGCGTTTGAAGTAAATTGGCAAACATTTGTTAATATAAAAAAAAAAACGTATGTAAGTTATAAAATGCATTATTCCTTCTGAAGTTTGTAGCATTTATAAAATTTATTTTATGAATAAAGAAAACTAACTCAATAAGCTCCTAATAGTTCATGGTAAATATACTTACCACCAAAAAAAAAATGGCATAAAAATTTAAATTTATTATTTAAATTAATTATTATAAGCTAAATAAGTCTTTCTTTTTTTATAACAATTACTATTCTTATATGAGCTTCAATTCCAAAAATTCTTTAATTTTTACCTTTCCTAGAAATAAATATCCAACTAAAAGGTTAAATGAATCGATTGGCACATAATTCTTTTAAAAAGCGTAAATGCTAGCATGTATGCGCTAATAAATAAATTTGGCCTGATATATAATTGTTTTTATTATTAATATGTAGTGGTGGGAAAAATTCATTTAACTTTTAATTTGTTAAAATAATATTATGATACTTCTATGTAATATTATATTATTTAATATTTCCAATAATATATTATTTATTGACATGAATAATGCATCTTCTATTACATAGAGAAATATTTTCAGAAATGCGGAAATTCCGTAGTATATAGTTTGGTAGTAACACTACCGCTTCCACTAACTACAGAAATTCAATTCCGTCGTAGTATCTTAAAAAATGCCGTATCTTCACCACAGTAATCTGTAAATCAATTGAGTGAATCGAATGATGTTTTTGAGTATGGTGTTTTTACATAAATCCAAATCAATTGATATAATCCGCTCTTATCTTTAACTTATTTATTTAGTTTTCTATTTTAAATGTAATCCAACACGTGAAAAATAATATTATTTGTAATAATTTTAAACAATTTAATGTGTTTTTTTAATTATTTTTTTCTGATATTTTATGTTATTATTAGTTTGAAGATTTTGTTTTTATGTTTCTTAAGATAGTTTCAAATTAAAACTTCTTGAATTTTCTAGAAAGCTATGCGTGACGTAAGTATAAATTTAAGTTATTTATTAATATTTCATATAGAAAAAAGAGATTCAAAAAAAAATTCAAAGATTTTTAAAAAATTTCAAAAACAAAATTTTAAAACTTTTAATATAACATTTTAATTCTGAAAAAAGTTATTACTGCAAGCATTTTTTGTTGTATACATGCAATTAATGGATAAGATCATATTTTAAATTTTTTTTTGCAGCAGTAATATTTTGATCAACAAATTTAAAAGTACAAAAAATCTCCCTTTCGCATTTATTTCAAAATAATTAATTTATACTATTACACAAAACTACCGCTATTTATGAAAAAACCTATCAGAAAATTTATGAAAAAACCTATTAGAAAATTTAATTAAGTAACTTCTTTTGGCATATCTCTTTCAGCTTACTATGGAAAGAGAATGCAAGAGACAGTTTCGTTCTAAATATATATAATTTGAAATGTAACTCATGGCTGTAGTTATGATGTATAAAAATTAAATAAATAAATTAAGTAAATAAGAAATGAATTACGATTCTTCCTCTTATTACTTTTTTCGCAGCACGTTTCATCTTCCACACTTTCAAAAAAAATTTTTTTTAATTTTTTATTTATTTTTTTAAAGATCATGTTACATACCTGCCAACTTTTAATCCCTTCCATTATTATTTTTCCCAGTGGTTTTAAAATGGAATTAAAACTTCAATTTTAAGCAAACAAATACGTTGTATTTGAGAAAACTTAAGTTGACAACCATGACAGTAACGCATATTACTATATGTGCTTAATTTTTGTAAGAATAGTGGTGATCAATATCATTTGAAAATTAAGATTATAAACGAAAAAATAGTATATAATTACTACCACTTTAAATATGAAAATAAAATCTTCCGGAAAAGTTGGCAGGTATGATGTTATTTAGGCTGGACCAGTGGCCAAGTCTAGGGCTATATGGTTCAGGGTTTTGTGCAACCTAGGTACGTCTCATCCCTGACGAGGCAGAAAACAAGGGGTATAACAGCCTGAATTTCGCAATATGTAGGAAAATGATGACTCTGCTGTCCTCAGAGAGTATCAAACAAAAATCTCTCTGCATCGATCAGAAAATAACCACTTCTATTCAAAAATTAATTTCTATTAGCACATATCAAATTCATTTGATTAAATGCGTAAAAAAAATTCGATAGCTCAAAACTCCTATGAATTAAAGGTTCACACCCTTGTCCTGCTCAATTTAAAAAATAAAAATCGAAACATTATTAACACGTTCACGCCGGGTTGACCCACCAGTGGGTCACGCTAGATTGTCTCATCTTGGCAGCGCATCGGAGTAAAAACTGGTAGCAATAAATTTCATTTTTTAGTTTTTTTCCGGGAATAATAAAAATCCATAACTACCAATTGTTTTTAACGGATGCAATTTTTATATTGAATGGCTTCTTCGCCGTGATAAATTTTCTTACAGTGAATTGTTATTGTTGAGAATAGATTAGCTCCTCCCGAATATTATCTAATATTGAAATAGTTCTTCTACCAGTATTTTCTCTTTTCCCGTACCAGTATTTTCACTTTTCCCGGCGTGAACGTGTTAATACGAAGGATATTAATGTATTTATTTGTTAATTATTTAGTAATACATCTGAAAGAAATTTAACATTTCCAGATTACATAATCAATTTTTTTTTGTTTTTTTTTTTTGTTTGGGAAGAGAAAAAAATGGCGTGGTATGCAGACAACGATCAGAAAAATTATGTAAAAATTGTGATAATCAGCAATAACTTTCACTTCGATACGTACGACTACTTTTAAATTTCATATGACAATCATAAACAATTTAAAAGGATGTGTTACTGAGCAGACTGTTGAGATAAGAGTACGCGGCAACGTGTTAGTATGATATAAAAATATTTTTAATTCATGCAAATAATTTTTACTGTTATCAACGTATCCTATTTTTATTTCAATTATGTAATTCCTATTTGTAGCTTGCATATTTCGGAAGTGGTGTAGTAGGGGTAAGTATTTCATGTTCTTTTGAAAACTATTTTCTTTATTGCAAGGCTGAACTAGAACAGGTAACTTTACTGTTAAGGAATCAACGGTTACGATCAAGTTAGTTCAGCCTTTTTTGGAAGCAAGACAATATATAATCGACTCCATTCATGACTCCATTCCACTGAGCAGACTAGTAACAAAAACATCGTGGGGTCTTTCTGGATTAGGAGGCAATGGTTTAAGAGGTGGTGACAATTGTCTGTTAAAAATAAGTGGATATTTAATATTCGTATTATATATATATATATATAATACAAAAATTATAAATATTTTGGTATTAATAAAAGTATTCAAACTCCTTTCATAAAATGTCTTTGGTAAAGAATAGATGTAGAGATATTCTATTTTGGAACTTCAATGCTGAAAACATACCAATGAATAATAATTAGATTAATATTTCAAAGGAGTTAACTAACTAATGAAGGAATAACTAATGAACAAAAACTAATGAAGGAATAATTGGTTCACGACTGAATTATTTAAGCTAATTGTAACCAATGATAACAAGGATGTAGCCCTGTTATTGCATATATATATACAACAAAATAAATAACTACAAAAAGAGCAATGCAGTAAGAACGGCACATTAAAACAAAACTCCTCTAGTTACGCTCAATTTGCGCTTTTGTTTTCATATTTTGCAATCTGGCAATCTTGTTACGAAAATATTTTTTAATTCATTCTTGAAAAATTTCCCGTTCATGTAAGTACATTTGAATTCGCTACTCGCTTTGTAGATTTTGTTTTATTCTATTTTTTCTTTTTCTTTTATTTTATTTTCTGTTTCTATGTATTATTTTTACTTATTGTTTTCTATTTTATTTGTTGTAATTTTTGTAAAAAAAAATTTTTGAGTGCTCCCCACACTATTGTATTAATATATTTTGCTTTGACTATATTGATAAAATATCAGAAAGCACTCTTTTTTGCGGATATAATCGTGTGGGCTGATGAAAAGATTATATCTTTTATTTTCCAGATTTTTTAAAAAAAAGAGTTTTATCTTTTTTTCCAGTTGCTTGTTATTTTTTTATAAATTTTTTTCTCCCCCCCCTTTTTTTTAAAAAATATGTCTGTATTTTCCTTTATTTTATCTTCATTTGCCATAAAAATTGTTTATATAATGCAAAACACCTGCTTAACAAACTGCACTAATATAACTCGTCCATAACTGTATTATTTAATAAAAGAATTTAACTTTCAGTTATTCGCAATGAATCTGGAATAGTAATGAAAACCAAATCCTCAATATCAACAGATAATACCTAGAAATTAATATAACAACGTATTTAATATAGTATTTAATTTATAATGATTGTAATATTTAATTTTACAGCCTTATAAATATAGAATGGAAAAAATATAGTTAAACCCCACACCTGACACCATTTTGAAAAGCGCCAATTTGGCCCGTTTTTAAGGACTGTCCCCAAGATTTGTAAGGGAACGTTACAATTCAAAATAACTTTGTAAAAGAATTTACAATTATTTTAAATCAGAAAAGAAATTTTTACTTACTTACTTTACCCTTAGATTCTTTCTAAATTATATGCAAATAAATAATTATTAAAAAAAAATTACAAATCAAAATAATTAAACGAACAAATGAATGAATAAAATAAATCGAAATACATTTCGTCTCCAGAGAGGTTTTTTTAGTAAAAGAAAAACTTTTTTGCAAATCAAAATAACAAAATATCGAGATAATAAAAAAAAAATCAAAAAAATTTTTTCACTGTGTTAAAACTATTTTTTCACTGTTATTTTGTAACTGTGTTAATCTTCTTATTAAGTATTAATCTACTGGCAATATAAATACGAGTAATATTTTTTTCTTACTTAAAATATTATTTATTTATTTGTTCTGTTTTTTATAATTTGCATCATTCATAGTGTCGGGGACAATCCGTAAAAATTCCCATATGTGGCAATATTCAAAATGACGCAAAGAGTGATGTTAAACCACATTTTTACCATTACATATTAATGAGGCTATAATATTAAATATGATCATCTATTATTGCGTTTTCGATTTTCATTACTAATACAGATTAATTATTAATAACTAAAAATTATATTATTTTGTTAATTATAAGTATTGATAAGTTATATTATCAAAGTTTGTCAAATTGTTATATTACTAATTTTAAAAAAACCAACTAAGATTTGAAAAACATAATTAAAAAACAATATTAAAATCATAACAACTAAACATATTTATACGTTTTTCAAAAAAATGCTACTCAACATTCATATTTATTTATCTTAAATAGAACAAAATATAAATTTTAAATCATGTAAGATAATTTCACATTGATACCAGCTATTTATTTGTCATTTATTAGTATCAAAGGATCAACAATATGGAATTGTTTTACTAAGTCTTTATATTGCATCTACTGATCGTATAATTGTATATCCAACATTAATTGTAAATATGGTTAATATATTGAAAACATTTTAAAAGGCCCTAACTCAATAGAAAGTAAAAGCACATTTTTCTTTCAATTTTGAAACCTTGGTTCTAAAATATTTTTCTTTATTGAAGCAAATAAGAATAATAAAATCTGTATAACCAATTATTCAACAAAAAAATGTCTTTTTTTGCAGCCTATATATTTAAAATGTGCAAAATTTTATCAGAAACATTTAGCAGCTAAATTTTTGGAGAAAAAAATTACAATACTCGTCACATGACAGAAAAATGCTATTTTTGTGGTGCTAACTTTTAAGGAGAAGGAAAAAAAAAGTCTCTATTCTGCAATCTTTTCTGTTATCAAAAACAAAGATGCATTTCTCACTGAATTAACGTTTTTGCCAGTGAAGCGAGATTGGTTCGCGAAACAAACCATGTAAATAATATTCGGGAGCAGCATTATTGATAATGAGGCGTTGTGAGCAGGAAGAATCTTGAGGGGCATTAGTCAGGAGAAGGTGTACAAGAATAGGAGAAATCTTGAGGACCATTAGTAAATACGAGGAATCTCATGGACCATAAATCAATAGGAACTATCACGTGGTGTGTTAATGAGTAGGAGGTGTACAGAGTGGTGTCTTGGGATATTCATCCACTTTTAGATGCACCTGGATAATTTTTTTTTAAATTTTTTTCCGCGCATGCTCTGTATAAAGCAACTACTCCAATTACTCTTATCTGCCGCAGTTTTTATTATCATTTTTTTTAATTTTAAAGCAATAATTTCGTTATCAGTTTAAAATTGATTCAAACGCTTTGTTTAATTTTTTTAAACATTTAAGCTATAGCAAAAGTGGCACTAGATCTAGTATATATTTTGGACATTTACCAAAGGTCTAGTCATACAAGGTCTGGTTAAATGCCATTGCCCGATATATCCTACACTGATGATTTTTTAAGGTCAAGTGCCACTGCCCGGTATACATTTGACCGGTATACCCTACACTGATGTTTTTTAAAGTCTAGTGCCACCGCCCGCAATACATTTGCCCGGTATACACTACACTGATGTTTTTTTTAAAGTCAAGTGCGATTGCCCGGTATATATTTGCTCGATACTCCAAACACTGATGTTTGTTCTAATCTATCGTCAGTAAGTGTTAAAATATATCGAATAAATGTAATTATATCCACGAATAAATTAATATAAAATCGGATGTAATAAATATTTCGGACATTCACCAAAGCGACTAATTTGATGGTCAACATTCACCGGTGAAAATCAACAACCACCGATTTCGGTCATTCACAGTAACATGCACATCATTTACATAATAACCTCATCAGGACGATTATTTCATACTTTGCCTAAATAGCATCCGGTATTTCAAAAAATAAAAATAATTGCTTTTGTTGGCGATGATCTCGTAAGGCGATAAAGAATCATGCATAGTACAGGTAAGGAAGATATTAACCTCGAAGGAAAAGTGTATGAATACCCCAAGGAACCGTACAGAGTATGAGAAATATTGAGGAGCATTGATGAGTGGTAGTATCTTGGAGACTATTAATGAGTAAGAGGAACCTTGTGAAGCATTAATGAGTAGGTAACTTAGTGAGTAGAAAGCTCTTGAAAAGCATTAGTGAGTAGGAAAAATCTTGGGGAGTGTTAATGTATATAAGGAATATTGATGCACAGTAGAGAGTAGGAGGTGTAGAAAGTAGGCAGAATTTTGTTAAGCGGAATTGAAAAAGTGATGTAGTGAGTAAAAAGAATCCTGAAGAGCCGTGGAGTAAGAGGCGTAATAAGTGAGAAAAAGGCGTAATGAGTAGGAGGAATCTTAAGGATCGTTAATGAATAGGAGAAAGCTTACGGAGCAATTTTGAGTTGCAGGCTTATAGGAGGAATCTTGGGAAGTATATTGTGAGTAGGAGTAATCTTGGTAATTATTGTTGTTTGGTTGAATAACAATAGTTCGCACACACAGTGCTACACATCTGAATCAACCAACAACTAGCCATCATCATCAGCATCATCAATATTAATCTGGGCGCCTGGGGCCGTTAACGGCCTTTTTACCATTCGTCTTGAATTGTGATCTTTAGGGTGGCTCTTTCTGGTAATTGGAATGCAATTGAAGTAAACGGAGTTTAAATATTTTGAATTTTAGATAAAATTACGTCACTACAAAAATAAGCTGCCATCGGCCTGAGGTTTATGTCTTCTCTTAAGTTTTCAAAAGTAAAAATTTCGTTGAATCCTGCGGTGTCACAATTTATGGTTTTTTCAAAAAATCTGAAATTTAGCTTTGCATTATGATGATCTAAAGAATCTATGTTAAGGTCGCGATGTATGTTTATATTTCTGATAAACCATCTTGCTTTTGTTATTTTCCAGAGGATTTTGTTCTGGCATGTTTTGAGTTTTTTAAGGAGTGATGTGGAGATGTTTCACCAAGCTGGAGATGCATAAGTCAAGATGGGACGGATCATTAAGATGTAGAGTATACGTTTAAGTCTAAGTTCCATTTTGGAGTTCTGAAGAAGGAATGGTAATCTGTGGCAGGCTGCTGGTGCTTTATTGATAACTGTTTGGATGTGATCTTTCCAGTTAAATTTACTGTTAATGACCAGACCAAGGTATTTTGCGCTTTTGACTATGGGAATAATTTCATTAAAGAGAACAATTTGATTTTTGGGAAGGATGGTTTTTCTTTTATGCTGAATGATTAGTAGTTTTGATTTTTGTCCGTTTACTTTGAATTTCCAGTCTAGACACCATGTTTCGATTTCCTTCAGTTTTCCTTGGAGTTTTTGTAGGGCAATGTTGGGGTTTTTTGACTTCACTACGATCCCAGTGTCATCTGCGAAAAGTGCTGTGATGCTGTTAAAGTCTTGTTTGTCGACAGGAAAGTCGTGGGTAAATAATATGAATAGAATGGGCCCAAGAATGCTTCCTTGGGGCACTCTTGCTGTTACTTTTCTGTTTGTTGACTTCATGTGCTTAAAGCTAACTTGAAAAGTTCTTTTATGTAAGTAGGCTTGTATAATTTTTATGATACCAGATGAGAATTTCAGTTTTATAAGCTTGAAGATGATGCCTTGGTGCCAAACCCGATCGAATGCTTTTGCTATATCTAGCATCAGAAATGAACTCTGTTTGTTGTGGAGGCCGCGGCCAATATAGTCGACTATTCTGAGGTGCTGTTTGGTTGTGTCAAGATGCTCCCGAAAGCCATACTGTTCGTCTGGTAATTTGGTAAGGTGAGGCATAATCCGTGTGTAGATAATTTTTTCCATAAGTTTTCCTAAATTGCACAAGAGACTGATGGGTCTGTAACTCTCAGGCATGGTAGGATCCTTGCCAGGTTTAAGAAAAAGTATGACATTTGCGTTCTTCCAGGCGTCAGGGAAATAGTTTAGGGCAAAGCAAGCATTGTAGATATGAACGATTAGTTAAATATACTGTTTTAGTAGTAGCTTGATCATCTTGTTTTTGATATTATCGCAACCAGGGGCTGTTTTTGTTTTTAATTTATGTGATTTGTAACTTCTTCTGCTGTGACCGGTTCGATTATTTCTGGAGATGAATGTGAAAAGTTGAATTATTTTACTTCTTCAGTAACCAAGTTGTGATTGTTTAGGTCGAAAGCCGGGTTTAGAGAGAATTACTTTTCTAGGAAGACAGCAAATGTTTCAGCTTTATCTTGCGATGTGAAGACATACCCTGTTTCTTTATGTAAAGGCTTATCCACTTGAGGTGTGGTGTGAAGTGATTTAGTCATTCTCCAGACAGAATTGTCCTCTGTGCTGAGTGATTCGATTTTGTGCCATCAACTAGTCAGCTTCTTCAACAAATATATATCTATTTCCCCTATCTTGTATTACATCACGCAACTCGCGCAACTTATTTGAGAATGAGAGGAAAAATGAGATTTTATTTGCATATTAACAACAATTATAAGTGAATTGGAGCAGTTTGAGGCGGAATCTCGAAGAGTTTTTGTTAATTCGAAAGATTATTGGGGAGCATAAGATTGCAAAACGCATATAAAGTGAGATGGAGACATCAAGGGGTTTTAGGGAGTAGGGGAAGTAGTGCAAAGTAGTGAGCATTAGTGAATCGGAGTTGTAGGGAGTAGGAAGAATCTTGAAGAGCATTTGTGAGCATGATATATTTAGGGAAACATTGACTAGGAGTAGGAGGAATCTTGAAGAGCATTTGTGAGCATGATATATTTAGGGAAACATTGACTAGGAGCAGGAGGAATCTTGAACAGCATTTGTGAGCATGATATATTTAGGGAAACATTGACTAGGAGTAGGAGGAATCTTGAAGAGCATTTGTGAGCATGATATATTTGGGGAAACATTGACTAGGAGTAGGAGGAATCTTTCGCAAGTGTTAATATATAGGAGGAATCTTGAAGGGCATTAGTGAGTAGTAGTCGTAGTCAGTAAAACGAAGCTTGGGTAGCAAAAGTAAGTAGGATATGTAGTGAGTATTCTTGAGGAGCTTTAATGAATTTGAGGAACTTTAACGAGCCTTATTGATTTGGAGGCTCAGAGGTGAGAAAAATCTTGAGGAGTAAAGGAAAGGGGTAGACCAGTACTATAATAAATTTTTTGAGACTATGGATATATGTAAAATTATACGTATTTTAAATACAATGAGCTTTTCTCTACGAATTTAAATATTTACATTTATACTTTGTTGAAAGTAAATACTGAATTTACATTTAACTTTTTTCTTTTATCCAGCGTTTACTCGAGGTGGTAAGACAAAATTTCTCTTTTTACCAATATCATGATTGTTCTATCATAAGTAAAAATATTATTTATAAATTTAACATTGAAAAAAATAATCGTAATAACTTTAGATCCAATTAACGAATTATCACTTACACACATGCAATTTGAATGCTTTAATAAAGTAGAGCTTCCCAATTAAATCAAACATACGAAATTTTAAATCAGACATTGCGCACTTTCTCTGTAAACGTAACTTATAATTTGGACGAGATCCCTCCGGGTCGGAAAAAGAGTGCAATCTGTTAAATATCGTCTCAATAGTTCAGAAAAGAAAAGCTGTCTTAAATTACAATTTACTTCATCACTTTTCTTGTATATCTCCACACTTATGAAAAAAATTAAGCAAAACAAAAATAAAAAAATGCACAACATTTTCAGATAAAATAAGTGTCAGTCGTAACCTTTTACAAAAGAAATAACGCAAAATTCTACAAAAACTAATTCACCATTTTATTATTCTTTTTCATCCATTCTTCAAAAAAAAACCAAAACAAAAAAAAATGATCATATCTATAATATCAAGCTTTTAGCTCGCAACATCAGAAAATGCGTGTTATTACATCACGTGACCCTGACACCTTCCCCCCAGAGTCATATTAGATCCAAAGATCGAATATGGCAAATAATTTAAGGGTCACACTTTACACATAAACAAACTATGTTTCACATTCACCCAAATATTCACTGAATCTTAGGTTTAACTTAACACTAGGTATTTACTTTAATCACCTAATAATAATAATAGGAAAAAATGTTCAGAGTCTTATTTTAGTTTATATTTACAGTCTGGACAATGCATCTGCATTACTAAGTTTCGATCCTTTGATGTGACTTGCCTCAATATCATGGCGTTGAATGGCTAACGCCCATCTCTGCAACCTCGGGCTTTGGGGTGTCGCACTCGTCAGAAATACTAGGGGATTATGATCAGTTAATAAAATAATCTTAGCACCACAGAGTAAGGTTTCAAATCTCTGCAAAGCCCAAATAATAGCATAAGCTTCCCTTTCAATTGTAGACCATTTCTGTTGAGTTGAATTCAGCTTCTGGCTACCGAAAGCTATGGGACGAATATTTCCTTCTTCATCTAACTGACCTAAACAACATCCGACCGCATTTTGAGATGCATCCGTATGCAAGTAGTATGGTTTCTCTATGTCTGGGACTTGTAACTCTGCGATCTTACATAGCGACGTCTTCAATTCCTTGAATGCCTTCTCAGCTTCTTCGCTCCAAGGAATCTCATTAGGAACTTTCTTTTTAGTAAGCTCTGTTAGTGGAAGAGCAATCTTTGCGAAGTTTGGAATATACTGCCTGTAAAAGTTGCATAATCCCAAAGCACTTCTCAGTTGTTTTTTGGTTTTGGGTGCCTCTAATTTCTGTATTACTCTTATTCGTTCTTTGTCAGGAGCATGTTTACCTGAACCAATAATATGTCCTAAGTATTTAACCTTTTGTCTAGCAAATTCGCACTTTCTCAAGTTCACGGAGAAATTAAAATATTCCAATCTCTTAAAAACTTCTTCAAGATGAATCAAATGTTCCTCCCACGTATCAGAAAATACTGCTAAATCATCGATATAAGCACAAGTGAAATCAGACATGGACTGAACCACTTTAGACATAGCTCTTTGGTAGGTTGCAGCAGCATTTCTTAATCCAAAGGGTAATACATTCCATTGGTACTGGCCTCGGTGAGTTCGGAATGCTGTGAGGTGTTTGCTGCCGTTCTCCATCGGTATAGCCCAATATCCCTTCAACATATCTAGCACAGTAATGAATTTCTTCTTTCCTACTAAGAAATTCAACTCCATCATATTTTGCATTGGATATGCATCCGGAACGGTAAGAGCATTCAAACTTCTGAAATCAATGCATAACCTGATTGTTCCGTCTTTCTTATGAACACATACTACCGGGTGTGCTATCTCACTTACCACCGGTTCAATCAGTCCTAACGCTAGCAATTCATTGATCTGTGCATCCACTTTCCCCTTTAAGTTTTCTGGTATCTTATACGTTTTTGGTTTCATCGTATCCTCCTCAGCTTTCAGCTTTATCGCATGTTTCCCAACTTTAGCTATCCTTATCTTCCCCGAAAACAACGTTTTGCGTCTATGTAAAAGATCTTTCAATTGATTTTGTTGCATTTTGGGTAAGTAATCCAAATTTAATCCTTTCAATGCTTCATAGCTTTCCACATCTGTAGGAAGAGTTGGTGTTTCGTATATTTCACCAAATTCATCATCAATATCATAGACAACTCCAACTGTTTGAAGTCTCGCTTTGTATTCTCTCATTTTGTTAACATGCAATAATCTTAAATTTCCTTCAGGCATTTGCAAATAATACGAATTCGGTTTCACTCTTCTAATTACCTTTACTGGACCTATCCATCTGGCATATAATGAATTGGATGAATCATGCATTAGCACAAGTACTTGATCTCCTGGCGCAAATTCCCGGTATTTTTTCTTTCTATTGTAATATTTGGCATAATTACTTTGTTGCACATCACTTGTTAACCTTGCCTTTTCGGTTGCTATTTCTAATTTTCCTTTTAACTCTTTTAAATATTCCTCCGCTGATCCTTTCATATTCAAAGGTAAAAACATATCTCCGGCCCAAATTGACTTCAAGATAGATAACGGGCCTTTCGGTTCTCTCCCGTACATTAGCAGAAAAGGTGGTACTCCTGTAGTTGCATTTGGAACTTCTCGATAAGCCCATAGTACAAATGGTATATGTCGATGCCAATTTCTTCCTACTTCTCTAATAATGTGATGTAGCATATTTTTGAAAGTTTGGTTCCATCTTTCAATCAATCCGTTCCCTTCCGGATGGTATGGCGTTGAAAATCGCGGACAAGCTCCTAAAACCTTCAAAAACTCTTGCGTTAAACTTGCCGTAAAATTTGTCGCATTATCCACCACGATTACTTCTGGAATTCCTGTCCTACAGAATATTTCGAGCAGTGCTTCACATGTATTCCTTGCCGTTAACGATTTGAGCGGGACTGCTTCAGGCCATCTTGAATGTTGGTCCATCAAACAAAGGATATATTTATGTCCTTGTGCTGATACTGGATCTAGAGGACCAATTAGATCTACGTTCACCACTTGGAATGGAAGTTCAGGACGTGACACAGGTGTTATCGGAATTTTGTCTACTGAACGAACAACTCTTCTACCTTGGCACCCATGACATGAGCTACAATAAGCTTTAATTTCCTTGACCATCCCTGGCCAATAAAAGGAAAATTTAATTCTTTGAATTGTTTTACGAGCTCCTAGATGTGCTCCGAATACTGACTCGTGGGCAATTTCTAGTATTTTACCTTTTCTAATTTCGGGAATTACTAATTGTTGTATTCTATTCCCGTCCAACAGCTCTTCATGGCATAGTATATTATTTTGTATCACATACCCTCCTTTATTTTGCTTCCCCAATTTCCATGCTTCTTGGAGAGTATCGCAACTTTGTTGTTGTATCTTGAATCGTTCGGTTTCATTTCCATTCTTTTTATCACCGCATTCACCTACTGTTGGCTCCTGCTGCTCTTCTCCGTCACTTGCACTCATATATAACTGCTCCTTTCGGGAATCTGATCTTAGCTTCATAGCAGCAGTAAAACTGGGATTGTATACTCTTTTTTGTTCTAATAATGCCTCATAAGTTTCAGCATCCAACAAAATGTCAGCATTTAACCCATTGACGGCTGCTATCATCGTTTTAATTATAGGCGTAATATATCCTTCCGTTACCAAAGCGATTTCCACTTCTTTTAATTCAGCTTTTAGACTTTCGCCAAACGCAGGTTGTAGTATTATATGTCCTTTGTAATCCACTTCCTTACCCACTATATCGTTTTTAAATACACTTATTTGTGCACCAGAATCTACTACAGCTTCGTATTCATTTCCATTATATGAAATTCTAACTTTCTTAAGGGCAGCTATTTTTGGTTGAACGCCTTTACATTTTTTGTTTCCTATCATGACTTCACCGTTAAATCTTGCAGTGACTACTTTGCTTTCGATATTTCCATTTCTGAGTACCTTAACTTCGGATACTTGCCCTTCCGATACTTGAACCTCGGCCACTTTGCCTTCAATGTTTCTTCTCCTCTCTTTATTATCTCGACAAAATCGTGCCAAGTGTCCTACTCGTCCACAATTAAAACATGTGACTGGATTTTGGGAAGAACTCCGCTTATCAATTCTGCCATGGTTGTTATGCTCATGTTTATATCCTTCTCCAAATGTATGATATCTTCTACTAACCATGTTTGGTTTTTCCCGGTATAAGTTCCTATATGGTTGAGAAGCAATGAATTTAGTAGTTTGGTTATATTTCCTTGCATTCTCGTACTCATCTAACTTCTCAGCAAGTGTGTCAACTGAGCAAATTCTACTCCACTCATCAATAAAATGATTTTGTATGTCTCCAGGTACTCGTTCTTTTATCTGTTCGACAATGACAAGTTGTTTCAGGCTGTCGAAATCATTAATTTTTAGTCCCGAAACCCATTCGTTAAAATAGTTCGCCAATTCAAATCCAAAATCTCGCCAAGTGCTCTCAGCCGCTTTACAATGTCTCTTAAACTTTATTTTAAATGCTTCTGGGCTCAATTTAAACCTTTTCAATAACATACATTTTACATGTTTATAATCATTTGCTTTTTCTTCAGGCTCCCTTGCAATTAAATTCGCCATTTCTAGAGGCAATAATCCAACAAGATGCGTTACCCAATCTTCTTCTTTTATATGGACTCTTCGTGCTTGTCTTTCAAACAATATTAGATAAAAACTTATATCACCTTCTTTTGGATCAAAAGTACGCATTAATTTTTGCAATCCACCAGGTACATGTTCTCTTGTTTCTTCATTTCGAGAGCTGCTCGTCTCTCCTATAGTACCAGTATGTACCAATGAAGCTTCTATCTTCAACCTCTCCAATTCATATTCCTTTTCTTGCCGCTTTAATTCATCTTCCCTTTCCTGTTCTCGCCGCTTTAATTCACCTTCCCTTTCCTGTTCTCGCCTCTTTAATTCATCTTCCCTTTCCTGTTCTCGCCGCTTTAATTCGTCTTCCCTTTCCTGTTGCTTAATTTCATATTCTTGTCGCCTAATTTCATCTTCTTTTTGTTGGCGCTTTATTTCTTCTCTTCCACTAACTATTCTTTTTAATAATTCCTTCACAAACTCCTCTTCGTACTCCGTACTTGCCAATATAATCTTCTTTAATTCGGTAACTCTCATGTCTTCCGTTGCCGTTTCTCCTAACTCTTCCGCCAAACACTTCAAATCTACTTTTAAAGCTCTTCCTAAAAATGCCATTTTTCACCTACTACTTTCTAAACTGCACCTTCTTACAAAAAAAAATGCCACTTCCTAAACCAATTTCAAGACAATCTAAATAACTCACTATCTTCCATCAAACAACTTGAAATTCATAGAACAAACAACTACCAATCTTTTATTTCGAAATCCATTGGGGTTTCCCCGCACATTTGTCAGTCGTAACCTTTTACAAAAGAAATAACGCAAAATTCTACAAAAACTAATTCACCATTTTATTATTCTTTTTCATCCATTCTTCAAAAAAAAACCAAAACAAAAAAAAATGATCATATCTATAATATCAAGCTTTTAGCTCGCAACATCAGAAAATGCGTGTTATTACATCACGTGACCCTGACAATAAGAATAATAAAATTTGTATAGCCAATTATTCGAAGTGATTGTGTTTTTTGCAGCCTTTATATTTAGAATTTAAAATATTTTATCAGAAACATTTAGTAACTACTAAATTTCGGAAAAACAATAAGTGATCGTATGACAGAAATATTTAATTTTTGTGGTGCTTACCTTTAGAAAAAAGAAATGAATCTTTATTCTGCTGTAATTTCTGTAACTAAAAACGGAGATGCATTTCAAAACTGAATTAACATGGATGAAAGTGAAGCGAGCTTGGTCATCACCTCCTGCATCAAAAAGCCTCCACACGGTCTTTTATAAGTAGTCCACGCAGACTGTTTGAAAAATGAACCAGTTGTGCGCATGAACACAAAGCCTTTTATAAAAGTAACTAACTAACTAACTAATCAAGTTTTTCAGAGTACCTATCCATGTATGGATATCTGCTCTTTCATCTAAATTGAATAATATGTGGTGGAAGGGAAAGGAGGTGCTGCGTTAACATTAAGTTAAATCTCAGAATGAACAATAATTGATAAAATCAAGTCTGGGTCATACATAAAAATAAATCGCAAGTTGATACATAATAAAGGGAACAAATTGATGATAAAGATAAAGAAAGAATATTTACACTATTTACAAAAGGTGGAAGACTCCCTGTGCACTCTCTCGCCTCCCCCCGGTATAGCCGGGCTTCATTGGTGTAGAGAACACAGTTTGTCTAGGGCAGTGGGAATAGTCATGATTATCCGAAATGCTTAGAGAGAACACAGTCGCTTAAGAAAAAAGCGGTTATCGGGCTGAAATTTTTATTGTCGTCTATGAAATCAATGTCTAATAACTTATTGAATTTACATGTTGAACAATTTTTGGCACCTTTAAAAAAGGATGCATTGAGTTTAAAAAGGTACTCGTCTATTTTGTCGATTTTGAGGTCATTATAGAGGGTGTTATTTCTGACAAACCAGGGAGCCCCAGTGATTCGTCTTAGGGTTTTGTGTTCGAAGACTCTGAGTCTCTTTCTTTGTGTATTTGTGAGCGTCCCCCATGCCGGGGATGCATAGCTGAGGATTGGTCTTATGCACATTAGATAAATGTGCCTTTTCGTGTTTAAAGCCATTTTGCTATTGCTATTTAAAATGGGTTTCAAAGCTTGATAAGCAGATTCAGCTTTTTAAGTATATTAGAGACGTGATATTTCCAATTTAGGGTGCAGTTTATAGTGATACCCAAATAGTTTGCTTTGTTCGCTAAACAAGATAAGTAATTAATATTTCGGAGCATTATTGATTATGAGGCGTTGTCAGTAGTAAAATCTAGTGGAGCATTGGGAGAAACTTGAAACAGGAGAAATCTGTTTCATTCTGAAACATTTGTAAACAGGAGAAATCTCGTGGACCATCATAAAATAGGAGAACTCAGAGATTTAGTAAGTAGGAGGTGTACTAAGTAGGAAGAATCTTAGAGAGCATTTGGGAGTAGTATTATATTGGAGACTGTTAGTGAGAAAGAGGCGTCGAATATGTAGTGAGTATTCTTAAGGAGCTTTAACCCCTTGGGGACGGGTGACTCAGAAAAGCATTCGTACAAAATCAGAATCAAGTTGTAATTAAATAAAAAACGGTAACTTAAATGTAGTCGTTGCTAATCTGACAGACTTACTTTGCTTTTACTTTAATTATTGTTAGTTTAATCATATATATAATCAATGTTGATTCAAAGTATAACTAAATAGTTTTATTTTGAACAAAGTAATGGTGAATTAAATAAATCAAACAATTATGACTCCGCCCACAAATAAACTGCTAAAGAAATACTTTGATTACCAGTTTTATCTTTTTACCCTGATTGATACGGTTTTATGCTGTCACGTATTTGTGACAGTCGGCGCGAAAGGGTTAAGGAATTTACGGAACTTTAAGGAGCATTAGTGAGTAGGAGGGTTAGAGGTAAGAAGAAACTTAAATTGTGAACAAAATGAACACGATTTTTATTTTGTAAATACAGTGTCCTCTGTGAACTGAAATGCAAATGAGGTTATTTTTTCTCACGAAAATATAAGTCTACAATAAAAAATAGAGTTTCCTTTTGTGACATTTGATTCTAAAAACTGTGGAGAATTTGACGATCGCATATTAACTCGACAAACTCTAAACATAACTAGACGAGACTGACAGAACTTATTCTGATGTACCGTTCAACAGTTTATATAAAGCGCCATCTATTTTCAAAAACTTACAGTTCTTATTGAAGATTTTTAAATAGCTTTCTCTCCATCTCCTGTACATGTGGTAGGGGTACAGTTTGGTATCATTGAATTCCTTTTTTGAAATTTTTTCATCCGTACAATTTTTTTATGTTCACCATATTAATCTATTAAATTAGTATATTTAATAATTACATTTCATCCTTAAATCATGAATTTGTTTATCTTTTCAGATTCCCGGATGAACTGTAGGACTGAAAGCTATGATTATTAAAGGCCTATATATGAAATGTATGATCAATTAAATAAAATAAATTCTTTAAAAAAATTAACATGTTTAAAAATGCTTGTGAATTTAATTTCATTTTGTTTTAAAACTGCCGTTGAACAGTCAACCCACTTTTGAATTTACGGCTACCAATGTTCAATGCCGTAGCTTAGTAATTTTGAATCGAATCCAGAAGTCAAGGGAACTCCAGGATCAAACATTGGGAGAAACTTTGCCTCCGTGAAGAATTTTTTGATAGAACAAACCCTCATTTTCGTGAGATGGATAGGAAAACCCCGAAAACCTCCCACGGTTAGCCTAACTCACAGATGGCGCTTTAGTCGCAGAATGAAAACGTAGTAGCAGAATGAAACAAATTATATGATCTATTGAAACACTTGCCTAATAATACCCAAAGACTTGTCATCAAAACTTCTCCACCATTTGAAATAATCAAAGTGATCCCCAGGGGGTGGAGTAGAGTTTGGTGTCATTAGGTGAATTTGTGAAAATATTAAAAATTTTATTTATTTATTTTTTTCGTTGGGACACGCATTTTTAAAATTATTATAAACTAAATGCAAAACTTTTTTATTTTGCAATTACATTGACATCTCTGAAATGAAATGCAAATTAGGATATTTTTTCTCTCCAAAATACAAGCCAGCAATAAAAAACATAGAATTTCCTTTTGATTGTGGAGATCGGAAAGACATAATTAGACTATCACATATTTACTAGACAAATTTTAAACATAACTGATCGAGACAGTTTCAGTATTCTGATGTAATGTTCAACAGTGTATGAGTACAGTTTATATAGCGCCATCTGTTTTCAATTACCAACAGTTCTCATTTCAGATTTTTAAATTGTTTTCATCCTAACTCCTGTACATGCTGTTGAGGTTAAGTTAGGGTATCATTGAATTCATCTTTTGAAAATATTTCATTCGCATAATTTTTCTTAAACTTACCATGTTAAGTAAATAATTAATCCATTAAACTGATATTTTTAATAATTACATTTCATCATTAAATCATGAATTTGTATATCGTTTCAGATTACTTGATGTACAATAGAACAGACAGCAATGGTAAATAAAAACCTATGTATGAAATGTGTGATGACTGAAATAAACGAAATTCTTTAAAAAAAATTTATGTGTTTAAAAATGTGTAAAATTATTTTATTTTGTTTTATATCCGTCGTTAAAAAGCGATTCAATTTTGGGTTTATGACTAATAATGTTCATCGACGTAGCCTTGTAATTTTGAAACCAATACAGAAGACAAAGGAACTCCTGAATCAAGGAATGGAAGAAATTTGACTTTGTCTAGGACCCTTCGACTAGGAACTAACGCGTATTTGAGTTACATGGAGAGCAAAGTCAGGTAAATCTCCCACGGTTAGCCCGAGGGCAAGGAGACTCTAATCAATGATCTGCCTACCACTGAGAATATTTTACTGTGGTGAGGACTGTGGTCGGTGCGAGTCGCGTGCGAAATTCATATCGGATATTCAGATCGGTTCACCTCATTGAAAGGCAAATGCTCTATCCTCTGAGCCACCAGTACTCGTGAGTGGAATTATAGTCAGCTCTGGCAGAGTTTTTCTTAACACATGAGATAAATTTGCCCACTAGATGTTTTCGATTTATGACACACGGGATAACTTTGTCTATTAGATGTCATCGATTAATGGTATACGGAATAATTTTGCCCACTATATGTTTTCGATTCATGACACACGGGATAACTTTGTCTATGAGATGCCATCGATTAATGGTATACGGAATAATTTTGCCCACTAGATGTTTTCGATTTATGACACACGGAATAACTTTGTCTATTAGATGTCATCGATTAATGGTATACGGAATAATTTTGCCCACTAGATGTTTTCGATTTATGACACCAGGGACAACTTTGTTCATTAGATGTGTTTCATTAAAACCTGCCTCTTAAGTCATCTTATTAAAAACCATTGCACAGCTAAAAATGAGGAAAAATATAAGAGAAAGGAAAGCGAGAATAGACTGTTTTAATAAATTTATCAAAACACCTTTCTAATCAATAATTAAATTATTATTAGAACGTTATTGTTTTTGAACAGGTTTTATTGTTATTATTAGAAAGTATTTTATATAGTTTCCGTTAAGTGATTTCGAAGACATTAGTTTTGTTTGCATAATTTTTTCACTAAAACTTGAACGTTTATCTTCATTTTGAATGACACATTAGCTAATTCAGATGTATATTTTTAAATAAAACTTTCACCCCCAAAAAAGTTGTTTTTTACCACATCTTAAATATAAACGTTAAATTGGTATCTCTTAAAGAAAATCCCTGCCAGTATTAAAGTCAGTTAAGTACCGATGAAAGAGAACTATTCTTGCAATGCTTACAGTGGGTCCTACTCTAATAAATACCAACTAGTTCTCTTTAACAACACTATACCCATAGTTGATAAAGCTATATATTTAGGCTTAACCATTAATAAAAAACTGACCTGGTCTGACCATGTAAATAACATTAAAAATAAAGTATATGCAGCAACCAACAAACTTCAAACACTTTTTCATAACCGACACCTTAGTTTAAAACTGAAAAAACTCCTGTATACCTCGATGATACGTCCTATTATGACGTACGCCTCAGCTGCCTGGTGTAACGCCTCCGAAAAAGACCTCAAAAAACTTTTCGTACTCCAAAACAACATCTTGAGAAAACTCACGGGAGCCAGATGGTTTATCCGCAACAATGCCATTCATAGAGATCTTAATATTGACCGCTTTGACCATCATTTCAACAAATTAAATAGAAACTTCTTTATTAAAGCCGCCACCTGCAATACCGCAAATTTTAATGATATTTTCGACTGCATAAATCTCAAAGAGGATGCAAAAATTCGACCCATTGCACACTTCTACACTTCTGATATCATACTAACATTTAACAACACAAACACTCACTGACGGCCGGGTCTCTACTTATCAGAGCCGCGTTTGCTTGCACATCTACACACATCCTCACAATCCTTTAACTCGCCCCCTCTTGTATGTATTTCCAAACTGTAAATATTCATTAGTGTTCATTTTCCCATTGTACTTTAATTTTACCTTTTTCATGTACATTTTTATTACTTATAATATTGTCATTGCCTAATAATGGCAAAGTGCCATTTTTTTCCCTCAAGAACTCCATTTGCTCCCCAAACTTTAATTTTGTCATGTATCTCTCTAAGTTAACTTCAAGATGAATGGGAAAAGGGCCGTAAGGCCTCAGACGCCCAGTTCCACTACAACGAACGAACGAACGAATGCTTACAGTGGCCCCACACCTATGTGTTCATAACCCCCATAACCTATGTGCCCCATAGACTATGAACACATAGGCTATGTGTCCATAATGACAACCCGTGAAGTCGTTAGCTGTTTTCAGTTTAGTATCCAGTAAGAAAGAAATATTAATAGTATCTATTAATATATATCTAATGAGCGTATTTAAATATAACACAATTACTTTTAATGATAAAAACGATGAAAATAGTTTACAGTATCAATTAAGCCCGGAAAAAGAATTTTGCTACCCGGTATCCGTTGCTGGGTTAGACTATCACCTCCTACATCAAGAATCCTCCACACGGTCTTTTATAAGTACATACCTGCTTTTACTTTACTTTTATTTACAAAAATTGGGCACCTGGGCCTCTTAGCGGCCCCTATCCCATACATCTAGAAATTTACAGAAAATTTATAGTAATAACATTTTGAATTTAGCAGTCGATGTGGTAGCTAATAGAAAAACAAGCACTTTGCTTGAGTAAATATAACATTTGAATATCTGATTCATCGAATCTAAGTTGACATATATAAATATAAACATAATTTGACATATATATACGTAAGTTGACATAAATAAATATTAACATAAATTTATACATATTTCACTAATTAAATTTCTATATTTTAACTAGCACATATTTAATTATGACATACATTGAAGTTCATTTGAATACATTGTGGTAGCCATAAACAAATCAAGCCGTTCGCTTGTGAAATAATAAAACAATGAAAAATTCAATATGACAAATTGACGTTTTTACATAACATTAGAAATATTGATTGTAGACTTTAATTTAAAATAAAGATATAACATGATTTGATATGTACAATAATTGGTTTTAGAAAAATGAAGAACATAATTGATGAATATAGATAAATTATACCATGATTCATGATAAAATAACATATTTGGAGAAAATGCAGTAAATATATTTTATTAGAGAAATATTGTTCCTTAAATACAATAGAATTTGCAAAAGAATTTAACGTGCATAAGTTGATAAATACATATGCATTAATTGGCTATATTTTCAGAAAATAAAATTTGATGTAATTTAATTTAATATAAGTAAAAGTCTACTGTGAAAAGTTCAGTGAATTTAACTTGAGAGTCTTGGAAATAAAAATAGAACTCACTGTGATTGAGATGTTTCCCCGATGATATCCCGCAGAAGACGTAGCACTTCTTCATTTTTGAGCAATTCCTGTAATTCTTTGATTAATGACACTAATCGGTAAGCAAGTTTAGGCGTTGAATTTGATGTTTTTCGAGGGCTCCTTCTGCTGGGGCGGGTCTCGCACCCAGTATAGTTGGCTGTGTGGTTTTTGTAACAATTACAGCATTTTGGAGGTGTTGTTCTGTCTTTGTTGCATTCATGAGACCTGTGGTTTTCAGCGCATTTTACACACCTTGCAGGCGCATTGCAGTGACTTTGCGTATGTCCATAATTTTGGCAGTTGTAACATTGTGTAGTTCCTCGACCTCCTCGAAATCTTTCGATTTTGATCGGAATCTGCTGTATGTTGTTGACTTCGAATATTCTTTGGTGATTCGCCGTTGATGTTAGGATTATGAGAAAGAGTGGAAGGTGCCGATAGTATACATACCTGCCAACTCTTCCGGATTTTCCGGAAGATTTTGTTTTCATATTTAAAGTGGTAGTAAATATATATTATTTTTTCTTTTATAAACTTAATTTTTAAATGATTTTGATCACCACTATTCTTACAAAAAGGTATGTAAGTATAAAAGGTATGTAGCAGGTATGTAAGTAGTCCGCGCAGACTGTTTAAAAAGTGAAGCAGTTGTGCGCATGAACCCAAAACCTTTTATAAAAGTAATTGAGAGAAATTTATCTTATATATTTGAGAATTGAATCTGTAGTGGTTGACAAGTGAATAAGGCAAACCAATAATATTCATAAATAAAAAAAATTTTATTCATATATTTGCTACCACTCTCTTATTTTAATTATATTCTATATTAAATGACTCGTTCGGTAAGTGGATGTATTTCACAGTGGTCTGATCGGACTACCTATAAAAAACCTTGTGGAGGCTTTCAGTTATAGGAGGCGTTGGTTAGACTAATTTATGTTCCACGCAACCATACTCAAATTTACAGTAACGTTAAAACTATTTATGCAAAATAAATAAAATAAAAAATTTAATCTTGGAATTTCTTGTATTCCATCCGTTTTGTAATAGCACGACATATTTTACTCTAGCATTGAATTTTAATTCAGGAAAATATTGGTAAAAGAACTCCAACTGAGAAATATATTCGTTTAAGAGAGATGTTCGTTTAAGACAAAGACATTCCATCTCATTTAGTTTTATTAAATAAATATAAACTTATAAATGGAATATTTTAAATTTATGAAATCAGAAAGAAAAAATATTCAAATATGCAGAAAAATACGATTTACGTGATATGTGTATTACTCTCATTCTAAAATGAATTAATCAGCAAATCAATTAATGCTATACGTCTTACTTGCTTTGGTTTGTAGGCTCAGCATTTAATAGGTGCGTAATAGACGGTAGTTGCAAAAAAAAGCATAAATATTTTCTCACAAATAGCCCAATAATTATACTAATGCGATTACTAATTTAACACTAAGTAAACACTAGTAAAACTATTTTAGTTTAAAATAACTAAACAATTTTTATCCAAGTTTTAATGTAAGTTGGATTCCGTTTACATAGAAAGGAAGAGCCGTGGTAGTTGAAGGGCTAGAGTGCTCGACCATCACCTCCTACATCAAAAAAGCTTCCACACGGTCTTTTATGAGTAGTCCGCGCAGACTATTTAAAAAGTGAACCAGTTGTGCGCATGAACCCAAAACCATTTATAAAAGTAACTAACTAACTAATCAAGTTTTTCTGAGTACCTATCCATGTATGGATATCTGCTCTTTCATCTGTTGTTGTTGTTGTTGTTATTAATTTACGTCGCACTAGAGCAGCACAATGGGCTATTGGCGACGGTCTGGGAAACATCCCGGAGGATGATCCGAAGACATGCCATCACAATTTTGATCCTCTGCGGAGGGGATTAGTTGCAAAAAAATCATCTCTCTTTCATCTAAATTGAATAATATGTGGTGGAAGGGAAGGGAGGTGCTGTGTTAACATTAAGTTATATCTCAGAATGAACAATAATTGATAAAATCAAGTGTGAGTCATACATAAAAATAAATCGCTAGTTGATACATAATAAAGGGAACAAATTGAAGATAAAGATAAAGAAAGAATATTTGCACTATTTACAAAAGGGGGAAGACTCGCTGTGCACTCTCTCGCCTCCCCCCGGCATAGTCGGGCTTCATTGGTGCAGAGAACACAGTTTGTCTAGGGCAGTGGGGATAGTCATGATTATCCGAAATGCTTAGAGAGAACACAGTCGCTTAAGAAAAAAGCGGTTATCGGGCTGAAATTTTTATTGTCATCTATGAAATCAATGTCTAATAACTTATTGAATTTACATGTTGAACAATTTTTGGCACCTTTAAAAAAGGATGCATAGTGTTTAAAAAGGCACTTGTCTATTTTGTTGATTTTGCCCCAGTGATTCGTCTTAGGGTTTTGTGTTCGAAGACTCTGAGTCTCTTTCTTTGTGTATTTGTTAGCGTTCCCCATGCCGGGGATGCATAGCTGAGGATTGGTCTTATGCACATTAGATAAATGTGCCTTTTCGTGTTTAAAGCCATTTTGCTATTGCTATTTAAAATGGTTTTCAAAGCTTGATAAGCAGCTTCAGCTTTTTTAAGTATATTAGAGACGTGATATTTCCAATTTAGGGTGCAGTTCATAGTGATACCCAAATAGTTTGCTTTAGAGACTTTGGGAACTTCTTAGTTGAATAATAAGATTTTTTCGTAGTTGCTAATTTTCTTTTTATATGTTTTGCGAATAATGAGTAAGTTTGATTTGGAGCTATTGATTTTAACCTTCCACCTGCTGCACCAGGTTTCAATATCTTTTACATTGTGTTGTAGTCTTTTAATTGCATTAATTAAGGACCTGCTGAGTATCGCGGTATCATCCGCATAGAAAGCTGTTTGAATATTTATATCTCCCCTGTTAACTGGGAAGTCTGAGCAGTATATTAGGAAGAGAATGGGCCCCAGAATAGAGCCTTGTGGTACGCCTGCTTGTATTTTTCTCCTAGTAGAAAAATGGTCAATAATTTTAAATTTATAAAAGTAATTGAGAGAAATTCATCATATATATTTCAGAATTGAATCTGTAGTGGTTGACAAGTGAATAAGGCAAACCAATAATAATATTCAGAAGTAAAACAAATTTTTAGTTATATATTAGCTACCACTTTCTTATTTTAACCAGATTTTGTATTAAGTGACTCGTTCGGAAAGTGGATATCCTTCACATTGGTCTGATAGGACTACCTATAAAAAACCGTGTGGAGGCTTTCAGTTATAGGAGGCGTTGGCTCGACTCCCAATTAGGTGAATGGGTTCGATGGCTGGTTGATATGAATTCTGCACCCGGCTCTCACGGATAAAAAAAACTTCGAATAAAATTTATTACCTTAATGAAACTATTTTTATACCCTTTTAAATATAAAAAGTTACTTTTATTTTAATAAATTTTTTCTTTATTACAACGACTTGATATTTTCTTTTCAAGAATCTAGTAAGTTCGGAGTTATGTTAATGATAAAAAATATTTTAATATATGCGTTTCAAATATTTGCATATGTGAAAAAAATATTGAATCAAATTTATTAATTTAATAAAGAAACAATACCAGTGCCCTGTTCAATATAAAAATAAAATTCCCCTGGAAAACCTAAAGAATTGACAGCTAAGCAAATATTACAGTTTGAAGCTCAAATACACATATTTTACTAAGCATATTTCGAGGTTATCTCTCGCCTAGCGAATTCGGAAAGTCACGATTTTCAGCTTTTACGTAACTTGTTCAATACAATTCACCCACTCTATGAGAATTATTAATACATAATCTTCTTACTTTTTTCTCTTGTTTTTTTCGAAAGATTTACACTTACAGTTTTAATACTCTTAGTGAAAATCACGTATGATTGACTGATAAGGACTATAAAAAATTTTCCTTCTTATTATAAAGAATTTTTTTTCGTAGTTTCTTAAAGGAAAACACTCCAGCTCGACGATGAACAGCCGTTTGATTCTGATCTTTATTTGTTGTTATTTTCTAAGTAAGTCTGTACATTTTCTTTTTAAAAAAATAGTAGGGGAGAGTGGGGTCAATTGTAACATTTTTTACTTAACTATTTTTAACTCACAAAAAATCCAATATATTATTAGTATCAATTGACAGGCGAGTAAAGTAGACTATCCTCTACTAGAAAAAAAAGATAAATACCTTATTTTAAATGTTATTATATTAGTTATTTTTGACAGTCGTGCACTTGTTTCACACAGTTTTGACAGTCGTGCACAATTTTTGACAGTCGTGCACTTGTTACAATTGTCCCCACTTACGGGGTCAATTATAACAGTTCATAAATTCAACTAAAACATAGTTAATTATGCATATTATCATAGTTGTGATATATTTTTTTATTGATCAAAATAGTAGTGATATTTTACGAGTAAAAATAATAATGAGCAGAGACCTAAAGGGTTAAACTTTTAATTTTAAGGGGTTAAAAATTTTAATTTATGCTGTGAAAGATGACAAATAAAATAATGCACATGCAACATAATATAAATGATATAGGAAACTATTGGTGGCTCTTAAAGAGTTAAGTAATGGTTTGTAAACATAAGATTATTTATTTTCAGCTGTTACAATCGTCCCTTTACTTATTGTTACAATCGTCCCCAAGAAGCCATTTCAGCTTCATTTATTAAAAACATTGCTAGTTAATTAACAAGACTAATTCTGCTTTATTGAAATGTTAATTAAGGTGTCCACTTATATATTCGGTTAATAATTTTTATTTGTTTAATCAAAATTACTTTGTTACAATATAGTAATCTAATACCAAAAAAAGTACTAACGTAGCTTGAAAATATATTTTGTGATGTAACTCTTTCAAAAGTACATAAAAATGGTTGCCAGCAGGGGTGTACATGTAGATTTATTAAAAATACACCTTGTGCGCCACCTAGGAACCAAATCTAGAACCCGTCACTCGAAATTTTTGCTCTGTTGCAATCGTACCCTGTTACAATTGACCCCACTCTCCCCTACACAATTTATTATTTTAACTGTCGTGATACCATTTATTGCTTAATTGCAATAGCATAAAACGAAAAAAAAATAAATATTACTTCATTTTTTTTATTCAAACCTTCCCTACATAATTAGAAAAATCTGTTCTATGTTTAAACAGTATAATAATACTTTGAGATATAATTTAAACAAGCAAATTAGCTTCAAAGCTAAGAACATATTAATTTTTCCTTTCAAATATAAACTTCCCTACATTCTCATAAAAATCTATTCTATATTTTACCGTTATAACAGCATTGTGAGCTATAATTTCAACAAACAATTTGTTCTTCTGATTATCTATAACAATTGTATTAAAATAATCAATCTTACAATTAATGGAAAGGTCACGAAAAACGTAAAATTTTACGATTTTCATAGTCAATTTCTTGAACCGGTGGCTTAGATTTACATTCTCCCATTATAATTTTTAGCATAGGTCACACAGATTTACATTTTTCAGTTATTAGTTTCAGAAACGAGCCACGTAGATTTAAGTTGTTCCATAATCATTTTCTAGGAAGGGAAATATAGATTTACATTTTTCATTTATTACTCCCATGAACGACCTGTGGAGATTTAAAATTTTTAATTATTACTTCATATGAAGGGCCACTTAGATTAATGGACGACTAAGATCTACACTTTTCAAGTGCCACTAATGATGGGTCACGTAGATTTATGCTTTTTTTTATTGGTTTAGAGACAGTCTAAGATCAAAAAATTGTAAAAAGAAAACATATCAAAAAGATAAATGTAAAATTTTTTTCTAAAAAACCAAATGAAATATTTTAAGGTTGCAGCAAGTTTGAACAATATTCTAGTTCGAAATAATCCAAATTTTTTAAAAGTAAAACAATTTTCTGTTTATTATTTGTTATTTTAATGTGGTTTTAAAATGATAGTTAATAGCAAGTATATTTTCTCATTAATTAAAGAAAACTACTTGTGTGAAATCGGTGTAATAGTTTCTGAGAAATTGGGACAAAAAAAATAAAGTACGTCAGGGTAGTCCATTTTTCTTTCCTCGCGTTCTGTCTTCACCTCCTTCATCAAAAAGCCTCCACACGGCTTTTTATAAGAAGTCTGCGCATACTATTTAAGAAGTGATCCGATTGTGCGCATGAACCCAATTTCTGTTTTAAAAGTGACTGAGAGAAATTCATGATATGTATTTGAGAATTGAATCTGTAGCGGTAGACAAGAAAATAAGACAAACCAATCATATTCATAAATTAAAAAATTTTTTAGATATATATTTGCTACCACTCTCTTATTTTTACTTTATTTTCTTTTATAGGGCTCAATGAAACTGGTTTACCTTCATAGTGATCTGATCGGACTACCTATAAAAAATTGTGTGGAGGCTTTCAATTGTAGGAGGCGTTGGTTCTGTACATTAAAACTCTATTTAAAATATTATAATCAATAATAAATCATTTAAAATGCTTCTACTTATATTTTTATTTGGGTATCTGAGCATTTTTCAGTCTTTTTCTTATCCATTTTGAAAATAATTTAATGAGTTGAAAACATTTATTTACTGTTACACATGCATACCCTCCAACTGCTACGGAATTTCCGTAGTTTCAGAAATCTTCTTTTCTGACGGTAGCAAAATTAATGTCTTAATATTTAAAAAAAATTAATTTTAGCGTAACTTGTCCACTATTACTTATAAAAGTGCAGGCCATATGGCTAGATTCTTAAGTTCTGATAAAAGTTTTATGAGAGATCCATTTGCTTTAAAAATTTCTACTTTGGTTCGCTACCACTAGAAAGAATTATTTTCAAAATCCTCATAAGTTGGAGGGTATGCGACATGCATGTTCCGTAAGAGAGTTGAGGGGTTTCAGCGAGATAGCACTTTAATAATCAGTGATGAGTTTTGAGATCTCTGATTATATTTAAGTCCAACCGTATTTCCAAATTTATTTAATCTTACGGCTGCCTTTAGGGAATTATTTCAAGTAAAATGCCAATGAAATAGAAATTATATTATTTGAAGGAAAATGTAACATTTCACATATCAACATATTGAGCAAATTATGGGAAAAAATATTTATGAAATATTCCATTAGTATTTCTCATCGGGTTTTCAAATGAAAATAACTTAATTCTTAGATAAAGAAACATAGTAACCATTTTCAACGTTTATAGCAGTTCATTTCACTTTTCAATTCGAAGTAAAAAATAACTCGGCTTATTTTTTTTTCATTTTCAGCTTACGTACATTCATTATGTACATAATGGACCAATAACTAGGCAACATATAGTTCACTTACAGCAAATTTAACTGCTGGACATAAAACTTAATTTAAGACTATTGTTGATAAAACGATGAAAAATACTTATTCCTCTGATTCAATATTTTAAAAATATTTCTATAGGTTATAACTTTCACAATCACTTTACACTTTATTTAAAAAGTTGCGGTCTCTCCGAAAGAAGGTTATATCTAGGGTTCCGTAGCCGGAAGAAATTGGGAATCGTTGATACAAGAAATTAAAGATACTAGAAACACACACTAGAAAACATTATGAAAATTAAAAATAAATTTTGAGTTTGTAATGGGTAGTTTTAATATTAAAATGAGAGTAGAAAATTACTACGCAGTTTAAACTTATTTTAAAAGGAATAGATTACCACTGAGCAAATATTGGGCTTACAAAAGGGAGAAACGATGCAAATATTTTGGAAGATTTCCCACGGTAAAACTGGTAGAATAATTTGAAAGATCATACTCGAAGCTTTTAGAAATTGCCACCTTTTTACCCATGCAAAATTTGCATTGATCGAAATGAGGATAACTTTTTATTGGTTTTAATTCCGACAGTTAATTTCATTCAACAAATGTCGAGTTTTATAAAAACATGCTTCTGATAAAATATGATTATACATCAGATTGTGCTTATTTAATGTGATTATTTCTTATTTTTTAGTTTTTTTCTTCAATAACTGATACAATTTCAATAACATACATACGTATGCATAGATTTGGAATAATATATTTATCAATTTCTTGAATATATATTTTATAATTATTAATACGAATACGTAGTCAGCATTTTTAATCATCTTAAAATTTCTCAACATCTTATATATCGTCTTAATCTTAAAAGAAATTTTTTAATCACCTGTCCGGGAGATTTTCGCAGAACTATTTTACCAACTATTCAATTAAATTTTAACATTTTTAAAAATCTTATTCTTTACGCTACTACGCATATTATTTCTTCATTAATACACTAATAAATTTTTTAGTGCTTTAATTTAGGTTTTCTTTAAAGTAATGTTCCTTTTAAAATTATTGTCAAGTTTTTTTTGAAAAAGAATTATTGTCTGCTAGCTAAGAATAAAACCTTTTTAAGAAATTAAAAACATACTGTTGTATAATATATATATTCGAACTTATTTTGATAAGGAAAAAAAAGTATCCGGCAAGAAGGTTACCATACTTTTTACAGAAACTGCGAAAACCAATTTTTCATATATTTCGTCATAAGAGGATAAGAATGATATTGCTCCAAGGAACCTACTCAATAATTTCATTATTTCCAGAATGAAATCTGTTTAACGAAACATATTATTTCTTGAAAATTAAAACGAGAAAAAATTTACTTTAATTATTTATCTAAGCTTATTCCATTTATTAATGATAGCGGTATCAAGGTTAAGGATATGCGATGGAAGCCCTGTTTACTATTATACTATAAATGCATTAAATCATGTACCTAAATTTATTTTAAACAAATTATTTAATAATTTTAAGCAAAAACGGGTGTAAAAATAAACTCAAACGAAATACTCCTAAAGTATACCCTAAAATATATATCGAATAAATTTTGGAATAGATAAAAAATACTTTTTCAAACAACTCCGAGTAGGTCGGAAACTCTAACTTGTTTGAAATAGCTGTCCTTGTAACTATTTAATTTCGATTCCTGATGCTAGGGGACATTCCATTTTCTCATTCCACTTGTGAAATTTCAATTGTTAACGGAATTTTTTTTATGTCCTTAAAAAATGTTAAGACTTGCAGAAAAAAATTGCACTTCATTGAGTTTTTTAGATAGTAGTGAATTATTATTTTTTCAATCTAAGAACCTGTGCCTATATTTTACGTAAAACTTATTTAAATATCACGTGAAATAATTTAATATGCTATGTTACTAAATGGATCATCCCAAGAAACTGAATCGATACTATAAAAACTTCATTGATTTAAAAATAATAGATGATAATAAGAATAGACATGTTTTGAGCTTCCAATAATTAAAGTCACAAGTCATTTAAGCCTGACAAGTCTTGAGAATGGGCGCTTATATTTGAATGCTCGAAACATGTCGACTTTTACTTCCTTCTTCATATTTCTTGAATCCCGTTGAGTTTTTATCTGTTTTTGTACTGTTTTACATTACTGTCAATTATACTGTTTTACATTTGGATATTGATCATTATTTTGATAAAGATTTTACGCTCGTTAAAGTAACATATGCATTTTAATATTTTAACAGGACTCATGTGGTCTTTAAAAACGTAACAGCATCAATATTGTAATAGTTATCTTTAACTTTAAAATTAAAATTATGAGACCAGATATTTTGAGTAAATGAAATTGAATATTTTATCTTTTAAGTTTTTGTACCTCCATTTCAGTATCTCAAGGACCTTACGAGCTCTGTTTAAAAAGAGAGTATCGTATCAGATATATATAAGAAAACAAAATTAATCATAGTAGCAGTTTTTGGTGGTAAATGTAGCTTATGATTGACGAATGAACATGACTGAAGGATGTGACTGAACATGACTGAAGGATATGACTGAATATGATTGATTGGATATGACTGAAGAACATGCTGTGCAACATTTTATGGTGAATTTGCGAATGTACGTTTCAGAATGTATCAAATGAATGTACGTTTCAGAATGTATGAAAAATGTATCAAAATATATGTGCTGTTTGCAAATCATCTTTATCCAAAGAAAACTTAAATATCTAGCAGAATGAAGTGATTTTCTAAACAATGACTCATACAACATGCAATATATTATTTCAATATCTTATTCTTAAACATAACATGTTTCAATGTTTTTAAAATGCCACTTAACATTCAGCAGTTATAGAAAAAGAAATATCGTAAATTATAGAAAACCTTGTGAATGTGCATTAGAATTACTATACAATCTACATTTTATTTTTCAAGCACTTTTTTTATTTATTCAAACTTTCTTGCCTGGAAGACTCGATTAAAGCTGTAAAAATGATTATCCCTAAAGCTTTGTATATAGCTATAATAAGTTATATAAATTTGATTTTAGTATGAAATCTTCGTATAAATATAGTAAAAACAACATGAAAATCTAAATAATGTCAAATAACAAGTT
The DNA here is from genome assembly GCF_982258835.1 of Parasteatoda tepidariorum. Classification (NCBI taxonomy): domain Eukaryota; kingdom Metazoa; phylum Arthropoda; class Arachnida; order Araneae; family Theridiidae; genus Parasteatoda; species Parasteatoda tepidariorum. Next base: position 22,020,129 of record NC_141759.1, on the reverse strand, counting down.
CACGTATTTAAATTCTAAAAGCTTAGTAAATCATAAATAATTTTTAAATCAATTCAAATTTTCTTTTCAAAGGAGATCTTCTCAAAGATCAAAGGAAAAAATCTTTGCTTTTTGGACGAAATATTGCTAAAAAATTGTCAATGGCCTAGAAACTTTGAGATATTTTCAGTTAACTATTTATTTAACCTCTCCGAGAAATCACAGAACATTATTTCAAATTTTTTTACAGTCAGAGCTTCGTTAGAGGAAAAATTAAGTACTCCTCTTTTGAATTTGCCTATGGGTTATCTTAAAATATTCATTTGCGGCCGCGACTTTTGTTGGTTGTCTTCTGGACTAATCGCCAAATATATAAGCCTTTATTGCGACCCAATTTTTTCAAAATTTTGTCTACCCCCTATTTCAAGGGTCAGGATTCCAAATATGTTAAAAAATATATATGTTTATTCAGAGAAAGTACGTTTTTGTAGCTTATTTCGAAACTTAATTAATATTTAGCACTAATTGATTAGCATATTTAAGGTCAACGCCAGGAACCATTAGGATTGACACTTAGTTCTTGAAAATCCGATCATTAGAACGAAAGCTATTCAGGGAGACATCTTTTTTTTCTTTTTGCTGACTGTACATGTGGTTGATGTAAAGTTTGGGTATCATTGAATTCCTTTTTTGAAATTTTTTCTTCAGTACAATTTTTTTTATGTTAACCATATTAATTTATAGAACTAGTATTTTTAATGATTAATTAAATCATGAATTTATTTATCATTTCAGATTCCCTGATGAACTGTAGGACTGAAAACTATGGTTAATAAAGGCATATATCTGAAATGTATGTTAAATTGAATAAAAGAAATCCTTTAAACAAAATTAATGTGTGTGAAATAAATGTTATTTTATTTTAAAACCGTCGTTAAACAGCCAAACCAATTTTGAGTTTACTACTACCTATGTTCAACACCGTAGACTTATAGTTTTGAACCCAATCCAGAAGTCAAAGGAAATCCAGGATCAAGCATTTGGTGAAACTTTGCGTTCGGAAAGAACTTTTTGATGAAACTAACCCGCATTTGAGTGACAACAGCGAAAACTTCCCACTGTTAGCCTGACGGCAATGGGACTCGAACCCATGATTCGTCTACTACTGAGAATATTTCACGTCAGCACTGTGTTCGGTGCGGAATTCATATACGCCAGTCATCGCTGGGATTCAAACCCGGTTCATCTCAATGGGAGGCGAATGCTCTATCCCCTGAGTCGTCACGGATCAGTGTGAAATTATTTTAGTTTATTTTATGACCGTCGTTGAACAGCCGACCCAAATACCAGTACGACTGCTAATGCTCAACGCCGTAGCCTTGTAATTTTGAACCAATCCAGAAGACAAGGAAACTCCTGGATCAGTACCCCCAGAGGTATTGATTTGTTGTGGGAACATGAAGGACTTTGAGACTCGACGGATTTAACGTGCATCAGTCACCATTTACTACACGGGGAGTCTTCGGCCGGCGAGGATCGAACCCACGACCTCTTGGATATGGGCCCAGCGCCCTACCGACCAGGCTATCCCGGCCCTGTGTGAAATTATTTTTTTTATTTTATAACCGTCGTTGAACAGCCGACCCAATTTCATGGGTTTACGACTACTTACGTCCAACTCCGTAGTCTTGTAATTTTGAACCAATCCAGAAGACAAGGAAACTCCTGGATCAGTACCCCCAGAGGTATTGATTTGTTGTGGGAACATGGAGGACTTTGAGACTCGACAGATTTAACGTGCATAAGTCACCATTTACTACACGGGGAGTCTTCGGCAGGCGAGGATCGAACCCACGACCTCTTGGATATGGGCCCAGCGCCCTACCGACCAGGCTATCCCGGCCCTGTGTGAAATTATTTTTTTTATTTTATAACCGTCGTTGAACAGCCGACCCAATTTCATGGGTTTACGACTACTTACGTCCAACTCCGTAGTCTTGTAATTTTGAACCAATCCAGAAGACAAGGAAACTCCTGGATCAGTACCCCCAGAGGTATTGATTTGTTGTGGGAACATGGAGGACTTTGAGACTCGACAGATTTAACGTGCATAAGTCACCATTTACTACACGGGGAGTCTTCGGCAGGCGAGGATCGAACCCACGACCTCTTGGATATGGGCCCAGCGCCCTACCGACCAGGCTATCCCGGCCCTGTGTGAAATTATTTTATTTTATAACCGTCGTTGAACAGCCGACCCAATTTTATGTGTTTACGACTACTTACGTTCAACTCCGTTGCCTTGTAATTTTGAACCAATCCAGAAGACAAGGAAACTCCTGGATCAGTACCCCCAGAGGTATTGATTTGTTGTGGGAACATGGAGGACTTTGAGACTCGACAGATTTAACGTGCATCAGTCACCATTTACTACACGGGGAGTCTTCGGCCGGCGAGGATCGAACCTACGACCTCTTGGATATGGGCCCAGCGCCCTACCGACCAGGCTATCCCGGCCTTGTGTGAAATTATTGTCACTTCTGGCAGAATTCCTTTTAAAACATGGAATAACTTTGCCCACTAGATGCTTTCGACTTATGACATAGGTGATAAGTTCGCCTACTAGATGTTTTCGATTTATGACACGTGGTATAGCTTTGCCCACTAGATGTTTTCGATTTATGAAAAATGGGATAACTTGCCCACTAGATGCTTTTTATTAATGACATACGGAATAACTTTGCTGACACAATGTTTTCGATTAAAACTGTTAGTAAAATAGAGGAATTATATTGGTTTGCCTTTATGATGCGTTACGACATATAAGAAGACATATTTCTATAAGTTTTGCGTGTTCGATGAATAAAACTATGAATAACTCATGAATAAACTCAATTATATTAAAGGTGAAATAGTAGTCATGAAAAACCTACAAAAGGAAAATTCCAGGGATTTTTTTTAACACGATAGGAAATGTTGCTAGAGGAACGGCCGCAGTAGACTAATCGTAAAGACATAGTTCCGTGTGGGTGACCACTTTGATCACCCTGCGTAGGGATCGAGGGTGCACGGTATCGATTCTCGTTAAAGTGTTATACCATAAAGTGCTCGACTTTGCACCCAGGTCGTCGGGCTACCAAAGCAGAGGAGCCATCCCCTCTGCAGAGGATCAAAATTGTGATGGCATGTCTTCGGATCATACTCAGGGATAATACCCAGACCCACGAAAATAGCCCATTGTGCAGTTGGTCCTTTTGTTTAAACTTGTCGAGGAAATTAAAGACTACCTGAGTGATCGAGGGTCAAGTTTTACTTCTCGTCAGAGTTTTGTACCACTAAAGAAATTAAGCATACTTTGAACACTACAAAGCATCCTGCAGAGAACGGAATGATTGAACGAAGTCACAGAACTCTACTCTCTACAATTTCTGTAAGTATGGAAAATCCAAAACACAAAGAATGAAATTTGAAAGTTAAAGATGCCGAACGGAAATTAAATAATGCAGTTAATAAAGCAAATAACAAGACTCCTTTTATTGAATGCTACATAGTTACTTACCTATATTTTACTATGGATTTATAAGGCAGATGATGAAGCCAAAGAATGTAAGGATTCAGAAGAAGTATGTAAAGATACAATTAAAAAAATTAGAAAAATTTCAGAAAAAAATGAAATCTAATTATGAAAATAAAAGATGTAAGGTAATCAATTATATTAAAGGTGAAATAGTAGTCATGAAGAAAACACCTCAAGCTACAAGTCAATCTTTGAAATCTCAGCCGAAATACAGGGAGCCATTTTATTTTATTATATTTTGTAACCGTCGTTGAAAAGCCGATCCAATTTTTAGGTTTGCATCTACTAATGTTCAACTCCGTAGCCTTGTAATTTACAACAAATCCAGGTGACAAGGAAACTCATGGTTTAAGCATTGAGAGAAATTTGCTTACGTGGAGTTCTTTTTGATGGAACTAACCCGCATTTAAATTAAGAGGAAAACCATGATAACCTCCTACGGATAGCCTCACGGCAAGAGGACTCTAACCCATGATCAATTTACCACTGACCAAATTTAATGTCAAACACTGTGTTCGGTGCGTGGAATGTCCAAGATCAAATTTGCCTACTTGGAGGACTTTTTTGTTATTAATATATATAAACCAGTAGCCATACCATCATCATTAAAGAATGTTAATTTACTTAAGCAATATCTTCTACTAACGCATTACATGAAAAATATTGTTATTTCATGCTCTTTTAAAGTAACAGGCGAATATTTTGAGCATCTTTGAACCACTACGGTTGTAAAAGATGAGGATAAAAATTATTTATTATATAATTATGAAGAGTATTCTACAATTGATATGAATTATTACAAAAGAATTTTTCTTTTAAAATAAACAATACGTATATAAACACCTGTATTTTTTCATCATTATCCTCTGACATCCCTCACCAGCTATCTAAAATAATCTATCTGAAGTAATCTATCTAACTAGTGGGTTTTAAAGTATAAACTTGAATGGTTAAAACAAAATGTTTCTTTTCAATTGTGCAAAGAAGAAGGATTTCAGTGAATTTCGCTAAACAAATATTATCAACTAGAAAGAAAGTTTTCAGGAAGTTCTAGATACATATGTTCTTTGAAATTTAATAGCTCAAAATTAAAACAGTCGCTATTTGGGTCCTAGATGATTTATTGGAGTTATTTTTAGAATAACTTTTACATCAAGAAAAGTATTGGTTTCTATATAAGTTTGCCCACTGAAACCTTTCATCGGTATCAATTTTACATGTAATACAGAAAAATATACTGTGTAATTAATTTATTAGGTAACTCCTCAAAAATCCAATTATTTACTTTATTTATTTTATTTTATTCTTTTTGCAGCAAGTTAGCTTTTAATTTAATTTTTAAAGTTTTATTGGTAAGAACATCATGAGAATCATCGTGAACAAGAATGATCTTGAACAACAAATCATCCCATAAAGTTTTGGAATAAAAATAATATTACTAACTTTATTTGAATACTAATCTTGCAACTACATCTTTTATGGAACTATTTTCATTGTTGAGTTTCCGCAGATTTAACATGCATCTCTATACACAGTTCATCGAACATGTATAAATGCAAGCACTGCACCACCAAAAATGATTCGATTCATAAGGTCGTTACATGAATTTACTGAAAATCTCAGTGTGAATATAGATTATGAGATCCTTAACATGCAACACATCTGACAGCCAGTGTATTGCTGTATTATGCTTCCATGTGGCTAAAAATAATATAGGAATTGAAACTCATATCAAACTAGTATTGATAAATTTAAATCAAGTATCATAAGATACTATTTAGTTATTTATTACCATTAGATACTATTTAGTGGGACTAAAAAATAGACATCTGCTAAAATGTAAGACTCTGATGACTTAAAAAACATTTGTAATATTTCAGAAATAAACCAACCAATCTATCTCCTTCTGGATAAACTAGAGGTAGAATATTAAATTGAAAAAATAATTTTTGTAGTAAATTAAACATTTCACTTGAATCAAAAAACTCGCTGAAACTATCAATGGACAGGCTTATAAGGTCTCAGCCATAAACAATTTCAACTAATTTCCAGTACCTAAAAAGAGGAGAATAAAAACGAAAAAGTTAATAGAGGAAAACTATAACAAAGACTCATAAATATTTTATGTGAAATACACCTATTTTACGCTGTATAAACGTAAAAAATTAATGATATAAAACAATTAGAATAAAGAGAAGTTTAGATTTAAAGATGAAACAGGGAACACTTAAACAATAAAAATATAATTTAAATTTTAACCTGCAAAGAATACATAACAGCAAATTTTATCAGAGTGTTTAGAAAACATTCAAAAACTTTAGTGTAGCAATTTTGCATAGGCCAAGGTAAAAGGCTATTTATCCAATAAAAGACACTGAACAAAAAAATAGATAATTTTAAATTTGATTTTTATGTAATTCTAAAAATTACTAGAACAAAGATAACTAATAACTGGTAAAAATAGTAGAAAGTGCACCAAAGTTAAAACATTTTTCACTGAGCACTTTCACTACTACTCTACCTCCTTCTTTTTAAATTGCGGTTTTCACATAACGCGTGTTCAACATGCCTACTCAAAACCTATAATTAATACAGGCTGTGATACAATACAGTTTAAGAGTAGACACTTGATGCATAAATTCTGACAACCTAAAAAAGATTTTAAACAATACATATTAAAAAGTATTAAAATATTTAGATAAAAAAACACATGTAAATGAGTCAGTGATTCACATTTAATATTACATTAACACTTTTAAGATATTTTAGTGAGATCAATTATTTGAAAGAAATAGCAATGTTTCATAATGGTCTAAGCCACGTAAAATTGAAATGTCTACATAAAATATAGCTATCATTTAGAAAAAAATGATAAACATATAAACTCAAAGTAAGTTACTGCTTTAAATTTAGAAGGGGAAAAAACATGTTTTAAGTGCTTAAAAATGGGTGAACTTGGAACATGTGAATTGTTACTTCCAAGTTGTGTATTTTTGAAGCGAATGAAGTTTTCAATCAATTAATACAACTAGTATCAATTTCTCTTTACCATGAAAGCTGTATTTATAAAATACATAAATTAAAATTTTCTATTTACTTTGGCAATACTGGACTTTGATGAGCTTAGCTCATCAAAGTCCAGTAGGTTATAAATTTTAAGATTTAGGTTAAGATATTTTTAAGATTTAGGTTATAAATGTAGGGTGTTTAACCAACGCCTCCTATGACTGAAAGCCTCCACACGGTTTTTTGTAGGTAGTCCGATCAGACCACTATGACGGAAAACCAAATAGTTAAAGAACCATTAAATATGAAATCTATTAAAAATTAGAAAGTGGTGGCAAATATATGTCTACAAACTTTTTTAAATTTATGAATATAATTGTTTTTTTTTATTTACTTGTCAACCACTACAGATTCCATTCTCAAATATATATGATGAATTTCTCACAAGTACTTCTGAGATAGAATTTGGGTACATGCGCACAAGTGGTTCGCTTTTTAAACAATCTGCGCAGACTACTTATAAGAAACCGTGTGGAGGCTTTCTGATGTAGGAGGTGATGGTTCAACACGTTGAGCGTCGCCTTAGCCATCGGTGTCTGACACTGAAATTACATTTAGGCTGCGTCTGCCACCGCTTGCTGACACTGACCTTTCACATAGGCTGCGAGAAACAGCTGGCTGACAGCGTATAACATGATATAGAACTATAAAAATTACTCTCTTTTATGAAATTGCAGAAAATTTATTCAAAATTTACTTAATTATTGTAATTCTTGGTTTAAAAAATTCAATTCAGTAGATTTTTATCCACCACTATTTTTAAACAATTCGTAGGCATATATAATTCACCACTTTCTTCAGATATGTCATGGTAAACCTTATATAAACTAACATAAACTGTCTCTATTTGCAAATCTAGTTTATAGTTATTTACAGTGTGGCCAGACGAGCATGCCATGTAAAATTAGCGTGGCATTCAACGTGTTAATGAGGATTGCTCTTAATGAATCAGAAATCATCAAAAATGAAAAAAAGAAACATTGGGGAAGTAAAATATTATTTATCAAAGAAAAAACAAAAACTCCATCAAAATTTGACAAATAACTGTACAGGAAAGCGGAAAATTATTTAGAACTTGACGCATTTAATTGAGGGAAGAAACAGACGAAGTTTAAAAAAAAAGATTATTAAAAATACATACAAGTTTTAACATTCAAGTAATCCTGTTTTGAGGTTTATTACGTCAGGTTTTCTCAACTGTAATTTGTCAGACTTCAATAGTGTATTTGATTTTTCCTTACCTTAATACTGATTGTAATATGCATACTTTTTGATTTCATTTTTGATAAGGATTATAAAAACACATATCAAGAATGGCATTTACGGGTCACACTGTATATTATACATTAAGAATTGTATCTATGCTAACAAAACTAATACATTTTAACCAATCTTCAATTTATTTCATTATATTGAGAAATAGAGACAACCGGTAATCCGATTTTATAATATCTGATGTTGCACTACCGAAGCGGTACCGCGGTATTTTTAAGTTGATTTTTTTTTCTTTTCATAAATTTTATTAGAAACAAGTACTAACATGGTATTTAAATTGAAATAGATTAATATAACTGCATGGTATAACATAAAAATTTACATTAACTTTTCATTAGAAACAGAGTTAAGTAGTTTGAAAGTTAAAATGTACAAATGAGCTTTAAAATGTTCCCCAGACGCACACTTTCCTTTATTACCCATTCTTTTAAAAATTAAATGCAGCCCGAGAATAACCAAAAACAACAATTATTTACACCAGATTCTGACAGAAGTCTGTATTAAAATCTATAAATGTAAACAGCAATAAAAGGTAAAGAGTAAATTATATTATAAAATAATAGAGCTGTAAAACAGCTCGATTAAATATTTTATGAACTCTAATAACACGCACTTTACTCTAACCCATTTTCTTTAATTAAATACTGACTGAAAGTAACCAAAAACAACAATTATTTATACCAAATTTTGACAAAAAATAGTCTGTATTAAAATATTGAATTCTAAACAGTAATAAAAGGCAAGCAGTAAATAGTATTTCAAAATAAAAGTGCTGGGAAACAGCTCGATTAATATTTTATCAACTCTAATAACACACACTTTTCTTTATTACCCATTTTTTAAAAATTAAATACACACGGAAAGTAACCAAAAGTAGCAATTATTTATACCAAATTTGGACAAAAAATAGTCTGTATTAAAATCTAGAATTCTAAACAGCAGTAAATTATATTATAAAATAACAGAATAAGTACAGATTATTATACGAGGGTTGTAAATTAAATAGTGGCAACTTAACCATGAAACTCACAGAAGGGTGGGCATGCGCAAATAAGATATGGGAGCGGAGAGGTGGCACTGTTGTCTATGTGTAGAGTGCAAAAAACAGTCCATCTGCTTAGAAGGGTAGTTGTTGTGTGGCGTTAAAGTGAGGAGTTTCGTTTCCATCGCTCTAAAACATGCTTTCAAATGGTGATCAGCGGTCGTGGCTTAAAATCGAGGTTGCCCGTGGCAAAAATGCAACAGAATGCTATCGAGGATTAGTGGAAGCCTGTGGCGCGAATATTTTACCGTATAGGACAGTAGCAAGATGTGTTCAAACATCTCGTCTTTTTTCGTCATTAAGCCTTTTGAAAGCAAGCTTTAGAGCGATGGAAACGAAACTCCTAACTTTAACGCCACACAACAACTACCCTTCTAAGCAGATGGACTGTTTTTTGCACTCTACACATAGACAACAGTGCCACCTCATCGCTCCCATATCTTATTTGCGCATGCCCACCCTTCTGTGAGTTTCATGGTTAAGTTGCCACTATTTAATTTACAACCCTCGTATTATAAAATAACAGAATTTTTTGATAACTATTTTCAAAAGTAGTATTTTGCAAGTTATATTTATCATTTTTATAAATAGATACTTAGAATAACCACGTCTGGGTCACCAATATTGGTAAAAAGCATTAGACAATGCCAACCGTCATTTATCAATAGGTGCCCCAACATGGAATCTGACAAAAATTTTGAATTAGCATGTTTTATATATTAGTAAATTAAAATTGTATTTTTGTAGTGGTAGACACATTACAAAACTACGACCATTGTTAACAATCGTATTTCTTTTTGTCTGCGTAAGGAATATTCGAAAAAATAAGAAAAAGTGCTGTTAGACCTTTAAACATTGTCATCAAACTTCTTTCTTTCTTTATTTAACATAAATTGGGTGCCTGGGCCGCACAGCGACCCCTAACCCATACATGATGAAATAATTTACAGTGAATTAAAACATTTTGTGTTATGCTACATTATGGTGATTCTCATCAAACAACGAGCAACCGAACCAACCCAATCCAAACAACTCAAAAAAAGACTGGTAGCCAATCGAGTACGACTGGTTAAGTCAGTTCGTCGGGTGGATCCTAGAATAATCCACTCCACGACTTTTTTTTAAAAAAAATCTTGCCAAACTAGGTTTCCGGAAGATATTTCGGGGAGATTATTTTGACCGTCCGATTACCCCACAATCACATCACCAAAATTCTTAAACCTGATTGGTTATTTGATATGTATACGTACGCGAAAGTTGGATTTCGATAGAAAAGAGGTAAAAGGGTAAATTTTTTCGTCATTTATGCTTCTGATGTCTTGCTGTTAGAATCATAGTTATTATTAACCATTGGCAAAATGGGTATTGTCTTGGGTTTGATGGCGCCTTATTTGGACGTCATCATACTTTTCAAATGTTCAAGAGTAGTAGAAAACATTGCGCATGCGTCGTCATTGCAGCTGCTGTTTGATAATTATTTTTTTTAAAAATTATAATAGTATTCTTTAGCCAGCATTGGTGTAAAAATAAGCTTATTATAAGCTTTATTTTCACCAACAGGCATTTTTAATTTATTTACATAATAATATTTTGAAGTATTGGCATATTTTTTTTCATTATTAACTTATAATTACTGTCTTGATGGTGATTTTAATATAAATAGGAATACTAACGAAGGAAAAGTATTTTGTGACGTCTTGAAACACTTATATAGGCAGGATTTGAAAAACAATCCGACGACAGGAATATAAGCATCAATTGAAACAGTTTTTGCAACCCATAATTTGAAATGTTACGTCGTTTATCGGAGTCAAACCAGAAAAGAAAAAGAGTATTTGACCAATGAGTAACCAGTGATCGTAATAAAGCGATCACAATTATTTTCTATACCTGTTATGTTTACATTTTATTCCTTTATATATTTCTCATCATAAATTTATTTTAAAAAAAAATATGTTAAGTTCCTGATGAAAATCTAAAGACTGATGCTGAATTCAGCAAGTTTATAAAAAGAGGAACTGCTAATTGCTAATACGGCGCATAAATTAAAAATCTTAAGATCCGTATTTCATTTTTTAACCGTTATTTCATTTATTACCATTACTCTTTTTTTTTTGTACCTGCTGAAAATGGCGAGTGACTGTAAATTTGTAATAATTTAAATTGCTTTTTTTTCAATAATCAAATAGCAAAGTTTATACCAGCAATAATCACCAACTTGGCGAGATTTCAAAAAGTCGCTCAGATGTGGGCTATTCTTGGATTTTACCCCGTTAGTATAAAACATCCAAGTAACGAGAAGACATATTATACAGCGTATCCGATTTTCTTTCCTTAGCATATGAACAATATATATATATATATATATATATATATATATATATATATATATATATATATATATATATATATATATATATATATATATATATATATATATATATATATATATATATATATATATATATATATATATATATATATATATATATATATATATATATATATATATGTAATATACCTTTAAAGGCTAGATAATTGAAGAGACTTTGTCTTATTCACTCAAAAAGGCATTTTATTAAGTTATATTAAGTATTGAAAACATTGTTCGCTGGAGTTTTGCATCGCTTACATTGGTAGGTTTCCCTAGCAGGGATGTTGGGATTTGGTGCAGATTTATCTAGCCATGAAAATATGAAAAAACCACGAATTTTTGGGGCTCTTGATATTTAAAGATGGCTCTGAAAAGGGAGGTGTTTGCAAGGATATTCTTATCTTAATGAAACGTCATTCAAATGATAAAATGTAGAGATTTTGATTCGCTAAAAGGATGGCGCCACTCTGACGCTGGGAAGTTTTTGGGAGTATCTTAATGCGTACTTTATCTACCAATTATTGTCCATTAACTTCAGAAAATAATCTTCTACCTGGCATCTTGACTCTTTATAGCTCTTTGTGAGAGACCGATTTCTATCTCTTAACATTGATAAGAAACATCTGGATTAAGCATATCATTGAGTATAGAAAGACTCGTGTAAGGCATTTTACATATATATATATATATATATATATATATATATATATATATATATATATATATATATATATATATATATATATATATATATATATATATATATATATATATATATATATATATATATAATGGGAAAATGAGGTTATTTACATATTTATACAGTCACGTACATAGCAGCAAGGCAGGTAGTTAGTGGAAATCGGTTTTGGTAATAAAAGGCCTGTAAGAGGCATTGCTGTCATTTGATTTAAGTTAACAGCACCGCGTGTGCATTGAATACGTACAGTGAGTGTTCGTATCCTGTAATTGCAGAGTTGCAAACTATCTCTGCATCGTGGGAATAATTTTTATAATGGTAAAAAACTAAATGTTGATTCTTGAGTTAGGAAATTTAATGTAATCGTATAACGCTTACCAGTTCATTTAAACAGGTGGTACAGATATTTAAGTTTTCAAATATATACCGTGATTTATAATAGTTAGAAAAATATTTTGTGAACCTCGAGAAACCAAGAAAACAATTATACGCACTTAATGTCTAATAATCAGGCAGTCATGATTTCAGCTTTCAGTCAAGTGTTAGGCTTTGTTACTAATAACAGTTTTTACTGTGTACGTTTTGTATATTTGCATATATGGTGTGAAAAAAATATTGAATCAAATTTACTAGCTTAAGAATGAAACTATTTTGCCACCCTTTTAAATATAAAAAGTTATTTTTACTTAATGAATTATTATTACATTACTACGACTTGGTATTTTCCTTTTAGCGACACTGCAAGTTTTCAGCTTTGTTGATGATAACATTCCTTACAGCTTCTGTTTTAAATATTTACACTTAATAATGTGCAAAAAATATTGAATCAAATTTATTCACTTATTAAGGAAGTTATTCCCCGGCCCTTTTCAGTAAAAAATTTTTTCACTTGATAGGTTATTACTGCATTACAACTGTTGTATTTTCTCTTCAAGGATCTTGTTAGTTAGTAGCTTTGTTAATAATAAAAATACAAAGAAAGGCAAAGTCTTTACTGTATACGTTTTAAATATTTGCATATAATGGTGTGAAAAAAATATTAAATAACATTTATTAAATTAATAATGAAACTATTACACTGCATTTTTAAATATAAAAATAAAATCCTCCCGGAAAATCTAAAGATATGTCAGCTAAGTATATATTACAGCTTTGTAGTTCAAATACATATATTTTACAATGCATCTTATCTCTCGCCTAACGAATTCCGAGAATCACGATTTTCATATAATTTGTTCTTACAATTCACACAATCTATGAGAATTATTGATACATTTTGTATCATGTGAGAATCTTCTTAGTGAGACTATCGAATATAGAGAAAATATTGATCAAAAGATATCATATATTTTTGTCTTAAGACTTGTCTTGCGACTTACAGTTTTAACACTCTAAGTGCAAATCACGTATGATTGAACGATAAGGAATATGAAAATTTTCCTTCTTAAAAAGAACTTGTCTTCCCGGTTTTCTAAAAGAAAACACTCCAGCCTGACTATGAACAACCGTTTGATTCTCATCTTTATTTGTTGTTACTTTCTAAGTAAGTCTGTTCATTTGTTTCTCTATTTTCTTGTTCAAATAGAGTATAACATTCTTTATTTTTATAACATTCTTTCAAATAGGTTAAAAATTATCACTGATGTTATTTTTAAAATATATGATAAACTTAATCGTAATGGTAAAATTTAAAGCAACGACTCACGCTTAACCAATCAGAAAATTCCATTTCGTTTTTCGCTTCTTCCTATTTAAGGAATGAATTGATATTTGAAAAAAACTGTATTAAAATCAAGTGTCATTCAATACAAGTTAAGAAAGCGTATTTGAACTTAAGTGGATGAATAAAAAGTATTTTATTAATGATTGGAAATTTGAACAAGATATAGGGAGAGTGTGAACTAATAGTAGGATTAAAAATTTTGTTCCATATTTAACCATTATAACTAAGGACAATTCACGTAGATTTACGATTTTCTATTATCATATCCTAGGAAGGGCAACTCAGATTTAAATTTTTCAATTAATACTTCCTAGAACGGACAACAGAGATTTACATTTTTTTAATATTACTTCCAAGGACTGATATTTTTCAATTGCAACTGAAGGCGGATCACGAAGATTTAAGTCGATCTTGATTAAGAAGATCTTTATTGTTTTAGTGACATTCTATGATCAAAAATTTGTAAAAGGAAAACAAATCAAGAAGATTAATGTAAATATTTTACCAAAAATCCAAATTAAATATTTTAAGGTTGCAGCAAGTTTAAACGATATTTTAATTCGATAGGATCCAAAATGTTTAAAAGTGTACCAAATTTCTGTTTATTTTTTGTTATTTTAAAGATGTTAAACAAAGAGAGTTAAGAACAAGAAATTATTTCTCAATATAGAATTCAAAAAAATATTTTTCGTAACACTAACATCAAACTATTTTTTGTTATGTTTAACATTGTTTATTTTTCATAATGCTACAACATAATGCTAAGATTTAACATTTTAGTGCTCTTTTGCAATGGTGTTTCATAACAAAGATTTATTTCCATTTCATACAGTTAAAGAATTTTTATTTCACAATGCTAACATTTATTTATTTTTTATTAATCTAACATTTAATTAATTTTCATAATGCTGAAATTTTTTCTTTTACTAAGGCAAAGATTTAATATGTTAGTGTTATTTTACAATGAACAAATATTTATTTCTCTTTCAGTTTAAAATATTTTTTTATAATGCAAACATTTAATTATTTTTTTATTATGCTAATATTTATTTATTTTTTCAAGTATTAACACTCAATTATTTTTCTTATTGTTAAGATTTTATATTTCAGTGTATTTTTACAATGATATCTCAGAGCAAGAATTTATTTTTCTTTTACACAGCCAGAGATGCCAACTGCTCCGGACAAGTCAAAATATTTTTAAAATTGGTAATTAACTACTGACTAAAATGTACAAATATTTGGTAAATTTTGCTTATTTTTAAAAGGTTTAGCGTGCTTTAACTTTTTTAATGGCGATTCATACAAGTCTTCGAATAGTTTAGAAAAAGTGGTGGATAAAAACCTAATATATCGAATTTATTAAACCAAGAATCACACATTAAAAAACTACCACTCGAAAATATTTATCCGTTGTCCGGAGCAAGTTGGCATTTCTGACACAGCTTAAAATAATTTTTTTACAATACAAACATTTATGTATTTTTTTTACTATGCAAACATTTAAACTTTTTTCCAAATATTAGCATTCGAATTATTTTTTTCAGTGTTAAGATTTAAATGTTGTTTTATAGTAATACTTCAAAACAACATGGGACTAAAACCATCAAAGAAGATTGAAATTAGCAAAATTATTCTGCTTAATTATTTCAGTTTGCAAATGTTGTTGTTTTCTTAGATATGATTAATGTAAGAAATGGTGGTAGTACGATTGAATGATTAAACAAATTAAATGATTAAATAAATTAAATGAATAAAAATAAATTTTGTATCTTCCACTCCTTGCAGTTTTAGTCGCCCGTGGCACCTCTGTTACTTTCCTTTCAAAATATTTATTTTTCATAATGCTCATTACTCAGAGTTTCATAAAGGAATTATGCTCTGTTAAGAAAAAAACTATTATTCTCCCGATGGAGAGATGACAAATAGGATGCCCAGCGCGAACCAGTATTTCCAACTCTTGAAATGGCGTCTTCTTTTTTCTTGCCTATCTTTTTGCATGCCTATCAATGAAAATAAGAGTTATTTTAACAACACAATAATCGATTAACAAATATTAAGAATTAATAAAAAATGATATCTGAAAATCGTGACAAACTTGCGCATTTCTCTTCACGTATAAAGAAACTGGCGAAAGAATAATAAATATTGTTTCCTTGCAGACTATTTTCTTCTAGAGTGAAATAAAAATTCTTTATGTCGTATTAGATTTGTTAAGAGCATGTCAGCATAAGACGCGTCTTTCTTAGAGGTCCAATCAAATCCAATGCTCTTCCAAAGTTATATAGTTATTTCTTTTTCGAGAAAGAAGGTTCTCTTTATTTATTATGCCGGGAAGTCTAGGATTCCCGTAAGGATACGAAATTATAACCTTATATAATAATTCTATAATATATATTGTAAAAGATAACAGAAATTAAATTTCTATCTGACGTGTTTAACTATTAAAAGCTTTTATATTGTTTTGAAAGCATATTTGTACAATTTGAAAATAAAATAAAACGCAACTATATGCAGTCGCTGATGATTGCTTAAATCCTAAACTGTTAACTTGCAACGGAGTATAGAATAATGTATACTCAATTTTTAAAGTGAAATTATTTTTTTAACCCTTTCCGTGGCAAACAATCAAAGAAAACGCAACCATAGAAACAGTGATTTGCTTTCAATCTGTTTTTCTAGGTGAAAAAAAATATACGTCTCAACTTGTCAGTCTACGAAGTGTTAGTTAACCCTTTGCAGTACTCAGTGCCCCCTAAAAAATAGACCTTAAATATCTTTTGATCTAATGATCGGATTTTCACGTTTCAGGACTCAATCTTAATGGCTCGTGGAAGTACCTCAAATATGCTAATTAATTTACGCAGAAGATATTTTATGTTACGAAATCAGATCCAAAAACGTACTTTCCCTGAATACCCCAATCAATAAAGCTGCAACCTGGGAAAGATGGTCCTGTTAGTTTGGTCAGATCTATCCAAAATTTGGAGCCCTTAACGTTAGTTTTACTTTCGGCGTATTTCTCCATATCTCGAGAACTTTTAACCCTTTCGCGCCGACTGTCACAAATACGTGACAGCAAAAAACCGTATCAATCAGGGTAAGAAGATAAAACTGGTAATCAAAGTATTTCGTTAGCAGTTTATTTGTAGGCGGAGTTATAATTTTTTGATTTATTTAATTCACCATTACTTTGTTCAAAATAAAACTATTTAGTTATACTTTGAATTAACATTGATTATATATATGATTAAACTAACAATAATTAAAATAAAAGCAAAGTAAGTCTGTCAAATTAGTAACGACTACATTTAAGTTACCGTTTTTTATTTAATTGCAACTTGATTCTGATTTTGTACGAATGCTTTTCTGAATCACCCGTCCCCAAGGGGTTAAAAAGCGAATTACACAATTATATAATTCATTTATCCAGAGATAAGTTCCATGCAAAAAAATGAATTTTAGTAAATATTTGTTATTTTTTATTATTTCATTTAATAACAGTCGAAAAAATTTTGAATTATAAAGGTACACAAATAATTTTATTTTAAAGTATGTAACTTTTCGTGGCAAAATTCAAAATTTGTACGAAATCGGTGGTATATTTCATGAGAATTTGAATTTTAAAGAAGTCGAATATTTACTACGTTATTCAGGACAAAAAATATCTACAAAAATTATACAGGGTAGTCAGCTTTATTCAGCGATCTGTGCTTTAGAATTCTATTTAAAATATTATAATCAATTATTTAAAATACTGCAATGTATGCTTTTATCTGGGTATCTTAGGACATTTTCAGCCTTTTTCTCATCCATTTTGAAAATTGTTCGTTATCTTAAAATACATTTATTTACTGTTGCACATGCAGTTATAGAACAAAATATTGTAAACATTTCTATACTAACTCTATATACTAACTTCTTTAATAACTTCTATACTAACTCTATATAACCCTTTGAAACCTGATGCAATTTGAAAGCATTTATTTCTTTTTGAATAAATAGTTCAAAACGCAAAAAGTGCTAGGAAAAATATTCTGTTACGAACATTAATCAAAAACAATTTTGTCTATCTTTTGTTCTGCGGACCACTAGGATTCCGTGAAAGAGTTAAATTGGTTCCGAGAGTAGGTACTTTTAAAATCAATTGTAAGTTCTGAGACCTCTGATTATATTTAAATCAAACCGTAATTCATAATTTATTGTACCTTACGGTTGCCGTTATGGAATTATTCCAAGTAAAATGCCAATGAAATAGAAATGGCGTTATTTCAAAAAATATATATATAAAATTTCTAAAATTGATATATTGATCAAATTAGGGAAAAACATTTATTAAATATTTCATTTGTGCTTCCTATTACGCTTTTCAAATCAAAATAGCTTAATTCTTTGATAAAGAAGTATAATAACGTATAAGTTTCTAATTCGAAGTAAACCATAATTTGGCTTAAATATAATTACCGGTTTCGAAAATGCTTTTAAAAAAAAAAAGCTTTTTAAAAAAGGCCTTACTCTCGGAATTTTTTTTTTACTCTTTCACAGAACCCTAGGGTTCCACGAAAAATATTTTGGTACTGCTAATCTAAAGTCTTCATGAATATTAAATAAACTCTGTAAAAAATTGAACTACGTAATAATAATTTTTTTTGTCTAATTTTCAGTTGGCGTCGTCTTGTGCGGTAAGTACAATATTACATTCTCTGGAATATTTAAATAATGAATTCTGAAGAGACACTTATAAACTGATATCAGAATTATTTTCCTTCTCACTAATAATTCTCATCTATAACAGTGTTCGCAGCGTCCTATTAAAAATAAAAGACTGGTAGACGACTTGTGTAATTTTTTTTTTCAGCGAAACAAAATATCTTAATTTCTGCGACATTTTTAAAATTTAAGTAATAATAATTAATTTTAAGAATGCAAACAATATCCAAAATAAAGAGAAATCTGAAACCTAAATGTTTGTTAGCTTTAAATTAAATTGAATCAATTGCTTTTTAGTAAACGTAAATTGATACCAATTTTTGATTTTTGCGAGCTTTCGTTTATTCCTTTTCTGTCCAGTTATTTCTAATTAAGTTATATTTAAACATTTCTGGAGTTAAAATACTAAAACAAGATAATAATAATTTAGATTTTTTGGTAAAATTAGCTTGAATTTTACCGCCTTTTTTTTTTCTATGGTGGTAAGTATGTTTATCACCACCCAGTAAATGTCTTAAAACTAATTTTATAAATTCTACAAAGTACAAAATGAAAAATTAAATTTTTTTTCATTAAAAATGGCACATGGTCAACATTTTTATTCAAAAGTACGTCAGCAGAGCTCAAGATAATAAAAAAATGGCATCCTAAATTAAAAACGGTAGAATAGTTTACCATGGACATTTAAAGGGCCGTATTCAAATCACCTATTAGGCTCATGTCCAAGATGTCGTGGTTTCGATCCCTGCCAACGGACGACACCACGCATAGTAAATGGTTACTGGTGGACGCAAAATCTGCCGGGTCACAAAATCCTCCATGTTCTCATACAAATCATAGCTCTTGAGGTTACGAATTGGAGATGGATGGTTCTCTGGTTAGGGTCAAAGTTACAACTTGTAAATGAAGGAATGGATGGGTCCACATTTAAACGGGTTGTGAGGCGCGTGTGGCTGAAGTCGTATTCTTGGACATAGATGGCGCCACTGAAAAATAAGAAAAGCACAATTTGCCTTAAATTCACTTGGTGTTACCAAGCAGGTTTGCTGATATTGGCAAGTGGCATATGAATTAACAACAACATAACGGACGTGATCACTTTGCCGACAACTCACATCGACGACACGATCACTTCGCTGACAGTTCATTTCTCCGACCATGATCAGTTCAGTTGTGATTTTGTTCAAATTTTGATTTATTATCATTTTCTTCTTCGATTTTCTATAATTAGTTGATTCATTTTTTCTCAAAATTTATATTTTCATCAAAATTTATATTTAATATTTATTGTATATTATTTTGCAGTATAAATATGCTTCGAAATAACTTAATTACGCCAAATTTGCTTATTGCTGACACTTTCAGAAGCAACTATTAAGTATTAGTACTTTTATATAACTGTCGTTGAACAGTAGACCCAATTTTTGGGTTTACGACTTCCAATGTTCAACTCCGTAGCTTTGTAATTTTGAACCTAATCCAGAAGACAACGGAACTCCTGGTTCACGTATTGGGACAAATTTGTCTTTGAGGAGAATTTTTTGATGGAACTAACCTGTTACATGGAGAGGAAGACCACGAGGACCTCTCACGGTTAGCCTGAGAGCAAGGGGACTCTAACCCATGATCCGTCTACCACTGAGTATATTTCCTGTCAGCACTGTGGTCAGTGCAAGTCGGATGCGGAATTTGTATCGATATATATATATATATACATGTTAGTATGGAGTGGTAAATAAATACATGTACTTGATAACTAAATATTTAATTTAACAAAAGTAAATCAGTTAGGACAAACACAACAATTATAGAATATAGCGAACATAGAAGAACGTCTCTTCTCTTCAAACATCAACATCGTACATTACAACTCGTTACATATACATCGTAATAATCTCGTTACCAGATCGTCATTGTCTTTTCGTTTATTACAATATTGTCTGGTGATCAGTTATCGCCATCTAGCGGCGTTTATGGTTATGTTCAATTCCATGGCCTTAACATCTCGGCCATCCTCAATTGGAGCCGTCCTCGGCTATATCCCCATTCAGAAAAATTATAAAGAGCTCGTTCATTTTCAGACATCGTTGATTCGTCAGACGTCCTGAGAACCTGAAAAATACAAAAAACAAATGGAAAGAAAAGTGCATAGAAAAGACCTCAAAATTCGTCGTTGGTCATTTGAACTCGTCGTTGCCTTTTGCTTCGCGTTTGATCTTTAAAAAAAAAAAAGTGACACTTTCGGGATTGGTTGTCATAATCAGTTCAAAGTTTTGTCACAATTAGTTTAATCAGAATTTTGAAGAGAAAAAAAATCACTCTTCATCTGTTTGCCACTTTTTCACAAAGTCTGCTGCTGTTGCAGTGAAGTGTGGACCATCATGTTGTCCAATTTTTTCCACCTCATATCTATCATGTAGTTTGACAGACTTGATTCGGTAAGGTCCGAAGAACTTTGGTCGTAGTTTAAGACCTGTGCCAAATTGTGTTCTTTGTATTGCAACAAGATCTCCTTCCTTGTATGTGTTAGGCTTTTTGCACTTTTTATCATATTGAGATTTGCTCAATTTTTGAATTTTTTGGATGTTTTGCTTCGCAACTTGCCGGATTTGGTCACGTTCATGGTTAAGGGTTTCCACATGTTCGTCATTTAAAATTTGGAGAATTTTGGCATCATCTTTTGATTTCATCTTAGTACCAGAAAGTAATTCGAATGGAGAATAGTTAGTGGAGACACTTACTGTACTATTTATAATTCGTTGGAGATTTGCAACATGTTTGTACCATTTTTCTGGTTCTGATATTAAGAGTTTACTTAGAACTGGAATGAGAGTAGCGTGCATTCGTTCGATTTGGCCATTGCTACGAGGTAATTTTTATGCGCTCAATTGATTCATTTTTGCAATAATCTTCGAAATTATTTGCTGTAAAGGCAGTTCCTCAATCTGTTATTATTCGCGATGGGTTGTCAAATCTACTTTTCTGTAATTCTAGATTTTTTAAAGCATCAGTTGTTGAAGTTGATTTTACTGGGTATATCCATGTGAATTTCGAAAACGCATCAATTACTGTGAATAAATATTTATAGTTTTTATTGGTAGACGGAAGAGGACCTAAAAATCAGCATGATATGTGTGAAGAGGCGTATCACCTTTCGGAATTGGATTCAAAAATCCTTCACCTTTACCACGTTTTTTATTTACTAGTATGCATTGAACACAGTTTTCTATCACACTTTGCACTTTATTTGTGAGTTTAGGGAAATAATAATCTAGTTGGAGAATTTGCACAGTTTTGGCAGTGACAAATTGACCTTTTTCATGTGCTTGCTTTATAATTTCTGTTTGCATTGCTGTTGGGATCACTAACAATTCCTTACCATCTATGACTTTAAGCAAAACATCGTTACGCATTTTAAAATCATTAGCTTTATCGTTTAATAAAAGTTGTTTTATTGTTGAGATATATTCGTCATTAGCCTGAGCGTTCTTAATTTTAAGGGTAAGTTCATCGTATGTAATGATCATTACTGGTTGCCGACTCAACGCATCAACGTGTTTCATTTGATTACTGGGCCTATGAACAATTTCATAATTAAATTGAGATAAGAAAATAGCCCATCTAGCAAACTTAGGCGTTATGTCTTTTTTGTTCATCGTTTGTTGAAATGCGGAACAGTCTGCAAATATCTTAAATTGGGTACCGTGCAAAAAATAACGAAATTTTTTAAGAGATTCAATTACGGCTAATACCTCTAGTTCATAGCTTGAATACTTTTCCTCGTGGGGTAGTGTTTTCTTGCTCATATAATAAATTGGATGGTATTGACCCCTATCTGATTCCTGAAGTAATATGGCACCGTAACCTTACTTACTAGCATCTGTGTGTAGTTGTAATTTTGCATTTGGATTAAAAATATGTAAAACGGGATCAGATGACAAAGCATCTTTTAATTGGTTAAAAGCATACCCTCCAACTTATGAAGATTTTGGAAATAATTCTTTCTAGTGGTAGCGAACCAAAGTAGAAATTTTTAAAGCAAATGGATCTCTCATAAAACTTTTATCAGAACTTAAGAATCTAGCCATATGGCCTGCACTTTTATAAGTAATAGTGGACAAGTTAAGCTAAAATTAATTTTTTTGAAATATTAAGACATTAATTTTGCTACCGTCTGAAAAGAAGATTTCTGAAACTACGGAAATTCCGTAGCAGTTGGAGGGTATGGTTAAAAGCAACTCTGTGTTCGTTTTTAAACGAAAAATTATTTTCCTTACGTAATAAATCACTAAGTGGCTTAGCTAATATTGAATAAGACTTAATGAACTTACGAAAATATCCGGTAAGACCTAAAAATTGTTGGATATTTTTTACTGATTTTGGTTTTTTTTACAGCTTTAATTTTATCTGGGGATGGTTTAATTGTTCCATTCTCCATTAAATATCCAAGAAATTCTATTCTAGTTTGCAAAAATTGGCACTTACTAAAATTAATTTCGAGGCCGAATTTTGAAGCAACTTCTAAAACGCGTTGTAATTTAGCAATACCTTCCTGATAATTATTTGAAGGGATAATTATATCATCCATATAAATACAAATAGTACCATCGTTTATTAATTCTCTGAAAACATAATAAACATAACGTTGAAAAACAGCGGGGGACAAACAGAGTTCAAAAGGTGTAACATTAAACTCATAAAGACCTTGATCAGTTATAAAAGCTGTAAATGTCTTACTATTTTCATCTATCGGGACGTGAAAGAAACCATTTCGGAGGTCAAGTGAGGAGAATATGCTGGCTGAATGAAGTCTATCAATAACATCCTCAACAAAGGGTAAAGGAAAACAGTCTTTAATTATTTTTTTATTTAGGTTACGATAATCAACACACAAGCGAGTAGAGCCATTTGTCTTTTTAACTAATACAATAGGTGGTGCATAATCCGACCAACTGGGTCTAATAATATTGTCGTCTAACCATTTCTTAATTTGATCGTTAATTTCTGTTGTCTCAGCGAGTGAAAAACGACGCGATTTACTTACTACTGGTATATCATCATTTAATACTATCTTTAGCTTAATATCAGTATTTTCGGTTTTCTGGGGCTTATAATTTTGTAAAAGTTCAAGTATTTGTGCTCGGAATTCGTTTGAAATATGTTGAAAGGGAAAAGAGTTATCTGACTCAGTAACATCAATGAAATTAATGAAGTTTGATTCCTGTTTAGGTAATAATTCAATACCATTAGCACTTATTTTAAATTCACCCTGTTTCAAAACATCAGTTCCTACAATAACATCCAAATTCATATTTGAATTATTTACCACCCATACATCTGGTTGGAATTTAGTATCGGTAGGGTAGATTTAAAGGAGCCAAGGGGTTGGATTTGACCCTTGCCAAAACCAGTCAGTGTTATTTTCGCTGAGCTGAATTTAGGTTGCCCAATAGTTTTGTAAATAGTTTCACGTATTAAAGTTACAGAACAGCCTGTATCAAAAAGAAAATCAAAACAATGGCCATTAATTTTTACAATTTTATGCATATCCTTCTTTAAATGGGGGAATTAAGTTCATTAATCATTTCATTTTTAGTTTCGATCTTAGGATTGGAGCATTGTGAACTTTTATGTCCAAACTCATTACAATTAAAACATTTTATACCTTTATTTTTATGAAAACAATCACTGGATTTATGATTAAACAAGCCACAATTATAGCAACGTATACGTGATACATTGTTATCACCAACAGTATAATGTTCATCTTTGTTTGTAAATTTATTATCATAATTGGGAACATACTTTTGATTTGGTGGCCTATTATTTATTCGTGCATGTGTACGTCTATCGTCAATATTGTGCGAATTCGATGAAGACTTATTTCTGGAATTAAATATTTTTTCAAAAATTTTAAGCCTATCTTTAAATTCCGAGATAGTCTTACATTGATACAAAATAATTTTGTTTTGATTAGAATCCGGTATACCTTTAATAGTATGTTCAATAATTGATTGTTCGTCTGTCGTAAAATTACTTTTAGAGGCGATTTCGCGCATCGCTAAAAAATATTCAAACAAAATTTCCCTATTACGCAATTTTCGATTCTGCATTTCTTTATGTACTTCAAAAGAACTTAATTGATCCGAAAATTCTTTGAATAAAGTGTTCTTTAATTCAGAATATGAGAAAATATTTTTTAAAGTATGGAGGAATGTTAAAGCGGATCCCTTCAGCAAACGCTTAACACATATTATTTTTTGTGCATCCGTAATGTTTCTTACAAAAGTAAAATTTTCTTCACAGCTGGTAAAAAAAGATTGGATGAAATAGTTGTCGGTACCGTTAAATTGCCTCATCGTCAAAATAAGTTCTCGCATGATTGAATAATTTTCATCTTTTGTGAACGCGGAAGTAGAATCAATCGAAGACGCTAATTTATAATTCTCAAGGTTAGTTGAAGCTTCAATTTCGGTTTCATATTCATCCTCAGTTAATGACTCAGAGATGGAATTTTTAAGTGTTTCCAAATTGTTTAAATTAGCAAAAATATTTTCGCATAATTCCGGAGCAGTACCGGTACACTCTATTCCTAAACTATTGCAAACAATGATTAATTGCGATGAATTTAATTCTTGTAATACTTTATCTTTTCTTTTAACAATGTCAGTTCGAGGGGAAAATCCCGAAAAAACACGTAATTTTTTCCTTGAATTTCTATCATATTCTTCATCAAAAATACATTTAAATAGTAATTTCACAGTATATGAAGGTGCAGTTTTAAGAAAGTTTTTTATAATAGGTATCTCATTCAAAGTAATCATGATGACCATTTAAAAATTAAAAATAGAAGAAATCTGAACAAACTCACCGGTTTGTTGTCGTCTTTTCTTTTTCACTTCAAATAATCAGCTCTCTTTTGCTGATATTTAATACAGTTATTATTATTTTTTGAAGATAATTTCGAATATCTCCAATTCGAACATCGCTTTCGGTTCACAGTCTAGGGGAGAGTAATTACTCTGTTGTCTGAGCCCCCATTTGTTAGTATGGAGTGGTAAATAAATGCATGCACTTGATAACTAAATATTTAATTTAACAAAAGTAAATTAGTTAGGACAAACACAACAATTATAGAATATAGCGAACATAGAAGAACGTCTCTTCTCTTCAAACATCAACATAGTGCATTACAGCTCGTTACATATACATCGTAATAATCTCGTTACCAGATCGTCATTGTCTTCTCGTTTATTACAATATTGTCTAGTGATCAGTTATCGCCATCTAGCGGCGTTTATGGTTATGTTCAATTCCATGGCCTTAACATACATATATATAGATAATGGTTAACAAAAAAAGATTTCTGTATTGTTACAATACCTTCCTTTTGTCCCTTTACCTACAAGGAAAAAGTTTTTCGCAAAAAACGTAAAAGTTGGCAGTTTTTGTGCCATATTTAAAGGCAAAATTCATTTAAGTTATATTTAAGGTGCTGTGTCGGGTGAGAATATGAAGAATTTGGATAACCCTAATTGTAAGCTAAATCGTTTTTTTTTTATTATTATAATGCGTTGGCTCGTGCAAGCAATTTGTTTTTAATTTAAATACAATTTTTTTTTAAATTAAAAAGTGGTGCATATTTGCTAAACTATTTGCTTATTATAGAGACCGTTTTTTATTTCTGTGACTGTCA
This sequence comes from Parasteatoda tepidariorum, assembly GCF_982258835.1. Classification (NCBI taxonomy): domain Eukaryota; kingdom Metazoa; phylum Arthropoda; class Arachnida; order Araneae; family Theridiidae; genus Parasteatoda; species Parasteatoda tepidariorum. Next base: position 21,993,987 of record NC_141759.1, on the reverse strand, counting down.
TAACAGGAAAAAAATGGCGTAAAATCAGATATACCAACTTGTTCCGGACTGCGAATAAATATCGTCGAATGGTAGTCTTTGAATCCATTATTCTAGGCCTAATAAACTCGGTATAAAGGGGTTTTACCATCGCCTCCTATAACTGAAAGCCTCCACACGGGTTTTTTGTAGGTGGTCCGATCAGACCACTATGAAGATAAACCTATTAGTGAAAGAACCATTTAATATGAAATCTATTAAAAAATAGAATATGGTAGCAAATATGTGTCTAAAAAATTTTTTAAATTATGAATATTATTGGTTTGTTTTAATTACTTGTCAACCACAACAGATTCAACTCTCAAATATATATGTTAAATTTCTCTCAAGTGCTTTTAAAATAGAATATGGGTTCTTGCGCACAAGTGGTTCGCTTTTTAAATAATCTGCGCAGACTACTTATAAGAAACCGTGTGGAGGCTTTCTTATGTAGGAGGTGATGGTTTTACTCACTACTACTTGTAAATAAATCAAAGGCTGATGGGTTTCGCCACATTTTTGCTAATAATACGAGTTGAAGCAAGCAAAACTGACAATTTTCTTCACATTATGCAAAATTTTACCCTAGTTGCAGCTATAATTATTGTTTTTATTTAGTTAAACTTATTTTCCCAAACCACTACATATAAATAATTTAAAAGTTCGTTTGCTGAGCCACTTTTTCCCCGCTCTGCAGTGGGTAGACTTTTAAAATGTTAGCAAAATTACCAAAAATTCGGAAAGCTCTTATTTTAAACGCCTACCACTCTGTAAAATATTCTGCAAAGAGCGAAGTAGTTGGCAGGCATACGTGTAAGATATTTGCGAATTGAACCGAAAATCGTGGTTTTTTTACCGAATATTTTGTGGTATCCGGAGTTGTTTGCATCTCTGCAAAGCTCAAATCATACTTGTAGACCTGGTATTCTATTTTCTGGCAATATTTAACGTGGCAGATTTTCAGGAAATGTTTTTTCTCCTGGTAGAAAAAAAAATATATTATCATATTAATAAATTGAAGTTAAGAGAATATTGTCTACCACTACATGTATACCAATTTAAACATATATATATACTCGAAATTGTAATCTTACTGGTAGCAACATTAGCGTTTTGGTGTAGTAAATAAGTATAAAATTTCGAAAAAAATTTATAAAATGTCACATCGAATCAATAATTTAAAAAAATTTGTAGATATGATTGATTTAATGTCTAATTATGCTTATGGGCATCTTATATATATATATATATATATATATATATATATATATATATATATATATATATATATATATATATATATATATATATATATATATATGTATAGATAGATAAATAGAGAGATAGATAGAGAGATCAAATTATGATTTTTGCTTGTAAATACTTCAAAATGTTGAAGATATATTTTATTTACTTCAAAAAGTTCTGCTTTGGTTCACACCTATAGGAAAGAACTATTTCTTATAAACCTCAAATGTATTATGTACCACCAATCGCTTTTTAAAAATTACAAACTTTGCTTTTGTCAATAAAAAACAAATATTTTCAGATTTTTTTTTGAATATTGCCAACATTTCAAAAGCTTTACAAGAGATAGAATTGAAACAAAATGGCTTTCGATCAACCTTAAGTTGTGGTAGTAGAAAATAACTTTAAATTTGATATATTAAGCAAAGGATCGTGTTTCAAAACATAAAGATATGCTACCACTGGAAGAAAATTACCCACAAAATTTAGAACGTTGGGGTCCCTCTATGGCAGAGATGCCAACTACTCCGGACACGCCACAATAATTAAAAAAACGGTAAATAACTACAAAGTCAAGTTTGCAAAAATTTGACTAGTTTTGCTTGTCATTTAAAAGGTTTAGCACGACATAAGTACCATAAAAGTGGTGAATTATATAAGCCTACGAATTATTTAGAAATAGTGGTGGATGAAAATCTACTAAATTGAATTTATTAAACCAAGAATCACAATTGATAAACTACCACTTTGAAATATATATTTGCTGTCCGGAGCAAGTTGGCATCTCTGCTATGGTATGATTTCAAAATGAACAAAGAAAACCATTATTCAAATTAGGCCTTCAAGTATTAATACACAGCCTTTGCCACTAGGCTCATACCACTAAGAAAAATTAGGATTCGCCAGGAAAAATTTGCAAACTTTCAGAATTGATTTTGGATAAATGTCTACAAGATAAAAATTTCTGTTTGTACACAAAATAATGCTTTGAAGCAGAGATGCCAAATGCTCCTGACACACCAAAATAATTTTAAAAAATAACGGTAAATAACAACAAAGTAAATTTTTCAAATATTTGACTATTTTTGCTTGCTTTTTAAAAGGTATATCATGACATAAGTATAAAGTGGTGAATCTTATAAGCCTACAAATAATTTATAAATAGTGGTGGATAAAAATCTACTAAATTGAATTTATTCAATCAAGAATCACTATTAATTAAATAAAACTTTAAAATACGAGGGTTGTAAATTAAATAGTGGCAACTTAAACTTGAAACTCACAAAAGGGCGCGCATGCGTAAATAGGGTATGGGTACGGTGAGGTGGCGCTGTTGTCGATGTGTAGAGTGCAAAAAACAGTCGATTTGCTTAGAAGGGTAGTTGTTGCGTGGCGTTAAAGTGAGGAGTTTCGTTTCCATCGCTCTAAAGCATGTTGTGAAAAGGCTTAATGACGAAAAAAGACGAGATGCTTGAATCCATCGTGCTACTGTCCTATATGATAAAGCATTTGCTCCAAAGGCTTCCACTAATCCTCGATAGCATTCTGTTGCATTTTTGCCACGGGCAACCTCGATTGTAAGCCACGACCACTGATCACCTTTTGAAAACATGCTTTAGAGCGATGGAAACGAAACTCCTCACTTTAACGCCACACAACAACTACCCTTCTAAGCTAATCGACTTTTTTTGCACTCTACACATTGACAACAGCCCCACCTCACAGCTCCCATATCTAATTTGCGCATGCCCGTCCTTCTGTGAGTTTAAAGGTTAAGTTGCCACTATTTAATTTACAACCCTCGTATATATCCGGAGCAAGTTGGCATCTCTGTTTGAAGAAAGCATAAAAAATAAAACAAACCTCGAAGACAAATTCCACTTTACATACCAAAAAATTTACTACCACACCGTGTACTTAACGTAACAGCACAACCAAGTAACAGCTGCCAATTTTCTACGGTTTTTGTAGAACTTTATTTTATCGGCACCTAAGTTTGGGTTTAAACATATTACTTTTTATTTTTTTGAACTTATTTCCTACACCATTGCCTGTAAATTATTCAAAATTTCATATGCAAGGCCTCTTATTTCTAGCTTTCTCGTGATGAGATTTTCACAGTGTTGTCAACATTACCAAAAATTCTGTAAGCGTTGGTTTTTAAATGTCTACCACTTTAGGAATTATTTTGCAAAAAGCCCTCCATTTTGTCATCCATCTTGTTTATTTTGATAATTGTGGTAGGAATTTTAAGGTCAGCAGTCTATGTGGTGGCTGTTAGCGGAATTCAAGCACCTTGCTTGAGTAAATAATAATAATGAAAATTGTAAAAAGCAGGCTTGCTATGTGTGGCTTCGAATGTAGATTGATGGTCAACGTGGGGAAACGCTTGATCAAGTTTTCAGTATTGTCGTTGAATTTGATGCCATAGATGGTGTGATTAATTATTTATTTTGATAATTGTGATATGAGGCGTCTATTGGTCTTAATTTTATATCTTTTTTGTAATTTTCAAAATTGAATATCTGGTTGAAGTTCACTGCATTGCATTTTATCGCCTTGTCATAGAAATCTGCATTTAATTTGTAAATATGTTCTGATAAGATCGGGATCTTTGTGGGCATTTGTATTTCTGATGAACCATCTGGCAACGGTGATTTTTGGTATCTGGGTTAGTATCCTATTCTGGCATTGCTTGAGTTTTTTCACGAAATGTTCCGGTATGGTTCAAATATAAATATCATATTATTGTAGGTATAGTAGATGATAGAACTATATCTTTAGAGTGGTTGCTAATTTTTAAGAAACATCTATTTTTAATTTAAGAGTGGTGACTGTTAAAAGTGCCTCGGAGACGACATTGGAGTGCAAAGTGTTATAATGAAGTATCAAAAACATTAGATTTCGCGTTTAAATAATTTAGAAATATTGAGAGAATGAATTTAAAAAATGCTAAAATGCACCTTATTTACTTAGTTGTGCAAGAGCATTTTAAATCTTTTAAGACAGTGTTTCCCAAATCGTGGTACGCGTACCCCCAGGGGTACGACAACAGTTTAGCGGGAGTACGCGTTCTTATGCGAAATATTTTGCAACAAACAAAAATTTAAAAATTTTTTATTTAAAAACAAAGCTAGCCATGAAAATTTACGATTACATATTTTTCTATTGGCTGTTTTTTGCTGAGTTAACAGTTAATAATTAGTGGTGTCAGTAGCTAGTTGTGATTTTTAACTTTTGTGAAATTTTTTATTGTAAAAAATGCATTCATTTTTGTATTAGTGGTACACAGGGTTACGAAAAATTTAGAAAGGGTACACAAAAATCATAAGTTAGGGAAACACTGTTTTAAGAACAGTACGAACCTTGTACTTTCAATTTTCTGGCTCAATTTCAAAACATTAATTTTTTTATTGTGGTCATTACCATTGTAATACATTTTTACTGTTTTTATTGACTTTAATGTTCGTTCTGTAATTAAAAAAAATAATTTTAAAAGAAGAAATGCTCGTAATAACGAAGTTTCTACTAAGAAAAGTAAATTCTGATACTTATCGCTGTGTAAAGCATTTAGTTTTATTTAAATTTTTACAATGTTTTTCTTCTTCGTCTTAATAGATGATCAAGGTAGTGGTGGTATGTATGCTTATTTTATTTTTTAAAGTATTGTAATGGTTTATGTTTATAATGATCTAGGTACAGTGAAACCTTTCGGGAGAGACCACTCTCCGTTCCACAGTAAAATAGTTGTTGATGGAGGTTAGTCGTTCTTAGAGATTACCTCCATTGACTTCAAATTTGTTATAGAAGGTACATGATTTTTCGCAAAGGATTTTAATTTTATTCAGTGTCATTTTTTTGGGGCGAACGTGCCACTTCTGTTGGCGTAATAGGAAGACGGTTCTATGAATAAAATTTAAAATCTATAAAAATTATCACAAGTGATATACGTAATTGTGTAAAAACAAATGTACCAATTAAATGCAAACGTAAACTAAAAACGGAATTGTTTATTTATTTAAAATAATGATAAAGCTATTTTAGATAAATAAACAATTATGTTTTTGGTTTACAGTTGCATTTAATTTTATATAATAAAAATTAGTTTGCCTTGAAAGGTGAGATGATGCTTGCTTTTCTAAAATTACTTCTTTTTTTAATTTTACTTTCAACTCTAAAAGTAAATCAATGATGGCATCGTCTTTAGTGCAGTTTGACTATGGCATGAACTTGTATCGTTTATAAGAGCTTTCTAAATAAGAGCTTCACACAAATATTTTAAATACATTTTAATCTACTTATTTGTTTTGCTAAATTTTTTGTTTTGATTTTATTAACACCGTGGCGAATATTTTTCAATAGTTTTACTTTTTATGTTGTTTTAAAGGGTTCTAAAGGCATCTATGAAATATTTGTAATTCATTTTGAGTAAATAATTTCTGTTGAGAAATTTTCAAAACGCGCAAATTTTCGAACTTCAAACGGTTATTGAAAAAGTCCATTTTTTTAAACTGTATAATTATTCCACTTGAGATTTATTATATGTTTTTTATAATGGGTTAAAGTCGTAAGTTCTGAAAATAAAATTGAAATAAAACAAACACCAGAAAAAAATGTAAATTTTTTCATTCAAATTTAATGGTGCGTTTGGCCGAATCCATGAGAAATAGGCGAAATTTAAAAACCCACTTTTTATGCAAGTTTTCAAAGTTTTATTGTATATTCAGAGTTTTATTAGTTTTATTTTTATCAGAGTTTTATTGTGCTCAGGCTAACAATGTTCGACAAGATATGCCATAAGTAACATGCATTGTTCTGAAGTTACTTAGCGTTGTTTCAATACCTGAGATGGATAAATTTAAGTTTTGATAAATTTTACCTTCCTATAGTTTATTTGAAATTTTGAAAGAAAAGGGTTTCTTTGCATCTGGCACAGCTCGCGAAAATCTCATAGGTGGTTGTATATTGGGTGACTACACAAATATGAAGAAAAAAAAGAAAACATCATGATTCCTACGATATTGCATTCAGCAAGGATACAGTAACATGTGCCATAAAATGGAATGGCAATGCTCTGGAAACAATTGTTACTAATAACGATATCATTTTGCTCCTTGTAAATGCTAAATGGCATAAAATGGGTTAATGGTTTCTGCTAAGGATTTTACACAAACACAAAATCAATGGAGAAAAATTGCTTGCCTTCCAAAAGTGGTTTTAAATAGAGGTGGCAGCAACATGAAGGTGGTCCTTACTGGAGGTTTCACTGTATCATCAAGCATTGAGGTATCCGACTGGGTGAAAATAAGCAATTTCGACTTTTGTTTCTATTGTCCAAGTTTAATAAAAGGTTAGAGGTAAATTTTCCACTTTTAATTTTATGAAAAGATAATTTTATTAAAAAATGTATTATTGTCATGGAAAAAAAAGAGCTTATTTACTGCAAAAAAATCGGATGACAACATTCATCTTGCTATAACTTGATCTCGTTTGAAGCATGTTGTAAGTATTTTTGATTACTCAATAGCAAACAGCATTGGAGTTGAAATTTCCAGGTATATTTATAAATTCGGAAAAACAAATAAAGTGGTAAGGGTAGGTTTAATGTAATATAATTTTTTTTTCCTTTCACTTACCTGGTTTACCCACAAAGCTCTTCAGTTATAAAATTAGTTTATCCACACCCACTTTATAAAAGAAATATAATAATTTATTATTTTTTATTAAATATTTAATTATTTCGCGACAAGCTTTTGAAGTCATCATTTTTGAGATTTCAACTTTAAATGCTGAAATTTAGTATTTGAACGAAATCGATCGAATAGCTTCTGAGTTATTAAATTTTAAAAAGTCTTACTTTGAAAAATTTGATTTCACGTGAGTACATTGATGGGGATAGAAAAAAAGCAGTTTCTAAATGTTTCTGTATTTATTGAGAAAAATAGAGAAAAAGCACTCATTTGTGACTTTTAATGATGCATTGCTAATTAACCTCATCAGGAACCTGATGACGCGATTCTCCCTTCAAGGCCCAGAGTTACGTTTCTTTTTGACTCCAGTTGTTCAAGATCACATGGACATGATTACAACTCGACACTCTCTTGCATTACTACTCATATTAGTACAACTAAGCGGTCTATAGTAACTCATATTAGTAACTAAGTATATTTACATAGTGAGGAGGCCTCGGAAAAAATCTTCGTTCTCCTTTCACTTGGTCTGAATGGGGTATAAAGATTTTACGCAAATGATTTTTAAAAAAACACGTAGATGTACAGTATGTAAAAACAGCGAACCACCCTGAATAACTTATGATTTTAACTATCGGATCTTCATGTTCTAGGACTCGATCTTAATGGTTCAAGATGGCAACTTCAAATATCCTAAATAATAAGTGCAGACAATGTTTTGACATGCGATATCAGACACGAAAACATATTTTCTCTGAATAAACATACCCTTTTTTTTTAACAGATTTGAACTTCTGATCCACAAAATTTAAGTGGCAGCCGCAATCTGATAAATGTGGTCTCAATCGTTTGGTCAGGAGAATAATCCAGAGTTTGGATTCCGTAATGCTAATTTTACTTTTTCGCGTATGTTGCTAGATCATTAGACCTTTTTAAGAGAAATCTTTTTCCTAAGAAATGAACTTTTAAAAATACTGCCTTTGTAAAGTTCAATTTTTCATAGGTATTATTCGACCAAAATCCTTCATACGGTTTTTTATCGGTAGTCTGATCAAACCAATAAGAAGGATTTCCACTTTCCGAACGAGTCATTTAATATAAAATCTTGTTAAAATAAAGAAAGTGGTAGAAAACATATGATTAAAAATTTTTATTATTTATGAATATTATTGGTTTGCCTTATTCACTTGTCAACCACTACAGATTCAATTATCAAATATATATGATAAATTTCTCTCAATTACTTTTATAAAAGGTTTTGGGGTCATGCGCACAACTGGTTCACCTTTTAAATAGTCTGCTCTGACTACTTATAAAAGACCGTTTGGAGGCTTTTTGATGTAGGAGGTGATGACCGAATTCGCTCAAATGTTTGTATTTTGCTACGTAAAATAGCATTCTTCTAAATGATGTATAAAACTGTATATAAAATAAATAGAACTTGAATTAAAAGGGTATCTTTATCTTAATAATAAAACCTGTAGAATAATTTTATATAAGTTTTAACTTGCATTTTTAACTTATTGGTTTTGTACCTGTTTTCATGACTGCTATTTGTTTCATAAGTCTAATCATCTCAAAATTATTGCAGGTTTAATAGTGGTAAGTCAATTATACTATTTCAGACCTGACTACCTCACTGCCTTTAATTCGGGAATTTTTCCTAAATGTTTAAAGTGGTACCAGAGTTTCTTTTTAACATTTGATTTTAAAAGATTCTTACCACCACAACATGTAAATATTTGAAAGATACACGTCGAATGTCGTAAAAGCAAACAACGTATAACTTGGGGGTTGAAGCCGAAATTTTAAGTATATTTGCTTTCTTAGTTTTGTTTAACTGCATCCTTTACCAACGTCAAGAGCTAGATTAAGTTGATAGCCTTTAAATATTTATCATACCTGTCAACTCTTCAGTATTTTCGGGAAGATTTTATTTTCATATTTAAAGTGGTAGCAATACTCAGGTTATTCCAATTAAATTTTTGAATTATAATGATAATTATAAATGAGTTTGACCACCACTACATATAAATAATTACAATAAATATATAAAAGCATAATGATTATTCTGCAAGTGAATTCAACGGGATCAAAATTTAAATATATTTTTGAGTCAGATTGTTTATTGTTTTACAACCACTCTGAAAATCCATTCTCGGAAAGAGTGAAAGTTGGCAGGTATGATACAGAGATGCCAACTTGCTCCGGACAGCAAATATATATTTTAAAGTGGTAGTTTATCAATTGTGATTCTTAGTTTAATAAATTCAATTTAGTAGATTTTACCCACCACTATTTCTAAATAATTAGTAGGCTTATATAATTCACCACTTTTACGTACTTACGTCATTCTATACCTTTTAAAAAGCAGGCAAAAGTAGTCAAATATTTGCAAAATATACCTTGTAGTTATTTACCGTTTTTGTAATTGTTCTGTCTTGTCCGGAGCAGTTGGCATCTCTGTATATATATATATATATATATATATATATATATATATATATATATATATATATATATATATATATATATAATATTATATTTCAGGGAGATATACATTAAAACTACGCCACTGCCCCTGTAAAATCTACCTGTTTAAATTTTATCAATACCGCCAAAATGAAATTTATTAATTATATAGTGCGAGGAGTGCCAGAAATATAAAATCGATAACAGAATTTTATGAGGTAAAAACAATTCAATAAATATTAAATAAATGGAAAAAAGTGAAGAGGGTATCATAGCATGTTGCACGCGCGAGCTTCCAAAATGAATAATGTGAAAATATGATTCCCTCACTATGTCTCCAAGCTATTTTGTTCTTCATTATTGGTATTCATATACCGGTTTTTGCGTTCCTTATAAAGTAGATAGCATAGTCCATAGTAAGGGCTTCACAACAATTCAAAAAGGTATACAGGGGAAGATTCCTACTGGGATAATAGACAGATTCAAAACGTTTGCCGAAACCACTTGGATAGCTGCTGTCACATAATCACTTGGATAGCTGCAATCACACCACATCAACAACGCTACAAGAGTTACAGCGACAGCACATGGATCAGCGTACATTAGTAAAAACATCAGACTTTTCACTAATATTTCCAGGGATAAATGACAGTTGGGCATCTAGATTTTCTTTATATGTAAAGGGAATATCATACAGAATTCCTTTTTTTTTTAACCAAAAATGAAGAAATTCAATCAAGTCAAATCTGGAAAATGTGAAGGCCAAAGACTCATTTCGTCCTATCCCATGCTAGCCGTAAACATTGCCCTGGTGATTCCTGACATTCTTTCTGAAGTGAGCTAGAGCTTCATCTTATTGGATAAGCATTCGTAGGCGAACAGTAAGAGTAACATCAACGAGAATTTCTGGTCAGAGGCCTTGTTGGAAGGTGTTATGTGTACAGTTAAGTGATTAGCAAAAATGTACGGTCCTACTAAGTTATTGTACAACAATGTCTACCCAAATATTAATACTAAGTTTACGGGACGGGTCATTTTTACACTCTTCGAATTTTATAAGAAAAATTACAAAACCCGTTTACATTTTTATTTTATCTATTTTATTTTATGACTTTTATCCATTGATCGAGGTAAATATATATTGAAGTCTATTTTCTTCAAAAGCGTTGAAATATTGAAATTCTCTTTGTGGTATACCTATCTCTACGGGTATGCGTCAATTTGACGCGATCGTAATATAGACAAAATTTTGAGTAAACATGCAAACATCACATAAACAACAAATAGGAATGTACCGACAATACTTCAATCCGATATCGTTATCTCAAATGAAACAAGCGATAAACAATTGTTGCCGATAAGCAATTATAGAAAGAACAAAAGCAGAATGTCAATTGATGTCAGAGTGTCAGATTTTTAGGGCTTCAGTTCGAGTATTGAAAAATAAAATGCTATAATATTTCATAAATATATATCTCATATTTTCATTTTTTTTATAGTATATAATTACGTTGCTTTCCAAGTGCAAAGATGCCAACTGCTATGGACACGCCAAAATTTAGTTAAAAAAACTGTAAATAACTACTACGTAAATTACGCAAATGTTGAGTGGTGAATTATATAAGCCTACGAATTATTTAGAAATAGTGGTGGATAAAAATCTACTAAATTGAATTCATTAAACCAAGAATCATAATTGATAAACTACCACTTTAAAATATATATTTGCTGTCCGGAGTAAGTTGGCATCTCAGTAAGTGCTGTTATATGTATTCTTTCATTCGTCAAATTGACGCGTGTTCGTAGAGATTGGTATATAAGAAACGTCCGTAAACCTAGTGTTAAAGGAAATTGTTAGGCGTATGTTCTCTTGTCACAAGGGTTATTATTGGTCTAAAGTTTAAACTAATCATGTGCGGGAAAGTTTGATTGAAAGCAGCCTGGTACCAGTTGGTATAGTTAACATTACAATGCTTGTACGCTTAACGAATGGGACGGATGTATTCTGTCTTCGAAACAGTTTCATGGTTCACAACCAACGCACTTCTAAAAGGATTATCCTTGTACAGTGAATTTTAACTGCAGAAACTCTATAATAAATTCTGTAGAAATTCTCTTTCATCTCGTCTGGAGACATACATAGTCAATCCTCTATGAAAACAGCTCTCTATTGGCTCAATACAGCATCTTCGCACAAACATTCTGTAATAATTCTGTGGACAAAATTTCTCTTTATATATATATATATATATATATATATATATATATATATATATATATATATATATATATATATATATATATATATATATATATATAAATTTATTTATTAATTATTAGAGTGAGGACAGCTATAAAAGTAGACACGAAATCGTTGTGCTCCTCCTCAATAAAAGTTAGGCAAAATCTTGCAAAGTAAATCAGTAAAATGTTTCATTTTAAGGAATAAGGGAAAAATCAGTATCTGTTATTGGTCTGTTAAAAGGGTCCACGGAAAAAGTCTTTCCCACGAATTAGTTATAGGGATAATCGCCAGACTGATAATTGATGCATACTTGAACTAAACATAGATTAAAAGACAGGATGTGGATTTCAAAGCATGAGCTAAGCGTTTCGATTTGAATAATAAATTAAGAAATAACACAAAAAGTTTAATTGAAGAATTTCATGTTTTAGTTAAATATATATATATAAGCTAAAAAATTGAGAAAAAAATAAAAAATAATGACAAGAGAAGAAAATCATTTACAATAATTTTTTTAAAAGTATTTAAGAAACATAATTTTTAATACCTCAAAAAAAAAAAAATTTAAAATTTGGAAAACAAAACTAAGAAAAGATATAATCTCTTCATCAGCTCACACGATTATATCCGCAAGAGGAGTGCTTTCTAATATTGTATTAATATAGCCAGAGCAAAATATATCAATACAACAGTGTGAGGAGCACTCAAAAAATTTAAACGAAATTAGAACACATTAAGTAAAAAATATGTACGGAAAAACAAAGGAATATATCAAGCAAAAAACTGAAAATAAAATGTAAAGAGATTAGAGAACAGTACACGAAAGGAAATCTACAAGATGAGGAGCAAAATTAAATGAACTTACGCGTACCTGAATCTTTCAAGAATGATTTATAATATTTTCGTAATAAGATTGCCAGATTACAATATATGAAAACAGAAGCATAAATAAAGTGATATCTTATGGTACATTCTTACTGCAAAACTGAAGCTCGTCTAATTTGTTAGTTACCTTGGGTGGGCCCGAATATGGATGCGCGCAAGGTAATAATATAATACAGGATAATTTAAAGTTTGTAATTAAAAAGTTTGATAATTAAAACAATTATTTAAAAAAAAAAAAAAAACAGGATTTACTCGTTTAGAATTGATTTTTAGCAGGAGCCAAATTATTATTGCTGCTGAAATCCAAATATTAGGCTCAAAGAGCAAATCCCTAAACACAAAAAATTAGAAGCCGAACTGAAAACTGATAATAAAACTTATTAATTATTTTCGTTTTTCTCTTTGTTTTTATTGTGCTATATATATATATATATATATATATATAATTCCAAATTCCTCCTTTTATTATACATTATTTAAATAAATGACTGAAAAATATTATGTAGTAACAAAAAATGTGTTAACTTTTAATGTGTAAATGTGTTTACTGCAAATATCTGCTTGATTACATCCATTTTATATTTTCTTGTTTATGTACATTTTATCTTCAATGAAAAACGTTTTACGTTTACTGCTCACCATAGTTAAATTTGTGACACTTATTTGCAGGTTTTATTAGATAGACTGGCAGTAAGTATGAACTAATATTATTATGTTTTTACAATTTTTTAATTTTTTATTTTATGTTATTATAACGCTTTACAGCTTTACAGCTTTAAATAAACACTTTTTGAAATTTCTAGAATGCTGTGGCTGACGTAAGTATAAATTTCATTTCTTGATTAATCTTTCCTTTTAGAGTAAGAATTTGAGACAAATCAAAATAGAAGTATAAAGATTTCAAAAAGAAATTTTAGAACCTTTAAAATAACATTTTCAGTTGGGTAAAAAAGTTGTTACTGTAGACATTTTTTTTCTCACAAAATTTATATATATATATATATATATATATATATATATATATATATATATATATATATATATATATATATATATATATATATATATATATATATATATATATATATATATATATATATATATATATATATATATATATATATATTGGTAAATGTCATTCCTTCGCGTTTTTATTGGAGATATTTCCGTTACATGATCTGCCACGCCTGCTACAATTGCCAAGGCGCCATATTAATTTTAAGCAGGAAAATTTTTCAAAAAATAATAAAATGTTTATTTTACCTCGGGGGTGACTATGAGTTATACATTTTGAGCTAGTCCCTTTCTGCTATTTTTTTTTTGTTAGTTTCTCACGGGCTGCTGCCCGGAAGTTGCAATGACTTGGCGATTATCCCACCATTGATCACGATTAGGAAATCTCCCCATTTTTTTTTAATCTCAATTGGACCGAAAGAAGCCGTTATTATTAATATTAATCGGATTTATTACTTTAACCGTAACACACACACACACACACACACACACACACACACACACACACACACACACATATATATATATATATATATATAGTATTAGTACAAAAAATGCTCATTTTTTGCATTTATTTCAACAGAATTAATTTATACTATTTACACTTTTATTCAAGACTACAGCTATTTATTAACAGTGCAAATGTGGATACAAAGTTTCCAGCTACATGGCTTTCTCAAATTATTCATACAGTTGCTGACATCTAAAATTTAAAGCTTTAGAGATTGATAAGTTGGTAAAATAAACATTCCTAGCTTGTGTGCTCAATTAAGGTCTATAAATCTTTGTCAAGTAGAAGGAAATGAGGAAGATACATAATGGGTTATAGTAGGATTCGAATCCTCCATGATATAGACAACGTTTGTCAGGTGATATACCTCGGCCTGGAAGGCCCCGATAGGCTAGGAAGCAAATGGCGGTTTATAAGAATTTTTGAATCATTTAAATGTATTAGTGACGGAAATAACTTTAAATAGTTTTTGAAAAACCTAGAACCATACATTAAAACCTAAGCATAGTTATTAGTAGAATTAAATTTCCTGAAAAATCATAGAGAGTTCACAACCCTTTTATTCACAACACTGTTCAGAAAATTGAAAATAAACCATTCACCCTTTGTTTTTCAAACCACCAGATGTTCTCACCTCAAATGTCCAATTTACATGACGAATGGAAAAAAAGTACAATTGCGACCTCAGATACCGAATTAAATTAAGACTAGGAGGCTCCGCCCCCTGTTCGCTAACGCTCGCCAACCCCCGAGAATTGCCACAGAATCCTATGTGGTTCACGCCGTGAACCATGGCTCACTGCGCTCGCTCGCCAATGAACACAATGTTCTAGCACAAAGACATAGTATATTATCATCAAAGACATAGTATTTTATCATCAAAGACATAGTATTGTACTTATGTAGAAGAATTCTATCAATGTTCTTATTGGCTTTTAAAAAAGTATATTAGCTATTTTGATTGTACATGGTGAAAAAATCAAAACATTAGCTAAATGAGAAACATATCAGCAAAATAAATTATCAAATATTGCAGTTACTCAAAATGTGTATAATAAATTAGTTAATGCTAGAAATTCTGAAAGTTTTAGAATTTTTTTTTATTATTTAAAAATATAAACTTTAAACCCTAACTTTTCCTTGTGAGATAATAACCCTAAAAAAGTCTTTCATTTTCAAGAACACAAAAATTTGTTTTATCGCCAAATGAAATATTTTTTGGTGATCAGCATTATTAAAATCAATTTTTATATTAATTAACATTTGTGATAAAGTACATAACATTTTGGAACAAAATAAGGATGTTTTACATACAATAAATTAAAATGCATGACTGTTAGCATTACCCGAGAAATACCACCTGGAGGTCGCCATGTTGCATTTCTAATCGGGGAGTCTCGATTTTGGCAGTTCCCCTTGCCTACTGCCAATAGAAGTTTCAATTAAATTTTTTTCAAAAAACATTTTTTTCTGCAAAGCTTCAAGAAATTAACACTAAGCATTTAGAATTTCTTTGATAACACAATTATAGATTTGGCATCTTGGAGCAATTACTGAAAGGCTGTCAGATGACTTAACTCTTGACAGGCCAACATAAAGTTGTCCATGACTAAAAACTTGTTTAGTCAATACTAAACTGATTTTCTCAAAAATCTGACCTTGTGACTTATTTGTAGTCATGGAGAAGGCCAGCCTAATTAATTCCTAATTGAATTTAAATTAAATGTTATCATGTTTTAAGGGCATGAATCTGAATTGAACAACCTGATAATGCTCACTCTGGTTATTGTTTCCGTTTTTAAAAGCGCTATGGGCATGAATCTGAATTGAACAACCTGATAATGCACACTCTGGTTATTGTTTCCGTTTTTAAAAGCGCTATATGTTGAGCCAGTATAAATGAAATATTATCATGTTCTTAGGGCATGAATCTGAATTGAACAACCTGATAATGCTCACTCTGGTTATTGTTTCCGTTTTTAAAAGCGCTATATGTTGAGCCACCTCATGTGACATTTGCCATGTGACATTTTTAGCAGCAATCATTGGTCGATTTTCTAACGTTGCCATTCGGGGAGTTGTAATGAGGCTTTTTTTTGGTGCCGTGTAAGAGAATATATATATATAGATTATTATGTCTAGAACTTTATTAGAAGCATCCAGGGTCCAATACTTCACATTTTTCGCATCCATGATTTTGCCATTGATCGGAATGATAACAGCTTTAGGACTCTCTACGCTGATGATCGGATCTGAAAATTTGAAGGGAACTTCCTGAAGTATCAAATGTTGGTTAGCCAAAAAAACAAGACAAAAACGTTATTATAACTATCAACTTGCCTTTTTCAGTAAATCAGTTTCAACAGTTAGCAATTTTACCTATCTAGTACCTATCATCAATATTCATCTAGCCTGGACAGACCAGATCATATACAGGGGTTCCATAAGAATATGAAAAAACTTTTATACTTACTCTCAGTAAGCAATCATTATTTTAGCATCAAATGTTTGAAAAAGTTTAACGACGCAAAACTGTTGGCAAAATTTAAAAAATCATACTTGAAGCTTTTAGAAATTGTTTCCTTTTTACACATGCAAAACTTGCATCGACAAAAATTACTTTATTTACAAAACCTGGGTACCTGGGCCGTGCAGAAGGCCCATATCCCATACATTATGAAATAATACAAAAAGTTAAAATAAAATACAGTTTGAGTTCAGCAGTCTATGGGGTGGATGTTACATTGACAAAAATCAAAGATTCCAACTAGCTACGCTTTGTTAGATAATATTTTCTAATGTTTATGAAAGTTAAGCTATTTTTAATTTAATATGTTACATTTCAATTAATTTTTTTCTCCACTGCTTATCAAAAATTAAAAGTATCATATTAGATCCAACTTTATAGAAGCTACCTCGCAGCAATTGCAATAATCAATCTCAAATTGTGGAACGCCTCCTATAACTGAAAGTCTCCACACGGTATCTTATAGGTAGTCCGATCAGACCATTATGTGGACAAACTAGTTTACGAAAGAGCCATTTAATGGAAAATCTAGTGGAAATAAGAAAGTGATTGCGAATATACGTCCAAATGTTTCTTTTAAATTATGAGTATAATTGGTTTTTCTTATTTACTTGTCAACCACCAAAGAATCAATTATCAAATATATATATAACTTTCTCTCAATTACTTTAAAAATAGAATGTTGGTTCATGCCCATATTTGGTTCACTTTTTAAATAGTCTGCGCGGACTAATAATATACCGCTTGGGGGCCTTCTGATGTAGGAGGTGATGATTATACCCGCAAGGGGTTACAAGAACTCAAGAAAGATCAAGAAGTACTTTGCCTCTTACAAACTCTACTCAAGGGGTTTCCCCATGCCAATGATGATCTTCACCTCCAAACTCAAGATTTACTTCTTTAAGGACTTGCTTTGCTATTGCAACATACTACAACTTCATTGATATTTAGAAACTCCTAGAATACGTCAAAACAGATTCGACGAAATGCTTAGTGGTGCTTCTCGCCAAACGCCGAGATAACCCCAATATCCAGCATCCAACATTATAAAATTGAATCTGGTTTAATGAAAACAACTTGTTCACTTTTTTAATAGTCTGCGCAGACTACTTTTAAAAAACCGTGTGGAGGCTCTCTGATGATGGAGGTGAGGGCCCATTTGCCCAGCTTCATCAGCATGCTAGACTAGGAGCAGTTATTTCGTAGTGACACTTTTAAAAAGTAGGCGTAATTTTCCTCGATCTTCAAAATTATTGAAACTTTCGCAGAAAGCGGAGCAGTTGGCATCTCTACGAAATGAGCGTTGGAAGAAAAAAGTAACCACTATAATTAAATAATTTTAAGAGCATTCTTATGAAAATATCACCCTCCTGTTAACAACTATATTGCTAACCAGTCTCTTATAGTGATGTAATAACTCCATTAAGAAACTTAAGAATAGTAAGGGACCGGGAAAATAAAATTAATAATAAACTTATCAAAGCACTCCCCCTTAACTACATTCACTATTTAACATGCATTCTTGACTCAGCGCTGCGCTTATCATATTTCCCCTGTCATTGGAAGATAGCAGTCGTTAAATTTATCCTAAAGCCAGGAAACGACCCAACAAAACCGGAGAGCTATCGACCAATCAGTTTAGTCTCCTTCCTCACTGAGCAAAATAGCTGAGGACATCATCTTGTGCAGAATAAGAGATTTCTGTGATGATAACCATAACCCTAAACATTCCACACAACACCAACTCATCAGGCTCACTTAATACATACACGAAGGGTGTATAAATTAAATAAATACAATTTCCCTAGGCAACTCATTATAATTATACGATCCTACCTAACGCGCAGAAAGTTCATGGTCAACTGCAACAACTTTTTCTCCACCATAAGACCCATTAATAGACCCACTGGGAGCGATGCTCCCCAGGGTAGCAAGCTAGGACCCCTCCTATTTTTTATTTTTATTAATGGTATCCCTAGAGACTATAGTATTCTGACTGCACTGTATGCTGACGATACAGCTATTGCCACACAAAGCAAGTACATCAACGATATCAACCGAAATATTGTTTATCTTCTCCTCACCATCATTGACTACTTCCAAAATTGGAAACTTGCCCTCAATGTCGACAATTCTCAGGCAGTGCTATTCACCAGAAAAGGAGCTATAAGATGGATGTTATGATTGATAACAACTTCTCATTCAAATGGGAAACGAAGGCAACGTACTTAAGTGTCATTGTGAATAAAACCCTGACATTTAATTATCATTTTAAAAACATTAAAAATAAATTCATTGCTGCAAAATGCACGCTTTATCCTATTCTAAAACGGACTCACGCCTAAGCACTAAAAACAGGATTCTAATTTTTTAAATGCTTCTCTCCCCCTATTAACATATGCAGCACCCGCCTTCGGAGGGACTGCTAAGATAAATCTTAAACTCTTACAAGGTGCTAATAACAAAACCCTCCTCAACATCACAAATTCACCCTGGTATTTCAGTAACAAAAATACCTGTAACTGTACGCCTAGCCTTTAAGACCTATATAAAAATAGATCTCTTAAGTATTTCGTTAAAAGTACTTGACACTCCAACACCATTATATGGTGTTCCTCTAACTACGACCCAGATGTCCTTAATTGCTGGAGACGACCAAAGGCCATCCTCCACTACTATAAAAATCTTCAAGACTTCGTTTGAGTCGTATTGCTGATTTTTCTTTCCCCCTGACTGGCTCCTTATCTTTTCCATCATCATTACTCTTTCCCAATTACTTGGGTTGATCCTACATTTCTCCGCGGAATTATTGCAGCTCATTTTGAATCAATTTACGTATACAACTACTAACAAAGCTAATAACTAACTGCTTATTTGTTAAAAACTATAAAAAATAAGTAAATATATATATATATATATATCTGATGATTTTTTAGTAAATTAGTATTGAGAGCAACATGATTGAAGAGTCCAGTTGTGCATAATCTTCTTTTATTAAGTTGCGATGGTGAAATAGCAGTTTAACCCCTCTCCAAAGCGGGAGAGGGGGGACACATATCCCGTCTAAGCTGACGGATTTTATGTTAGCAAAACAAACAACAAAAAGCCACGCCAAAATTAGCGCTCTGCATTTTATAGGATGATTAAACAGTGTGAAGAGGTCCCAGTCATATGCTTTTTCTGTATTCTTACGCTTCATCAAATTTATTTATTACTCAAAGCAAATCGTTTAATCTTTCCTTATATGGAAGTGAAAGATCTTAAAATAACTTCTCTTTTGAAGTATTAATCTAATTATTATTCATTGGCATGTTTTCAACCTTGAAGTCCCAAAATAGAATTTCTACCCTTATCCTTTACTAAAGATATTTAATAAAAAGGAATAAAGTTTTAATGCTTTTATTAATACAAAAGTATTTAATTTTTGTATTACATCCCCCCCAAAAAAAATTTTGGTAAGCCAAAAAAAAATAATAAAATTAAGAATACTATGAATATATACTTTGTGATGGTATGACTGTCCTCTTTCCTACTATAAATAACCTTTTTCCACTATGTGAAAAAAATTATTTACAGCAACAACAATAAAAACATAATAATACAATTTATCTATTTAGTGAACTAAACAGAAAGAAAAATTTAAACATATAATATAACTATTCTAAAATAACTTTTCAAAAATTTTCACACAAAAATATACACAATTTTTATGCAAAACGACCTGGACAACAAGTGTCATTTAATCAGAATTTAAGATTCTGTATGGTTAATGGGGTTTTTTACTAGATGAAATTCTGTATTCCCCTTTAAAATGGAGGAAAACAGAATTTCATGAAGCACTGTGTAATTGAGAGATCCATACTGGATAAAACAAAAATAGTTTAGAAAGTTTTTTCTCAGTGTTGAGAAAGAAAAAAAGTTCAAGTTACTTCGCCCTCACTCCTAACTGATGCTGAGGTAAACATCTCCACACAACGCGATTCGGATCTCTCAAAAAAAATAGGGATTACTTCTTCCCTTGAAGAAAGTAAAAATTTTCTGTTGGTGACTATTCATGATTTAATTTCAACATTTGTGGGTTGTGATATTTCCTAAGCTTTGAAACATGTACTATTTCAAAATTTTGTTTACTTAAATTATTCTTTTTATTTATTTTGTAATTAACTTCTGAAATTTTTTGAAGAATTTTATACGGTCCACTAAAAGGAGGTGACAACTTCCTCGTATTAGGATAAGTAAATTCTTCAAACAGAACTAATTCATCATTTTTAAAGTCTATATCTAAAAATCTAGAATCATAATAAATTTTATTTCTTTCATGATATTCTCTAGTTCTTTGAATTGCTATTTTCTTAGCTTCTTCAACAGGTGGATAGACTTTTTCATTTAAGGGATTTTCGTAGGGGAGTCTACCATGCATGAGGTATGCAGGTGGAAACTTTGTTACAGAATGGGGAGTTAAGTTATAAGTATTAACTATATCTTTCAACAAAACAGGCCAGGGAGTTTTAGTAGGTTTTTCATTAATTTTACATTTTAAACGGGTAATTATTGTTTGACCAAGGCGTTCAACCTTGCCATTAGACTGCGGATGATGTGCAGTTGTCAATAATTGTTGAATTTTATTATGTTTCAAAAACTTTTTAAAATGAGAAGAAGTAAAAGCAGCGTTTCGATCACTTAACAAGGATTTAGGGATTTGATTTTGAAAAATTTGATGCAAAAAATTTGTATAAGTTTCTGAGCTAATGGATTTTGATGCAAAAGCCCACATGTAGCGTGTAAGGTGGTCAATAATTAAAGTTAAATATTTTTTTGTTGAATTATAGTAATTCAATCCACCAACACTATCTATTGCTAGTAAGTCAAAAGACTGATTAACAGGGGGTAAGGATTGTAATAATCCAAATCTTTTTTGTCGCGGTTTTTTATTTAATTGGCACGTATGACAATGTTTACAAAATTTTGTTATATCTGAAGTTATGTTGTTCCAATAAAAAACAGGGGTTATTAAGTTAATCATTTTCTGTACTCCTGGATGATTAAATTTATCATGAGCATTTTGCAGAAGTTTTAATCTTAACGAAAATGGAACAACTATTTTAGTAAAATTTTTCTTACGTACACACAAAACATTATTGATATCAACAAATTTACCTTGTAAGTTATCTTTCCTTTGAGCTTCCACTATTTCACTCAAGTTCAATAAATGTGAAACATGAACATTATTATTTTTACTATTACTTTGGACAATTGAATGTGTTGCATCTCTCGAAAGCCAATCTGCTTCAAAATTAGCAGAGCCTTTTGTGTATTTAATATCATATTCATACATACTTAATAATAATGACCATCTAAATAATCTTCCTTTTAAATTTTTAACATTTTTTAGCCAAACTAAAGCAGCATGGTCTGTATGTATGGTGAATTTTTGTCCAAAAAGGTAATGATGGAATTTATTTAAAGAATCTACAATAGCAAGACATTCAAGTTCTGTAATTGCATAGTTTTTTTCATAGTCCCTTAATGAACGAGAATGAAAAGCTACAGGATGCAATACACCACATTCATCTGTCTGTTTTAGCACACATCCAATTCCAACTAATGATGCATCAACAAAAAGATGACATTCATGATTAGGGTTAAAAATTTTCAAAATTGGTTTACAAATAATAGCATTTTTTAAAAGTTCAAAAGATTGTTGACATTTTTCTGACCACACCCATTTTACATCTTTCTTTAACAAATTATTTAAAGGATGTCGAATACTCGCATAATTATCAATAAATTTATTGTAAACATTTATTGATCCGAGAAATCTTTGTAATGATTTTACATTTTTAGGGGGCACTAATTTTTTAATCACTTCGATATTATGGTTATCGGGTGATACAATTCCATTTTTAATTTCATATCCTAAAAATTCTATTTGTTTTTGCAAAAATGAACATTTTGAAAGTTTTAATTTTAAGTTTTCTTGTTTACAAATATCAAAAATCTTTTTAAGATGGGTTAAATGTTCATCATAAGAATTAGAAAATATAATGATATCATCAAAGTAGTTTGTAGCAAATTTAATTTTATGTTTATTTAAAATTCTACGAACTGTACGTTGAAAAATGCTCGGGGCATTCTTCCAGCCAAAAGGTAATCTTAAGTATTCAAATAGACCATTGTGAGTAGCGAATGCTAATTTCTCAGTGTCATCAGGATGAATACGAACATGATGATATCCCTGTGATAAATCTATTTTAGAATAATAACTACTATTAGACAATTTTTCTATTAAAGTTTGTATTAAAGGTAGAGGTTCAGAATCTGTTTTTGTAATTTGATTTAGTTTTCGATAGTCAATACATAAACGACTCTTTTTATTTTCATCTTTTTTAAAAACTAAAGTTACTGGGGCAGCATAAGGGGATGAACTTTCTTTTATAATGTTATTTTTTAACAATTCCTCTATTTGTAAATCAATTTCTTGTTGTTGTTTTGGGGATGTTTTGTACGGCCTTAGAGATATAGGTAAATCTGAGGTTAACCTGACTCTTTGCGGTTCCATTCGAATTTCTCCTACGTCGTGTTTATGTTTTGCAAAAATATCATCATAACTTTCTAAAATTTCTTTTAAGTCCACATTTTCTATTTTGCTTTCATATTTTATTTTTTCGTCGATATTAACCTGATAATGTGTGCACCCATTACCTAGATCTATCTTCGAATCATTTGAAATTTTTGGACATTTTTTCTTTTTCCTATTTGTCCTTTTCCTTTTATTTTTGTTACCCTTTACATTATTTTTTTCAATGTTTACTTTAACTGAAACATCTTCAACTTTTATTTTTTCAACATTTTTACCCTTAACATTTTGAGAATTGTGCTGTCTAATGTGCAAAGATAAGTTGTCACTGTTAAAATTAGCAGAGGTGATCAATCTCTTACCAAATTGAGTAACAACTGGCCCGACACAATTAATAAACAAACAAAACTCTTTGCAAGTCTGCAACCCAAGTAAAGCATATGGTAAATCAGTATCAATTACAAAAAACTTAACTGACTTAACAATTTTGCCTAATTTAAGGGGAAACTCACAAATTTTGTTAAGTGTTAGTTGTCCTTTTGTTTGGGTAACCTTTAATTCCTTACATTTTTTAATAGGAATATTCAATTTTAACACCAAATCTTTTGGTATTACATTTAATGTTGACCCGGTATCAACATTCAATAATATCTCTTTTACTTTTTCATTTTTATTTTGTTTTGGACGTCCCTTTACGTATTTATTTTTCACTTTACCTCCATTTAGGTATTCTTTTTCTACTATATATCCATTTTCGTACTCATTTTCAACTATATATCCGGATATTAGTAATTGCTATTGATTACTTGTCATATTTTGAACGTTCACATCAACCACATTACTAGGGTTGTTTACACACGAAGAGCCCATGTGAAATTGATTCAAAAGTCCTTTCTTTACATTGATTCAATGGGTTCTCCTGTGTAGTATGATGTATTTTGGGTTTTGTCACATTCGGGGTTACATTTTTATTTTTAGGACAAGCCGGGGCTTTATGTCCTGGTGCATTACACTTAAAGCACTTAATGTCATATTTCGGGTTTTCTAACTTCCTAACATATGGTCCCTTATTAGATTGAAATTTATTTTTATCTAAGTCACTTTTAATTTTTTCATAAAGTTTAAGTTTTTGTTTAAATTCAAAAAGGTTACTGGCTCCATAAAGAACTGTTTTATTATTTGTTTGGTCTGGTATTCCTTGAATTATATAAGTGATTAGAGCTAAGTCATCAATATCACTTTGAGTAGCTATTTCTCTCATTTTTAGGAAATATTCTTGAAGAGTTTCATTATACCTTTGTTTTCTTTTTTGCAACATTGCATGTACTTCTGCACTATTGCAACTAAGTCCAAATTCTTCAAGCAAAAGATTTTTTAGTTTTTCATACGAATTTAACTGAGTTTCACTTCTAATTAAAGTTAATGCGTTACCTTTCATGCATCTTTTTGCAAATAAAAACTTTTGCATATCAGACAATTTAAATAAATTAGCATGAGTTTCAAAATTTTCAAACCAAGAATTTATGTTATCATAGCGATTTCCATTAAACATAGGGGTAACTGCTTCAATATCTGAAAAACTAACTATTAATTTTGTTTCATTTTCCCTATTTATATTATTACTAGAACTTTGACTATAGGATACCATATCTTCATCAACACTAATTTTTGTACATATAGAATTTAAATTAACTTGTGTTAATTGATTTACACAAGTTTTAGTCTGTAAATGTGGTTCAAAATCAGTTTGAGTGTGTTTACTCTCAAACTGAGTAGTTTCCTCCTCATCTTCGGAGGGATTTTCCTTTACGATCGAATTTTTTAAGTGATTAAAATCACATAAACAATTTAAAATATGCTTGGCAATTTCCTCCTTATTTCCTTCACTGGAAATATTTAGAATATCTGAAATTTTGATTAAATCCGAAAAATTAAAAGTATCACAAATTTCTTTTAGTTTGTTTGCAAATTCATTAGTGTTAGTTTCAAAAGAAAATTCTGAAAAATTAAGAATTTTGTTACGATTTAATCTAGACAAATCATTTGGAAACAAAAGTTTAAATAATAACTTAATTTTGTTTGCCTTTGTTACTTTAATTGACGTTTGAACCACATCTATTTCTTTTAAAAACATTTTAAAAGCAGTATAAATGCACTATATCATAAAAAGCTATATATCATAAAAATAAATAAAAAAAAACAATATAAACACAAGAATGCACTTCATATTATTATGAAGGAGAAAGGAAAAAAAAATGCAGATATGCACGGGATTTATCTTTGTAATAAAAAAAAATAAGCACTTTTATCACACTTCGAAGGAGGGAAAAAAAAAAAATCTTTTTCCTATATAGGAATTTTCCATAGGAGCAAAAGCTCCTCTAATTTTTCGAATAAACAACGCGCACATATAACAAACGCGCACATACTTCTTCTGTTTTGATTTCGCAAAACTTTATTTTTTTTCTTTTTTTTTTATCACTCGGTGCCGACTCACAACACAATTTTTCTTTCTTTTCTTCACAACATCATGATTAGGACTTTCGCACACTTCCGCACACTTGATTAGGACTTTTCTAAAACACTAATCTGTATAAATCGCACTTAAAACAGTCACACTTTCTTTCAACGGTCTGTCTCCAGTAGCGAAGCATTCCAGAAGCGATAAGGAACAAATTTTTGACGAAGGGATGATGATGAATCCTTCAGACGGCGTTAGGCGATTTCTTCCGGTCCAATGAAGCTTTGACAAGGGGTGAAACAGGGATTTCCAAGGCGACGAAGTAGCATTCAAGTTTAGGTATAGTTCGCAGTAGTATTGCACAAAAATTTTCTTTCAAGGGGTTTCCTGCACAAAGCAACCATCCTGCGAGGCTTCTGATGATTTTTTAGTAAATTAGTATTGAGAGCAACATGATTGAAGAGTCCAGTTGTGCATAATCTTCTTTTATTAAGTTGCGATGGTGAAATAGCAGTTTAATCCCTCTCCAAAGCGGGAGAGGGGGGACACATATCCCGTCTAAGCTGACGGATTTTATGTTAGCAAAACAAACAACAAAAAGCCACGCCAAAATTAGCGCTCTGCATTTTATAGGATGATTAAACAGTGTGAAGAGGTCCCAGTCATATGCTTTTTCTGTATTCTTACGCTTCATCAAATTTATTTATTACTCAAAGCAAATCGTTTAATCTTTCCTTATATGGAAGTGAAAGATCTTAAAATAACTTCTCTTTTGAAGTATTAATCTAATTATTATTCATTGGCATGTTTTTAACCTTGAAGTCCCAAAATAGAATTTCTACCCTTATCCTTTACTAAAGATATTTAATAAAAAGGAATAAAGTTTTAATGCTTTTATTAATACAAAAGTATTTAATTTTTGTATTACATATATATATATATATATATATATATTCAGGGTGTCTCATGTCTCAGTTAAGCGTTTCAGAATTCCTAAGAGTGGTAGGGTGCATCCTGACGACTCGAAATCATATAGCAAAGTGGGGTCGGAAATGCTTTCCCGAGGCGGTAATGCACACAGAAACACCATAAAGAAAGGAGACGGTCTGTGAAAAATCGTTTTAATAATGCATTGAAATAAGCATAAGGTACATGGGTCAAAGTAAGTGTTCAAAGTTTCTGCCACCGGCTACAATGCACACCTCACACCTCCGGCGCATGGACATCCGAACATTCTGCAATACTCCAGGCATATTTCGAATGTCTCCGGCAGCTACTGCGATTCTTACAACCAGCCCCTCAGCATTGTCAACAGGGGTGCCATAAGCCAGTGTTTTCATATGACCCCAGAAATAAAAAGCAAGACATGATAGGTCGGGTGACCGAGGAGGCCAACGCACTGGAAAGCTCGGAACTTTCGTAAAACGCCATTTACCGCCTCTGGAAAGCATTTCCTACCCCGCATTGCTATATGATTTCGAGTCGTCAGGATGCACTCCACCCCTCTTAGGAGTTCTGAAACGTTTAACTGAGACACCCTATATATATATATATATATATATATATATATATATATATATATATATATATATAT
The DNA here is from genome assembly GCF_982258835.1 of Parasteatoda tepidariorum. Classification (NCBI taxonomy): domain Eukaryota; kingdom Metazoa; phylum Arthropoda; class Arachnida; order Araneae; family Theridiidae; genus Parasteatoda; species Parasteatoda tepidariorum. The sequence goes on along the minus strand of NC_141759.1, from coordinate 21,966,745 downwards.
ATATATATATATATATATATATATATATATATATATATATATATATATATATACATATATATATATATACATATATATATATATATATATATATATATATATATATATATATATATATATATACATATATATATATATATATATATATATATATATATATATATATATATATATATATATATATATATATATATATATATATATATATTCTTGCAGACTAATGACTTCATTTGTCTATGTTATTACATGATTGTATTATGCCTGTCTTGTGCTGTTCTTTCTATCTTCTTTTTCCTCATTATTATTTAACTACGTAACATTAACTTTACTAACCCAATTAAGTTTAACATCAATGGCCTTTGTTTTAGTTTATAATCGTATCATTTACGGAGGTGGCTTTTTTGGCCAGGTACTCCAGTGTACCTATTACTAGTTTGTGCAGTTTTCCGCATCTATAATGCTGGTATTAAACTTTAAAAAAGTTATTTACCTCTACTTTGCTCGTTTTGATCAATCCGTTCGCGTAAGAAAGGCCTCATTTTTTCAATCTTCAAGCATAATTCTTTTAATTATGCCAACAGTTTTGTCATGTTAAATTTTGAAAGAAATTTGTTGCTGTAGGAATCAAATTATTTTAACAGTATTTTCATACCATCGATCCCTTGTATGCTAATAACTTCTTACAAAATTGATAATTTCATTTTCCCGAAGACAAGTTGAAATAAATTGATTTTCCGCCAGTTTTTGCCATTTTTCGGCTTGATAGTTATGAATTATCACAATTTTACCCAAATTTGGATTGGTTCTTTCAAGCGACAAAATTGAAGCTTCAGTATTTCAGCCTTTTGAATGAAGAATATCAATTCAGAGTTATGAGATACATCACAGTGGTGGTAATTGACCACATTTTCCCATTGACACTAAGAAATATCGGATATTTCGATTTTTTCTCTCTTACTATTAAACAAATTGACAAAACAAATATCAAAATCTTAATAAATCAGCCAAATAGTTTCGAAAAGAAACTTGATTATAAATAAGATTATTAAGAAGAAATTGGAGTATAGCAGAAACTATTCGTCTGATTCAATAGATTTATACAAACAAATATTTCCAGACTTTAGCACATAGCAGGGATCCACGTGCTCCAAAAAATGTAAAAAGTGGTGACTAAAACAATTTATTAAAAAATTAAACTTAGTAACTATTTTTGGCATATTTCTTTCGGCTTAGTAAGAAAGGAGAACGCAAGAGACAGTTTCGCTTGAAATATATAAAATTTGAATAATTTTAAAAGTCCCTGTAGTCATAATATAAAAAAATTAAATAGCTAAATTAAATAAATAAATTAAATTAATTAATTAATTAAATAAAAAAACGAATTACGATTTTACCACTTCTTACATTTTTAGGCCATCCCTGACATTGCAGAAAACGAGGATATAGCATTCTGAATTTTGGCGATATGTAGGAAAGTGATAACTATAATTTCTCAAACAAAACTTTCTTTTCGTCGATCAGCTAATCACTACTTCTTTTTAAAAACTAATTACTGTCAGTAATTACTTGTTAATAAACATGTAATTTTTACATTAGAAAAATTAAGTAATAATTCCTTGTAAAGAAGATAGATACCCGTTTCGTGCACATTTTAAATAATAAAAATAGTAATTTTAGGTTGCTAGAAATATACTAATGCATTTATTTGTTAGTTATTTAGTAATGCATCGAAACGAAAGATGTAAAATTTCCAGATAACATAAACAATCGTTTTTTTTTTGGTTTGGGAATAGGATAAAAAATGGCGTGCTGAGCAAATAACGATAAGAGTATTTAATGGAAAATCTATGATAAATAGTGATAACTTTTACATCCAAACATACGACTGCTTCTTAATGTTATCTGGTTGTTCGATAATTACTGTCGTTTTTTTCTCATAGATGACTTAAATTGCACATTTAATGTAGTAGTTATTGCGTGGCTAATATTATTGTATACTATTTTAAAGATCAGACTTTAGACTTTCTTTAGTCAAAATCAGAGCGTCATTAGTAAACAACAAGTTGGTTAAAAATTTAGTTGAAAATGGACACTCAAAGAGAGCATTATTGTCATATTTTATTGTTTTACTTCCGAAAGGGCAAAAATGCGATGCAAGCTCGGAAGAAATTGTGTGTAGTTTATGGTGAGGACTGCCTCACTGAACTCCAGTGTCAGCGTTGGTTTGCTCGCTTTCGTGCTGGAAATTTTAATGTGCAATATGCATCACATACTGCTCGTCCAACCACTACTGATGACGACAAAATAAAGGCGTTATTCGAAGCTAACCGGTGTATGACATCTCGAGAGATATCAGAGAAGCTCGACACATCGAATTCAACCGTTTACTTGCATTTACAGCAGCTTGGTTACGTAAACAAACTGGATGTTTGGGTTCCTCACGAATAAATGGAAATCCACCTCACCAAATGCATTAACATATGCGAATCTTTGCTGAATCGTAACAAAAACGACCCATTTCTGAAAAGAATCATAACGGGTGATGAAAAATGGATTGTTGACGATAATGTAGTCCGAAAACGATCATGGACCAAGCAAGATGAACCCCCACAATCGACACCCAAAGCCAATGTACACCAAAAGAAGATTATGCTTTCTGTGTGGTGGGATTGCAAGGGTATAGTCTACTTTGAGCTGCTTCCAAGGAATCAAACTATTGATTCAAATATCTACTGTCGTCAACTATCGAAATTGAACGAAGAAATCAAGAAAAAGCGCCCTGAACTGGCTAATCGCAAAAAAGTTATGTTTCATCATGATAACGCCAGCCCCACACATCTTTGATAACCCGTCAAAAATTAATGGAGCTGAATTGGGAACTGATGCCACATCCACCCTATAACCCTGACTGAGCACCTTCGGATTACATTTGCATACCTGCCAACTTTTAATCCTTTCCATTATAATTTTTCAAAGTGGTATTAAAATGGAATTAAAAATTCAATTTGAAGCAATCAAATACGTTGTATTTGAGAAAACAAGTTGACAACCATTCGCTTTCGCTTTATTTAAAAAGAACTGGGCACCTGGGCCGCTCAGCGGCCCCTATCCCATACATCGTGACATATATACATTGTGTTTAAAAACATTTTGAAATTTTGCTACATTGTGGTGGCATTGACAACCATGATAGTAACGCGTATTGTTATATGTGCTTAATTTCTGTAAGAATAGTGGTGATCAAAATCATTTAAAATTTAAAATTATAAAACAAAAAATAGTATATATTTACTACCACTTTAATTATGAAAATAAAATCTTTCGGAAAATCCGGAAGAGTTGACAGGTATGCATTTGTTTCGATCCCTTCAAAACCATTTGAATGGTAAAACTTTCGCTTCCGATCAGGCTACTAAAAATGAGTTGGACCAGTTCTTCGCTTCTTAAAACCAAGGTTTCCTGGAACGTGGAATTTGTCAACTTACCGAAAGGAGGCAAAAGGTCATCCAACAGAATGGTCAATATATCATTGATTAATGTTTGATGTTAATATAAAAAAAACTTCACTTTGAAAAACATGAATAGCAATCATAATCAATTAGAAATGATGCGTTTCTGAGCAGACAGTCAAATTAAGAGTATGCGGCAACGTGTTAACCTGCTAGTGCCCAGCGTTATATTTATAGAACAGTTTCCTTTTTCAAAAACATATTGTGGTTGTGTAAACAATTGTTTCAATTTTGTCTTTTATCTGGAAAATTAAAAGATTCCCTTCCACCATAATTTATTAGTGGTTTAAGTTTCTATCACTATATCTAGAACTATAAGGTGCAGGGATATTTCGAAATGAAATGGCAACAAACAGCTGATATTAGCCATTTAGGTGAATAACATACCACTTTAGGTGAATACCACTTTTTTCATGAAGCCACTTTTGCAAAGTCGGGATAAAACGGGTTAATATAGTTAAACAATGTTTTTAAATTACACAAATATATTTCTTTAAATTATTTTCTCATCTTATATTTATTTTCAACTACGTTATTTCTTTTTATAGGCAAGAGATGGCTTAACGCAACTCATAAATGTAAGTATTTAATGCTCTTTTGATAACTATTTTCTTTGTTATTGTAAGGCCTCACTAGATCCGTAACTTAACTGTTATGCGGTCAACGGTTACATTTAAGTCATCACCTCCTACATCAAGAAGCCTCCACACGGTCTTTTATAAGTAATCCACGAAGACTGTTTAAAAAGTGAACCAGTTGTGCGCATGAACCCAAAACCTTTTCTAAAAGTAATTGAGAGAAATTTATCTTATATATTTGAGAATTGAATCTGTAGTGGTTGACCAGTGAATAAGGCAAACCAGTAATATTCATAAATAAAATTAATTTTTAGTCATATATTTACTACCACTTTCTTAATCTAACTATATTCCGTATTAAATGACTCGTTCAGTAAGCGAATATCCCTCACAGTGCTCTGATCGGACCACCTATGAAAAACCGTGTGGAGGCTTTCAGTTATAGGAGGCGTTGTTTAAGTTCAGCCTTGGTTATTGTAAACAAGACAATATACCATCGCCACCATTCATGAAATTAAATATAAGAATATTAAAAATTGTATATTTACAAACAAATTTCGGAAAGAAATTGTAAATTTTAAGGTCTACCCCAAACATATCAATAAAATGTACATTTCTTTTTTGGTTTTTCAGCATTTTACGAGATGGCAAGAAAGATATTTCTGAGTTATAAGATTCAGCATGCATCTTTTTGATGATTGTTGAAAAACGTTTTGTGCTATCTCTAAAAGATTAGAGACACTTCCTTTTTTTCTGTTTACCTTTATCTATTCTCCCTTGAAAGGTCTTTAATTCTCAATAAGACAAGAACAGTTGGTATCGATATCAATAATCAGGTCGATTATAATAAGTTTAATTATTTCTATTTGAAACCTTTACTTACTGTCCGGAATAGTCCGTAAAAACACTTGCAATTGATAATTTTCAAAATGGCGTCCAGAATTGGGTTAAAATGCATTTTGCCATAAAAATTGTTTACATTATATAAAATAATTTTTAACAAACTGTTCCAATATAACTCCCCCTATATTTAATTAAGATATTTAACGCTTAGTTATTCGCAATTAATCTGGAATAGTAATAAAATTGAAAATCCCAATAAAGCGGAGAATATCTAGAGCTTAGTATAATAATTCGTTTAATATAATAATAGCTTTAATATAATATTAAATGTATAATGATTGTAATATTTAATGTTATAGCTTTATAAATGTATAATGATAAAATATAGTTGAACCCCTCTTTTGACACCATTTTGGAAATCTCCCATTTGGTGTATTTTTACGGACTGTCCCCGAGATTTCTAAGTTAACGTTACAAATCAAAATAACTAAACAAAAAAATTTATAAATATTTTAAAATAGAAAAGAAATTTACCTACTTATTTTGCCAGTAGATTCTTTTTAAATTAAAAGCAAATAAATAATTATTAAAAAAACTACTAATCAAAATAATTGAACAAGCAAATAAATAAATAAAATAAATCAAAATGAATTTCATCTCCAATGGTGGAGTTTTTCTCGTAAAGGAAAACCTTTTTCATAGAGCTATATATATATATATATATATATATATATATATATATATATATATATATATATATATATATATATATATATATATATATATATATATATATATATATATATATATATATGTGTGTGTGTGTGTGTGTGTGTGTGTGTGTGTGTGTGTGTGTGTGTGTGTGTGTGTGCGTGTGTGTAAAATGATGCAGTCGGACCGAGCAGGGAAACAGACACAGGATTTTAATGAAATCAGATGTATTTTATTTAGATCATGTTCTCATGGAGGACCAGCGAAAAGTGATGTTAACTCCATTCAGGATCAGTCTTTCTGGTAGGGAAAATCCTGCATATGATCCGAAAATGTCTCTATTTAGAGAATAAAGGGAAATCTTAGAAATTACTATTGGTTAATGAGCTGGCTCGAGTGATTCCCACGGCTTAAAAGGGAAAAAAGATCTTTATTTAAATCTATGCATAGTTGGGCCAAAAATAGATTTGGAAACAGGATGTAGCTTTTAAAAGTGTGAGAAAGTATTTCGATTTGAGTAATTAATTAGGATAACATAAAAAGATCAATTGAAACTTTTTATGTTACATCCCCCCTCGCCAAAAATGTTTACTTACAAACCAAAAATTTTAAAAATTATCTATTTGCAAAATCTTCCCTATGGTAGAAGTACAATTAAAATTTAAAAAAATCAAGTTTGTAATGTTAACATTATATGAAAGTAAAATGAATTATAAAACATTTACATATGTTCTCATGGTAAAAATTTTAACACAATCAAAAATCTGTAGTAGCATTTTCAAAAGTATTTTGTAAAAAGATCACATTTCAGTTTTTTCACTATAAGAAGTATTCTTCATAATAACACAATTTAAGTTAACTCTTCAATCATGATAAAAAACATTTAGAAACATTTTTAAAAATGAGTAAGTTAAAATGTAAAACACAAAATGCAAAAAACAGTTTTACAGGATAAATTTCAATCTGAAATTAGATTTGAGTATTGTTTACCTTGTTTGAAAACAAAATAAAAAATGACACAGTAGTTGTTATTCTGAAGTCCAACACTTCAGAATTGTCTTCATTTCACTTTATTTATTATTTACCTTACATATTTAACACTTTAATAGCAAACTATCCGAAAAAAAGTTTTTTTTTTCTTTATGTCCAAAATTTGCCTTTTGTAACATTTTTTCTTTCCTTTTTCTCTCTTATTCTTCTGTCTACTTTCCATATTTATTTATACTTTTTCTTTATTGGTATTTTTATTGCAATTATTAACCCGGATTTCAGGAAATATGTAAAGACAAATTGCTTTTATAATCAGAAAAGGTGATCAGTCTTCTCAGATTTTGCATTACAACCTGTCTAACACAATCGCTAATTGAAATTCAAAACAAACTTTCAATTTTAATATGGTATTAAGGTAAATCAGTTTTTCATTTCTGACTAATCTAGTTATTTTCCTTATTTTTAATCTGAAGTGCAAGTTTGGTTAATTTGCAAATCACCTTTAATTTCTTTCTTTTTTCTTAATTATTTATATCTTTCTTTCTTTTTTTTGGACATAATTTTTTTCTTCAAAAATTTTAGTTCGGGCATTTTTTAAAGTAATTTTTGTGCAGAGATCTTAATTGATAATTTAATTTGTCCCAATTCTTAGGGAATTCAAATATTTTCATTTTTATTTTAAACGTGTTTTTGTATTTTTTTGTGTATTTGGTTACTAAATTTTTCAATTTGTGTTTGATCATTTTCCTATCTGTATGCTGGAATTAAAGTTCAGAAATAAAGAAACGATTTGTTTATGGAAATTACTGAGCTAGAACAGAGCTATGAACTAATTATCAACGTTGGACTAAAGCATTAATGTCTGGTTGTACTTCAATTTAAATTCTAACAACAAGTATTTTATTCATTTTTCTAAACTATTTGCATTAGTTTTAACATTTCTTTATTTAATTTTAGCCACACCGTAATTGCATTCATATATTAAAATTTAATTTCAATAATTATTGCAGTTGCATTACGAAGAGAAAAAAATTTAAATGGCATTCAAATAATCGAATTTCAATAATTAAATACAACATTTAGAAGGAAGAAAAATAAATTTAAATATATGAATAGCACATATTTTACTTTTTTAAACACCATAATAAAATAAAAATTTAAATTTCTCTTCTAAAATTAATATAATACACACTGTGATACATAATGCAATAAAAAGAGTGATTCCTTAAATAATTAAAATTGTAATCATACTGAATCTAAAGTGAAAAAAAAATGTATGATGGTAACACTAAATTTTAATATTATTTAATTTAAACAAATAATATGGTAAGCCATTGAATAATAATATCAATAAATGGAAATATTATCAAAATATATATCAATAGCCATAAATTTATTTGTTGAAATTTCAAGATATGACCGTGAATGATTAGAAAGCATTCACATTTAAAAATTTCACTTCGAGAATACCATTAAAAAATATAAGAGCACGATTTGTCAAATAAGTATAATTGATATAAAATGTGTAAAATATTAATCCCTCCAAAGAAGATTTTCATAGCACTCATTCATTTTTGTTCACAAGATTTTACTAATAAGCACGATCCACTAAAGTTCACACGCTGAACACAGCTTGTTTTGGCTAACATTAAGTGCCACCAAGATGAACTTCTGGAAATGTAGAATCACTGTCACTTTGAAATAGGCATGAAATCAAAAATATGGAACAGGTCTTTAGAGGCATGAAATTCTCGAAAAGGTGAAGCAAACGAAACATCTTTTTTTTTCTTTCCTAATGTTTTCTCCATAGTTGCTCCATTCCAAGAGTAAACACGACAGTTAGTAAAAAGGGGAATAAACCAATTTTCTTCGTTAAGATGAGTCACAGACTAACGCCGAAAGTGATAAAGAAATTGTGGCAGATTATGCTTTCGATTTCTGGGTAAAACAGGAAAGAGTCGCCAGCCAGGGTCAAGATTTATCCAAATCCAATTAATTTCGCAACATTGGCTATAAACTGCTCGGCATTTTCTTCTAGTTTGAAGTTATGACATTTCGCTGAGAAGTCCAATTTCGATATGTTTGTTAATAGGCTCAAATCTTCCAACATAGTAGAAGTGTGTTCTTTCAGTTAATTTTTTTTTCTTTCTGTTTTGAAGAAGCATTTAATATTATCCTGCGCACATTTCATCAGTTCTTATAATCCTGCCGGCTTGTAAAATGATGCAGTCGGACCGAGCAGGGAAACAGACACAGGATTTTAATAAAATCATATGTATTTTATTTAGATCATGTTCTTATGGAAGACCAGCGAAAAGTTATGTTAACTCCATTCAGGATCAGTCTTTCTGGTAGGGAAAATCCTGCATATGATCCGAAAATGTCTCTATTTAGATAATAAAAGGAAATCTTAGAAATTACTATTGGCTAATGAGCTTGCTCGAGTGATTCCCTCGGCTTAAAAGGGAAAAAAAGATCTTTATTTAAATTTATGCATAGTTGGGCCAAAAATAGCTTTAGAAACAGGATGTAGCTTTTAAAAGTGTGAGAAAGTACTTCGATTTGAATAATTAATTAGGATAACATAAAAAGATCAATTGAAGCTTTTTATGTTACACCCACACACACCCACACACACACACACACATATATATATATATATATATATATATATATATATATATATATATATATATATATATATATATATATATATTCTTTTTTTCAGAATTTAAATATTTGCATTTATATTTTGTTTATGGAAAATACTGAGCTTACATTTAATTTTTTCTTTATCCAGCAAATCAGCAAAGGGGTAAGACAAAATTTATCCTCTTACGAATATCCTAATTGTTCTATTGTGTATGAAAATATTATTTATGTCATTTACATGAAAAAAACAAACGTAATAATTCTAGATCCAATTAACGAATTCTCACTTATTAATACGTATTTTGGATTTTTTATGAAGTAAAACTTACTAATTAAATCAAACAGACGAAATTTTAAATCAGACATTACGTACTTTCTCAGTAAATTTGGGGACGGGATCATATTTTTTACTCCCGGGTCGGAAAAAAGAGTGCAATCTATTAAATATCGTCTAAAAAAAAAAGGCTCAATCTATTAAATATCGTCTCATAAAAAGAGCTCAATCTATTGAATATTGTCTCAAAAAAAGAGCTCAATCTATTAAATATCGTCTCAAAAAAAGAGCTCTATCTATTAAATATCGTCTCAAAAAAAGAGCTCCATCTATTAAATATCGTCTCAAAAAAAGAGCTTAATCTATTAAATATCGTCTCAAAAAAGAGCTCAATCTATTAAATATCGTTTCAAAAAAAGGCTCAATCTATTAAATATCGTCTCAAAAAAAGAGCTCAATCTATTGAATATTGTCTCAAAAAAGTGCTCAATCTATTAAATATCGTCTCAAAGAAAGAGCTCAATCTATTAAATATCGTCTCAAAAAAAGAGCTTAATCTATTAAATATTGTCTCAAAAAAAGAGCTCAATCTATTGAATATCGTCTCAATAGTTCAAGTAAGAAAAATTTTCCTGTATTGCAATTTATGCTATAAATTTTTGAGTACTTCTCCACACCTATGAAGAAATTTAAGCAAATAAAAAAAAATCGTAAAATTTTCAGATCTTGTAATAAAAATTATATCCAAATGAAACTTTGTCTACAAAAATAATTGTCTGAAAATATTTTCTAGTTTTTCATTATTTATTTTTATTATCATTAAAAAAGTTGTGTATTTTAAGAAAAAAATGACAACAAAAGTTACAATTTCATGCTTTTAAATAAAATATCTTTTCAAAATCAGTTAAGTACAATTTGAATTTTTTATTTACATTTGAAATTTAAAATATAATCTATTTACATTTTGAAATTTAAAATATAATCTATTTACATTTTGAAATTTAAAAAATTTATTTTATCCAAAAACGATTAAAAGGAAAAAAATTACTAATTATTTTTAATAATTTTATTTATTAAATGACGGCAGACACATTTCTTTTATTAGTATAAGCTAAATCACTTTAAATGATAAATTTCACAATTTTAATGGGATCCAAGAAATTATATTGGGAAAAGTGTAATAAATGCATTATACAAACTCATTAGATAACTCATTATCTATCCAATGAATTATTACATTCTATATAGGAAATAAAAATTTAAAATAGGTGCAAGGTAAAAAATAAAATAAAAAAAACTTAATACCCTGGATAACTTTTGGTCTAATGATTGGATCTTCTCAATCTATGACTCAATTTCAATACTTCCAAGTGGTACAGACTATATTTTAAGTCACAAATCAGTTACAAAAGCGTGATATGAAAATTTATTTAATGGATGAATTCAGATTTTTGACTCTCATAATATGAGATTAAGAATCTGGAAATTATGATTATAATAATTTCTTCAAGAGAGCCGTCGAAAATTTGGACTCCTTAATGTTTCATTTACTTTTTGCGTACATCGCATATCTCGAGATCATATGAAGCGAATTGAAAACGTTTTTGCACATACTTACAAAATTTGTTTTTCCAAAGATAATTCAACGCAAAAATAATTTTAATGATAATTTAATAATTTTTAACATTTAATTCAATAATTGTACATAAAATTTTGAATTGTAAGGTATATAATGTTTCTGAATCATTTTAAATGTATGTTAATTTATATGTTACCGGCAAAGTTGGAAAAGCCGGCATTGTATATAATCCCGGATGTTTTTAGGCAAAGTATGAAATGCGAGAAGTATTACATACTTTCCTAGGCATTGTATAAAATACCTAGGCATTCTATGGAATGACAAATGCTATTTAGGCAAAGTATGAAAAAAACATACTGATGAGGTTATTATGTAAATAATGTGCATGTTATTGTGAATGACCGAAATCGGTGATTGTTGACATTCACCGGTGAAAGTCGACATTCTCCAGATTTCGGTCATTCACAGTAACATGCATTTCTCAAAAATAAAAATGTTATTCTGAAAAAATACTGAGAGAGCCATTAAAAAACATTTATTCAAAATGTCTAAAGAAAAATAAAAAGTTGTGCAAAACATAATTTATGCCTTTCTTATTAAGGGAAACAAAATTTTCATATAAAAAATAAGAAAATAACCTAATTGTTGCAACATGGCAGGCGTGAATGACGTTTTGAATTTTTCATTTTTGAATGACATTTTGACGAATCGGAGATGTATTTTATACTTTGCCGGTTTCTCATTTGGCATTCTATAGAAAGCCTAGGAAATGTGTGAAATATAAATCGTTTTATACATTGCCATAGATGCCAACTTGCTCCGGACGGTAAATATATATCTTAAAGTGGTAGTTTATCAATTGTGATTTTTGGTTTAATAAATTCAATTTAGTAGATTTTTATCCACCACTATATCTAAATAATTCGTAGGCTTATAGATTTCACCACTTTATAGTAATTTCGTCATGCCATACCCTTTAAAAAGCAAGCAAAAATAGTTAAATATTTGCAAAATTTACTTTGTAGTTACTTACCGTTTTTTTAATTATTTTGGCTTGTCCGGAGCAGTTGGCATCTCTGCATTGCCATCTAGTTTCAGGCATTATATACAATGATTCCAAACTTTGCCGGTAACGTATATAACAAATCACAAAATTTGTACGAAATCTTTCGTATAAATATCGAAAATTCAAATTTTAAATATACTTCTTTTTAAAGACATAGTATTCCTATTTTACTTTCTTTTTTTTTTTGTGCGTAGGAAGAATCTTGGGAGGGGGTTTAGTGATTTGGGGAATCTTGGGGTACTTCGAATTGTGACAGATTGGTTGTTTCTTACAACTTTTAAACTGGACCATTGGAATAATAATGATAATTAGACAAATAAATACCCATTTTGTTTCAATTAATATTAATTTAGAATTATATCTATCTTTTTTATTCACAAATACAATTGTAAAAATCATAATCATAAAATAATAAAAATTATTTTTTCTTTCAAATAGCTTGAGGATGTAGTTGCGGTAAGTTTTTTTTTAAAAAATCTTCTGTAAAGAAAAGTGTTCCCAAGACATGCCTGTACAAATTATATCAGGGAATTTTTTTTTTCTGCTACATATCATTTTTGAACGAATCTTAGATATTTTCTCGCCTTGGCTTTCAGATCTCACACCAGTTTCTCGCTACAGGGTACAATTTACCTCAATTCAATATTATGCTCCGAACTAGGTGTTTTTAATATTCTCTCAAAGTGATTAATAGGTGTCCTCATTTCTCTGCTATCTAGAGAGTAATAGGAAGAGAGCAATAATATATTTGAATTTATGATGTGTCACGTTAGAGTCATTTTCTTTTTGTCTTAAGTGTTATTTTCAGAGAAGAAAAGTGTATAAATGTATGTATATGTATATATCCGGGGGATTTAGGGGATAGAGAGCTCACCCACCAATGAGGTGAACAGGGTTCGTGTCCCAGCGATGGCTGGTTGATTCGCACCCGACTCGTACCGACCACAGTGCTGACGTAAAATATCCTCAGTAGTAGATAGATTATCAGTTAGAGTCTCGTCTTCGTCAGGATAACCATGGGAGGTTTTCGTGGTTTTCGTCTCCATGTAACGCAATTTTGGTTTATTTCCATCAAAAGTCCTCCACGAAGGCAAATTTCGCCCAATACTTGATCCAAGAGTTCTCTTGTCTTCTGAACTCGGTTCAAACAAGGCTGCGTATTTGAAAATTAAGAGTCGTAAACCCAAAATTGGGTTGGCTGTTCAACGACGGTTATAAAATATAAAATAAATATCCTCTTTATAAACTTGCGCATTTACGCAATTAAACTGAAGTTAAAATATCATTTTCACAAAAACTCTGCAACTTTTCCAACAAAAATAATTTCAGATTTTAAATCCCCGTATCTGAATTAAATAAGATCAGTTACTTGTCAAAATGCAACAAAAAAAATTTGTTCCCGGGTGTTATTTTTTTTATTATTTTATTTACATAAAAAAATTGTTTTTTATATTAGTTTATATTTTCTTTGTTTCAGAAAACTGTTTGAAAAGTAAGAAATTTTAGATAATTTGCATTAATTTTAAATGAATTTTTTTTATAGTCGAACTTATCTTAAAATGCTTTTAAAAGTAATGTTTAGAACACTTTTATTAACTAAGACGTTAATTAAGTAGTTGGTCGACTACAGCTACGAACTACTACGTTTTTTGCAAAATATTTTAAGAAAAGTTGACAATTAAAAACTAAACTTTAAAAATTTTTGGCAATTTTCGCCAATTATTAAACAGCTTTCCATCAAGAGAACTACAACGTATGAACGTGACGTTTCATATGAACTTTTGAATAATTTACAGGCAGTGGTGTGGAAAATAGTTTTAAATCAAATTCACAAAACAAGGAATCATTCCTCAAAATATATATTTATCTGCCACTCGAAGAAATTTACCCAAAAAGCGTAGAAATTTGGCAAATCTCTCAGAGTAACGTTTTAACACTTTATAGAAACGCATTGTACATGTGTTAACTATCCGGGAACTAGTACCTAAATCTTATGAAGCATAATCAGTCTTTCTTTAAATATTTTCATTGTAAATAATAATAAAACTGTTTCATGCATCACTCTCGACTTTTCCCTTTGGAATTAAGAAGGGACCGATGGAGCGCGGTATTGCTCCTTTTCAAACTGTTATACATTACATTACTGCTCGAATACGCGAAGATTGTCGGGCTTCCGAGCCGGTGTAAGCATTCGTTCTGCAAGGGATCAGAATTGTGATGGTATCCTCGAGATTTTTCCCGAACAGTCACCCAAAGAATAATTTACAACTCTAAGATGTAGATAAAATATTAAAATGATACTACAACTTTTATGTAGCATAAATTTAAATTATTATAAATTATTTTTCATAAATTAATTTATTATAAATTTAGTTATAAATTTGTTAATGTTAGTAATGTTACACAGGACAGTTAGTTATAAATTAACTGTCCTGTGTATCACTCTCGACTTAACGTTTATTGAATTAGATTTGTCAGACTGGCTGCGATTTATCTAAAGGGTAAAAATATTTAAGTTGCTCTCACCCAGTCGCAGAATAATTAATTATTCAATTGATTTCAAACTGTCAGCTGCAATGAGGAAAAAAGAAAACACCATCTTGATCAGATGATAAGCTGATGGAAAAATTCCGCTCCTTGCAAATATTGCCATTATATCATAAGGATTGAAAAATCTTCAGTATTTTTTAATTTCATTATGGCCATATTTTTTTCCTCACAAAAATCATCATTTCATAGGGATCTAGGCAGGTTGAAAGGTCTTATATATATAAACTCATGTTTGTGAAAATTGCAACACCATGAAGACTCACGCGAGTGAGCTGAAATTTTCAGGAAATGCAAAGTAGAGCATAATATGCAAATGATTATAATTTCACCCCTGTAGCGCATGCGTATGCTGAGCTGCCCCCTCTGAACGGCGGATGGATCCGAATAAATAGGCGGCTGTAGCGAGGCGTGTATGGTTATCGGTGGTTATCTGCTAGTAGTAAACGTTAGCTCAGGCGCTACTTATGCCTCTTCGACGAAAGAGAGCGAGATTTCAACAGCTTACGGAGTTTGAAAGGGGGAGAATCATCGGCCTTCGTGAAGCTGGATTGTCTTATCGTGCAGTAGCCGCTCGTGTGCAGCGTAACAGCAGCACAGTGATGTGTGTTTAGAAGCAGTGGACGGACGAGTTTCAGACAACTCGGAAATCTGGGAGTGGACCCCGAAATGTCACGTCAGCTCCCGATGATAGACACCTGGTCCGCATGACGCTGACAGACCGTATGGCTCCCTCTAGACAACTGACAGCACATTGGTCAATAGCTACAGGAGCTTCATTGTGTGCTTCATCAATTCGTAGACGTCAACTGCAGCGTGGACTGCGCGCAAGAACTCCTTTATTTTATATATCCTTTGTACTCCTTTATATCACTCTAACCCATAGCCGCCTGCGGCTACAATGGGCCAATCAGCATAGGGACTGGAGTGCTGATTGGCAGCGTGTCGTGTTTTCTGACGAATCTCGCTTAAATTTGTGGTACCATGATGGCCGCATTCGTGTCAGACGCTATGCCGGTGAACGCCACCTTCCGGAGTGCATTATCGAACGCCACAATGGACGAACACCCGGAGTTATGGTCTGGGGTGCCATAGCATATCATTTACGATCTGAATTGCTACGAATTGTGGGTAATCTGATCAACAACCGGTACATCTGTGAAGTCTTACAGCCCCAAGCTGTTCCCTTCCTTCAAGCCTTGCCAGGCGCAGTATTTCAACAATACAATGCCCACCCTCATATTGCTAGGACTGTTCAATCCTTCCTTGCATTGCAGGTACAGCTTCTTCCTTGGCCTGCGTATTCCCCACATATGTCACCGATTGAACATGTGTGTCATTTCGTTGGTCAGTTCCTCGTTCGTGATCCTCGTCCTGTTGCTTCTACAGACGAACTTAAGGTACGCATACAAACTATATGGAATGCTCTTCCTCAGACAGACATTCAAAATTTGCTTTACTCCATGCTACGTCGTGTAGCAGCGCTTATTGCGGTGCGTGGTGGCTACACAAAATACTGATTTCGATCTCCTGTTATTGTATGTTTGCTTTGAAAGTTTAAACATGTATTTGTAATACTACCACTCAACTGTGTAGTAAATTTCATTCAATTATGACGATTCCTTCATGGTGTTGCAATTTTCACAAATATGAGTATATATATATATATATATATATATATATATATATATATATATATATATATATATATATATATATATATATATATATATACAAGGCTTATTATAATCAGTCCATTTGCCTTTAGGGAGGGTAATACAGTTAGGATAATATGAACTTTAATCTCGGTAATACAGACATAAGTTTTTAGTAAGGGTCAAATATACATATAAGAAAACCTGAGTGAAATTATTCCATTCGTCATTACATTTTTTAACGTGTATTATATGTATTAAAATTCTATTTATAGCAATTATTTTTCTCAAGAAATCATAAACTTTAATATACTTTTAGATTGACTGATGAACTATATAACTGAAGGCTATGGTTAACGCAGGCCCAAACACTTGTATGAAATGTTTGAAGATTTAAATAAAGGAAATTATTTTTTAAAAAAAGTATTATTGTCTGTATATGTGTGAAATTATCTTTAGCTCAGGCTGAGTTATCTAGTCATATGAGGTAACTCTGTCCACTACACGTTTTCTATTGAAAACTGCTTCATAAGACAACGTGTGGGAAACGTTACCTTAACACAAGTTTAAATCAGAAAGAATGAAATTTAGTACGGATGGAATCTTCAAATTTTGTTCGAAATGAATTGCTGGGTGTAATTTTTTTGTAAGAAATATAAAATTTATTCCAATGAAGACAGGATTTAAAATAATTCTACCACTGTATGAAGCAAAATAAAGTGAATAAAGCGCCCTTTTTGTGCTTTATTCATATTTGTTTTATTCAATACAATACAAATACATTTCTTATAATTTTTATAAAATATATTTTTGCTAGGTACTCGTTAAATTGACAAATTATTGTTACAAACTGTTTAGTAGTTAACTGTAAGCGAAATAATTGAAAATATATAAGTTGCTACACAATGTGATTTACTCTGCTTGAAAAGAAATTCCTCTCATCCTTTCCTTGGAGATAGAGTTACGAAAATACTTTAAATGTTCAGAGAAGTAATGCATTCATCAAAAGTGTTCTAAATCTGAAGTTCTTAGATAAACGCCTCCTATAACTGAAAGCCTCCACATGGTTTTTTACAGGTAGTTCGATCAGACCATTGTAAACGATATCCACTTATCGAACGAGTGATTTAAAATAGAATATAGTTAAAATAAGAGAGTGGTAGCAAATATATGACCAAAAATTTATTTTATTTATGAATATTATTGGTTTGCCTTATTCACTTGTCAACCACTACAGATTCAATTCTCAAAAATATGAGATAAATTTCTCTCAATTACTTTTATAAAAGACGGCCCCACGTGCCCAGATAAATATTGATGATGACTTTTATGAAAGGTTTTGGGTTCATGCGCACAACTGTTTCTCTGTTTAAACAGCCTGCGTGGATTGCTTATAAAAGACCGTGTGGAGGCTTCTTGATGTAGGAGGTGATGCGTCAACCTAGGGTGGACTAAGGCTTTCCATCCCAGGCCACTCCTACTAGCAGCCAAATTCTTCCAATATTAACCCGTTTCGAACTGAATTTACATATTGAAATCATACAAAAAGTGGTTGTATGGAAAAAGTGGTAAAATATATTATCGAATTTAATTGTTTTTTGTTCACTGTTAGGGCATTCAAAAAGTTTTTGATAAATCAAAAAGTACTTGCTCCTTATAATTCTAGATCTAATCAGAAGTAGCTAAATCATCGTGGTATCTAAGAATCTTTTAATTCACCCAGATAAATGAAAATGCTGAAAAAAGTTTCCCATCTCAATGAATGTCTTTGAAAAAAGAAACTGTCCTAAATATATGACGCTGAGCGTTAACCAGTTAAGCGTTGAAGATATAACAGTCCTCCTCCACTGCGTCTGTCCACATAGTTTAGGTCTTCCTATTCTTTCATGTTAATTTTTATTTAGCTGGGGAAAAATTTTCTGACTATTAATGTGTTTTTTATGGATAACATGCCCATCCCAGTTGAAAAGATTTATTTTTTAGTAGCGAACCACATCTGGTTCTTTAAATAAGTGGAATAATTCGGTGTTTCTTCTTCCATGCTAGATACCAATTTCTTGAATTTCTCCGGAGATACTCATCACTATCTTACGTTCAAAGGTACCAAAAATCTTTTCCTCCTTTACAGCTATTATCCAGGTTTCTGAAGCGTGAGTCAGAACAGGAGACGGATAAGTGTCTTATACAACAAAACTTCGTCATTCTAAAGAGTAAGATCTGAATAGATATCCTAATCCATAGAAAGTCTTGTTAACTACAATTAAACGTGTCTTTATTTCAGATAAAATATCATTGTCTCAATTAAAAGTTGATTTCAGAATTCCTCAGTTAATCGAATTTATAAACTCCAGTCAAAAAATGAGGTGGGTTGTGACAATTTCTAATAGAAAACATATATTTAGTTTTATTCTGGTTATTAATAAGTTCAAATCGATAATAATAACTGGTTAATAAATAAGTAATCTGCCAACTGGGTGAATGAGAAGTCAGATATATGACAAATGTTTAAAATTTTGCCAGTCAATAACTCAAGTAATGTTACAAACTAGTCAAAGGGTTTTCGAGTTCGAGGTTTTTTCATCACGTTTTCGCCATTGAATGTTTTGTTCCGTTTCAATAGCTCTTCATAACCTGTTGGCGCGCATGCGCGTCAGCGCCCCAACCGGCAGAAGATTTTGTAACTTCCACAATGACAGTACGGCTCTCATGTAGCTCCGTCTAATTAAAAATAAAACTTTGAAATCGCATTAAGCGATAATTAAAATAAATAAAAATAAATCATCTCTTTTTTAAAAGAGTGGTCCGTCTTATAAATTTTTCTCTTCATCTGGCTCCGTCGAACTTCGGAGTTTGAATCAGAACAATGGCTAAGCCATCATAAATAGATCACGAACTTCATTTAAAGGTAAAATTACCCGCCTAGAAAACTTTTTACAAATTGGTGACCTGCGTGATATCACGGAGTTAAATGTGTAGAAGTCTTAAAAAATAGAAGTGAGTCATTGCGACAAGAATACTACAACTTGGACATCCAACCTGGTGATATTGAAGCCATCGATACTGATTTGAATCAGTGTGATGAACGGTTGGATAATTTAGAGGTAGGAATTTTGAAATTAATAAATTCAAATAAACTATTGAACTCTGATTCTAATAACAAGACGGAGAATAATCATAAACTAAATGATAACTTAGAAACTGTATTAAAAATTCCTCCAGTTAATCTTCCTATATTTACTGGAAAATATGAACATTTTTCTAGTTTTAAGAATAAATTTGATGATTTAATTTCTTCTAACTGTCAACTCAGTGAAACACAGAAGCTATATTATTTAAATTCTTGTCTTGCTAATGAAGTGAAAGAATTTGCTTCTACCTTTGATACATTTACTTCTTTATATGAAGCATTAATTTCAAGATATGACAATAAAAGATTAGTCGCAGATATACACATTCAATCTATTTTGAATTTTAAAAAAATAGAAAAAGAAAATGCTGAAGAAATTCGTGCCATGATTGATTGTTTAAATAAAAATTTAAGAGCTCTAAAGGTGTTAAAATATAATCAAGATCCTCTATTTGATATATTTTTACAAACTATAATGTTAAAAAATCTCGATAAAAAATCTCGTAAAAACTTTGAATTGTTACAAAAAACAAAAGAAATTCCCTCTTTCAATGAGTTCATAACCTTTTTAGAGCAACGGGAAGCTGAATCCGTAGATAGAAACTGTTCTTACGAAACAAAAATAAAAAAGCACCAAATGTTTCCCTCTAAACCTAAAACTCTTTTAGTGTCTGAAAACGATAACAAAAATAAAAATAAGAATTGCTTTCTTTGTAAACAATGTATGCACTCCATTTTTCGCTGCACATTATTTTTGAATCTTGACAATGATGAAAGAATAAAGATAATTCGTGCTAATAAATTGTGCGAAATATGTCTGAAAAAAAATCATACTAAAGCCCAATGTATTTCTCCATATCGGTGTCCTTGCTCTTTAAAACATTCTAAGCTAATTTGCACAAAATTAAATTTGAAAGAAACTGAATCAAATATTTCTTCGAATTCTATGAATATGAATCATTTGCGGTCTCAAAGTGAAGTTGATCACGTGCCACTTCCTTCTTCTTCTACTAGTAATCCATCAAATCCCAATTCTTCGGTTTTAAGTGTAGCCACTAATAAACAAAACAAAAAATACGTTTTGCTCTCAACTGCTGAAATATTTATTACATGTGCAGATGGTAGGAGAATAAAAATAAAAGCGATCCTTGACTCAGCTTCTAATATATGCGTTTTAAAGAAAAATATGAGCGATTTATTAGGAATTAAAAAAGAGAAAATAAAAACACCGATTTCAGGTTTAAACGGATAGATCCAAAACATTAATTGGAAATTAACTACATCAATTTCGAATGAAGATTTTAGTTTTAATGAATTAATTGAATTTTATGTGGTTGATAATATTACGGGGCTCATACCGCCCACTACTTTAGACATTTCGCAAATAGAGATTCCTCATTTTTTGAAATTAGCCGATGAGTCATTTTATGAAGCTACTAAAGTGCACGCGTTAATAAGTTCTGATATTTTTTTCAAGGTTTTGAAACAAAATACGTATAAAATAAATGATGATCTGTTTTTTAAAGAGTCGTCTTTGGGGTGGATAGCTTGCGGTAAACTTAAAGAAAGCGAAATTACTCAGGAAAGATATTGTTTTCTAACTAAAAATGATTCGCTACAAGATACACTAAAACTGTTTTTTGATTTGGAGGGGCTTGGGATTAAAGACGATCCAATTTTACAAGAGAATGATCAGGCCATGAAAATATTTAATGAAACTGTTGAATTCAAAGACGGTCGTTACATAGTACAACTTCCATTTACAAAAGACTATAATGAACTTGCTGATAATTATTCTTTAGCGAAACAACGTTTCCGAAGTTTATGGAAAAGATTTACGCATGACCCGGATCTCTATGATAGATACCGTGAAATTATACAGGATTATACAAGTCAAGGCATTATAGAAATAGTTAAACCTTATAGTATACAGGATGAATGTGAAAGACCTATATTTTATTTACCCCATATGGCCGTTAAAAAAGAAAGTTTAACAACATCGTTAAGAATTGTGTTTGACGCTGCGGCGCACGAGGTCAATGAACTCTCTCTCAATGACTGTTTGTGGCCAGGGCCCAATTTAAACCCGAATCTTCTGGATGTACTTATTGAATTTAGACTCAACCGAACAGCTTTCTGTTCTGATGTGAAGCAGGCTTTCCTTCAAATAGGTCTTGCTGAGGTACACAAAGACGCAGTAAGATTCTTTTGGAGCAATGATGAGCCAAGTGTTTCTAAAGATCCCAAAATAATTATCTTCCATTTTAATAGAGTGAATTTTGGAGTCAACTCAAGTCCATTTCTACTCGCTGCTACTATTAGGCACCATATCAAAAAATATGAAAATGATCTTCCTGTTATCGTTCAACTTCTAGATAGAAATCTTTATGTAGATGCTTTTATTTCCGGTAGCAATGAATTTTATGAAGCATTAGAAATATCTAAAGATGCAAATAAAGTAATAGAAGCTGCTGGAATGATTCTAAGGAAGTGGATAACTAATGATGCTGATTTGATGGAGCAGTGGAAGAATGAGGGACTAGATACTCATCTTGTAAACGCTAGTGTTAGTCTGGGTTCCAATCAGACTAAAGTGTTGGGACTTTTATGGAACACCAGTGAAGATTATTTTTCTGTAGATACCAGAAGTCTCCTAAAATTCGTCTCCTCAATCAAAAGTACAAAACGTTCGATACTCCAGGCTATAGGGAAGATATTTGACCCTTTAGGGTTAATTTCATGCTTCACCATACGAAAGAAATGTCTGATCCAAGAATTATGGAGTGAAAAAATTCCTTGGGATGAATCCTTGCCACCGAAAATAGAGAAAGAATGGATAAAATGGTGTGAAGAGATACCTTTTTTAGAAAATCTTAAGATACCTAGACTGGTTCTTAATTCTATATCCAAGGATGATATCGTCGAGATTCATAGATTTTGTGACGCCTGTAAGAACGCATACGGTGCTACAGTATATTAGAAAGTTTACACACCAAATGGACCGATCGTTAGACTTTTGACTGCTAAAAGCCGAGTGGCTCCCTTGAATAGTGTGACTCTGCCTAGACTGGAATTGCTGGGAGCTCTAGTTGCATCTCGCTTGATATCCAAAGTGAAAAAGATTGTGAATCTGAAAAGGTCTTCAATTGCGTATCATTGGACTGACTCTAAAATTGCACTCTACTAGATAAGGGGAAAGACAATTCATTGGAAACAATTCGTTGCTAATCTAGTTAAAGAAATAGCCACTTCGACAGATCCAAACTCCTGGCACCATTGTGCAGGTACAGATAATCCTGCAGATATTCTCTCTCGTGGAATTAGTGCTGAATGTTTGGTTGATAGTTCCAGGTGGTGGACAGGTGCTGAATTTCTGATGGAATCTGATTTTCAAGAAACTTTGGAACAATCATTTCCTGATATAGAATCCCTTGCAGAAGGCGAAAAAGAAACAATTCTCCGAGAAGCAAAAAGTGTTTCCTCAACCGAGAGTACGGAAGAGACTGTTTTGATAACTGATGATTCACAGACCCTGATTGATAAACTTTTAGAACTCTCAAATAATTATGATAAAATTAATCATATTTTGTGTTATATTTGCAGATTTCTTCATAATTGTAAACATAAGGATAAGAAAATGGGACCCTTGACAGTTGACGAGGTAAAGTATTCTGAAAGTATCCTGATTAAGCATTCTCAGAAGACACTGGTAAATAAGAACAATTTTTCTCGCAACATTTCTAGCTTAAATCCCTTTGTAGATGGGGACGGTTTAATACGAGTAGGTGGAAGGCTCGATAATGCTTCAGTACCCTTTGATCAAAAGCATCAGACAATCTTACCGAAAAAGTCCAAATTAAGTAAAATTTACTTCGATTGTTTACACAGGAAATTACTTCATATTGGCCCTCAAGGTTTGTTAAGTGCAGTTAGGTTAAAATTTTGGCCTTTAGGAGGCCGTAATCTTGCACGTCAAACTGTACATCAATGTGTAACATGTTTCAAATCTAAGCCCTTCCTTTCCACTCAAATTATCGGTAATTTACCAAGTGAAAGAGTCAACATGTCACCCCCATTTTCCGTCACAGGTATTGACCTGTGCGGCCCTTTTGCTGTTAAATATAAACATCAACGTAAGGGTACTCTCAACAAACTATATATTTGTATTTTCATTTGTTTTTCCACAAAAGCCATCCATCTTGAACAGCTGACTGATTTGACTTCCGATTCGATGATTGCCACCCTGAAACGATTTATGAGTAGACGCGGAAAATGTTCCAAAATCTATACCGATAATGCCACTAATTTTGTTGGGGCTAATTCTCAATTAAAAAAGTTTTATGGATTAATTAATTTTCCAGTTCAGATTTTGGCTAATTATTTTACCTCTGAAATCATAGAATGGAATTTTATTTCACCAAAATCACCACATTTTGGTGGTCTTTGGGAGGCGGGTGTAAAATCAGTAAAACATCATCTTAAAAGAGCAGTTGGAAAATTTCATTTCACTTACGAAGAGATGGAAACAATAGTTATTCAAATCGAAGGAATTCTGAATAGTCGCCCCCTTTGCCCCTTAAGCGGTGATAATGACAGTTTTGATGTTTTAACACCAGGTCATTTCCTAATAGGGAGGCCTATAACATCAATTGTCGAACCAAATTTAACTTATCTCAATGATAATCGTCTAAGTCGGTGGCAGAAAACTGCAAAAGTTGTGCAACTTATATGGGGAAAATGGAAGTCGGATTACTTAAATACATTACAAGCTAGATCAAAATGGATGGTAACAAAAAATGATTTAAAGATAGGACAGATGGTACTTGTAAAAGAAGATTTCTTGCCTTTAAATACCTGGATTTTAGGCCGAATAATTTATGTTTATCATGGTTCGGATAATAAAGTGCGTGTAGTAAAAATTCGCACAAAATCTGGGGTATTTAAAAGAGCTGTTTCTAAAATAGCTGTCTTGCCTATCGATACATAAAATAAAAATAAAATACTGTATTTTTCATAATGTTATATATTCTGTTTTACATTTTATAATGTTTATGTTTTATATTGCTAAGTATGTAATATTTGTGTTTATTTTTTAAATTTTATATGTTAAGTTCTTGCATGAACATTGCAAGGCCGGGCGGGATGTTGGCGCGCATGCGCGTCAGCGCCCCAACCGGCAGAAGATTTTGTAACCTCCACAATGACAGACGGCTCTCATGTAGCTCCGTCTAATTAAAAATAAAACTTTGAAATCACATTAAGCGATAATTAAAATAAATAAAAATAAATCATCTCCTTTTTAAATGAGTGGTCCGTCTTATAAATTTTTCTCCTCATAACCTGTTATAAGTCATAAAAATTTCTTTTATTCTCCATACATCTACTAGATCATCACCTCCTACATCAGAAAGCTTCCACAACGTTTTTGAAAGTAGTCTGCGCAGACTATCTGTTACTTATTATACCATATATACATTATTTGTAATTATGCCAGTTGTGCTGATAAACCCAAATTCTACTTTAACACGTTCACGCTGGGGTGACCTACCGATGGGTCACGCTAGATTGTCTCATCGGGCGGCGCACCGGAGTAAAAACTGGTAACAAATAAAATTCATTTTTTTGTTTTTTTTCCGGGAATAATACAAATCCATAACTACCAATTGTTTTTAACGGATGCAATTTTTATATTGAATTGCTTCTTCGCTGTGGTAAATTTCCTTACAGTGAATTGTCATTGTTGAGAATATTGAAATAGTTATTCTACCAGTATTTTCTCTTTTCCGTCCCGCTTTCAGGTGCAACACCCGGCGTGAACGTGTTATAGGAACTCGTACTCATATGTGGTAGTTTTCTTAGCATCAGCCCTCAAAGGGCGCTAACTAATTCATCTGAGTGGGAATATACGATAAATCGCCGAAGCGTAATTAAATGTATTTTAAAAGAACTCATACGTGTTGGTTATTTTAGCATCAGCCCCGCTAGGGGCTCCAACTAATTCTTTAAAAGAAAATAAGAGAAATTTATTCTATATATTTAAGAATTGAATTTGTAGTGGTTGACAAGTAAATAATACAAACCAATTATATTCATAAATTAAACAAATTTTTGGACATATATTTGCTACCACTTCTTTATTTAAGCTAGATTTTTAATTAAATGACTTTTTCGTATACTGATTTACATTTATAGTGGTCTAATCAGACTACTTCAGATTAGAAAGCGTGTGGAGACTTTTAGTTATAAGAGGCGTTGACTAGAAACAGTATGACATACTAATCATTTTGATAATCGGTGACACTTATTGTGACACACTTGAGGTGGACAAAGTAATCCCACACCATTACGTCTATAGTCAAAGATACACAAAATAAACCCTCAGAGGTATGAAAAGTAACCCCACGCAAGTATATCATCTTATTAACACAGCCAGGGCTGAAGTAAAATGTTTTGGTCCCGTTAAAATTCATTCTTTTGCCATTTCTCTTTCGCATATGGAAATTTAAAATAAAAGGTTTCCTAACATGCTAAACATTCAAATATAATTTTAATGATTCTTATTTCGATTTTATTAATTTTTAGCTGACCTCTTTTCAAATATTTTTTTAAGTGGGAATGATTTGAAAACAGTTACCAGACAGAACAGCAAGAATTGATTGATTTATTTGCAAAATTTTAAAATTCTAATTCATTAAAATTACATAAATAATGCAAATTTATTTTTGGACTTCATATGTTTGAGAAGGAGGTTGTCCCTGACCCCCATTCACAATTACTCGATTGATAGAATGCAAAAGATGGTGCTTAATTTTATTCTTTCCACCCATAACACTTTGTCTTGATTTTCTGCGACTAGAAATAAGGAATAATTAATATAATAAATTTTTAAAAAAATCTACATATTTAGGAGCATTGAAACATAAGCACTGTAATAAAAAGTAAGAAATCGAATGAAATCCCCACATCAAAATAAACAAGTCGAATTAGTAACGGTATTAAATCGGGAAGAGACCGGAATGGTAACGGGACCAAAATATCGGGAACCGACCAGGGTTGCCAACTATTACGAAAAATATTTTATAAGGTAGGAGCAGCTCTGTCCTCACTATGATATGCTTACGTATGTAGGTTATGTAGGTTATTTGAAATGTATATGTACGCGAAAGTTGGATTTCGTTAGAAACGAGGTAAAAGGGTTAATTTTTTTCCCATTTATGCTTCTGATGTATTACTGTTAGAATTATAGTTATTATTAACCATTGGAAAAATGGGTATTGGTTTTGGTTTTATGGCGTGCGCACCTTATTTGGGCGTCATCATACTTTTCAAATGTGTTCAAAAGTAATAGAAAACAGCGCGCATGCGTCGTCATTGCATGCGTTGCTATGGCGACAGCTGCTGTTTGAGAATTATTTTTTTAAAAATTATAATAGTATTCTTTAGCCAGCATTGGTTCGAAAATGAACGTATCATAAGTTTTATTTCTTTTTATTCACACCAACAGGCATTTTTTATGTATTTACATAATAATAATTTAAAGTATTTGTATATTTTTTCATTATTAACTTATAATTACAGTCTTGATGTTGATTTTAATATAAATATGAATACTGACGAAAGAAAAGTATCTTGTGACGTCTTGAAACACGAAGGTAGGATTTGAAAACCAATATGTTAAGTTCCTGATGAAAATCTAAAGACTGATACTGAATTTCAGCAAGTTTATAAAAAGATGGAGCTGCTCATTGCTAATGACTCGCTTAAATTAAAAACAGATCTGTATTAAATTTTTTAACCGTTACTTCATTTATTATCATTATTAGTTCATTTTTTTGTTGTTGTACCTGTTGAAAATGGCGAGTGACGGTAAATTTGTAATTATTTAAATTGTTTGTTTTTTTTAATAATCAAATAGCAAAGTTAATACCAGCAATAATCACCAACTTGCCGAGATTTCAAAAAGTCGCCAAGAGGTGGACTATTCTAGGATTTTACCCCATCAGTCTCTTAAACATCCAAGTAACGAGAAGACATAATATATTGCATATCCAATTTTCTTTCACTAACAAATGAACAATAAAACCGCATTATAATGATATAAGATGGTTTCATTTTAATATACATAGTTTCCTTCGAATGTAACTCAGTCCAGAAGCGTTTGCCGGTGTATATATATATATATATATATATATATATATATATATATATATATATATATATATATATATATATATATATATATATATATATATATATATATATATATATATATATATATATATATATATATGGGGACGGCATGAGTGGTCGTCTTAGAATAAATAGGCGCTGTTTTTAAAACAAAAAATATATCTTGAAAATTAAATTTACATAAACACGGACGATTAACAATCACATGAATAACAAAAAATAATGAATGAGTAAGAGTTCGTCTTTAAAAGTTTTGTATAATCATAACTCCTCTTTGGAGTCCATATACGTCACGTCTTTTTCGGTTCGTTGTCTACCGCGCTCTCTCGTCTCAGGGAAATTCCCATTGCTTCCTAGTCATGGGCACAGAGATCAGCTTGCGGCTTACATAGACTTGCGGGATTTCTAGCCTAAGGCGACTTCTGACTGACGGATCTGAGAACTGAGATCAGGTTACAGCTTTGTGTACAGGAACTGGCACCACATATATATATATATATATATATATATATATATATATATATATATATATATATATAAAGGAAAAATGAGATTATTTACATATTTATATAGTCACGTACATAGCAAGGTAGGTGTTGTTTAGTGGTAATCGGTTTTGGTAATAAAAGGCCTGTAAAAAGCATTGCTGTCATTTGTTTTAAGTTAACAGCTCTGCTTATGCGTTGAATACTTACAGTGAGTGTTCGTATCCTGTAATTGCAGAGTTGCGAATTATCTCCGCATCGTGGGAATAATTTTTATAATGGTAGAAAATTATATGCTTACTCTTGTGTTAGGAAATTTAACTTAAACGTATAACGCTCACCAGATCATTTAAATAGGTGGTACAAATATATATATATATATATAGGTGGCAAGGCACAGTTACAAAAGTAGCGTTATAAATTTAGACAAGAGCTAAACTGTTAAAATTTAGGTGTATTGTGATAGTATCATCACAGTTACTTTTACTTATTGAATTATTATTACATCAGAACGACTTTGTATTTTAATTTAACGACACTGTATGTTTTCACCTTTGTTAATGATAACATTCTTTACTGTATATGTTTTAAATGTTTACATGCAATGGTGTGAGAAAATATTGAATCACATTTATTAACTTAAGAATAAAACTATATTTCTACCCTTTTAAATAAAATAAAAAGCTACTTTCACTTAATAAATTATTACTACATTACAACTATTTTCTCTTCCATGACCTTGCAAGTTGGCAGCAATGTTAATGATAACAAAGTCTTTACTGTATACGTTTTAAATATTTGCATATAATGGTGTGAAAAATTACATTGGATAAAATTTATTAAATTATGAATGAAACTATTTTGCTACTCTTTTAAATATAAAAAGCGACTTTTACTTAATAAATTATTACAACAAAACTACAACTTAGTATTTTCCTTCTAGTACCTCTGCAAGCTTTCAGCTTTGCTTATCATAACAGTCTTTACTGAGTGCGTATTAAATATATGCATATAATGGTGTGAAAAAAATATTAAATAACATTTATTAAATTAATAATGAAACTTTTACACTGCACTATTAAAGATAAAAATAAATCCTCCCGGAAAATCTAAAGCTTTGTCAGCTAAGTATATATTACAGCTGGTAGTTCAAATACATGTATTTTACTACGCACCTTCGGAGGTTATCTCTCGCCTAACGAATTCCGAGAATCACGATTTTCAAATTTTACGTAACTTGTTCATACAAATCACACAATCTAAGAGAATCATTGATACATTTTGTAATCACGCTTAATCTTCTTATTGAGACTATCGAATATTGAAAAAATACTGATGAAAAGATATCCAATGTTTTTGTCTCAAGATTTGCGACTTACAGTTTTAACACTCTAAGTGCAAATCACGCATTGAATGATAAGGAATTTGAAAACTTTTCCTTGTTAAAAAGAAGTTGTCTTCCTGGTTTTCTAAAAGAATACACTCAAGCCTGACAATGAACAACCGTTTGATTCTGATCTTTATTTGTTGTTACTTTTTAAGTAAGTCTGTATATTTGTGTCTCTATTTTTTTGTTTAAATAGAGTATAACGTTCGTTATTTTTATAAAATTCTTTCAAATAAGTTAGAAATCATCAGTGATGTTATGTTATTTTTAAAATATGTGAAAAACTGAATTGCCGTGGTAAAATTTAAAGCAACCATTTCGTTTTTCGCTCCTTCCTATTTAAGGAATGGATTGATATTTGAAAAAAACTGTATTAACATCAAGTGTCACTCACTACAAGTTAAAAAAACGTATTTGAACTTAAGTGGAAGAATAAAAAGTATTTTATTAGTGATTGGAAATTTGAACAAGATGTAGGGAGAGTGAGAACTAATAGTAGGAATTGAAAAAATTGAAAGTATTTTATTAATGATTGGAAATTTGAACAAGATGTAGGGAGAGTGAGAACTAATAGTAGGAATTGAAAAAATTGAAAGTATTTTATTAATGATTGGAAATTTGAATAAGATATAGGGAGAGTGTGAACTAATAGTAGGAATTGAAAAAAAAATATTACTTAATTTTTTTAGATCAAAACTTTCCTACATCCTCAGGAAAATCTTTTCAACGTTTGACTATTTTAACAGTATTTTGAACTATAGTTTCAGCCAGAAAAATTGCTGCAAACTTAACATATTAATTTGTGCTTTCAAGTCAAAACTTCCCTACATTCTCAGAAACATCTGTTCAATGGTTAACCATTATAACTGTACTTTAAACTATAATTTCGGCCAGAAAATTTGCTGCAAACTTAACATATTAATTTGTCCTTTAAAATTCAATCTTTACATTCTCAGAAAAATTGATCCCGATTTAACAATTATAACCAAGGACAGGTCACGTAGATTTGCGATTTTCTATTATCATATCCTAGGAAGGGCAACATAGATTTACATTTTTCATCTAAAACTTCCTAGAACGGACAACAGAGATTTAAATTTTTCGAATATTTCTTCCTAGGAATATATTTTAATATTACTTCCAAGGACTGACATTTTTCGATTGTAACTAAAAGCGGATCACAATGGTTTAAGTTCTTTATTGTTTTAGTGACATTCTATCATCAAAAATTTGTAAAAGGAAAAAAAATCAAGAAGATGAATCTAAACATTTTACCAAGAATCCAAATTAAATATTTTAAGGTTGTAGCAAGTTTAAACGATATTATAGTTATATAGGATCCAAAATGTTTAAAAGTGTACCAAATTTCTGTTTATTATTTGTTATTTTAATGATGTTAAACAAAGAGAGTTAAGAGCAAGAAATTATTTCTCTTTACAGAGTTAAAAAACATTTTTCGTAACTCTAACATTCAACTATTTTTTATTACGTTTAACATTTGATTATTTTTCATAATGCTAAGATTTAAAATTTTAGTGTTGTTTCGCAATGATGTTTCATAATAAGGATTTATTTCCGTTTCATACAGTTAAATTTTATGTTTCATAATGCTAACGTTTATTTATTTTTTATTACATTAATATTTAATTATTTTTCATATTGCTGAAATTGAATTGTTTTGCCTAAGGCTAAGATTTAATATGTTAGTGTTATTTTACAATGAACAAGAATTTATTTTTCTTTCACACAGTTTGTAATATTTTTTATATAGTAAACATTTAATTATTTTTTATTATACAACCATTTAATTATTTTTTTCCAAATATTAACACTCAATTATTTTTCTTAATGCTAAGATTTAATCTTACAATGTTATTTTAACAATGATATCTCAGAGTAAGAATTTATTTTTATTTTACACAGTTTAAAATATTTTTTTACAATACAAACATTTAATTATATTTTTGTTATGCTAACATTTGACTTTTTTTCCAAATATTAGCACTCAATTATTGTTTTCATTGTTAGGATTTTATATTTTAATGTTGTTTTACAATGATATTTTAAAACAACGCGTGACTAAAACTGTAAATAAGAGATGACAAATAAAAAACAATGGAGATTAAATTTCGCAAAATTTTCTTACATATTTATTTCAGTTTGCTATGCAAAGATTATTTTCGGCTGAAATATGACTAATTTTCAATGTAAGTCATGATGGTAATATGATTGAATGATTAAATAAATTAAATAGATAAAAATAAATTTTGTATCTTCACTTCTTGCAGTTTTAGTCGCCCGTGGCACCTCTGTAACAAGAATTTATTTTCCTTTCATGCAATTCAAAATATTTGTTTTCATAATGCTATAAATTAAAAAATAAAAATTAGGGAATATAATAAAGGAATAAAAATAAGGGAATATGAAAATAAGGGGAATAAAAAAATAAGGGCTTTCATAATGTAATTACACTCTGTTATAAATTAAGAAAAAACGATTATCCCTTTGCATATGAGTGCACGCCAAATGGATGCCAAACTCCCAGCGCGAACATATATCAATATTTTCAGCTCTTGAAACGACGTTGCTCAGCCTCCTTATTCTTGCTTTCTTATCAATAAAAATAACAATTATTAACGATAGTACTCGATTAACAATTAATAAGAATTAATAAAATGATATCCCAAAATCTTACCAAATATACATCATTCTGTTCGCATTTAAAGAAACTGATGAAAGAATATCAAATAATGCTTATAGAAGGATGGAACAATGGATGTTCATCTTATTTATCCAAATATATAGGGAAGTCTAGGATTCCAGTAATGCTACGAAACTCTTACCTTTTTTAAAAAAAATAATTCTATAATATATAGGTAGAAGATTGCAAGAATTAAATTTCTGTCTGACTTGTGTAACTTTTAAAAGCTTTTATATTATTTTGAAAGCATATTTGCATAATTTAATAACAAAATAAAACGAAACTATATGTAATCACGAATACCTTACCTTGTATACCTTACAATTCAAAATTTTTTAGACTATTATCTTGTAAAATATTAAAAAATAATAAATATTTACAAGATTTTTTTTACGTGGAATTATCTTCGAATAAATGAATTTTATCATTGTGTGCAAATTTTTTTCAGTTCACTTTAAAATTTCTCGAGATGTGACAAAATACGCAAAAAGTAAAATTAAATTAATCAAATTTTTGGACGAAACTATGGGGATTATATTCCCCAGATTGCGGCTACCTTCTATACATAAGAAGTCAGAAATCCGAATGTCTAAAATTTGCTCTCTATGTACCCCAAAGGTTTTTCAAAAAGTTCAAGAAAAGAGAAAAAGAGATTACAAAATACATCAGTAAAATGCAAAACCCATAAAATAATTGCGAAAGGAAAACAAATTTCTAGATACCTACTTAACCCTTTCAGGACGGGCGAGTCATGAATTTATTCCTAAGGAATCAGTACCAGGATGGTAAAAAATAAAAAGCGGTAGCTTAAGTTTGGGCATAGCTAATTTGACGGATTTTTTCTTCTCTTTAAATCTAACACATCCAAACCATTTGTGTTAAAAGTGTAACTATACAATTTTTAATTCGAAATAAGTAGTGGTGAATTAAATAAATCAAACAATTATAACACCGCCCACAAATAAATTGCTAAAGAATTAATTTGATTACCAGTTTTATCTTTTTACCCTGGTTGATACGGTTTTACGCTGCACGTATTTGCGACAGTCGGAGAGAAAGGGCTAACCCTTTGGGGACGGGTGATTCAGAAGTGCATTCGTACAAAATCAGAATCAGGATGCAATTAAATAAAAAACGGTAACTTAAATGTAGTCGTTTCTAATTTGAAGGACTTACTTTGCTTTTACTTTAATTATTGTTAGTTTAATCATATATCTAATCAATGTTAATTCAAAATATAGCTAAATAGTTTTATTTTGAACAAAGAAATGGTGAATAAAATAAATCAAACAAGTATAACTCCGCCCACAAATAAACTGCTAAAGAATTAATTTGATTACCAGTTTTATCTTTTTACCCTGGTTGATACGGATTTATGCTGACACGTATTTGTGACAGTCGGCTCGAAAGGGTTCAAAATATTCTTTTATAAAAACTAATGCACACAACATTCTGAAAATCCTTAACCAAACTGAAATTCACAAAAAAAACTAGCCCTTTAATTTAATGCGCAAAAGGAAGAAAAAAAGTAAAACTAGAAAGTTGTTGCCATCTGTTTGTAGAAAAGCCTTATTAAAAGAAAATAAAACCTAATAATTTTTAATAATTTCCTTAATTTTACCTGCAATATTGTAAAAATCAAAAAGAAAACCATTACTGTCTAGATTATTTTTAAAAAAAATTATTAGTAGCCTCTTGAAAGTATTCAACATTATTTCAAATTTTGTTAATTCTAGACAATTGAGAAAAAACTAAATTTTTGAATATATTACTACACAAATTCGTATCAAAATTACAGAAAAAATAACCCTAAAATTAAAAGCCTTTCTTTTATCATAATTCATGAATTTTATCATAATTTTCTCAGTTTATTGATATAGATTATGGTCATGTTATTACCTGGAATTTAAATATTGTTCGAGATCAAGATTTGATTAAAATCTTGAGTAGAGGATCTAAATTTAAAAAAAGGTTAAAAATGAAAAATGATGATTTTATTTTATTGGTTGAAAGAGACCTTAATTGTATTTTTTTAAAATGGAAAACAGGGATTCTGGAAAGTTTAAAAAATAAATTCAACAAATCTAAATTTTGTTTTTATCCTAGTGCTATCGCTACTGATTATGATATGTTTGAGAAAATTTAAAAAAAAACTTACAAATAAGTTAATTATTACTGTTGATGATAAAGCTTATCACAACTTTTGCATTATGAGTTAATATTTTCTTTAAAAATTGATTATTAAGTAATATATTACTAATAATACTTATATTAAGTTAAAATATGAGAAAAAAGTTTTTGACAAAAGGTATTATTACTTCTAGTAAAAAATTAAAATTTAAATTATATAGATCCTTACCTTACCGTGAACCTATCCTTATTTATTTCCTATTGTTAAATTTTTTTCAAAAAAATCCAGTTAATTTCAGGTTTACAGCTTGTGTTACTAATAGTTATAATTCTAACGTTAGTAAAAAATTCTTTAATATTCTTAAAATTATTTTGATTAAAGTTAAAAGTGAGAAAAATATTGTTATTATTAAATAATATTGATGTTTTGAACTTAATTGAAAAAAATGTGATTTTAATCTTAATTCATTCGACTTTGAAAATCTTTAGACCAGTATAACTCATGCTAAAATACTTGATATTTGCAGTTGCATTAATGATAAATATTTAAATAATGAAAATATTAATAAAAATTATTGGATTGATGTTTGTAAATTTAATTGTTTTGAAAAATTTCTTTTTAATGGCATTGATTTTTATAAACAAAAGATAGGAATACCACTAGGTAATTCTTTTTCTGGAACTTTTGCTGATTTTTGTATACATTATTTTTAGAGCAAAGTATCTTGAGTTTAATGATTTTAAAGCTTTTAGATATATTGATGATTTAATTTCATTTAATTGTGCAAATTATGATTTAATTTTTAAAATTAATCCAGAAGATTTTGTTTTGAAGAGGACTAATGATAATTGCTTAAATGTTGAATATTTTGATTTTAAAATTAATATTGCTAATGATCAAATTAAAATTGGAGTTTAAGATAAAAGGGAGGCTTTTAATTTTAGGGTTATTTTCTTTTGTATTTGTGATACGAATTTGTGTAGTAATATATTCAAAAATTTAGTTTTTTCTCAACTCTGTAGAATTAATAAAATTTGCAATAATGTCGAATACTTTCTAGAGACTACTAGTAATTTTTAAAATTATCTAGAGAGTAATGGTTTTCCTTTTAATTTTTACAATATTGAAGGAAAAATTAAAGAAAGGCTTAAAATTATTAGTTATTACTTTCTTTTAATAGGGCTAGATCGAGACTTAACTGAGTTGCCCTAGTTAAGATTTTCTTCTAACAGATGACAACTTTTTTGTCTGTTTTTTTTTAAATTCTTTTTGCGCATAAAATGGGGGCATAGTTTGTTTGTGAATTTCAGTTTGGTTAAGGATTTTCAGAAAGTTACGTGCTTGGGCTTAACATAAGTATATTTTAAGTAGGTTCTTTGAATATTGTTTTCCTTTTGTATTTTGCTTTTGTAATCTCTTTTTCACTATTCCTGGACTCTTTACAAAACCTTTCGGTACAGAGAGAACAAATTCCAACATTTGCCGTACTTTCTCGATAGAAAAGGTTTTGTGTTCTTATATCTTCCGGGGATAGTCAACGTCTCCTATAACTGAAAGCCGCCACACGGTTTTTATGAGTAGTCCGATCAGACCATCATGAAGGTTATCCACTTTCCGAAAGAGTAATTTAATACCAAATCAAGTTAAAATAAGAAAGTGGTAGCAAATATATGACTAAATATTTGTTTTGTTTATGAATATTATTGGTTTGCTTTATTCACTTGTCAACCACTACAGATTCAATTCTCAAATATATTTGATAAATTTCTCTCAATTACTTTTATAAAAGGTTTTGGGTTCATGCGCACAACTGGTTCGCTTTTTAAATAGTCTGCGCGGACTACTTTTAACTGTGAGGAGGCTTTTTGATGTAGGAGGTGATGGGCTAGTTCCCTAACGACGTCAGTTTGGTTGTTATTATTATATTTTTCAATGTTTTCTTCCTTAAAATCTTCCATTGGCTTCAAATTTCTTATGGAATTTCTACTTCATCGTGCAACTTTTCTTTGTAATTGTAGCCTTTAACTGGTTTATACGTAATTTTGGATTTCTCCTTTTATTATTGATAAAGAAACATACCGTTTAGGTAACCATAATTCGGTTAAATTTGAAGTAAACCATAATTCGGTTCAAATATAATTACAGGTTTTAAAAATGTTTAAAAAAAAAACTGTTTAAAAAAGATCTAACTCTCGGAACTCTTTATCAGAACTCAAGATTTCCACGAAACACTATTATGGAACTGCTGATCTATAGTCTTCATGTATCAGTAAAAATATTGAGCTGCGCCTTAATAATATTATATGTCAAATTTTATTTCAGTTGGCGCCGTCTTGTGCGGTAAGTACTATATTAAATTCTCTTAAATATTTAAATAATGAAATCTAAAGAGATAATTATAAACTGTGCATTGATGCATTGACTCGAAATGCATACCAGCTACTTTTACTCATTTGGCGAACAATTTTATTTTTATATTTAAAGTGGTAGTAAAATGTATGCTTTCTATATATTCCTAGCATTTATAAACTTCATTTATAATGATTTTAACCACCACTATTTTTTTTAAAAAATAAGCATATAAATTAATATGCGATGCTCTTACTGTGTTTCTTCCAATTGCATTCCAATTACCAGAAAGTGCCACCTTAAAGACCACTAACGGCCCCAGGCGCCCAGATATATTCGATAATGATGATGTTACTGTTTTCCGTTTAAGCTTGCTCAAAATGCTACATATGCTTCTGACTAAAATTGAAATTCAATTTCCAGTTTACTAATACGGGGAGAAATCATCCTTGAAGGGATTAAAAGTTGGCAGGTATGCATACCTGCCAACGTTTACATATTTGGAGTAAAATTTTATTTCTATATTTAGAGTGTGAATGTATGCTTTCTATATATTCATTGCATTTATAAACTTAATTATAATCAATTAGAATTCCATTTTACTACCACTGGGGAAAATTATCCTCGAAAGTATTAAAAGTTGGCAGGTATGGAAAGGTAAATATATATATCATTTTGTTAATATATTACAGTATGTAATAATTCTAAAGTGTGGTTGCTAATTATAAGAAATAAAAAATTTTAATTTAAGAGTGGTGACTGACAAAGGCGACTCTGAGACGACATTGGAGTGCAAAGTGTTAAAATGAAGCAACAGAAACATTAGATTTCGCTGTTAGATAATTTGGAAATATTGAGAGAATGAACTAAAATTGTTAAAATACACCTTATTTACTTAGTTGTGCAAGAACATTTTAAAAATTTAAGAACCATACGAATCTTGAATTTTCAAATTTCTACTCAATTTCAAATCTAGGAAAAGAATTCTGATTCTAATATTTATCTCTGTGTAAAGAATTCAGTTTTATTTGCTTCATTACAATATTTTTCTTTGTTTTAAAAGCTGATGATGACAATTCACAGAAGGGTAAGTATGTTTATTTTATTTTTGAAAGTAATGTGATGATTTATGTTTATAAAAATCAAGGTACAGTGAAACCTCGCGGGAGCGACCACTTCGTTCCACAGTAAAATGGCCGTTGATAGAGGTTGGTGGTTCTTAGAAATTACCTCCATTGACTTCAATATTTTTATCGAAGGCACGTGATTTTTCGCAAACGATTTTAATTTCAATCAGTATCATTTTCTTTGGGCGAAAATACCACTTTTGTTGGCGTCATGAAAAGACGGTTCCATGAATAAAATTTAAAATCCATAAAAATTATCCCAACAGATATAATTATGCACAAAAACAAATTTACCAATTATAAATGATAAGGCTATTTTAAATAAATAAGCAATTATGTATTTTTGTTTATGCTTTTAATTTTATATCATAAAAGTTAGTTAGCTTTGAAAGATGAGAAGATGGTTTTTTTTATTTGAGATGTTTGTTTCTCTAAAATAACTTTTATTTTCTAATTTTACTCTCAACTCTAAAAGTAAATCATAAATCGCCTTTAGTGCACTTTGAATGCAACATGAGGTAGCATCATCAAAAAGAGCTCTCTAAATATGAGCCTCACAAAATATTTTGAATTCATTTTAATCTACTTACTTGCTTTGATATTTTTCCGTTATGCTGATGCATCACCTCCTACATCAAAAAGCCTCCACACAGTCTTTTATAAGTTGTCCGCGCAGACTATTTAAAAAGTGAACCAGTTGTGCGCATGAACCCAAAGCCTTTTATAATAGAATTTGAGAGAAATTTATCATATACATTTGAGAATTGAATCTGTAGTGGTTGACAAGTGAATAAGGCAAACCAATAATATTCATAAATAAAAAAATTTTTTAGTCATATATTTGCTACCACTTTCTTATTTTAACTAGACTTTGTATTAAATGACTCTTTCGGAAAGTGGATATCCTCCACAGTGGTCTGATCGGGCTACATGTAAAAAACCGTGTGGAGGCGTTGGCTGATGTTTGTCTGTTCGCTAGGAGCGGTTTTAATGGTCTTCTCTCAAGGTTTTCCGCAACACGAAGTCAATGGAAAAACGTGCGTGTTCCCCAAAAGTGAACGTAAATAGAGGTGGTTTTTCCTGGAGGTGTCACGAAGGATTGAGGTATCCGCATGGGTGACATGAGCGAAGACGAGACCGACGAAAAGAAAAGCTAGTTGTAAAACCATTTCAGTTTCAACTAGTTTTCGGGAGGAGCAAATCTATTCCTTTTTTCACACTAATTAAAATCTAATTTTTCATAGCAACGCAGAGATGCCAACTTGCTCCGGAGAGCAAATACATATTTTAAAGTGGTAATTTATCAATTGTGATTCTTGGTTTAATAAATACAATTCAGTAGATTTTTATCCACCACTATTTCTGAATAATTCATAGACTTATATAATCCACCACTTTACATTTCTTATGTCATGCTATACCTTTTAAAAAGCAATAAAAATTGTCAAATATTTGTCAAATTTACATTGTAGTTATTTAGCGGTTTTTTTAATTATTTAAGCGTGTCCGGAGCAGTTGGCATCTCTGCTACGATGCATTTTTAACTCTTTCATACCTGTTTTCAAGAATGCTTATTGTTTTATAATTCTAATGTTCAAATTTATTTTAGGTTTGTTAGAGGTAAGACAATTTCATTATTTCAAACCTGCCAACTTCACTGGATTTTATTCGGAAATTTTTCCTAAAAGTTTAATGTGGTTACAGAGTATCTGTTAATGTGGTTACAGAGTATCTGTACAGAGTATTCTGTTCTAGTATTAGATTCTTACCACCACAATAATATTTGTAAGATATATATCGAATCTCATAAAAGCAAACTTAGTTAAAAAGCCAGAGGTGCGTTTCATACCTGCCAACTTTCACTCTTTCCGAGAATGGATTTTCAGAGTGGTTGTAATACAATTAACGATAAACAATCTGACTCAAAAATATATTTATATTTTGATCCCGTTGAAATTCGCTTGTGCAAGGACTATTATTCTTTTATATATTTATTGTAATTATTTATATGTAGTGGTGGTCAAACTCATTTATAATTATCATTATAATTCAAAAAGTTAATTGGAATAACATGAGTATCGCTACCACTTTAAATATGAAAATAAAATCTTCCGGAAAATCCGGAAGAGTTGGCAGGCATGGCGTTCTACGCACTAAAAGGATTTTTAAATAAAAATTCAAAGCTAAACCTGGCAAATAAAGGAACGATATACCTACAAGTCATTCGACCAACTCTTACCTACGCCCTAACCACTATCAGTGATAATTTAAAGAAAAAATTGTTATACACAGAAGGCAAATTTTTGAGATACATGACTGGTGCCCCAAGAGCTATCAGCAATAAATAGGCTGCTAAGGAAGGATCTAGACATAGAAGAAATTAACTGCTTCATTGCCAAACTCAACAGTAAATTCTATAGCGAAGCTAGAAACTGTACGGCCACGAATTTCAATCATCTGCTAGACATCAGCTTAATAGACGACAACATAGAATATAGCCCAGTAACCGCATTCCTCATGTCAGATTGTATCATATCAAAATATTACAAATGATAGTACCACTGTTTTTTAACTCTTATATACTATTGACCCTGTGGATCTCCCTCGCTAATTTTGTACCAGTATAAGCTTATTCCTACATGACTTCTGAGCATAGAACAAACCAGTATAAGATGAATCAGTTGGTGGCGCTACGCGCCAAATACCGAGGCACCCGACATATCCAGCATCCAGCTTCCAAACTTGGTTAGAAAGAAAAGTTTTTATTAAAAAAACTGATAATAAAGGTTTTGAATTACGAAAAATAAAGAAAATGGGGATAATCATAGATTTATATGCCTTAATTTCACGTCATTTTTAGGAAATATATTAGTAAGTTGTTACACATACAAAAGATATCCATAAATTTGCGCAAGATTTAACATAAATAAAAGACGCTTTTTTTTTTAAATAAGTATATTGTTTATTGAAACATGAAATAATTCTTACTGTTATGGATGAAATGGCAGGTCGGGCATATGACCTCCGCAGTTTTGCTGGCACTTGTACACTTTTTTGTTGTAACTTTTCAAGACCGTCGTATACTAAACGAAGCTGAATTTCATTGATGCAGCGTTGAGTCTCCTCTTTCAATACGTAAAGGCATACCTGCCAACTTTTACGCATTTGGCGTAAAATTTTATTTCTATATTTAAAGTGGTAGTAAAATGTATGCTTTCTAAATATTCCTTGCAATATAGAAACTTAATTTATAACCTTTTTGATCCACCACTATTTTTAAAAAAAATTAGGCACATATATCAATATGTAATACTGCTGTTGAAATCTTTTACAAATCACGTAATTCTAACTCAATTCAATGCTAAAATGTCAATTGTATTTGTATATATCTTGATTCTATTCATATCTATATCACAACTTATGACTGCATCAAATTTAAACTCCATTCAATGCTAAAATGTCAATTGTACTTGTTTATATTTTAAATTAATTCACTTTTAAAACACAACTTATGATTGCATCAAATTAATCCCATTCAATACTTCAATATCAATTGTGCTTTTTATATTCATGAAAATTTCTGATTATTTTATAAATCATGACTCATATTAAATATCAATTCATGTTTAATTTATCAAGCAAATTTGCTTGATCTTCTGTTCTGCTACCTTAATGCTGCATAATTCAAAATGTTTTTAATTCAACTTGTAAATACTTCATGATGGATGGGTTAGGGGCCGCTGCGCGGCCCAGGCACCCAATTTTGGATTAATAAAGTAAAGTAAAGCTGTTGAAATCTTCATAAGCTTGTTCAAAATAAAGCATATTTTTTTGTCTATAATTGCAAATTATATTCCATTTGACTACCACTGGCGAAAATCATTCTTGAAAGGATTAAAAGTTGGCAGGTATGTAAAGGATATAAGATAGTGTGCATACACCTTTGACTTCAAGTAACAAATTAGAAAAAAAATCTAAAGGTGTTAACTCGCGTGCTATAGAGGGGGATTGTGAGTTCTAGAGAGGACAATTCAAATTAAAGAGTAATCGACCAGGAATAAAAAATAGCTCGTGTTTACAAAACTTTTTAAACTGTTTATGAATGTGACAAAATTAATCTAATTAATTTCTTAAATGTTTTGAAATTTATAGTTAGTTTTATTGATTTACAGTTCTTGTTTTTTTCTTAATAAAATTGTTGATTTCATTAAAATTTCTGACAGCTAAAAAAGGCGTATTTGTTTATTGTTATGATTAATATAAATCTCATAAAATTTGATATATTACATTAAAATTGATAAAAACTTAACCTCTCAATTCGGGTTTTAAGTGAAAATTTTTTATTGTATGAGGATGAAGAAATCCTCTTAAAAAGCAAGCCTCCCAACTACCTCGCCTTTGTGCAAAATATTTTATAAAGTGTTAGAGATTTGAAATCCAACACCAAAATTTTCAGAAAATTTGCTAACATTTTAATAGCCTCACCAAGTTGTTTATTGCAATTAAAAACATTTGCAAGCTTGTTTGCTCAATATAGGCTTATAAATCTTTGTCAAAGAGATGGACAGCACGACGATACATCCAGGATGACAGCGGGATTCGAACCCGCTACCTCCACGCTATGCATATTGCTTGGCGAGTGACACCGCTCGGCCAAGAGGATTTGAAACGAAATGGCGTTTTTTATGAACTTTTGAATAATTTACAAATAGTGTTGTTTAAAGTAAGCTTAAATGAATAAAAAACAGTACATTAAAGCATAAACATAGCTACCAATGGAACAAAGTTTTACAAAAAAAGTTGAACATTGACAGCACTGAAAAGGGTATCTAATATGCAAAAACATTATTTCATAAGCATTAATAAGTTTAAACAAGACTGCATTACTATTTCCTTTAAGTACTTTTTAATGTAACAATTCCCTTCTTCCTTTGAGGGTATCTTGAAATATAGTTTAAAATGGTAGTAAACTATTGCAAAACATTTTTGAACAAATAGAAAATTCATCTTACTTAAATCAGGGTACATAAGCATCATGAAATAATTGAAAGGTGGTAATAACATTAATATAATTCTTTTATATTATTATGTTTGTAGATACCAGAATTTTTTATTATCACTAAGTAAATTTAACACGTTCACGCCGGCTACTCACAGGTCTGAAAGTGGGACGGAAAATATAAGATACTGGTAGAAGAATTATTTCAATATTAGATAATATTCCGGAGAAGTTAATCTATTCTCAACAATAACAATTCTTTGGCAGGAAATTCTTCACGGCGCAGAAGCAATTCAATATAAAAATTTCATCCGTTAAAAACAATTGGTAGTTATGGATTTTTATAATTCCAGGAAAAAAACTAAAAAATGAAATTTATTTGTTACCAGTTCTTTACTCCGGTGCGCCACCGGTGGTCCGCGCCGGTGTGAACGTGATATACATAAGGTATAGAATTTATATTATTTAGATATAGAATTTTATCGTGATGTGTAATATTTTGGTGACTAATTTGATGTCTGTTGTTAATTTTGAAAGGGGCGTGCGAATCCTGGGGTAAAACATTTGCACTCCTGCGAACACTTCCAGTTTTTTCGGAAGATTTTATATTAACACGTTCACGCCGGGGTGACCCACCGGTGGGTCACGGTAGATTGTCTCATTGGGCGGCGCACCGGTGTAAAAACTGGTAACAAATAAATTTCATTTTTTAGTTTTTTTTTTCCCGGAATTAATAAGAATCCATAACTACCAATTGTTTTTAACGGATGCAATTTTTATATTGAATTGTTTCTTCGCCGTGAATAGTTTCCTTGCAGTGAATTGTTATTTTTGAGAATAGATTAACTCCTCCCGTATATGATCTAGTATTTAAATAGTTCTTCTACCAGTATTTTCTCTTTTCCATCCCACTTTCAGGCACAACACCCGCCGTGAACGTGTTAACGAGTAACCAATCTTAATTTAATTTGCTTTTCTCTACCACTTACAAAAAAAAAACTTCTTTGAAAAGCCTGAAATTTGACACGTAAGAAAAATTTACAAATTTGACCTTTTACCTAAATGTTGTTTTTATTAATATATAATGGTGGCCAAACTTCTTTTTAATTTTTAATTTGTTTAAATATTATTATGTTCCCTCTAATATTATATTATTTATTATATCTAATCATTAAGGCCCGGATTTTGATGACATTTGCATTTTTGGACATTTTTTGTCCTTTAGAGCATTTTTTGAGATTTATGGGGCATTTTCTTTAAAATTTTGGGGCGTATTTTGCATTTTAAAGCATTTTTTAAATTTTTTGTTAAATTTTTATTATTTTTTATTATTACACTGGCTTCCAAACAATGAAGAAAATTTTTAGGATATTAACAGGTGAAGCAACATCTTTTCAAATTGAAGAAGAATTGTCAGTAAGTGTGACCGTCCTTTTCAAGTACGCACCAATAACATCAGTCGACGTTGAAAGAAACTTCTCCTGGTATAAAAATTTGCTTTCAGACAAGAGACGCTCGTTTACATTTCAAAATATTAAAAAAAAATTAATAATCCACTGTAATTCTGATATTTAGTAATATTATGAGATACAAGTTGTTATATTCATTTAAGTTTCCATTCAAAATGAAAATGTTTTAAAGTCAATATATTTTCCTTTTTTTTTTGTTATTTTTGGATATAAAACATATTTGTCAAACTTTAATGAACGTAGAACAAGTATTGCATTGCTTTATATTTTTTGAAACGACTCATAATAATTTTAAAGAGTAAAACATGGTTTTAGTTCAATATTTTTACTTCTATTTAAGTCACGTCATAAAGCATTTTTAGCTCAATTTTCGCATTTTAAGGGCATTTTCTGCACTTTTAAGGGCATTTTTTGCAGTTCATAAGGGCATGTTTTGCACTTTTTAAGGGCATTAATTGAGATATTTTAGGTCATCAAAATCCGGGCTCTACTAATCATATTATATTATTTATTAGCATTAATTTTACACCTGCTACAACAAGGAAGAATATTTTCTGAAATTCCGTAGTTTATAGTTTTTTAGTAA
Source organism: Parasteatoda tepidariorum (assembly GCF_982258835.1). Taxonomy (NCBI): domain Eukaryota; kingdom Metazoa; phylum Arthropoda; class Arachnida; order Araneae; family Theridiidae; genus Parasteatoda; species Parasteatoda tepidariorum. The sequence goes on along the minus strand of NC_141759.1, from coordinate 21,921,790 downwards.
CTCATGCGCTCCTACTGACTAAGGAAATTCAATTCTTTCATAAGTAAGATGTAAGTAACTAAAAAATGTATCTTTACAATAGTCAGGGTTTTCCCGGGCCTTGAAAGTATTAAAAAGCGGTAACAAAAATAAAACAAATTTCGATATTTTAATTTCTGTGTAACCAACACTAAAAATTGGTTTTCCAAAGAAAGTGTATATGCATGAAAGTTCCAGCTTCTAAGCCACATACCGATAAAGTGGTATATTAAAATAAGAAATATTTTCTAGTATTACAGCGATGCCAACTTGCTCCAGACAGCAAATATATATTTTAAAGTGGAAGTTTATCAATTGTGATTCTTGGTTTAATAAATTAAATTTAGTAGACTTTTATCCACCACTATTTCTAATTAATTCGTAGGCTTTCATAATTCACCACTTTTTTAATACTTACGTCATGCTATACCTTTTAAAAAGCAAGCAAAAATAGTCAAATATTTGCAAGACTTACTTTGAAATTATTTACCGTTTTTTTGGTGTGTCCGGAGCAGTTGGCATCTCTGGTATTAACCTAAATTTGCAACCTAAAACTTTTCAATCACAGCGGGAACCCTGAGTAGTAGTCTTAAATCAATTGAGAGAATCTAATGAAAATATTGATTACGGCGTTTTTGCATAAATCCAAATCAATTAATAAAATCCGCTTTTATTAAAACTTATCTATTTAGTTTTCTATTTTAAATTTATCTTTAGAAAGCTTTAAATTTAAAATTCTTGAATTTTCTAGAGACTTGTGACGGGAGTAAGTATAAATTTCATGCATTGATTCATCTTTTGCGTAAGTAATACAATTGGACACAAATGAAATTTGAAGTATAAATATTTCAAAAAGAAATTTTTGGATTACATTTTTATTCTGGGTGAAAGTTATTACTGTAGTCTTTTTTTGCTGTGGTATACATGCAATTGTTGGGTAAGAACATATTTTAATTTATTTTAGCTGCAGTAATATTTTGATAAGCAAAAATTTAAAGGTCTTTAAAAAAAATTTAAGAGAGTTTACTATTTCCTGAATTAGGTCCCAGCTTCTAAATTGATAACCGCTTGTCCAAAAAATCCCAAATACTAAATTTGCCTTATTTGTGACCTATTTTGTCCTTTTGAATAATAAACGGGACAAAAAAATCATTTTTTAAAATTCGTAGCCAAAGGGTTAATTTTGTTTTGCATAAGGTTGGTGGGTTTACTTTTGAGATATGGGACCAGAGAGATCCCATAATTACTTCTCGAGTTGTGAGTAAAAGAGAATTTCATCATTTGAACGATATTTTTGTTTTTAACGTTTTAATTCAGAATCAGAAATTCTAACCTGCATTTCGAACAGGATCGTTTTCAATACTAATTTAGGTGAATATCACAAATAAAGAGGATCCCAAACTGATTGACACGGTCCCAAAGTTTAGAGTTGAAGCAAGAAAAAAAACGATGCCAAGGCCTAAACTTTCCGAGGCTGAAAAAGCCAGAACCAAAGAACGTAGACAGGAATACCTAAAGCGTTATACGCAAACGGAAAAACGAAAGGATTCTGTTCGCAAACGCAAGCATGAAGCCCGTTCCTCACAAAAGTGGTTGACAGAATTGAACCCTACAGAAGAGCGAATGGTGGCTCTCTGAACTCCGTTCATGCAAATACAAGAACTGGGTGTTAATCACCAGTTATGGACAAAGGATCCATTGTCAACGTACCCAATAAACTTGCACAAGACCGTAGACTGCCTTCCACGCAATATAAATGATTCATTCACTATTCATGTAAAATTGGGAAAAAAAAGCCTAGCTCTCAAATCCCATTTCATGTATGAACTTGTGAATCCGAAACGGGTGTATGACGTAGCTTACAATAATCTCCTTCAAACACCATTGTACCAATCCAAAAATGTTAATATTGATCTCGATTGACTGTTTAGTGTCTGTTCAATCATCAAAAGAATTTTCACAGAATGTGTCATCTGTATTCAAATATGTCAGCGAAATTATGTATCGAGCAATTCAGGATTAACAGTTAAAGATATCCAAGATGAAAACACAATAAAGCTGCTTTTCCAAAAAAAAAAAAAAAAAAATGAGACTGCAACCATGCCGCTAATGGGTATCCTGTGATCACCTTGCGGAGATCTAAATTTTTTAGGGGGGGGGGGGAGGAGAAAAAATAACGATCAGAGTATTTATGGAAAAACTGTAATAATTAGCAGTAACTTTCACTTCCAAACATGCAACTGCTTTTAAATTTCATATGGCAATGATAAACAATTGAAAAAAGATGCGTTTCTGAGCAGATTATTAAATTAAGAGTACGCGGCAACGTGTTAATACAGTAAAAAAATATTTTTACTTTATACAAATATTTTTTACTATTATCTTCGTATCCTAATTTTATTTCTATTACATAATTTCTATTTATAGATAAAAGATGGCTTAATTGACGGCATAACGGTAAGCATTTAACGTTCTTTTGTTAACTGTTTTCTTCGTTATGGCAAGGCTGAACTTGATTTGTAACTTAACCCCTTGGGGACGGGTGATTCAGAAAAGCATTCGTACAAAATCAGAATCAGGATGCAATTAAATAAAAAACGGTAACTTAAATGTAGTCGTTTCTAATTTGAAGGACTTACTTTGCTTTTACTTTAATTATTGTTAGTTTAATCATATATATAATCAATGTTAATTCAAAATATAGCTAAATAGTTTTATTTTGAACAAAGAAATGGTGAATAAAATAAATCAAACAAGTATAACTCCGCCCACAAATAAACTGCTAAAGAATTACTTTGATTACCGGTTTTATCTTTTTACCCTGGTTGATACGGTTTAATGCTGTCACGTATTTGTGACAGTCGGCGCGAAAGGGTTAATCGTTACGGAGCCAACGGTTACTATCAAGCTCTGCCTTAGTTATTGGAAACAAGAAAATGTATCATGGGCACCATTCATGAAATCAAATGTAAGAATATTAAAGTAAGATACATTTCGTTCACATATTTTTTGGTTCATCCGCAAAATTAATCCACCTTTTAAATAAACTGAGATTGATCTGACAAGTTATAAAAACCATGTGGAGTCTTACTGGATTAGGAGGCCATGGCTTTAGAGGTGGTGGTAATTGCCCGTTAAAAATCAGTGGGTATTTAAGTAATGTAATAGTGCCCACACTATAATTGTTTGGGAAAAAAGTGCAACTACCAATATTGTTATTGAAAGTGAAAAAGCAAAGAACTTAAGATACTAAGTATTAAGTTCTACCGCAAAAATATCAATAGAATGCATAGTTTTTTTTAGGCATTTTAAGAAACTGCAAAAAAAATTAATAATTCTGAGTTATAAGACTCTGCATACATCTTCTTGATGGTTATTGACAAATGTTTCGTTCTATCTCTAAAAGGTTAGAGACACTTCCTTCTTTTCAGTTTACCTTTATCTTGAAAGCTCATTAATTCTCACTAAAACCGGATCAGTTGAAAATTATCTATATCAATCATAATCATCTCAATTATTTCGATTTGAAACCTCTACTTACTCTCTGGAATGGTCCATAAAAACGCTTCTAATTGGTAATTTTCAAGACTTGGGTTAAAATTCATTTTTACCATCAAAATTTATTACAAAATGTAAAATATCTGCTTAACAAACTTTAATAATATAACTCATCCATAACTCTATTATTTAATAAAAAAAAATTAACTTTTAGTTATTCGCAATTAATCTGGAATAGTAAAGAAAATAAAAATCCCTATCATAGCAGAAGATACCTAAAAATTAATTTAATTATGGATTTAATATAGTAACGGATTTAATATAGTATTTAATGCATAATAATTGTAATATTTAATGGCATAGCCTCATTCATATATAATGGATAAAATGTAGTTATCTCAAATGAAACAAGCGGTAAACAACTATTGCCGATAAGTAATAATCGAAAGAACAAACGCAGAATGTCGATTGATGTCAGATTTTGAAGGTTTCAGTTGCTTAGCTCGAGTATTGAAAAATGAAATACTAGAATATTTCATAAATATATATCTCATATTTTCATTTTTTTATGGTATATAATTACATTGGTTTCTAAGTGCGGAGATGCGACCTGCTCCGGACACGCCAAAATAATTATAAAAAACGGTAACTTACTACTGAGTAAATTTTGCAAATATAAAGTGGTGAATTATATAAGCCTACGAATTATTTAGAAATAGTGGTGGATAAAAATTAACTTAATTGAATTTACTAAATTTAGAATCACAATTATATGTATTCTTTCATGCGTCTAATTGACGAGTGTTCGTAGAGATAGGTATATTGTTTATTTATACCTCGACCCGCCCTATTCAGGGCACACGAGAGTAGGACAAACATTCTACTGACACAAAACATACATAAAACACAAAAAATTACATTAGCAACTAGTATAAATGACATATAAAGAATAAATTAAATTTTGAAAATATTTACACTATAAAATACAAAGGCATAGTGAAATGCCTTCAACAAAAAGCATAGAAATTAATTTTAACTTAATAATAGTGAAATTACATGGTAGATAAGTAACTGGAAAACATAAGAAGATTATTTTGACAGCTGTCGAAAGTGTAAGGCTCTCAAGGAGGCTGTATAGCAAGAATTTTGAAAGGAAATATGAAATAAGAAAAATAAAAATTAAAATAAGAGTCATCTACAAAAAGTCTGCAATGAGGAAAAATGTTTATAGAGTTTCTGTAGCGATAGGTATATTCAACAAACATATGTGAATAGATTGAGAAGAAACTGAGAAGTTATAGCTAGAAGGTGGTAACAGTTAATACTCATTAGAACGTGATCGTAATTCAAGGAGGGCCTGGCGATGCGCAGGGCAAGTGATGTCTGAGGCTTGATGATAAGGATTATGGCTGGTTCCAAAAAAGGTATTGATGTGCCAGCAGTTGATGCAATATTTTTCGTCGGAGTGATATTCATATGTGTGATAGAGATAGGTATATAAGAAACGTCCGTAAAACCTAGTGATGCATTTGTTCATGCGTCAAATTGACGCGTTTTCGTAGAGATAGGTATATAAAAAACGTCCGTAAACCTAGTGTTAAAGAGCATTATTGATTTGGAGGGTTAGAGGTAAGAAAAAACTTGGGGAGTAAAGGAAAAAGTTAGGACAATAGTATAATAGATTTGCTGAGACTATTAGAGTATTGTAGAAATATACGAATTTTAAATGCAATCAGCTTTTTTCCGAATCCAAATAATTACATTTATATTTTGTTTATAGAAAATACTGAATTTACATTTATTATTTTTTTTCTTTATCCAGAAAGTGTTCGATGTGGTAAGACTAAATTTCTCTTTTTACCAATATCCTGATTGTGTGTTCCTGATTGTGTTCTATTGTGTGTAAAAATATTATTTATAATTTTTACATGAAAAAAAATAATAAACGGAGTAACTCTAGATCCAACTAACGAAATTTCCTTCATTAACATGCAATTTGAACTTTTTTATGAAGTAGATCTTACCAATTTAATGAAACAAATGAAATTTTAAATCAATTATTACGTACGTTTTCAGTAAACATACATTATAATACGGGACTGAATCATATTTTTTTTTCTCCTGCGTTGGAAAAAGAGTGCAATCTGTTATATATCGTCTAAATAGTTCAAATAAGAAAAGTTATACTGAATTACAATTTACTTAATCACTTTTTGCTTATTTCTTCACACTTATGGAAAAATTTATATAAATCAGAAATAAGAAAATGCTCAAAATTTTCAGAGCTTGTAATAAAGATTATGTCCAAATTAAACTTAGTATAGAAAAATAATTGTCTGAAAATATTTTCTAGTTTTTCATCATTTATTTTTATTATGATTGAAAAAGTTATGTACTTTAAGGTAAAAAAATATCAACAAAACTTAAAATTGCGTGTTTTTAAATAAAAAAAAATCTTAACAAAATCAGTTATACACATTCTGTATTTTGAAACTCTTTTTTTATCTGAAATCGATTAAAAGGAAAAAAGAATTATAATCTTTTTAATTAAATTTATTTATTAAATGACGAAAATTTGTAGAATTTTTTTTTTATTATTATTAACTTTTTTTTCTCCTATGAGCTGCCCAATCAGTCTTCTCGATGAGCAGACCTAGTGCGTTCTCCAAAAGTCGTGTCCACTCTTTCAGGACCACCACAATGAGTGAGATACCGTTGGCCATGTTAATTTGGACGTCTAGTCTCTGCCACACTAGATGGCAGCACTGAGACTCTATTTGGATGCTAAAGTGCACTAGGAGTTTAATTTTGCCGGAAATGCCAAGAGCCAATAAGGCACTCCAGGGATATTTTACATGCAGCATAATCATTCTGCATTCCGAAAATCCGGGGATTGAACCCGCTATTATTATAAACTAAATCATTTTACAATTGAATGACAAATTTCACAATTTGAATGAGATCAGTGAAATTATATTTGGAAATATGTGATAAATGCATTATACAAACACATAAGATAATTCCTATAAAATCGTCAAATTATTTGCATTATTACTTTTCGTATATAAAATGAAAATTTGAATTAGGTCCAAGGTAATGAGTATAACAAAAATTTTAATTCCCTGGAAAACTTTTAGTCCAATCATCGGACTTTCCCAAACTATGACTCATTCGTAATGCTTCAAGTGGTACTGATTATATTTTAAGTGACAAATCAGTCACATAAGCGTACTTTCTCGAAATGAACATTTATTTCAAGGATGGATTCTGAACTGAACTGTACAAAATATCCGGGCACCTGAGGCCGCTTGCGGCCCTTTTCCCATTCATCTTGAGCGTGATCTGTGTGGCGCTTCGATGAGGTTGTGGAATGCAAATGAAGTAAAGGATTTCTCATGTCTAAAGGACTATTCATGTGTAAAGGATTATTCATTGAGGTTCTGAGGACGGATTCTGATTTCTGACGCTCAAAATATGAGATAAGGAGTCTAGAAAATACACTGGTGAAATAAATTACGAGAACTTGCGTATTCTATCGAATTTCAGGAAAAGAACTGAGCTGAATGTAAAACCACAGTGAAGACCAAAATGCAAATCTTGTACATCAAATACGTAAACGTATACGTGTTTGTAGGCAGAGTCAGTAGAGTCACAGGCTTTATAAGAGCGCGTAAGTTAAGCGTGCATTTCGTTCGATAGCACACCTCGGCGATATTCCAGATGTTATTGTGCAGCAATAGTTTAAATTCAAATTGTAACAGTACGTTTAGGAATGAAGTGGCGAATTATTGGGAGGCAGCAAGCAGGCCAATCTCAGGTCCGGATTTGTAGCGAGTTCAATTTAACGCCCAGCGCCGTGTGTAATTTATGGAAAAAGTTCCAAGATACCGGATCCAGGGACCGGTATCTTGGGAAACCTTTGCAAGGTCATCCCAGAGCCACGAGGGCCAGAGAAGTTCGCCATTTGTCCATTATGGCAAGGTGTAAACAGAGGAGCTACAGCTTCTCAGCTCTCTCGTGACATGCATGCAGCCACAGGAGTCCGTGTATCAAGGGTGACTGTTTCCAAATGACTTCATGAAAGAGGGTTGTTTTCAAGAAGACCTGTTGTTTGTGTCCCGCTCACTTCTACGAAGAGTAGGGTCCGTTCAGCATGATGCAGAGAGCATAGAGTACGGAGTATGGATCAATGGGTGACCGTTTTCTTCACTCATGAGTCCTGGTTCAGCCTAAACTCCGATTCTTGTCGTAAGTTTATATGGATAGAAGCAGAGATCCGTGAAATCTACCATTGTGGCAGATCAGGTTTTATGGTCTGGGCAGGCATCATGTGGGATGGGCGCACACCTCTGCATGTCTTTGAAAGAGCCTCTGTGACTGGTGTGAGGTGTACAGATGAGGTCTTGGAGCCCTATATTCTCTTTTTCCGGCTTGCAGTTGGTCCTGAGTTCATTTTAATGGAGGATAACATGAAGTCACATTGAGCTCTTCTGGTTCGTGAATCTCTAAAGAGTGAGAACATTCGCCAGTAGGATTGGCCAGCTTGATCTCCAGACCTCAATCCTATTAAGACTGTCTGGTACGCTCTGGGGACTCAATACCCCCAATCGCAACTCTCTACCCCCACCGAGAACCATACATTGGAAGAAAACAGTGTTGCTGAAAGAGTGGGACTAATTGCCACAGCAAATGATAAACAGTCATATTTCAAGTATGAAATCTCGCTGCAAGGTTTGTATATCTGTAGGAGGGGACCTTACCACCTTTTAACCCATTGTTTTTGTTTAATTTATTCTGTGACCGTTTTTTCATGCTTCCGATTTCAACGAGTGTTACGTACGATCATTCGTGTCTATTACAATTGTTGAATGGTTATTTGTTTTGCTTGTAAATGTATATGTTACCGGCAAAGTATGAAACGCCGGTATTGTATAGAATGACTAGGCATTGTAAAGAATGCCTGACGTTTTTAGGCAAAGTATGAAATGTGAGAAATATTACATACTTTTCCTAGGCATTGTATAGAATGCCTATGCATTCTATACAATGCCCGATGCTATTTAGGCAAAGTATGAAATAAGGTTATTATGTAGGTTATTATGTAAATGATGTGCATGTTACTGTGAATGAGCGAAATCGGTGATTGTTGACTGTCACCGGTGAATGTTGACAATCTCATAGTCGCTTTGGTGAATGTCCGAAATATTTATTACATCCGATTTCATATTAAAAGTCCGATAATAATAAATAATCCGATTTCATATTATTCGTGGATATAATTACATTTATTCGATATTTTAATATTTACTAACAGTAGATTAGAAGAAACATCAGTGTTTTGAGGATCGGGCAAATATAACCGGGCAATGGCACTTGATCTTAAAAAAACATCAGTGTAGGGTATACCGGGCAAATGTATACCGGGCAGTGGCACTGAACCTTAAAAAAACATCAGTGTAGGATATACCGGGCAAATGCATACCGGGCAGTGGCACATGACCTTAAAAAAATATCAGTGTAGGGTATACCAGGCAAATGTATACCGGGCAGTGGCACTTGACCTTAAGAAAACATCAGTGTAGGGTAAACCGGGCAAATGTATACCGGGCAATGGCACTTAACTATACCTAGTATGACTAGGCCTTTGGTAAATGTCCGAAATATATACTAGATCTAGTTAAGTGCCACTGCCCGGTATACCCTTCACTGATGTATTTTTAAGGTCAAGTGCCATTGCCCGGTATACATTTGCCCGGTTTACCCTACACTGATGTTTTTTTAAGGTCAAGTGCCATTGCCCGGTATATATTTGCCAGATACTCCAAACACATGTTTCTTCTAATCTATCGTCAGTAAGTATTAAAATATCGAATAAATGTAATCTATCGTCAGTAAGTATTAAAATAACGAATAAATGTAATTATATCCACGAATAAATTATTATCAAATCGGATGACGTTTTGAATTTGTTATTTCTGCATGACATTTTGACGAATCGGAGATGCATTTTATACTTTGCCGGTTTCTCATTTGGCATTCTATAGAATGCCTAGGCAATGTGTGAAATATAAATCATTTCATACTTTGCCGGCTAATTTTAGGCATTCTATACAATGCCTAGTCATTCTATACAATGCCGGATTTCATACTTTGCCGGTAACATATACATCAAATTTCATTGAAATCGATCTTATAATTCTAGAGATAATCGACCAATTTTGCAAATTCTCTTATTTTCTTGTACCAATGTATGATTCTAATAGTTTATTCAGGAGAGCGGTGAAAAGTTTGGACCCCTTAATGTGACATTTATTTTTTGCGTTCATCGCTACATCTCGAGATCTTTTCAAGCGAATTGAAAAAAGTTTTACGCACACATATAAAATTCTTTTATCCATAGACAATTCAAAGCAAAAGTAGTTTTATAATAATTTTTAACATTTGATTTAATTTTGGTTCATAGAATTTTTAAATGTAAGGCATATAATGTTTCCTTTAATCATTTTAAAGGATGCTTATTTATAAAAAAAATTTGTACGATATCGGTCGTATAAATCTCGAAAATTCAAATTTTAAATATATTTCTTTTTATGGTCATAATATTCCTATTTAATTTTTTGTGGGTAGGAGGAATCTTGGGGTACTTCGAGTTGTGACACAACAGTAATGTCCTATAACTTTTAAATTGGACTTTTAGATTTATAACTATAAACTAAATTTGCAAATATTAGACAGATTTTGCTAGTTTTTCAAAGGTTTAGCATGACGCAACTGAAAAAAGTGGTGAATTATATAAGCCTACGAATTGTTTTGAAATAGTGGTGGATAAAAACCTAGTAAATTGAATTTATTAAACCAAGAACCACATTAATTAAGTAAATTTTGAATAAATTTTGTGCAATTACATAAAAGAGTGTAAATTTTGTAGTTCTATATCATGGTATACGCTGTCAGCCAGCTGTTTTTCGCCGCCTATGTGAAAGGTCAGTATCAGCCACCGGTGGTTGTCGCGGCTTAAATGTAATTTCAGTGACAGCCACCGGTGGTTGTCGTGGCTTAAATGTAATTTCAGTGACAGTCACCGGTGGTTGTCGCGGCTTAAATGTAATTACAGTGACAGCCACCGGTGGTTGTCGCGGCTTAAATGTAATTTCAGTGTCAGCCACCCATGGCTGACACGACGCTCAACGTGCTAATAATGATAATTTGACAAATAACATCTTTTTTTTTTAATTAATATTTCTTTAGAATTATATCTGTCTTTTTATTTACTAATACAATTATAAAAATCATAATTATAAAATAATGAAAATAAATTTATCTTTCAAATAGCTCATAGCTATAACGCAGGTAAGTTTTCTTTTATCCTTTTTAAAGAAAATTGTCACCTAGGCACATGTCTGTACAGATTCAGCCAGCCAATCTTTTTTTTTTCCGTTACTTAATATTTTTGAACGGATCTTTGATATTTTTACGTTGTGGATTTTAGATATGACACCAGCTTCTCGTTACAGGGTACAGTTAAATCTCACTTCAATATTATGCTACGAACCAGGTTTTCTTTTAATTCGCTCAAGGGATTATTAGGTGTCCTAGAAAGTAATAGGACGAAGGCAATAATATCTTTCAGTTAATGATGTGATACGTTCAAGTCATTTGCTGTTAGTTCTAGCTGTTATACTCAGGGGAGAAAAGAGTATAAATGTATGTATATAGATCCGTGGTGGCTTAAGGGATAGATCGCTCGCCTTCCAATGAGGTGAACCGGGTTCGAATCCCAGCGAGGGCTGGTCGATTGGAATTCCACATCCGGCTCGCACAGACTACAGTGCTGACGTAAATATCCTCAGTAGTTGAGTATTATGAGTTTGAGCATTACCTTCATACCTGCCAACCATTACGCATTTGGCGAAAAATTTCATTTCTATACTTAAAATGGTAGTAAAATGTATGCTTTCTATATATTCCGCGCATTTATAAACTTAATACATAATCTTTTTGACTACCACTATTTTTAAAAAAATTAAGAATATATAAATATGTAGTACTATCGTTGTGTTCGCACAATCTCTTTCAAAATACAGTGTACTGTTTCTGCCTAAAATTGCAATTAAAATTCCATTTTACTACCACAGGGAAAAATCATCCTCGAAACGATTGAAACTTGGCAGGTATGTACTTCCTACATCAGAAAGCCTCCACACAGTCTTTTATAAGTCTTCGGCGCAGACTATTTAAAAAGTGAGCCAGTTGTGCGCATGAACCCAACACCTTTTCTAAAAGTAATTGAGAGAAATTTATGTTATATATTTGAGAATTGAATCTGTAGTGGTTGACAAGTGAATAAGGCAAACCATTAATATTCATTAATAAAAAAAAATTCATACATACATTTGCTACCACTTTCTTATTTTAACTAGATTTTGTATTAAATGACTCGTTCGGAAAGTGGATATCCTTCACAGTGGTCTGATCGGACTACCCATAAAAAAGCCGTGCGGAGGCTTTCAGCTCTAGGAGGCGTTGGTTTGAGTCACCTTGCTGTCAGGCTAACCGTTGGATGTTTTCACGTTTTCCTCTCCATGTAACGCTAATTCGGGTTAATTCCATCAAAAAGTTCTCGACGAAGGGAAATTTTACCCAATACTTGATCCAGGAGTTCCCCTTTCTTCTGGATTGGGTTCAAAATTACAAGGTACGGAGTAAAACATTAAAAGTCGTAAGCCTGAAGTCGGGTCAGGTGTTCAACGACGGTTATAAAATATGAAATAAAAATATATGTGCATAAATATTTTCTTTATATAAACAATTAACAATTATATAAATAATAAATTAATAAACAATTATATAAACAATTTTCTTCATTTAAACAATTAAACTAAAATACCACTTTCGGAAAAAATCTGTAGCTTATCGAACAAAACTAACTTCAGATTTCAAATCCATTTACCTGAATTAGGTAAGATCAGTTACTGGTCGAAATGCAACAAAAAAAAATTTTCTTCCGAGAGTTATTTAATTTTTATTTTTTCAAAATTTCATTTATATTAAAAAAATCTGTTTTGTTATATTTGCATATATTTTCTTTGTTTCAGGGTCTTCTCTGAAAAGTAAGAAATTTTAGTTCATTTGCATTTAGTTTAAATGAATTGTTTTTATAGTCGAACTTTTCTTAGTTTTTTTTTTAAATGTTTAAAACACTTTTATTGACTAAGTGCATGGTTATCAACTACTACGTTTTTCGCATTATATTTTAAGAGTAGTGGACAATTAAAAACTAAATTTTCAGAATTTTCGGTAATTTTGCCAATTATTAAATAGCTTTACAAATTGTCGTTTCCCATGAACTTTTGAATAATTTACAGTGTGGAAAATTGTTTTAGAATCATACCTTAAAAATATATGCTTGTCTACCACTAGAAGAAATTCACCCAAAAAGAGCAGAAATTTGACAGATATGTCAGAGTAACATTTTTACACTTTATAGAAATACATATTGTACATGCGTTAACTATCCGTTAACAACCCGAAAAGCTTGTATTGATTTTTATTTATTTATGTACTTTGAAAAAATACGCGTAATGTAAAAATTACTATGTACTTTATTCCATAGTGGACTGAGCATAAATAACGGTTCCCAGTGGGTCAATTGATGTGGTCAATGAGCAGGGGGGTGACTGTTTTATAGATATGCAAAAAGAAGTTTAGGCGTTGATCCATTTTAGAGTGTTATTCATTAAGTGCCCGACTTTACTCGGAAGTCGTCCAACTTTCAATTCGGAGAAAACATTATCTTTGCAAAATTATGATGGCTACCTCAAGTATTTTTTCCAAAGCATATTCTACAGTGCAGTCATAGTACAACGTAGATAAAATACTACTGCAAATCTTATGTGGCATAAATTTAATTTATTACAGTTTCTATGCCGTAAAAAACTTATAAAGCATAATCGGTCTTTGTTTAAATGTTTTAAAGCAAATAATAATAAAACTGCCTTATCTCGAATTTTCCTTTTGAAATTAAGAAGGGACCGATGGTCGGCGGTATTGAGGCTTTTCAGAGTGTAATACATTAAAGTTCGTCAGGCTTCTAAACCGAAACATTCCCTCTGCAAAAGATGAAAACTATGATGGTATCCTCGAGTATTTTTCCTGATGTCACTCTAAGAATAATGTGCAACTCTAGTAAGGCGTAGATAAAATACTTAAATAGTACTACATTTTTTATGTAGCATAAATTATTTTATTATAAATCATTTTATTATAAATTAATTTATTATAAATTAATTTATTATAAATTACTTTATTATAAATTAATTTATTATAAATTAATTTATTATAAATTAATTTATTATAAATTAATTTATTATAATTTAATTTATTTTTATTAGTTTTTATATCATAAAAAAATCTTGTGAAGCATAATCGGTCTTGGTTTAAAGGCTTTCTTTTTAAATAATAATAAAACTGACTTATCTCGACTTTTCCTTTTGAAATTAAGAAAGGACAGATGGTGTGCGGTATTGAGGCTTTTCAGAGTGTAATACATTAAAGTACGTCGGGCATCGTCGGGCTTCTAAACTGAAACATTACCTCTGCAAAAGATGAAAACTATGATGGTATCCTCGAGTATTTTTCCCGATATCGCTCTAAGAATAATGTGCAACTCTAGTAAGACGTAGCAAAAATACTTAAATAGTACTGCATTTTTTATGTAGCATAAATTTACTATACTATAAATTAATTTATTATAAATCAATTTATTCTAAACTAATTTATTATGATTTAATTTATTTTTATTAGTTTTTATATCATAAAAAATCTTAGGAAGCAAAAGCAGTCTTTGTTCAAGTATTTACGTTATAAATAATAATAAAACAGTCCTATGTATCACTCTGGATTTAACATTTCTTGAATTAAATTTGTCAGACTGGGTACACTGCATCTAAAGTGTGAAGATACTAAGTAGTCCCAAAATAATTCATTAGGCAATTTTTTTCGACCTCTGAGCAGCAATGTGAAAAGGAAGAAAAAAATACAATTTTGATCAGGTTATAAGCGGATGAAAAAATTCTGCTCTTTACAAATATTACCATTATTTCATATGGATCTAGGCTTATTGGAAAATCTTCCGTATTTTTTAATCTGTCTGATATATAAGCGGCTTATTGTAATAAGTCCATTTACTTTTAGGGTAATATAGTTAGGATGATATGAATTTTAATTAGGTATCACCGAAGTAAGTCTTTAATAAGGGACATATATATATATATATATATATATATATATATATATATATATATATATATATATATATATATATATATATATATATATATATATATATATATATATATATATATATATATATATATACAAGGAAATCTAAGTAAAATTTTCGTCGTTACATTTTTTATGAGTATTACATTAGCTAAATACAAATGTATTAAAATTCTATTTTTAACAATTATTTTTCCCAAGAAATCATAAACTTTAATATCATTTCAGATTGACTGATGAACTATAGAACTGGAGGCTATGGTTAATACAGGCCCTTGTGCATGTATAAAATGTTTGGAGATATAAATAAAGAAAATTCTTGAAAAAAAGTATTGTTTTCTGTATATGAAATTACTTTTAGCTTAGGCAGAGTTTTTCAGACATATGAGGTCACTCTGCCCACTATAAGATTTCGATTGAAAAATACTTCATAAAATAACGTTCTTAAAATAACTGCTTAATAAAATAAAATAAACTGCTTAATAAAGAAACGTTACTTTAACACGAGTTAAAATCAGAAGGAATGCAATGTACTGAATGAGTAATTGTATGAATGAGTATTAGTCAATTGTACTGAAAGAATCTTTTAATTTTGTTCTAAATAAATTATTGCTGGATGTAATTTATTTTTTTAAATATATACATATATATATATATATATATATATATATATATATATATATATATATATATATATATATATATATATATATATATATATATAAATATATATTCAAATGAAGAAAGGATTTAAATACTTCTACGACTGTATGAAGCAAATTAAAGTGAATAAAGCACAATTTATTCTTCTTTTATTTGTGCTTTATTCATGTTTGTTTAATATAACCCTTTGCTTACGGTGTTCCATGTTTAACCATCACATGTGGTCTATATGTTGTACCAGCTGTAAGCAAAAGGTTATTACAGTACAAAAACATTTCTTAAAATTTTTATAAATTATATTTATGGTAGGAGCTTGTTAAATTGACAAATTATTGTTGCAAACTTTTTAATAGATAACTGTAAGCAAAGTAATTGAAAATAAAAAAGTTGATACACAATGTGACTTAATGCCTGGTTTCTTAAGACAAGCACCTTCTCTGGGCATCAGCGGGAAGTTGACGTCCGACAAAATACTGTTTTGTAAGCTCGGCGTGAGCAGTCGTTTCAACGCTGACATTATCTCGCATTACGCATGCGTTAATGGCGTAAACAAATATTTATATTTGATTTTGTAGCTCGTTTCTGTAACCTTATATGTGTTATTGTAGACCAGTGCTTTAGAGTGAAAAAAATGACCTTTCAATCTGTAACCACAGATTGGTTTTAAGCACGGAATCTTTGTAAGATATAGATCTTGCATTATACAAATCATGTCATTATTTAATTTCAGAGATTAATTTCTCTTCGAAATCAGAATTTTGGCCGATTTCAATGCTGTGATGGTGGATATTGGGGTTATCTCGGCTTTTGGCGCCACTATCCGATTCATCGATTCTGTTTTGTCGTATTCTAGGAGGTCCTAAATATCTTTGAAGTTGTAGTATGTTGTAACGACAAATCAAGTCCTTAAAGAAGTTCGAATTATCACAGAAAATTGATATATCACAGATTATATCAATATCGAACAACTTATTGAAATCTGATGTGGTGCATGTTTTTGCGTCGATATAAAATTTTATGGTCAATTTAGCTATAGGGCGATTCTTTCGTTACGTGTGTTACTTTTACACGACATATTTCAACTTTAACACTTATTATAATAAACTTGTTAGATATTTTTTATGTTTTTCTTAATTTGTTGTTAAATCTATATGTGTTGTAAGTTTTCAAAACGAATATTGAAGATGCAAATTAATTTGATGCTGAAAAAAAAAAATTCTGAAATTTTGTTACGTGTGTTACCCTTTATAATGCTAGATATTTGAAACCTTGAATATATTCATTTAATTCTGTGAAGTATAAAGGCAAAAAATTAAGATATTTTCTTTTATAGAGAGATACAATATCAAAGCTGTGTTTAGTGATTTTTAAAAATTTCTTGCAACAGTAAAAACTTCTTTATTTTGGTGAAATTGGTGCGTTACGTGTGTTAACTGAACGTTACGTGTGTTACCCTCTGTGAATATTTCAACTGAGAAGTCATAAATGTTACACTAAAACATTTATTTATTTTAATTTAGCAGAAGAAAAACAATTTATTTTAGCAAATAAAATAGTTAATGGTCTGGAAAGATGGTTGTAGCCCTTCTTTATACTGGTTTAGAGACTAAAACATAAGAAATCTTAGGCACATCTATTCCTTCAAAATCATTTCTGTTTGAAAACAAAAATATGCATATTTTCCAATTATTTTATGCAAAAATTGCATTTTAAGTTTACAAGCATGTGCATTTGCGTCAATAATGTTCCCGAAATAGAGCATATGTCGTTTTAATTTCAGTTATAGGCGCACTTCTGATCAGGAGGGAACAGAAATTGACTTACTGACTATTTGTGTGCCACAATGTGCATCTATGCATCTTATTCAAGTATCTAACGATACTTATGCATAGATTTTATGCTTTGTATTACCGTTGCCATGTATTGATCTTTTCAATTAATATCTTTATTTCCTTTTGGCTAATGTATAATACTGTTGTATTAGGCATGAGTTGATTGGTTAGCTTTGCAAACAACACTGGATAGCACATAAATTTTTTTGTATAACAACACAATGATATAAATAACTTTGCTTTTTGCTTCGCTTTCAAGATTTTGTACTACACACCTATCCCATAGAAGGAACTTCTGCATGTGATATCGTAAAATATTTCCAAATTAATTTCTTTTTTTATATTTTGATTGACAAAATATGAAATAATTCAACCATATATTTATTTTTAAATTCTTAACTTGACTTATTACTATAGAAGGTTTCTGTTAGCTCATCTTCTGAAGTAGAATCGTTTTTAAACAGTCTTAACATAAAAGTGTAGACATTGTTTCACCTTTGTCTTTGCCTTAGGAAAATATTGTAAAGGACTCTATTTTAAACTCTTTAGGAGAGTATCGTCTAAGACAACAGCTGCTGTGAATAACGGAACTGCGGCTGGATAGCATAATGCTGATTGAAATTCGTTTTGATATTCAAAAGAATATGCCATTGCAAAGTCAACTTGAATTTCTCTGGTTTTAATGCTAGATATGTTTGTTTGGAAAGTATCACCTCGGATTCTTTTAACTCTTAAGTATTATTGAAAGTTAGTCCAATTTTCAAGAGTTATTTCAAAACATTCTTCTTGCACATTTGACATTATATATTTTTTATTGTGAGCTATTGTCATCTTTTTCTCATCGTTACCAAACTACAATAAATGATGGTTAGAAACCTATAACAAGCAATGAGAAATTTTTGTAAGTATCAGAAGCACCCTTCCAACAATTAGATCCAAAATTTCTTTTACTTTATATACATAAATACTTCTACCATCACCATGTATTGTCATAAACTTAATTTTAGCCTTTCAGTTAAAGAATAAAAATTTCATGATATTTGTTTTGATTCTAAGTTTTACAGTAGCAATAAAGTTTTTAGTCATAAAGCACTAAATATGGAAAATTAAACAATGTTTAGGATGCAACTGACAAAAATCAGTATAAGCCTCTCTTAGAAACATTGTTAGATAGTTCTATCGTTTTATTGCCCGTTTTTCCCCGTAATAATCCAGAGAACCAGCTCTTGTTTCAATACAAGCATAGTATAAACAATCTAACTTTTGAAGAAAATCCATTTATTAATAATTAAGTTCATCTGAAATACTTAGTGATGAACCTTTTACATCATTATCAATCTGTTTTGAAAGTTCAAGTCTAACTTTCATTAATTCCTTATTTTCCTTCCTTTGAAGTGCAGAATCTTATGCTCTTTTCTTTTTTTCTTCATCTTCTTATTCTTTTAAATCCAGATAAGGACACTATTTTGAGCTTATCCATTTTATAATAATCTAGCAAATGCAGTCGAAATATTCTACTTAAACATAAACGTATAACAAATAGAAGTTTGGGAAAACAATTTCCAAAAGTTTCAAAATTATCGTCTTATTATGCTGTTTTTCTTATTAATGCTTATACCGACCTGATTTTACAAAAAACCACAATCTTACAATTCCATATTTGTGGCACTGAAGTTGCGCGGCGGTTATAAAAAATGTCCGAACATGATTTAAATCTTTTATCGAAAATAAATAAATAATTACAGTGTATAAGTACCTCTAACACATATAACAGTAACGCGCGTAACTTTTCGTTACGTGTGTTACCTTGAATAAAATTAATTATAAAATTTTAACTATTGGCAGTTTTAATTCGAGAATTTTTTCCGTTGCATATCTTGCCTTCTTAATTTATAAAACAAAAAATTTTTAAATTTTCTTTTTTACTAAAGATTTTACAGAAAAAAATGCAAAATTATGTTACGTGTGTTACTGGGAAATTAGACTATCTTGATTAATCAACTTTCAAACAAGCAAAAAAATTTAGGCCAAATTAAAAAAATACATTAAACAATGATAAAAGAGTAAAATAGTTATATTTATTACTAAAAACTATTTTATTGCTCTTTAATATTTTAAGAGCTCCATTGGAATATAACATAACAAAGAAGAGAACTCCTGTTAAAATTCATAGTGTTCCACCTTTTGTTAGAATTCACATAAATATTTTTTGTAACTCAAAAAACTATCTTAACTATTAAAATATGTACATCTTCTAGATTCCGAAATTGTGTCATTTTTGATTTTACGATAATTTTGAAAATTTAGTCACTCAGGACCACTTTTCGTGGAATCGCCCTATAAAGCAATTGATATCATCAATGTTTAAGTCTTTTCTGAGTAATCTATTGCTAATCGCCCTTGGGGCGCCAGTCATTGTGCGTAAAAATTTACCTTCGGTTGTAGATAGCTTCTTTTTTAGGTTGTTGCTTATAGTAGTGAGGGGGGGGGGGCAAGCATACTTCAGAATTGGTTGAATCGCTTGTATGTAGATAGTTCTTTTATTTGCTAGATCAAGCTTTGAATTCTTATGCAGGAAGACTTTGAGCTCAAAAAACGTTCCTCTGGGTCTTTTGATTATGTCGTTTAAGTGAGTACTCCAGCTCAAATTATATGAGATCGTGACGCCGTGGTATTTAACGTGTTTCACTGGTTTGATCTCAGTATTAAA
The DNA here is from genome assembly GCF_982258835.1 of Parasteatoda tepidariorum. Taxonomy (NCBI): domain Eukaryota; kingdom Metazoa; phylum Arthropoda; class Arachnida; order Araneae; family Theridiidae; genus Parasteatoda; species Parasteatoda tepidariorum. Next base: position 21,901,789 of record NC_141759.1, on the reverse strand, counting down.
GAGATAGATGTGGGGAGTACTTTGTTGTTTTTTCTTACTATTTATGATTAAGAATTGACTTTTGTCGGGGTGTAGTTTTGCGCGCCATTTGCTGCACCATGTTTCAACTACTTGTAGTTTATCTTGTAGCAGGGTAATAGCGCGTTTTGTATTCATTGCCTTAGTTATGATTACCGTATCATCAGCATATAGTGCTACTCAATGCTGTGAGCTCGTTGGGTCATAACATATGTGATGGTTATCTTAGCATCAGCCCCGCTAGGGGCTCTAACTAATTCATCTGAGTGGAAATAAATAATAAATCGCCGAAGCACAACTGAAAGGTAAAAGTTCGATGCTGTGATGGTTGTTTTCCGCCTTATATAGCAACACAGAAAAGAGAAAAAACTGTTATGAAAGACATTTTATTATAGCATTTTTTTCGAGAAAAGTAAAATATCTGTAACTATCAAGAGTTCTTTTATGATTTTAGCTTATATAGTATAAATCTGCTTCTTTTTTAAGAAAAAATAGATATTGTTGAATGGTTAAAAAAAGAATAAGTAAACTCCTCCCGAAAACTAGGTATAACTCAAATGTTATTACCAGCGTTTACTCTTTTCCGTCTCGCTTTCACCCCAGCGTTCAAGCTGAGCGTTCGATGACGTAGGCTGTCTAACTCACAAATTGACCAATCAGAGATTAGCGCTTGTTTCAAGCTAACTAAGGCTCCTATACTATCAGAGCTGACCTATCAAGCAATATAGAAGCAAACAAGTTCGCAAGTTAATGTTATTTTAGTATTCGTTATGTTATTACAGAGATGTCAACTGCTGCGGACACGCCAAAATAATTTAAAAAACGGTAAATAACTACAAAGTAAATTTTGCAAATAGTTGACAATATTCGCTTGCTTTTAAGAATGTAAAGCATGTAATAAGTACTATAAAGTGGTGAATTATATAAGCCTACGCATTGTTTAGAAATAGTGGTGGATTAAAATCAACTAAATCAAACTTATGAGACCAAGAATTACAATTAATAAACTACCACTTGAAAATATTTATTCGCTGTGCTTATGTTAGCTCTTTGCTCCAACAATAAATGATAAGTCGGCCTGTCTAATTCAGGGGCTCTAAAGCTAACGTTTCGCAACGCTGACTTGTCCTAAGAAACTAGGGCTTTACTCTGCTTGAAAAATCTTTTTCAAAAAGAAATTCCTCACATTGTTTCTTTGGAGATAGAGTTACGAAAATACTTAAGAGAAGTGGTGTATTCATCAACTCTTTTTCAAGAAAAGTGTTCTCAATCTCTGAAGTTTTCAGATACAATTATCAATCATGGCACGTCAGCCCAGGATGGACCAACATCTTCTGCACCAGGCCACTGCTACTGGCAGCCAAACTCTTCCAATTTTAATTTTTAAGGATATAACAGTCCTTCTTCACTGCGTCTTTCCACATAAGTTTAGGATCTCTTCTCGTGTTAATTGGTTTAGCTAAAAAAAAATTCAAATTATTATTGTCTTTCTTACTAATTCCAGTTGAAACAATTTATTTTTACCAACCAAACCACATCTGGTTCTTTGAGCTAGTAGAATAGTTCCGAATTTCTTCTTCTGTACTAGAAAACAGTTTCTTGGATTCCTCCAAAGATACTTTGTGAGGAAAGACCAACCAACCTCTTTCTATCATGGGGTATCTCAAGATTGAATTAAATAAGCATGTTTTATACACTAGAGAATTGATGTTTAATAATTGTAGTGATAATTCCCTACCAGAATTTTATCAGGAATAGAATTAGATGAACGGATACCAAAAGTTGCTGTATTTGTGAAAGACCGGGAGAGCTGGATTAATGTCACCGGGTTTTGTGCTTTAGCCACGAGTCCTATAAAGTGCATGTTTGTGTGTGAGAACTCACCTGTGTTGCCATTATCAGTAGAGTGTGCAGGATCCCGTTGTTAGTAAATGTGACTGAGAAGCAACAGCGCGAGGAGAACGATGACGCAGTCTCAAATAGCAAGTCATTTATTTAATGTGATCAGATCTCGCCAGCTGATAAGGAAAGACCATTAGATTTTAAAAATCTTTTTTTATAAATAGATACCTCAAGATTAAATCAAGTAGATGGTAGAAATCATATAAATCTCGGTGAGCTGCCGCGAAGCGGCATTACCCGATTCGTCTGTAGTAGTAATTCGATGATGAGGAGTAGTGAGGTGGAACGGAGATGGAGGGAAGAGGTGGTGCTCAGCACCAAAAATCGAGAGTGTATTTCGTGTGCTAGGGCCACGTCATATCCCTGAGGAAAAAGGCAATTAAATCAAGTTAGCTTGTTTCATATAATATTGAATTTATTTTTAATAATTGTAGTGGTAGTTACGCCACAATTTATCATTATCTTATGTTAAGAGGTACCAAAAATCTTGTCCTACTTTACGGCTACTATCCAGGTCTCTGGAGCTTTAGTCAGAACAGGAGACAGATAAATGTCGTATGCAGCAAGAACTTTGTTCTTCTTTATCAGTGGTTACCAACAGGCGGCCCGCGGGCCACATCCGGCCCCTGAAGTCTTTTTTGTGTCCCGCGAGCTAAAATATATTAGATGTCATTTTTTGCATACAATTTTTGTAAAAAATCTATATGGGATTAAAATACTTTTCTTTCGTTAAAAAAAATACCCTAATTTCCTTGCTTCTGTGAAATTTAACATACCAACGGTGCAAAAAAAATGTTTTTTTTCTGAGGTAAAAATCTACTTTTTATTTTAATTTGTAAATCAATACTTTTGTTTTGTACAACTGGATGAAAATCAGACAGTAATATTTAATGTTCCTTCAAACATAAAAGAGTCCTATATAAAATTTTGATAAATTTGCTGCCCGCCATTTGACTGGTGTTTTTATTTGCGGCCCCCGGCCTCATGTAAGTTGGAAACCCCTGTTCTATATAAATAAAAAGTCAGATCTTAATGGATGTCTTAATCCGTAAAAAGCTTTATGAGCTACATCTATACGCTTCTTTATTTTAACTAAAATATCATTGTTTCTATTTTGATTTCATAGCTCAAGGTTTTTTCCTCGTGTTTTCGCCATTTAATGTTTTGTTCCGGGGCCGAAGTAAGATATTTTGGTCCTGCTATTTCTCGTCCTGCTTTTTTTAGTCCCGTTGAAGTTCCTTCTCTGGCCCTTTCTTTATTATGTATCGAAATTTAAAACAAAATGTTTCTAAACATGCTAAACGTTCCCCTATAATATAATATATAATTGTAATTTTTTTCAAGGTAGGAATAATTTGGAAACTGATTCCAGATTTAACAGCGAGGAGGTATTAAACACAGCATACTTTATTTGTTTATTTGCCAAAATTTACATTCATAATATATTATTACAACAAAATGATTACATGAATAGTGCAAATTTATTTTTGGACTTCATATGTTTGAGAAGAAGGATGTCCCCGACCCTCATCTATAGATACGATATTGATAGAATGCAAAGAAAATTAAATCAATTTTATTCTTTCCACACTTAACACTTTTTCTTGATTTTCTGCGACTAGAAACAATGAATAATTAATTTAATAAATTTTTAAAAAAATCTATATATTTAGGAGCATTGAAACATAACCACTGTAATAATAAACAAGAAATAGAATCAAATACCTACATCAAAATAAACAAATCAAATAAGTAACGTGATTAAATCAGAAAGAGACCGAAATGGCAACTCGACCGAAGTAGCAGTGGAATGAATGAGTGAAAAAAAAAACAAGAAAACCTACCATCTATATAGCGGCACAAAAAGTTTCCTGTCTACATTAGGGAATCCAAACCTTCAAAGCAAATTAAGAAGTAGAATCAAAACAAAAATTTGCTATAGGACACCTCTTCATTGGACAAGAAGCCACGTTGTCACAGCCGGCTAAGGCAGGGCAAATGCTTTGGCCAAAATGGGAACTTCACTCTCAAACATCAACAACTGCAATAAGCCCGTTCAGGATAAATTTAAATTCTTTCCAGGTGGAAAAAAGTCATTAAATACCTGATGAAACAGGTGGAGTAAAACAAAGATAGGCAAGCTCTTATTAGGCTATTTTATCCTAATGTAAACCTTAATCCTCTAGCAGCGAAATTCTATCTCAACCATATAATCACCACGATATAATCAATAGGGATCAACACAAATTATTCAGTAAGAACGAATACTGCCCCAAAACTAGCACACCGGAGACGTTAGAGCATGCCTTGCTGATCTGCCTAAAAATCAACTATAAATAAGGAAGAAGTACAACCAAAAATTATGAACATGGACTTGATTTATAAATTTAAGACACCATAGATGTTGGAACATGCAGTTTAAACATTTCTTGCTGGTATGCCTAAGAATCAACAAGCTCAAGAACAAACTAATGCTAAAAAGTATGAATATGGACCTGGTGTATCAATTTAAAAAGCCAGAAACGTTAGAACATGCCTTGCTGATCTGCCCTGGAATCAATCAGCTCAGGAGCAAACTGCAGCAAAAAATAGTGAAGTCGGTACTTATTTATAAATTTACGATACCGGAGACGTTTAAACATGCCTTGCTGATATGTCCAAAAATCAACGAGCTCAAGAACAAACTAATGCCAAAAAATTTAAATATGAATCATATTTATCAATTTAAGACACCGGGCACGTTGGAACATGCCTTTCTGATCTGCCTACGAATCAACGAGTTCAGAAACAAATCACTTCCAAAAAAAGTAAATATGCACCTGATAAATAAATTTGGAACATATGAAGGGAGACTCAAGATCTCTATCAAGATGTGAACTTTTAATGCTAATTATGAACTATTTGTGAACTTTTAATGCTAATTGGAATATTTAACTCCCTTGACGTTTTAACTTAAGCTGTTCTTTTAATTGTTGCTGTTTCAATTTATTGTAGCATTGCAATGCTTCATAAATGTTTAATCCCATATAGTTTTATGATACTTTCAGATAATAATTTATGTAATTTTCTCTTAATATCTCAAACTTTTAGGCAACGCTAATCTCGATGCAATTGCTATTTTAAATAAAGCGGGGTTAGATTGTGGTAGTGCGACCATCTGGGTTGAGATCGGGCCTCATTGGTCGTGGTATGGGAGTTGCCCAGCTCACGGCACCTCAGCTGGCTCCTGGTATCTGTCCGAGGTTTGGCATCTGTGTCTGCCGTTCTGCGGGGTGAAATCGGGCTCTTGTGATCCCGCAGTTGATGCTAGCACTTGCTGAGTGACTAAAATAAAAGGGCTTGCACTGCTCTTTCGTATTGATTGTAGCCACTTATTCGCACGGACCTCATCAGTTGATTCGGATGCCTCTTTAGGCAAGTCGTGGCTTACTATTCTTATATAGTATTAGACAATGGAAAACTTAAGCAATTGAAACCTTTGGTAACTTTGTAACATTTTAATAGCTTCACTGAAAGCTGCGGTGGTTCAGGTGATCGCTCGCCTCTTAATGAGGCAACTGGGTTTGAATCCCAGATGTGGAAGGTCAATAAGAACTCCGCACCCGGCTCTCACCGACTACAGTGCTGACAAAAAATATCATCTGTTATTGACGGATCAAGAGTTAGAGCCCCCTTACCGTTGGGTTAATCGTAGGAGGCTTCCGTGGTTTGCCTTTCCGTGTTAAGCAAGTGCGGATTTGCTCCATCAAAAAGTCCTCCACGAAGGAAATTTTCTCCCAATACTTGATCAAAGAACTTCCTTGATTTCTGGACAGGATTCAAAATTACAAGGTTACGGGGTTAAACATTGGCAGTCGTAAACTCAAATTTGGGTCAGCCGATCAACGCTGGTTATAAAATAAAATTAAATAGCTTCACTGAGAAAGAGTTTGTGCAATGTTGCGTCTCATATGTACTTTTTAATCAATTACATCCAGTGGTACGGAAAGTAAGTTTCTCACAATGTTTGATTCAGAAGTTACCTTGGCTTCTGTGTTGGGCTCAAATTTACAAGGTTATGGAGTTAAACATTAATAGTCGTAAACTCAAAATTGGGTCAGCTGTTCAACGCCGGTTATTTTTATAAATATATGTTTGTATATAAACCTATACGTTCATTCTAAACGTGAAGCTTGTGCATTCAAACAATTAAATAAATAAAATAAAAAAATTATTTCGAAAAAAAATCTGTAGTTTTCAAAACAAAACCAACTTTAGATTTAAAATCATCACACCCGAATTAGTCAAGATCAAGTATTTGCATAAATGCAACGAAAAGTCTCCACCCCCGTGTTATCAAGCTATTAAAAGGCATCATTTCAGACATCTAAAAGACATCAGACTATTTAAATATAAACATCTTATAATTTACCATTAGACACTTAGCTATGTTAAAACACCAAGATTATTCGGCTTATTGAAAACTATATTAGAAGGCAAAATATTATTAACAGTTTGTAATTTACTATTTGACATGCAACGTTTTTGAAACACGAAAATTATCGTACTATTAAAACATGAAGTGGTCAAACTGTATTAACGTTTTACTGTTATCCATTTGAAACTTATCTATATTAAAACAAAAAGGTTAACATGCTATTAAAACTAGAAGACATCAGACTATATTAACGTTTACTTTTATAATATCTGTTTGATACTTAACAATAAAAAACAAAGGTTATCATGCTGTTAAAACTAGATGACATCAGGCTATACTAACATTTATTTTTATGATTTCACATTTGACAATTATGGATATAAAAACACAAATATTATCATCTTATTAAAACTAAAAAAACTTTAGACTATATTAACACTTACTTCTATAATTTCCTATGTGACAATAATTGATTTTACAACGAAATTGTTAACATAAAAACTAAAAGATATCAGATTGCATTAGCTTTTGCATTTTATAGTTTTCCATTTGGCTCGAATAATAAATTTATAAAAAATTTATACTATTAAGCATGAAAACGATGCATACATTTCGAAAGTAAATAAATTATAGGAAAAACTCCCCTCCGATTCTACGTATGAGTTTAGAGAAAGTTTTATGCACACTGAAATCTAAGTAATGTGTTAATCATTAATCTGTTAGCAGCTATATTCTCAAATCAAATAAGTAGCCTAACATAAAATCATAAAACTTTGTCTGCAAACACATGAAAAATTTAATAGAAAAAGAGCATTTTATAGTTTCGTATTTGATGTATATCAAATTATTTTTATGATCAACGTTTCTATGATGTAAGTTAAGCTTTTAATTTCCCATTAAGGTTCGCAGTGAAAATACACTTTACTGCTTAAAAAATTGCACGGGTAGCAAGTTCTAAATTCAACAAAGTCTTTTTGAAGAAAATTACTGCTGCCTGACAATGAAGAACCGTTTAATGTTCCTTCTCATTTGCTGTTTCCTTCTAAGTAAGTTCATAAATTTTTTGCATGGACAAAAACATGTTTTAATATATTATTTAAACATGACAGGTGGTTGTAAAAGCGGATTGCGCTTCTAAGATCACTACACCCTCCTCGAGCAGGGTTGGTGAATTGCGCTCAAAGTAAACCTTCACCTCAAATTCGTGATTAAGTTAAAAGCCCTTTGGTAAGATTTTTAGCATAACCAAGTGCTATATACCTTTCGCTTTCATCACGTTGGATGCCATGCTAATTTTACATGACTTGCTCGTCTGGCTAAACGGTAAATAACTACAAACTATCTTTGCAAATATCATACAGATTTTGCTAGTTTTTTTACAAAGTTTAGCATGTGTGCAATAAAATTCGGGAATAGTATAAGCCTACGAATTGTTTAGAAATAGTGGTGGATTAAAATCTACTGAATTGAATTTATTAAACCAAGAATCACAATGAATAAACTACCACTTGAAAATATTTATTCGCTGTCCGGTCTGGAGCAAGTTGGCATCTCTGTGTATATAAATAAAACTATTTTTGAGTGTTTTATGTTGCATTAATTTCTTCAAACCATTTTAGTAACGATATTAATATAAAAATTTATTCGAATTATGTGTTTCTAATAATCTTGGCTTCGCCGGTCACCGGTGACCCCCGTGGATCTACGAGCAAACTCAGTGCCGGTGACGTGTTAAGGACGCATTCAACGTGTTAAGGTTAAGGACCACTGCCTTGTATGCATTTGTCTGGTATTCCCAACACAGATGTGAGATTTCAAGAGCTGTGCATTACATATCAGTGTAATATTACCAGTAAATGTATCATATTCTAGTTGTTGATCTAATCCTGACTACAACGCTTAAAATTTTATTCGGGAAAAAGTGGAATAATATGTTTCAATACATTATTCTTAATCAGGTAGAAGCGAATGGCCAGCTCACATATCCATAAAAAGTGGAAAAGTGTTTTTTACCTGTTATATTGTGTTATCTGCAAAGTTCAGGTCAATTTTGATGGGTAGAGCTCCCGAAGCTCGTCAAGAACATTCAAGTTAATGCAAATTTAATAGTATAAAATAATAATAATATTCTAATATTCCTTGTTTTTAAAGAATGATTCATCAAGTTTCTGTTGCTCCATAAGGATTTGGAAAGTTACTTTATCTATTGCAGACATAAGGGTCTCATACATGCTAGATGAATATTTTTTAAATTGATGTGGTTGGGAAAATGGGAAAACTTCAAATTACTTTGATGAGTAGTTTACTACCACTTGAATATTTTCGGACTCTAGCGTATTGAAAATTATACTGGACGTTCCGGACCCACAACCCCAACACATTGAATCATTTGCTAATTCATCGCTCACTTGCTAGAAGAGAAATTCACTTACGAGAAGGAGTAATGAATTAAGCAATCCCGAAAGACATTTTTTTTTCATTCTTCTTAAGAAGTACTTCCTCCACTACTTATTAACAGTTACAACATTGTTTTATTGACAAACTTCCCTACATCCATGAAACGGAGATGCTTTCCAAGGCTGAAAACCTATATAAGTTAAGATGCAAAAACTGGTACGAAAAAGAAAATATATCTATATAAATATATATTGCTCTGTATTTATCCAATTTGCAAAATTATTTTTAAAAACTAAAGAGAACTATAAATTGACATTTGCTGATTTTCGGTTAATATTGCCAACTTTTTAAATTATTAATAATTTTTTTAAAATTATTATAGAGATGCCAACTTGCTCCGGACAGCAAGTAATTATTTTCGAGTGGTAGTTTATTAATGTGTAATTTTTGGTTTAATAAATTAATTTATAAGGTCTTTATCCACCACTATTTCTAAATAATTCGAAGGATTATATAATTCGCCACTTTGGTACTATAGCAGAGATGCCAACATGCTCCGTTTTGTAAAATAGTATTTTTTAGTGGTAGCGAAATTTAAGTAAATGTTATAAGTATCATATAAAATGCAACGTTTTGGGCAATAATTGAAATAAAATGCAATAATTTGGAACCACTTTAATGAAACTATTCCAGAAAGCGGAGCAGTTGGCATCCCTGCTGTAGTAGAGATGCGAACTGCTCCAGACACGCCAATATAATTAAAAAAGTGGTGAATAACTTCAAAGTAAATTTTGCAAATATTTGACTATTTTTGCTTGCTATTTAAAAGGTATAGCTTGACTTAAGTACTATGAATTACATAAACCTACGAATCTACTAAATTGAATTTATTAAATCGAGAATCACAATTGATAAACTACCACTTTAAAATATTTATTTGCTGTCTGGAGCAAGTTGACATCTCTGCTGTAGAGTTATGCAACACCGCTTAAAAAGTAAGCAAAATTTGTCCAATCTTGCAAATTTGACTTTGAAGTTATTCACCGTTTTTTTAAATTATTATGGCGCGTCCTGAGCAGTTGGCATCTCTGCTATTATAAAAATTTAATCTGGAAAATATTAATAACTGGTAGTAAGAACATACCAATCTCTTCTATCTTTTGCCAATCTCAGCATAACTGCCATCATCATCATCAATATTTATCTGGGGGCCGTTAACGGCCTTTTTCCCATTCATCTTGAATTGTGATCTTTAGGATGGTTCTTTCTGGTAATTGGAATGCAATTGGAGTAAAAGGAATTTAAATATTTTGAATTTTAGATAAAATTACGTCACTATAAAAGTGAGCTGACATCAGCCTGAGGTTTATGTCTTCTCTTAAGTTTTCAAAAGTAAAACTTTCGTTGAATCCTGCAGTGTTACAATTTGTGTTTATTTCAAAAAATCTGAAATTTGGCTTTGCAATATGATGATCTAAAAAATCTATGTTGAGGTCACGATGTCTGTTTTTATTTCGGATAAACCATCTTGCTTTTGTTATTTTCCTGAGGATTTTGTTCCGGCATGTTTTGAGTTTTTTGAGGAGTGATGTGGAGATGTTGCACCAAGCTGGAGATGCATAAGTCAGGATGGGACGGATCATTGAGATGTAAAGTAATTCCATTTTGGAGTTCTGAAGAAGGATTTGTAATCTGTGGCAGGCTACTTGTGCCTTGTTGATAACTGTTTTGATGTGATCTTTCCAATTAAATTTACTGTAAATGACCAGACCAAGGTATTTTGCGCTTTCGACTATGGGAATAATTTCATTAAAGAGAACAATTTGATTTTTGGGGAGGATGGTTTTTCTTTTATGCTGAATGATTAGTAGTTTTGATTTTTGTCCGTTTACTTTGAATTTCCAGTCTAGACACCATGCTTCGATTTCTTTCAGTTTTCCTTGGAGTTTTTGTAGGGCAATGTTGGGGTTTTTTGACTTCACTACGATTCCAGTGTCATCTGCGAAAAGTGCTGTGATGCTGTTAAACTCTTGTTTTTCGACAGGAAAGTTGTGGGTAAATAATATAAATAATATGAGCCCAAGAATGCTTCCTTGGGGCACTCCTGCTGTTACTTTTCTGTTTGTTGACTTCATGTGTTTAAAGCTCACTTGAAAAGTTCTATTATGCAGGTAGGCTTGTATAATTTTTATGATACCAGATGGGAATTTCAGTTTTAACAGCTTGAAGATGATGCCCTGGTGCCAAACCCGATCGAATGCTTTTGTGGTATCTAGCATCAGAAATGCTGAACTCTGTTTGTTGTGGAGGCCGCGACCAATATAGTCGACTATTCTGAGGAGCTGTTTGATTGTGTCAAGATGCTTCCGAAAGCCATACTGATCGTCTGGTAATTTGGTAAGGTGAGGCATAATCCGTGTGTAGATAATTTTTCCATAAGTTTTCCTAAATTGCACAAGAGACTGATAGGTCTGTAACTCTCAGGCATGGTAGGATCCTTGCCAGGTTTAAGGAAAAGTATGACATTTGCGTTCTTCCAGGCATCAGGGAAATAGTTTAGGGCAAAGCAAGCATTGTAGATATGATCGATTAGTTGAATATACTGTTTTGGTAGTAGCTTGATCATCTTGCTTTTGATATTATCGAAACCAGGAGCTGTTTTTGTTTTTAAATTCTTTATGTGATTTGTAACTTCTTCTGTTGTGGCAGATTCGATTATCTCTGGAGATGAATGTGATAAGTTGAATTGTTTTACTTCTTCAACAACCAAGTTGTGATTGTTCTGGTAGAAAGCCGGGTTTAGAGAGAACTGCTTTTATAGAGAGTCAGCAAATGTTTCAGCTTTATCTTGCGATGTGAAGACATACCCTGTTTCTTTATGTAGAGGCTTATCCACTTGAGGTGTGGTGTGAAGTGATTTAGTCATTCTCCAGACGGAATTATCCTCTGAGCTGAGTGATTCGATTTTGTCTATCCATTGTTTTCTTCTATAGTATCGGCATTTCTTGCGTATTTGCTTGTTGAGGTAAATCATCTCTTCTCTGTAGTCTGGATCAGAAGTTTTTTGATGTTTCTTTCGGCACCAGTTTCTCTCTTTAATTAAAGATTTGATTTCAAGTGGCAGTTTAAGATAGTTTGAAGTGAGTGTTTTTGACGTAGTTGATTTACCATAGACAGTCATGATATCATTCTGGAGTATAGTAATTTGCTTATCGATTTCTTCTGTGGTGTTTAGAGCTTCAATGTTTGGTTTGTTTATTGTGAGAATATTTTGAAAGAGGTTCCAATAGGTTTTAGTGATCTGCTTTCTCTCTTGTTGTAAGGTTATACCAATCGAGATCAGCATAACTGCAGAGATGCCAACTTGCTCCGGACAGCAAATATATATTTTAAAGTGGTAGTTTATCAATTGTGATTCTTGGTTTAATAAATTCAATTTAATTGATTTTAATCCACCAATATTTCTAAATAATTCGTAGGCTTATATAATTCACCACTTAAAGGTACTTATTACATGCTATGCCTTTTTAAAAGCAAGAAAAAATTGCCAAATATTTGCAAAATTTACTTTGTAGTTATTTACCGTTTTTGTAATTATTTTGGCGTGTCCGGAGCAGTTGGCATCTCTGTAACTGTCATGATTGGGAAATTTTAATATATATTTTTATTATTAATAAGTAGTGATAATTTTGGTCAAAATATATTTCTGAAACAAAAAATTAAAACGAATATATTTACTACCAATTAGTACTCCTTTCCGGATATGTAGCAGATCTGTACAACTTTTTTCACAAGGGTGTTTTTCATATCAACCTTTTCACAGTTGGGCGTTAATGGGTTATTATTATTTGTAAACATTTGATTACAATAACACCATTTTTGCAAAAACAAAATTTCGAGAATCCAAATTTGTGTATGAATTTTTTTGGGTTATAAAGTTCCATTCTCAAATTTGGTATTCCGAATTATCAAAGAGGTAGAAAATACCATAAGTTATACTTTCAAACCATTGTATTGCCTGTTTACTTACTAAATTATTGTACACAATAAATGTCCAAAGCAGCGGCAATAAACGTAAATTTTTAATTAATTTTTTAAGCTGCTGATATTTATAGACGTTTACTCAGCTGCCAACATTTACACTCCTAAAGGAAGAATTTTTCCAGTTTTACAGAGATAATCATTAAGTGTTTGGCAAATACTCTATTTTCTCCTTCACTGAGACACAATCCTATACACTGTGATACCAAATTTAATCCTCTGTTTGGTAAGATTTTTCGAAATAATAATAGATCACATGTAATAAAGGTTTATTAATACTTAAGCTGTTTCACCAACAGCGACAATTTTAGATTTTTATTAGATAAGTCTAATTATATTATTAATTTACTTATTATTATTATAATTTATTGATTGCAACAATTAATTGATTATTATATTATTATTATTAATGTTATTATTAATGCTATTATATCAGTATTATTATATTAATTGATTATTATTAGAATTTTAATAAAATGAGTCCAAGTTATTTGCATTATTAATTTACTTATTATAATTTATTGATTATTATATTATTATTGTATTAATGTTATTATATTATTGTTACATTAATTGATTATTATTAGAATTTTAGTTAGACGAGTCTAATTTATTTGCATTATTAATTTACTTAGTATTATCATAATTTATTGATTATATTATAATTATTTATTGATTATTACTATTAATATTATTATTATTATATTAATTTATTATTATAATTTTAATTAGATGAGTCTAATTTATTTGACAATTCTAAAGACTTTTAGTGGTCGATAATTAAGGTTTTAAGTGATTTTTAATTGAATAATTTAAGGTTTGCATTTAAAATTAATATCTATGCAATAAACCCAGAGACTCCAACTATTTGGGGTTGTTAGAATTTTCTTTTTTCGGTGACAGAGAAATTAACCCGTTTTGTCCCGAATTTATAAATTGAAATGATACAAAAAGTGGTTTTACGGCAAAAGTGGTCTAATATATTATCGAAATTAATTGTTTTTTCTACTGTTAAGGCATTCAAAAAGTCTTTGATAGATCAGAAAGTACCTGCTCCTTATAATTCTAGATCTAGTCAGAAATAACTGAATCATTGTGGTATCTGTGAATCTTTTAATTCACCCAGATAAATGAAAATTCTGAAAAAAGTTTCCCACCACAATGAATGTCTTTGAAAAAAGGAACTGTCCCAAATATATGACGCTGGGCGTTAACCGGTTAAGTAGAATTTTTGAAATTAAAAAAATTTCTGGAAAAAAAATAATTAGAACTCAATTTAAACATTCGTTTATATAACTATAACCTTACAGAGCTGTGGTGGCTCAGAAAATAGAGTGCTCGAAGGTAAATTTCTCCCAGTGATTGGTCCAGTAATTCCCTTGTCTTCTGGATTGGATTCAAAATTACAATTAGTAGTCATAAACCCCAAAAAATTGGGTCGCCTCTTTAACGACGGATATAAAATAAAATATATAAACCTAAGAAATATCTGTATAAATTACTTTTGTTCATTAGTGGATGAAATTATTCTTCAAATTTAATTTATTAAAATATAAATACATTAACTTGTTACCAATAGAAAAAATATTATCTGAGGACCGTATAATCCCAAAGCCCCTTTTTTTAAAAAACAACCAAGCATTTCACTAAAAAAATATTTAAAAAAAAATAGTATTTAATATATTTGAAAGTAACGAATTATTTTCTTTTCGTTATTAAAGGTTTTTTATAAAAAAATACTACATTTTTCACTTCTTTCTCATAACGAGGTGTTTTCGCTCAATTCTTTAGTGAATCACAAGAAATATGTTTTAATAAATAAGTGCTAAAAAGCTCATTTGCTTTAATTAACTTTTTATTGGAAAATCTTTTTAACTAATTAAAGATCTTACTATTTTCAAGAAAACGGTTTAAAATTAAATGTGCCTTTATTTATTCAAGAAAATTACATAAAAAGGTGTAGGTACAATATCACTTCAGTATTCATTTCTGATTTTTGACCTTTTCTTTGGCTTGAAATTTGAAACTCCGAATGTCCTTGTAACTCTGACTCCATAATGTACACAATATTAAAAAATATTTTATCACAAAACACAAAACAGGTGCATTCAAAACAGGTGCATTCAAAACAGGTGTATGAGCATAAGTAGCTTAGCTAATAGTACGAAATACATTTATTTTTATAGCGCTGAACTATCCTCAGTTTTATTATAAATATTCTGGTGCAGCCATCTGTTGGGTAAAATAAAAAATTTTGAGAGCAAGAAGTGGATATAATGAAACATTTTCTCCGCCTTACTTTTGAATGCTGAATCCCGGAAATATCACGAGCTCTCTAGCCTGTGAGCTGCTCTAGCCCCGGAAATATCACGGGCACATGAAATTGGAGACAGAAATTCACCATATGATTTTTACGGGAACGAGAAAGAAGTTGTTAACCCACCACTAAACACATGAATGCCTTATTAATACATTTAAAGAATTTTATAAATTTTTTGACTGTTTCGGTAAAGATAATTAAAAATTTATTATGTTTATTAAAAATATTATTAAACAATTCTTCTATCTTTTAAGTGGTAGATTAGAAAATATTTTTTTAGATTTATTTTTAAATATAAATCTTTAAATATTTCTACTTGTCTTCAAAGTTAAAAAAAAGGAAATATATATAAACATAATTTTTTGGAACTATGCATAATATAGATTTTTACGAGTTTTGTCAAGCTTGCCACAGGGCGTGATAAGTTTTAATATTGGTAATAAATTCACATTAGTGTTTATATCCTTTATTTTTTAGAAATTTAGCAAATTTTTATTACAAATCTGTTTTCTTTGTAAAATAATGTATATTGACGACTACAAAAGTATTCAAACATCGACATTTGTCTCAGTTTTTCCTCACTTTATTTAACTTGTATCTTCATAAGACGTTGAAATGTAAGTCATGAAATAACTTCTAAAACTATGTTAGAGATGTTGTTTAAAGTTCTTATGTTGTACAAAGTTAGAAATATCAAATAAGTCGTTGAATTTTTGGTACTTATTTATTACCAACTTCATGACTGATTGAAGTTGAAAAGGCTTATAAGTTGTTCTGAGTAATGAAAACACAATCCTACATACGCTGGCCTTTCACTGCCTTATAGAAAATTTTCATTTAGTGGTAACTAATTTATGCTTTATGTATGATTATTTGTTTTGTAAAGTTCATTTAAAATTAAATCTACTACTTGTAAATTATTCAAAAATTCATATTAAACGCCATTTTATTCTATCTCTCTCGCCATAAGGGTGTTAAAATGTAAGAAAAATTGCCAAAAGCTTCATAAATTGCCTAGCTAATTAATAAAAATATAAATAATAACATATTTAATAAAATTTAACTTGCTTGATAAAAGGCTTTGTAGTTTAGAGATGCTTTTTTAATTATGCTTGATTTGGCATTTTTCCCTACGCACTTAGCTATTCCAATATGATTATGTTAGAACAAAAAATTTGACTAATAGATTAAAAATTATTCTGATGCTGTTTTATTAAATTTGCTCAACAAACAATTCTTTGCTTTTGAGAGTTTAGAAATAAATTTAATAAAGTTATAAATAGAACTGCGGTAGCATAATCCGTTTTGTTATCATTACTTTCTTTCAATTCGCAGTGTTTATAAAAAAGTGCCTTAATAAATTTGTGATATAAGTAGATACAAAGAAATTGGTTCACTTTCTTTTCTTTATTTAAATCAAGCTGGGTGACTGGGCCGCCCAGCGGCTCCTAAGGAAATTGGTTCTACCCATACCTGCCAACTCTTCCGGAAGATTTTATTTTCATATTTAAAGTGGTAGCAATACTCATGTTATTCCAATTTACTTTTTGAATTATAATGATAATTATAAATGAGTTTGACCACCACTACATATAAATAATTACAATAAATATATAAAAGCATAATAATCCATGGGCAAGCGAATTTCAACAGAATCAGAATATAAATTTATTTTTGAGTCAGATTGTTTTTCGTTAATTGTTTTACCACCACTCTGAAAATCCATTCTCGGAAAGAGTGAAAGTTGGCAGGTATGTGGTTCACGAGGCGCTTTTAAAACCTAAATAATTCCTTTTTTTTATTCTCAAGTGGTAGTTTATTAAAATTAAATATAAAATTATATTTTATAAAGCACCTGCAATGGTACTAAACTTTTATATTGCTGGCCAAATTGAAAACATTAAAGCCATTTTAGTGTATTCTTAATCAGAAAAACGTTTTATTGACTACGAAGTTACGAAAAATATATACAAAATTTATAATCTTTTGATTTTAATCTAAGAGTGATAGCTAATAATAGTTATAAGATTGTAATAACTTGAAAAAAATCAACAACTGGTGACTAAGATTTCTCAAGTCTACTTAAAATGTTTCAGTTTAGGTTCCACTTAATTGTTATTAAAGCAATCCTGATTTATTTTGTTGTCCTATAAATATAATTGATAGATTCCAACTCAAAAAAATAAAACTTACAAAGAGCTAAAAACATCTATATTTTTCTAAGTTTGCATTCACTTTTAAGCACTTCAAGATTCCTGTTTCATCATTATCCTCTAACTTTTTCCATAATAGTCCCTATTTCTAGACATTACAAAATTAAATCAATAGGATTAGTATTTTAACACTAGGTTTACGGACGTTTCTTCTATACCTATCTCTACGAACACGCGTCAATTTGTCGTATGAACGAATACATGTAACAGGACTTACGGAATGCCAACTTGCTCCGCACACCAAATATATATTTTAAAGAGCTAGTTTATCATGTGTGATTCATGGTTACTTGGTTATTTACCGCTTTTTTTTTAAACTATTTTGGCGCGTCCGGATCACTTGGCATCTCTGCACGTAGAAAAAAAATGAAAATATGAGATATGTATTTATGAAATATTCTAGTATTTTATTTTTTAATACTCGAACTAAGCAACTGAAACCTTCAAAATCTGACATCAATTGACATTCTGCGTTTGTTCTTTCTATTATTGCTTATCGGCAACAGTTGTTTATCTCTTGTTTCATTTGAAATAACGGATCGAAGTATTGTCTTTACATTTCTATTTATTATTGATGTGATAATTGCATGTTTACTCAAAATTTTCTCTAAATTACGATCGAGTCAAATTGACACATATCCGCAGAGATAGGTATACCACAAAGAGAATTTCAATAATTCAATGCTTTTGAAGAAAATAGACTTCAATATATATTTACCTTGATCAATGGTTAAAAGTCAATGCAAGAGATAAAATAAAAATTCACACGGGTTTTATAATTTTCCTTTCAAAACTCGAAGTGCGTTAAAATGACGCGTCCCTTAACCCTTTCGCGCCGACTGTCACAAATACGTGACAGCATAAGACCGTATCAATCAGGGTAAAAATATAAAACTGGTAATCAAAGTATTTCTTTAGTAGTTTATTTGTGGGCGGAGTTATAATTGTTTGATTTATTTAATTCACCATTACTTTGTTCAAAATAAAACTATTTAGTTATACTTTGAATTAACATTGATTATATATATGTTTAAACTAACAATAATTAAAGTAAAAGCAAAGTAAGTCTGTCAAATCAGCAACGACTACATTTAAGTTACCGTTTTTTATTTAATTACAACTTGATTCTGATTTTGCACGAATGCTTTTCTGAATCACCCGTCCCCAAGGGGTTAAACCTATTGCTAAAGAAAACAATATGGTTCATCAGAAAGTGTGAAATTCAAAAGTATAAATATTATTTATGAAATAATTTCTCTTTTGAAATTAATAAATAATTTTTTATTTTATAACCGTCGTTGAACAAGTGACCCGATTTTGGGTTTACGAGTACTAATGTTCTACTTCGTAGCTTAGTCATTTTGAACCCAATCTAGAATACAAGAGACTCCTGGTTCAACTATCGGGAGAAATTTTACTTTGTAAAGGACTTTTCGAAATAACTAATCCTCATTTGCGTTACATGGGGAGGAAGAAAAACGAGAACCTTCCAATGTTAGCCTGACTGCTAGGGATCACTAACCCAAGATCTGTCTACCACTGAGGATATTTTACGTCAGCACAGTGGTCGATGCGAACCGGGTGCAGAATTCGAATCGATCAGCAGCTGCTAGGATTCGAACCGGATTCACCACATTGGAAGGTAAGCGCTTTATTCCTTTTTAGCGCTTTATAACTTTTTCCTTTTGGTATTTCTTATATATATAGACCGTTGACCCGTGATGGCTATGTGGATAGAGCATTCGCCTTTCAATCAGATCTGGTTCGAATTCCGCCGTACCGGCTGCAGTGGTAGACGGATAACGGGTAAAAGTCCCTTTGCCATCAGTTTAACCGTATGAGGGTTTCCTCTCTATGTAACACCAATGCGGGTTAGTTTCATCAAAAAGTCCCTCACGAAGGCAAATTTATCCCAAAACTTGATCCAAGAGTTCCCTTGTCTTCGGAATTGGGTTCAAAATTACAAGGCTACGAGTCGTAAACCCAAAATTGGGCCGAGTGTTCAACAACGGTTATAAAATATGTATAGACCGCACTTAAAGTATTTTCATATTGAGGCGCAAAGCTGCCAACATGCACATCAGTTAAGATATAATTTTCTTAGCGGTAGATAAGGGTTTCAATTTTGAAATTAAAAATATAAAAACAAATATTTTAACCTACCACGACAAATCAATAATTAAATTCATTTAATAAAAAAATAATTCATTATTTTACTAATTTAAATTAAGTTTCCTCTTACAACCAACCACATTGCGAAATTAATTATTACGACCATGCAAGTTAGTAGGTATGGAGATAAACTCCAGAAGTCTAACTAGAGCAAGAAGGTTTATTCAAAATACAGAGATAACTACAAATGTAAAAAGTGGTAGATACTCAATTATTCATTATTGACTTACTTTATTTAATTATTCAATAACTACTATCATGACATGCAGTGAAAATTATTCGCATTTAATTTGAAAACATTCTTTACAATGCTCTTCAATAATGAATTTCAAAAAATATACTCGAAAAAGTAATTAATTTTAATCGCTTTCAATAGATTTTAATTCGACGGTGATATTCTTGCAAATAAAATTATACACCGTGAAAAAATTTCGGTGCAAAGTTGCCACAATTTTCAGTGTTTTACAGAGATGCCAACTGCTCCAGATCAACAAAATACTTCAAAAAACGGTGAAGAGCTACAAACTAAAATCTACTAATTTCTGATTAACTATGTCAACTTCTTACTAGGTTCAAAACGTAATAACCACTAAAAGGTGGCGTAATATATATCCCTTTGAATTGTTTAGAAGTAGTGGTGAGTAAAAATATTACGTATATCAGTAATCATACAATAAGAAACTACCACTCGAAAATATCAGTTCGCTGTCCGGAGCAAGTTGGCATCTCTGGTTTTAAGGTACACTAAAATTTATACAGAGCATATCATCACATTTTTTAATTTATTCAGATATATTTATTCATTCCTTCTTTGTTTACTGTCAAAACATATTTTCAATCGCATTAGAATCAATTTATGACTTTATTGCAAAAACATTTCGTTTTGTAAACAACCACACTTTTAGAATTATATTTCAGTATTTAGAATTAATTCTTAGTATTAAGCAGTAATTCTTAGTATTTAGTACTTAGATTAGTATTTAGTACTAATTCTTTCAAACAATTGCTATTTTACCCAATAACTACAGTTCTGTACTTAAAAAAATGTATTTAGTTTACCTCTACAACAAGAATAGTGCCAAATTTACATCAACTTTTTTTAACGGCCTTATACCTCTATGTAAACAATCTTTCTTAACAGCCAATGGTTTGGACGATTTTACGTAGAAAATTCCTTGGAACAATTAGGAATGTCATGCTTGAAGCTTTCAGAAATTATGCCTTTTTACCTATGTACCACCCCAAGAAACAAGTCAAGCAATTGAGGGTTGAAAGTTAATAACTTTTTTTTTAGCTTTAATACTAGTAACTTAGAAATCATTCTACAGGATTGCAATATTTATCTCGTACATTAGAAAGCGTTTTTAATTACAGTGGTATTGGAAAAGGAAATCGGCTTTTAACTTCCTACGCTCAATTTTTTTTTTTTAAATTTGGCGTGGGTAAAAAGAACATCAATTCCTAAAGCTTCAAGCAGGATCTCTTAAAGTATGTCAACAATTTTGCCATGTAAGATCTTCCAAAGCATTTGTTGCTGGAAGAAATATCGTTTACACAGAGTTAGTACTGAAGTGCTTCCGTTATTTTGTTGAACCCCTGAATGTAATTGAAATAATTAAGTGAAAGTCATTATAAAATCATTTTTATTCAAATAAGAGGTTCCCGTGGTCCTTGAACATTTTTTGTAGTGGTGGTAAATTAAGGTTAAGATATTTCTCATTTTAGTCTACCACTTTGTAGTTAAGTGGTTTAGAAGCTGGTCCTTTTCCCATTCATCATAAAATACCCATAACGGACATACGTAGTACTGCTGTTCTACTAGTTCAGATGAACCTGAAAAATAAAACTTATCATGAGTAATACATACCTGCCAACTCTTCCGGATTTGCCGGAAGATTTTACTTTCATATTTAAAGTGGTAGCAATTCTCAGGTTATTCGAATTAATTTTTTGAATTATAATAATAATTATAAATGAGTTTGACCACCACTACATACAAATAATTACAATAAATATATGAAAGCATAATAATCCTTGCGCAAGCGAATTTCAACGGGATCAAAATATAAATATATTTTTGAGTCAGATTGTTTTTCGTTTATTGTTTTACAGCCACTCTGAAAATCCATTCTCGGAAAGAGTGAAAGTTGGCAGGTATGGTAATATATCGACATGATGGAAATTTGGTTTAGAAACTGAAATGTTCAACTCTATATACTTTCTTTGGAAAACATTTTTTAGTGGTGGTTACACAGAATTAAAATTATCCAAATAAGTTTAATTTACGTTACCACATTTTAAAATTTACAAGGCCTGTGGAAACCCTGAATAAGGATAAAGTGTGAATATATAAAATTCACTACTATATTAACTATTAAAAAAACATCCGGGAAATCCGTAAAAATGGCAGACATTTAGTTGCTGCCCAATGAAAGCAGGACTGCAAACTTTTTACGCTTTTTGGACAGAAATTCCTCTAGTAGCAGCTACATTTAGATTTTCATGTTCCCTTCTTTATTTTATAAATTTAATTTAAAATTTACCACTATAGCACACCACTGCTTGCAAATGATTCAAAAGTTTAAAAGAAACGCAACTTTTCACAATTCTCTCGATCTCTGACTCGGGGGTCATATTTAAAATTAAACTCTACTCTAAACGGGATATTTACCAGCCCAGTAATGATCATTCCGCCTTTTCCTACCCTGAATTCGTTTATTTGAGATGAGGGAGAAAATATCCTTCAGGGATAGGTACTCTGTTTTAACTGTATTTATCATTCAGTTTAATGATAATTCTCATCGAGGTTTTTAAACTTTATGAAAAATCGTGTAGCAAAAATCCTCAATTATACTCAGTTTAAGATGAAATAAAAACGAAAATGTTTAACGTCTTCGAGACGGGTGAGTCATATATGCATTCTCAGGGTTCTGAACAGTTACACTTTAAACACATAAGGATTGGAAGTGTTAGATTTAAAGTGAAAGCAAAAATAGATCTGTAAAATTGGCTATGCCCAAACTTAAGCTACCGCTTTTTATTTTTTACTATTCTCATTCTAATTCCGTTCGACTACACTCACGACTCGCCCGTCCCGAAAAGTCTAACAATTACCCTCTCCATCCCATATTAAGTACTACATTCAGGTCGAAAATTTTGCCCTAAGTTAGTGGCTACGTTTCAAGTAGATTGACATAAATAAATTCCGATGCAGTTTAAAAGATATCGACATAAGTACTGCATTCAGGTCGAAAATTTTGCCCTAAGTTAGTGGCTACGTTTCAAGTAGATTGACATAAATAAATTCCGATGCAGTTTAAAAGATATCGACATAAGTACTACATTCTGGTCGAAAATTTTGCCCTAAGTTAGTAACTACGTTTCAAGCAGATTGACATAAATAAATTCCGATGCAGTTTAAAAGATATCGACATAAGTACTGCATTCAGGTCGAAAATTTTGCCCTAAGTTAGTGGCTTTGTTTCAAGCAGATTGACAAATAAATCCCGATGAAGTTTAAAAGATATCGACATAAGTACAACATTCTGGTCAAAAATTTTGCCCTAAGTTAGTGGCTACGTTTCAAGTAGATTGACATAAATTCCTATGCAGTTTAAAAGATATCGACAGCAGTAAAATTACACTACTAATGAATTCACGATTCATTTGCTTAGAAGATTACTGACGGAAGAGGTTACGTTGTAAGAGATAAATACTTGATTTGAAAAATGTTCAAACGAAATCATAAAATCCTCGTTTTAATAATCAGTACAATAACATTCAAGTGCAACAACTAATTCGGGGCAGAAGAAGTTTAAAATATAAAACTTTGACGTTCTCTTAATATAATTGTTTCTATAAATTATCGCGCAAATTGAAGTTATCCACTAAATTTAATCCTAACTAAACTACTACTTTTTATTTGTTCAGTTTTGCTTTTACAGCACTTCATTGTCTTAGAATAAAGCACTTATTTACATTATATTCTCCGTAATATAAATGTAGATTCTTTCAGTTGTATCATCCCTTATTTTAATTTATGGAATTTGCTCTCTTTTAATCCGTTACTTCCCTTTTAGTGGGCGCAGTCCTGTGTGGTAAGTAGCAAAATATTTAACATAATAAACTATATTTTTATTTATAATATACAGATTTGCAATGAGGTGGACCGAATTCGAATCCCAGAGATAGCTGGTCGATACGAATCCTGTCAAGATGCGACGAGTAGGAAGTTCAGGAAAAGGAAATTTTTCGTCAAGAAAACTAAACTCCCCTTCAGAATAAGATTTCTAACTTAGTCAGGACGTTAGAAAATTTTAAAGCTGTTTAAGCCCATTCCCTGTCAAGAGATGTCAATGCCTTATTTTTTTCTTGGCAAGAAAACTACCTAAATAAAAAAATAATAACCGTAGAACAGTTGTGTCTTAGCAAAGAGAATACTTTCCAAAATTAGCGACCACCTTTAGTTTAAAAAAATCCATAAAAAATGATTTTAACTCTAAATAAGAGTATTTCAATTAAAAATGTTTTTCCATTCAAATCGAATAGTATTAAATAAGAAATTTACCACTCATCAATCTTTTTTTAATAAATAAGAGTAAAACAAAATGTGAGATAAGTTCTTTAGGGGTTAACACAGATGCCAACTTGTTCCACTATACGAGAAATATTTTCTGGTGGTAACAAACTTTAATTTATTATTAGTTAGGTATTTTTTATTTTATGTAATTTTTCCACGAATTCGTAAAAAAATTCTGCCTTGTTTTACTTCCTTTTCTTAAAAAAATTATTTGTCGTATCCGGAGTAGTTAGCATGGCTGCTTCTTTTCTTAATAGCGAAAGACTAATATGAAAAACAAAATATGTAGTTTCAAAGTAGTAAATTCTTCAATTGTAAAACAAATTTATGTTTTAATTTATTTTTTCTAAATCAAACTGAAGATAAATTTTAGTTCTTTTCTGCACTTTTTTTTAATTTGTTTTACATACTCAACATAAAAATCACTGAACCATTTATAAATAAATGTGTAATTCTCATAATTATTTTTGCTTCTTAGCTGATAACGATAATCGCGGACCAGGTAAGCTTGTTTAATTTTTAATATTTTTATCAATCACTTAATTGGGTTCATGTCGGTTAAGTCTCGCTGTTTAATAAAAAAACAATTATCTGAAAACCTTTAAACAGTTTCGCTGTTTCTTACGTGGTTGAAATTTGATATAATATAAATAATACATCCATAGCCTTGAAAGACAAAGTTCATCCTTCTGTTACGGCTGACGCCCAATTGCCGATTATCGGCCAAAGCCATTGGATAAGCCAAATGTATAAATTGGAAGAAAAAAGACGAGATTGCCTTATCGGAAATACGATTCTGTATATTCCACAGTTATCGTATAGAAATTCTGACAGCTCATAAAGTACCAATCTAGAGTCTCTGTGGCTCAGGTGATAGAGATCTCACCTCCCAATGAGGTGACCAGGACCATCACCTCCTACATCAGAAAGCCTCCACACGGTTTATTAAAAGTAGTCTGCGCATACTACTTAATAAGAGAATCAGTGGTGTGCATGAAACCAAATTCTATTCTAAAAGTAATTGAGAGATAATTCTATAGACATTCTAGAGACATTTGATAATTGAATCTTTGCTGGTAGACGAGTAAATAAGACAAATCAATTATATTCATAAATTAAAAAATATTTTAGACGTATATTTGCTATCACTTTCTCCAACGTCTCCTGTAACTGAAAGCCTCCATATGGTTTTTTAAAGGTAGTCCGATCAGACCACTGTGAAGGATATCCACTTTCCGAACGAGTCACATAATACAAAATCCAGTTAAAATAAGAAAGTGGTAGCAAATATATAACAAATTTTTTTTTTTATTTATGAATATTATTGGTTTGCCTTATTTACTTGTCAACCACTACAGATTCAATTCTCAAATATATATGATAAATTTCTCTCAATTACTTTAATAAAAGGTTTTGGGTTCATGCGCACTTTGGTTTACGGGGGAAAAAACTAATTATTACGTTGAAATTAGTGGAGAGAATTTACAAAAATGTGATTTTTTTCCCATTGTCTAGCTGAAAAAAATTACCGAGATATGCTTATTTTTTCCTTTTTTTAAAAAAATTCAAACCCATTAATTATTTTTGTGAATAATAATAGTTTTCATTTCTAATTTTTTTTTTTTTAAATTGTAGGCCTATTGGAGGTAAATTGATCTTTCAATTTAAAGATAGGTGGTGGAATTATTTTTAAGTCTACTTAATTTATTGCATATTACATGGATATATTTGTAAAGTTTATACAGAAACTATTTCTAACTTATTATTTAAAAGAAACTCGATTTTGACACATTATATTAGATTACATACGTTAGTATTACTACGGGTGACTAATAAACTTCTCAAGTTTATTAAAAAATTAAAATTTGCAATATTTTTTTAAAATTTAGTAATGAAAAATATTGCATACAATGTATTTGTTTTAAATATGAATAATTTGAAATGTAAGTCATAGTGGTATATCCCTGATATATTTTTCTGCCTCAGGGTAAATTCAACCTTAAAAAATTGATTAAAACGTAGATAAGGTATATCAAGTCTATTAACTTTTCATTCCGACTATCACAAATACGAACCAGCATGAAAGTTTATCAATCAGAGTAAAAAGATGAAACTGGTAACCAAAATAATTTTTTAGCAGTTATTTTTTAGCAGTTAAGCAGCAGAAGGGGTTATAATAAGTTTGATTTATTTAAATCACGATTACTTAATTTAAAATAACAAAAATTCTATATATTTACACTTTGAACTAATGGTGATTAGATATGCGATTAGACTGAGATTTATTAAAGTGAAAGCAAAGTAAGTCTTCCAAATTAGCCATTTAAGCTACCGCTTTTTATTCTTTTTCATCTCGATTCTGATTGTTTAGGAATGCATTTATGAAACACCCGTCCCAAAGGGTTTAAATTTATCATCCACACGACAATTTCAAAAACATTTTCCAAGGTATTGCTGCATCTATATATATATATATATATATATATATATATATATATATATATATATATATATATATATATATATATATATATATATATATATATATTAGAATTACAAACATTTACAAGCTTATGTGCTTAATTCAGGCTTACAAACCTTTGTCAAATCGAAGAACCGATAGCATAATACACAGAAGGACAGTAGGAAGGGTAACAGTGATATTCGAACCCGCTACCTCCACGCTTTGCTCAGCGCTTGGCGGTTGATACCGCTTTTCCACGGGTCTTTGATAATCATTTCATCACGTGATTTGTGACGAAACGTGAAGTCTCAAATCTTTGACGAAAATACTTTCTCAGCGCGAAAGCTATGAACTCGAAAGTGATCAACAGAAGTTGGTTACTCCCGTTCGACACCATGAAGAGTCAACAAAAAATAAATAAACTAACAAAATAGTTCTTTACTTTTGATGAAATTCGTTTCCTTGAAGAAGTGACGACAGTTATTTTATCAATTTGGCGAAATGTTCCTTCATAGCGTATACCAGGAAGCGGTTTAGCCTCAAGCGAAAAAAATTTCGTGACATTTGAGTTACCATTTCTTACAGTATTTATCCACTATTTGCCTACAGAGTACCAAAAAAAAACAGCTTTACCGGCATTTGCGGCAACATGTTAAGTTGCAAAAGTTTCATTAGAACACGTGGAAGGAAAAATAAAAATATTCCAATAATCTTTTATCTGTAAACATACTAACAAAACAAAAACAAATTTCTCTATTTCAAAATGAGTTATAGTTCCTAGGAACTAAAATTGCAAACTGATTAATTCTGTTGATATTTTAGAGAGTACCTAAGGCAGTAAGTATAAATTTCTTGAAATACATGCAAACTTTTATGCTCTTCTTCCATTTCTAGTGGTAGTGAAATACCAAATGAAGTATTAGATTATACAGACTCTCAATTCACATTTAGAAAACGCTTGAATCATAATAAGATCCTAGTCCTAGTGTTTCGATTTTATTGGGCACCTGGGCCGCGAAGCGACCCCTATCCCATTCATCTGGAATTTTAGAATAGTTTTGGTTGAGCAATGAGGTAAGCAGGCGATGGAGTTGCTTTTATGAATGTTTCAAGCTCTTTGCTTGAAGTAATGAAAAATATTGCATTCAATGTATTTGTTTTAAATATGAATACTTTGAAATGTAAGTCATAGTGGTATATCCCTGATATATTTTTCTGCGTCAGGGTAAATTCAACCTTAAAAAATTGATTAAAACGTAGATAAGGTATATCAAGTCTATTAACTTTTCATTCCGACTATCCATAATAAGATAACTATCAGGCTTGCTATAAGTATGTTTAAACTGTTTAAATGCAATGGTAGTCACAATCACGCACAGTTTAAATTAAATTTGTTAAAATATGAATCAAGTATGAATGTTGTGCTACCACTTAAAATACAGTAAAACCTTCTGCCACTTGTGGAAGAGATGGCAGATATTAATTCTTACATATAATTAATGAAGGGAGACAAAATGATTTAAAATTATCTTTTCTGCGTTTCTTGGATCGTAACCATTTTACTTTTTACTATCAATAATTAAATTATTACCATACATAAATAAGTTAATATTCTAACATATTTTTGTAACACATTTTTTAAGCATCATTGCACAACATTCAAAATAGAAATTTAACATTCTATTTTTATCGCATTAATCTTTTTTCGCACTACGGTAGCCGAGTGATTAGAGAATCGGATTCCAGTCCGGTGTGGCCAGAATTCGGCCTTCGACTCCACTTAGACCCACAGAGTACATTGGATGTACGCGCTCGTCAAATCAGTGGAATCAGAAGTCCAATGGTCAGTCTCCGAGCAGTACCGTGCGTACTGGGATCTGGAGAAAATTTCCCCCTTCTTCAGAACTATGTCTAAATTAACACGTTGAACGCCACGCTAATTTTACATGGCTTGCCCAGTTAGCAAATTTTTGACAGATTTTGCTAGTTTTAAAAGGTTTAGCATGAAAAAAGTGGTGAATTATATAAGACAACGAATTGTTTAAAAATAGTGGTGGATAAAAATCTACTAAATTGAATTTATTAAACTAAGAATCACAATAATTAAATAAATTTTGAATAAATTTTCTGCAATTCCATAAAAGAGTGTAAATTTTATATTTCTATATCACGTTATACGCAGTCAGCCAGCTGTTTTTCGCTGTCTATGTGAAAGGTCAGCGTCAGCCACCGGTGGTTGACGCGGCCTAAATGTAATTTCAGTGTCAGCCACCGTTGGTTGACGCGGCCTAAATGGAAAGTCCAGTGTCAGCCACCGATGGCTGACGCGGTGCTCAATGTGTTAAGGAAGTGGCTTCACTAATGAGTGATGCTGTCTTCTATGCGTGTTGACGACCAAGACGTACTTTCATCCTTGCAGCGTGATAAACGTGCTCGTAAAATCTGCGGAATCGAAAATTCTATTACCTCTTCGTATCTATATCTAAATCGAGGAATATAGACGAAGCAAATTTAAATATAGATGTCATATCCATATTTAAATTGGCTTTACGAATGAGTGGTATTGCCATCTATCCGTGGTGTTCTGGACGAAGATGTACTTTCCCCCATGCAGTGCTCTCTTGTCAAACAAAAGGCCTACGTTCCTGACTTACTTCGCAGAGCTGATGGCTGGCGAGCTTGGTTTGTCCAAGTGCCATTAGAAACAGCAATCTTTTTTAAGGGAGCTTAAAAAATGGAGTTGGTTAAAGTGGTTCTATTGATCTAAAATTTTTATTCGTAAATATATGTAAATATAAATTTTAGCGGTAGTGAATAACAAAAATGGTGGAGGTTACTTTATTTCACAACAAGAACTAACATCGAATCTCGGTGCAGTAAATCCCTAAGAACTAAATGTTATTTGTGGCGCTTTACTGCAAGGTAGTAGGCACCATTTTAGATGTTGATGTGCACGAAAATCACTTACAGTGTGGTTATCAAATTTTAAATTTGAGGCTTATTTTTAAACCTTTTCCAGAAATTATTCAAAAATATTAATTAGTTACTGAATAAGTAAGTAAATTCTAGGCGTATGGTTAACATGGTTAATCATATGCCTCCATGTTAAATCCATTAACATGTTAACATAGAAGAATCAGATTCTTCCTGATAGAGATCCTTAATGATTCAGAGTGTAGATAAATGGAAATGGTTAACTGGATAGTTAACTGGAGTTAGTTAACTGGATAAATTATTTCTACTGACTTGCGATACAATAAATACCAATTAATTATATTTTGCAGATTCGTAATGGAGTCGAGAATCTTCTGTCAGTATGTATTTGATTTTCTTTCGAAGCAAATTAGCAAATCACAAATTAAAAATACATTTCTGGAACAGAAAAACATATGAGCACAGTGGACACTTCAAAAGCGAACAAACATACACCAGATATAGAACCTTGAGTGGACAGCAGGGATATTTCTCTAATTCATCACTCAAATTTGTTGGGGAAATTTTAACAATTAGAAAAACACGCAGTTGCATAATAACTTGGTTGGTAAAAAATAATTTCTTTTAAAAATGTTTTACTGGAAATAGGGATCTTTCAAATGTAATCTAAGCAACTAATGACTTTTTTTACTCATATACAATTATATAATTAGTGATGACTGTGACAGATTTAATGCACTCATAATCATTTTTTATTGCTTGTGACGCGCAGTTGTTCACGAGATCACTAAAATTTTCTTCAATGTATGTCACACAGTTGTTTCCAAGTTCATTCAAACTTTCTTCATTGCATGTCGCATATTTGATCAGAAGATCACTCAAACTTTATTCATTGTATGTCACACATTTGTTCACAAAATCATTCTAACTTTCTTCGAGGCATATCGCACAGTTCTTCTCAAGATTACATACTTTTTCTTCATTACATGCCACGCAATCAGTCACTAGATCATTCTTTCTTCATTACATACCACATAGTTGTTACCAAGTTCACTCAAACATTCTTCATTGTATGTCACACATTTGTTCACAAAATCACTCAAGCTTTCTTTATTCCATATTGTTCACAAGATCAATCAAACTTTCTTAATTACATAACACACAGTTGTTCACAAAATCAGTCAAGCCTTCTTCATTGCATATTGCACAATTGTTTAGAAGATTACTCACTCTTTCTTTATTACATGAGACATAGTTGTTTACAAGATCACTTAAATTTTCCTTAATAAATATCACACAGTTGCTCACGAAGTCGTCCAAACTTTCTACATTACATGTCACACAGTTGTTCATAAGACCATTCAAACTTTCTTCTTTGTATGTCACGTAGTTGTTACCAAGTTCACTCAAAATTTCTTCATGGTATGTCACACATTTGTTCACAAAATCACTCAAGCATTCTTCATTGCATATAGCACGGTTGTTCACAAGTTCAATCAAACATTATTCATTGCATCTCACACAGTTGCTCACAGAATCACTCAAACTTTTTTCATTGGATATCGCACAATTGTTCAGAAGATTACTCACTCTTTCTTCATTACATGTCTCTCAATCAGTCACAAGATCATTCAGTCATTCTTCATTACATGTCACAGAGTTGTTTGCAAGATCATTTAAATTTTCTTTATTGAATGTCACACAATTGTTCACAAGATCACTCAAACTCTCTTCATTGCTTATCACACAGTTCTTAATAAGATAATTTAAACTTTCTTCATTGCATATCTCACGGTTGTTCAGAAGATTACTCCCTCTTTCTTGATTGTATGTCACACAGTCAGTCACAAGATAATTCATTTTTCCTTCATTACCTGTCACATAGTTGTTTACAAGATCACTTAGATTTTCTTCATTGAATGCCACAGAGTTGTTCACATAGTTACCCACTTTTTCTTCATTATATGTCACACAATTGATCACAAGATCGCTCAAACTTACTTAATGACATGTCACATAATTGTTCAAAAGCATCTCATCGTAAATTGTTTTAAAAAAATTAGATATCAATTTATGAAAACAAAATCTGATTCTGCAAATAAAAAATCATATTTATTCTCTCTTCTTACTGTAAATTGTAAAAATGAAATTTACATTTTATCTCTGTTAATTTTTGCAGACTGTCACAAATGTCGTAAGTTAAAGTTTATATATTAAAAAAATACTTTATTTTATACCTGTTGGATGAATTTAAAGGTTGAGAAACTTATGTTTTTATTAACTAAACTTAAAGAGAGCTGCAAAACATTATTAACAATCTGTATTTAGTAGAGAGTTCTAATTTACATGGAAAAAAAAGCATTTCTCCTTAGAGTTAATATGAATTTCAACCGCGGACAAAATTTCAAACTAGAGTATATTTTTTGTTCTTGCTTTTAAAACTTATACAAACGTAACAAATATCGATTATATTCCAGAAATGGTGTAAAAGTCCCGATATTTTGATAAGTAAATAGCCTTTAAAAACAATAACTTGGCACTTTTAGCAAGTTATTTATGTTATTATATTAACGCATTATAAGCGGGTCTCGTTAAAATACTTTCTTGAAATTTGTGTAATCCATACAAGAGTAGTTTAAAATGTGGTTGTAAAACTACTTCTTTTCCGCTTTTTTTTTAAAGAAAAAAAAGAAATTATCCATTTATGATTACGACAATTCGTGATATAATAAATATGTAAACAATATTACAATTACTCGGCGAATTTTTTCTTTTTATAACAGAAGTTGTAGCTATAGATAAAAGTTTGCTCCAGATTTTATGAAATCCTGCCTACCACTTTTTTAAAATTCCGATCTCTAACAACTGTTTTTGGAAAATTTACCTGCATGCAAGGATTTAAAAGGAAAGGGAATGCACCGGGAAATTAATACTTTCAAAGTGGCAATAATCAGGGTATGAAGAAAAGTGGTAGCAGGCTACAGGCTTTTTTTTAATTTTATCTTATTGCCGCTGTTGAACAGCCATCCCAAATTCGAGATTACAACTTCTAATGTTCAACTCCATAGAGAGCCTTATAGTTTTAAACCTAATCCAGAAAACAAAGAAACTCCTTTAACACGCTGAATGCCACGGTAAATAACTACAAATATAGACAGATTTTGCTAAATTTAATAGGTTTAGCCTGACTTATCTGAACAAAGTGGTGAATTATATATGCCTACGAATTGTTTAAAAATAGTGGTGGATCAAAATTTACTAAATTTAATTCATTAAAACAAAAATCACAATAAATTTTCTGCAATTCGATAAAAGAGTGTAAATTTTATAGTTCTATATCATGCTATACGCTGTCAGCCAGCTGTTTTTCGCGGCCAATGGGAAAGGTCAGCGTCAGCAAGCGGTGGCAGACGCAGCCTAAATGTAATTTTAGTGTCAGCCACCGGTGGTTGACGTGGCCTAAATGGAAAGTCCAGTGTCAGTCACCGATTGCTGAAGCGGCGCTCAACGTGTTAAGAGAACAAATATCTAAGAAATTTGCCTTCGTGGAGGACTTATTGATGGAACTAACCTACATATGCGTAACATGGAAATTAAAACCACGGTTAGCCTGACGGCACTGGAATCTAACCATCACCTCCTACATCAGAAAGCATCTACACGGTTTTTTACAAGTAGTCTGCGCAGACTATTTAAAATGTAAACCAGTTGTGTGCCTGAACCCAAATTCTTTTTTATAAAGTAATTGAGAGAAATTTTTCATATATATTTGAGAATTGAATCTGTAGTGGTTGACAAGCAAGTAAGATACGCCAAATATATCAATTAATTAAAAAAAATTATTAGACATATATCTGCTACCACTTTTTCATTTTTACTAGATTTTCTATTAAAGCTCTCTTTCTTATACTGGTTAACCTTTATAGTGGTCTAATCGGACTGCCTATTAAAAACCGTGCAGATGCTTTTAGTTATAGGAGGCTCTGACTAGAAGCAGTATGGCATACTAATCATTTTAATTATCAGTGACACTCAGTCTGAGGCGGAAGAAGTAGTCCCACACCATTATATCTATAGTCAAAGATACACAAAATAAACTATCAGAGGGGTGAAAGGTAACCCCACGCAATTATATCATCGTATTAACTCTAGGTTTACGGGGCGTGTCATTTTGACGCATTTCGAGTTTTATAAGGAAAATTACAAAACCAGTTTGAATTTTTATTTCATCTCTTGTAATGACTTTTATCCATTGATCAAGGTAAATATATATTGAAGTCGATTTTTTTCAAAAGCGTCGAAATATTAAAGTTCTATTTGTGGTATACCTTATCTCTACGGATATGCGTAAATTTGACGCGATTGTAAATGTAGAAAAAGTTTTGAGTAAACATGCAATTATCACATCAGTAATAAATAGGAATGTACCGTCAATAGTTCGATCCATTATCCGATAGCCTTAACTCAAATGAAACAACTGTTGCCGATAAGCAATAATAAAAAGAACAAACGCAGAATGTCAATTGATGTCAGGGGGTCAGATTTTGAAGGTTTCAGTTGCTTAGTTCGAGTATTTAAAAATAAAATACTCGAATATTTCATAAATATATGTCTCATATTTTCTTCTTTTTTTTCTTATAGTATATAATTACACTGCCTTCTAAGTGCAGAGATGCCAAATTGCCAACTGCTCCGGAATTCCAATATAATTAAAAAAAACTGTAAATAACAACTAAATAAATTTTGAATTATGAAGTGGTGAATTATATAAGCCTGCGAATTATTTAGAAATAGTGGCGGATAAAAATCTACTAAATTGAATTTATTAAACCAAGAATCACAATTGAATACCACTTTAAAATATATATTTGCTGTCCGGAGCAAGTTGGCTTCTCTGTAAGTGCTGTTATATTTATTCGTTCATGCGTCAAATTGACGCATGTTCGTAAAGATAGGTATATAAGAAACTCCCGTAAACCTAGTGTTAACACAGCCAGGAGTCAGGCATTATACAACTAGGGCTGAAGTAAAATGCTTTGGTCCTGAAGTAAATGTTTGGTAACTACTATCTTTTTTTACTAGATTTTCTACTAGACTGTATATATATATATATATATATATATATATATATATATATATATAAATATATATATATATATATATATATATATATATATATATATATATATATATATATATATATATATATATATATATATATATATATCGCTGGTATGTAGTTATTTGTATTTATGTTGGTTTCTAAAAATTAAAAATATATTATTTTCTACAGCTTGATGGAATAGTTGGTGTAAGTAATTTTTAAACTGTTTGCTTACTTTTTATTATTATTTTACTTCCTTCATTTGAAAATCTATCTAAATGCCACTGTTACCACGTGTCTGTGAAAAGTTGAACACATTTCTTGAAGTCTGGCCAAACTGTAAATAACTGCTAACTTTGCAAATATTAGCCAGATTTTGCTAGTTATTTGGATGGTTTGGCAAAACATGTATGTAAAAAGTGGTGAATTATATAAGCCTACGAATTGTTTAGAAATAGTGGTGGATAAAAAGCTACTAAATTGAATTTATGTAATCAAGAATCACGATTAATAAACTACCACTTTAAAATATTTATTCGCTGTCCGGAACAAGTTGGCATCTCTGTGTATATAAATAAAACTATTTTTGTGAGTTCTATATTGCATTAATTTCTTCTAACCATTTTAGTAACGATCATGATGTAAAAAAAATTAAAAATTTACTCGATGTGTTTCTAATAATCTTGACTTCACCGGTCATCTGTGACCCCTGTGGCACTACGAACAAACTCAGTGCCGGTCATCGGTGACCCCCATGGCATTCAACGTGTTATAGATAGTAATGTCACGTTAATACCAGAAGGAATTTCCCTTTTTTTAAATGACAGTTTCGCGTTTAGAGATCTGATTGTGCTGTGTTTTCAGACTGATGTATCTACTATACAAAATAGCATTTAATGTTGGTCGCAAATATATTAAGGTTGTTTTTCGAAGGCTCTGCCGTATTATGAAATGATGCTTTTTGAGAATAATAAGATATTTTTATAGCTGCTGTCAGTTTGCAACTGTTACTCATGACTGTAAGCTCAAGTTTAGCCTATCGAAAGCCTGAGTTGTCTATTATGAAAATGGCGCAGAACGTCAATTGGGAGAAACACCACAATTCTGTGAAAATGAAAAGCATTTGTCGTCCAGTTTTTTAATATTTAAAACTTACTACATTGCTACAATACAAGGTTCATAAAAATTTGCAAAAACAGAGAATAGGAGAGTGATTTTGCTAATTTCCATTTAGGTTAAAAAATGTCGCCGAATTGGAGATTTTTAATAACTTTAATATTTAAGTTATATGTCTGTTCTAAAGTTCAGATAATTCTTCACGGCAAGATTTTATATATAATTTAAAATCATCGCATTGCTTCAAGTGTAAGGCACTTTTAATTATAACTTTTTTTAATTTCCTTGGTGACAGAGTTTCGAAAATCAGCATTAAATAATTGTGCTTTCCTTTCACTGCTGATATTAAAATTTTCTGAGGCCCATATGCTTAGCTGAAGCTTACTTCACATTAAAATATAATACCGTTTCTTTCTTTTTTACTTTTAGACACTTATATGAAAAGTAAGAAGATTCTTATATATGTATTTCCTGACCTCAACGTGCGGTCAACAATTAACCCTTTGACGGTTATGAACGAGTTCAGCTTGCAATCGAATCGTGCTTCATAATGCGCGCAAACGAGTTCCGCTCGGGAGCAAGATTTCGACCGTAATGATTAGTAACGAGCACTACTGGCGTAGTGAAATTTTTCCCAAATGCGCCCTGACGAGTTGAGCTCTTTCGCCATTATTATTCTGCATTGACTATGTTAAAAACGAACCCTACTCGCGAAAAGTAGTTAGTTTCACTGCCGACAGATGGCAATATGGGTTCCATAAATTTCTTTTCATAATGAAGGGGGAATTTATTTTTTTACCTTTTTCTTTTTATGCTCACTTTGGCGCGTTTTTTAGAATGTTTCTAAAGTAAAATGGCTGAAAAGCGAAAGTTAGATAATTATGATGATGATTGTAATACAGAAAGCTTGTCAAGTTTTGAGTCTGATGAAGACTTTGTCAGAGTATTTAGGTAATTACTGTATTTAAATGCTTCATAAACACTACATTATTTGTTTTACATTAGTTGTATTTATTTAGTCCTTTCAATTTAATATTTGTCTTACATTTATAATGTAATTATATAATTGATTATAATCATTTATAATTTACTATTAATAATTATCATTTTTTATTTTAAAGTACGTAAAAACTGTTATTTACGTACTACAAATACTATAAGAAATTTTTAAAAGGCGTGAGGCGAGCTATCTACGGCATCGCCAGAGATACCAACTTGCTCCGCTTTGTAAAATAGTATTTCCTAGTGATAACGAAATTCAAGTTACTTTCAGTTTAGTATTTTTCCTCTTAAGTAATTTTTTCTCCACTAAATATCAAAAATTATAAGTATCATATAAAATGCAATGTTAAAGCATCAAACTACTTATTACTCAATTTAAGAAGCAGGCATAACTGTCCTTCTCCAACGAATTTGACTACATAATTTGCTACCATTTTATTATGACAATTCCAGAAAGCGGAGCAGTTGGGATCGCCAGGGAAGGGTGACAGTTTTGGAAGAACGGCGGGAGTAAACAGATGCCACTTTCGAATACTGTTTGCTCGTAATACTGCACGAATTAATGAAACGGAAACTGCTCATTTCCCTAACCGTCAAAGGGTTAAAAGCTGACAGAAATATCTCCTTTACCAAATAACATTTGTATCATATTATAGAGATTTGGGCCCTACTATTAAATGCTGCTACTAAACTGCATTGTACTACATTATACAGTGTATTAAACTACAAACTACTTTGCTACGATTAAATTTCTGAAAGACATACGAGTATAAGCTTTTCTTAAATTTCTTTTACAATAAGATGTTAGATTTCATATCGTTTCTTCCTTCTTTACTTTCAGACACTTTTGTGAAAAGTAAGAATCTTCTTTTGTATATTTTATGACCTTACAGGGACCGAAATTCACAAATATTTCAAGGTTTAGAGCCTAACTCTTCGTTTAATATATTTGGTGCTAAACTATACCTACCTATACTTGCGCCTACCTAATCTCAGTTAGAAGTAGGAGTGATGTAAGCAATTTTCACAAGATTGACGTTTCCGTCACAATTTATGGGCTTCGTCATATTTTGAACCAGATTTGTTTTGGCTTGCATCATCCGAATTTATTGAGAAAAAAAATTTGCTTTTTCACGGAAAGTACTTTTTGTTTCCTCTCAAGGACTAGAAACAAATTTCCAGGATAATTAAGATATTGCCAAATAATATCAGGAAGCAAGAACAATAAGCTTGTGGCTGAGCGGTAGCGCTTCGCGCTGTCGTGCCACAGGTCCCTGGTTCGATCCTCGGACCGGGCAAGGTTGACTCAGCCTTTCATCCCTTCAGTGGGTCGATAAATGAGTACCAAGCATACTTGGGAACTAAACACTGGGGGGGGGGGGTGACTGACCACCTGACAGCAACATCTGATCCTGCACCCCAGAGCCCAAGGTTAAGAAAACTGGGATGGGCACAGTAGGCCTTGGCCCTCTATGGGCTGTCGCGCCACTGAGTTTAGTTTTTTAAGAACAATAATGAATTCATTGTAATAAGATCATATAATTGTAATAGACCTTTGCCATGTTTTGACTTTTTACTGTGCCTTTTCAAATTGTTTATTATTTATTTTAATTTGATTAGTCTTTACTGTTACTTGTTTAATGTTCCTCCTTCTACTTGGCAGTGAACTCAAAAAATTATGGATTATTCTCCAAATAAATTCTTATATGACACACATTCTTTTTTGATTGATTTCATAACTTATAATATCATCTGCGCTAATTAATTAGCATATTTAGGATTAAAACCTTGACCCATTAACACATGTAGGACCGTGATCACGTGATTCACTGCAAACGAGAACATATATGAAAATAGCCTATCTGTCTCTATCGGCCTAAGATTACAAGGACGCGACATCAAGAAGGTATTCTCTTATCACTTCTCGTGTTAGTACGTATACGTACTCATTAGGACGTATATACACAGAACGTGCGGTTTGGGTTATTTCTCCTTCCGTCGTCTGAATGAGTTATGGTTGAATTTTAGTGCAAGACAATCCAAACATTAGATCATAAGTTATTAAGTATGAACAAATTATCGTAAATTATGTGTATTATAAATAGCGCCATATACAATGCACAAAATAAAATAAAAACTTACCACCGTAAGTACCTTTTCCTCTAATGATCGGATTTTTTCGTTTGAGGACACAATCTTAAAGCTTCGAAGGGGTGACCTCAAATATGCTAATTAATTAATTACTGCAGACGATATATTAAATATAATTCATACACAAAAATGTAATTTCTCTGAACCAACATACTATTTTTACCGGATTCGGATTTCTGATCCCCAAAATGTAAGGGGTATCCGTAATCTAGGAAATATGATCCCAAAAGTTTAGTCCGAAGAGCAGTCCAAAGTTTGGACTCCGTAATGTTAACTTTATCTTTTGCGTATTTCGCCATATATCGAGAACCTTTTAAGCAAAATTGAAAAATCTTTGAGACACAATTATGAAATTCATGCTATTAACGATTAATAATTTTGTGCAAAACATAACTTTCAGTAAATATAAAACTTTTTTCAAAAACATAAGCATACCTGCCAACTTTTAATCTCTTCCATTATAATTTTTCCCAGTGGTAGTAAAATGGAATTAGAATTTCAATTGTGAGCAAAAGAATACGCTGTATTTGATAAAGCTTTAGCTGACAACCATGATAGTAATGCATTTTAATATATATGCATAATTTTTTTAAGAATAGTGGTGATCAAAATCATTTTTAAATAAATTTTATAAAAGAAAAAAATAGTATATATTTACTACCACATACAGTATATATTTTGCGCCAAATGCGAAAAAGTTGGCAGGTATGCATAAGACTTATACAAAAATGAATCTCTCAGGAATTATTCGACCGATTTCCTTCAAATTTTGCATTTTACCGTATCGAATTGCATTATTTAAAATGACGTAAAGAAATTATTTGCCTTACAATTCAAAATTTTTCGACTTTTACTAAATAAAATACCTCCACACGGTTTTTTATAGGTAGTCCGATCAGACCACTGTGAAGGATATCCACTTTCCGAACGAGTCATTTAAAACAGAATATAGTTAAAATAAGAAAGTGGTAGCACATATATGTCTAAAAATTTATTTTATTTATGAATATTATTGGTTTGCCTTATTCACTTGTCAACCACTACAGATTCAATTCTCAAATATATAAGATAAATTTCTCTCAATTACTTTTATAAAAGATTTTGGGTTCATGCGCACAACTGCTTCACTTTTTAAACAGTCTGCGCGGACTACTTATAACAAACCGTATGGAGGCTTCTTGATGTAGGAGGTGATGGTAAAGTACCCACATCATCAAATTAACATAAAGGGGTCCAAATTCTGGATCGCTCTCCTGACCAAACTATTGCGGCTATATTTTGGGAGGTTAGAAATCTGAATGCGTCGGAATAAAAAAGAATGTTTATTCAGAGAAAATGCGTTTTTGTGCCTAATTTCACAATTTAAAATATCGTCTGCGCTAACTAATGAGAATATTTGAGATCACCCTTTCGAACCTTTAAGATTGAGTCCGGAAACGTGAATATCCGATCTTTAGATCAAAAGTAATTCACAGGGAGACCCGTTTTTTATCTTGCGCATTGTATCCTATAAAATTGTATTTAAAAAATCTATTCTTCTTCTTTTAGTTGTTTGTTACTTCATGTTTTTTTAAATTTAGAAATTTAAGATAAATTTTTTAAAATTTTACTTTTTATTAAAAAATCTTTTGTATTTTTCAGATTTTGCTTGCATGGTCAGTTATAAAAAATTTCAGAGGACAGCCAGTGAAAAATGTGTTTTTATAAGTGAAACTCGTATTAAAGTCAATAAAGAAAAATTTTCAAAAAGTGTTTTTCTATTTAATGCTCTGATGTTTTTGAAGTTACGTTTGATAATATATGGATTTAAATGGGCATAATCTTAAAATGTTTATTTTTTTCTTCAAACTAAGACACTTCTGAGAATAATGAAAACTAATGTTGAGCTATATTTAACTCTATTGATTATACACAATAAGTATTAACTACTTTTAAAAATATCTTATTATTTCCTTAAAGGATAACACCATAATAACTTATATCTACGTCTATAATAACCCGGAAGTCCTAACTTCCCATGAAATGTCAAGAGGTATTGAAATAATAATTTAAGCATGCTTGCCAACTCGGAAATCCTAACTTCGCACAATAAATAAAGTGGTAGCAGCAAAATTTCAATATAAGCATACATGCCATATTTGAAGTTCAAATTCCCCACAATATATAAAGTGAAAGCGAAATAACAATTTAAGGATGTATGCCAACCCGAATGTCCAAACTCCACACAGTATATAAAGTAGTAGCGAAGTTACAATATAAGCATGCATGCCATACCCAATCTCCACACAATATATAAAGTAGTAGCAAAGTTACAATATAAGCATACATGCCAACCCCAAAATCCTAACTCCCCACTAAACAAGAAATATTATAAAATAACTATGGTTATCTTTACTCGCAATTAATTACTGTGTTTATTCGTTAAGTCTCAAGAAAAGTTATAAATTTTGGTATTAATTAATTAAGTGGTGTTAGTATTCTTATAAAGAAGTTTCAATCTTCTTTTTTTTATATCTCACTTTAAAATTATAGCTTCAGCATCCTTAGGATTATTATAGAAGTGGGCACCTGGATTATCGTTACTTCTCATTAAAAGCTTCTTCTCCTTCTTCTTAACGATAAAAAATATCATTTTGTCTTATAAAATATCTAACTATTACAATTTCAAGTAAGCACATTTTAATGCAGGTTAAACGTAGGGATATAAAACTCTGCTAGATTTGAAAAATAATCAACTGTATTCGAAAAAAATTTGAACTTAAGAATACAGAATGCGCGACGCAATTGGGAGCAATAAATGAGAAGTGATTTCACTTGTTAACAATATATATCCATCAATATATACATACGCATCACCATTGAACTCCTTACCTAGAGTATATATTCTTAGAGAATTATCTACTCATTCTAACAAGCCCATTTATCACCCAGACAGGTTACTCTGTAGGATATTCCTAAGGGGCTAACTCTTTATACTGACACTTGCAAGATTGAGATATGCACCGAAAGTGGAGCTTTCATTGGCTTACGGGACGCGTCATTTTGACTCATTTCGAGTTTTGAAAGGAAAATTACAAAACTCGTTTGAATTTTAATTTATCTCCTGTAATGACTTTTATCCATTGATCGAGGTAAATATATATTGAAATCTATTTTCGTCAAAAGCGAAATTAGCGAAAAAGCGAAGCAATATTGAAATTCTCTTTGTGGTATACCTATCTCTACGGATATGCGTCAATTTGACACGATCGTAATTTAGACAAAATTGTGAGTAAACATGCAAACATCACATCAATAATAAATAAGAATGTACCGACAATACTTCGATTCGTTATCCGATATCATTCTCTCAAATGAAACAAGCGATAAACAACTGTTGCCGATAAGCAATAATAAAAAATAAAGAATGTCAATTGATGTCAGATTTTGAAGGTTTCAGTTGATTAATTCGAGTATTTAATAATAAAATACTCGAATATTTCATAAATATATATCGCATATTTTCCTTTTTTCTCTTATAGTTTATAATATAATGCCAACTGCTACGGACACGCCAAAATAATTTTAAAAAAAACGGTAAATAACTACTAAATAAAATTTTGTAAATAGAAAGCGGCGAATGATATAATGCTACAAATTATTCAGAAATAGTGGTGGATAAAATTCTACTAAATTGAATTTATTAAATATTTATTCCTATATATATGTATATTCGTTCATGCGTCAAATTGACGCGTGTTCGTAGAGATGGGTATTTTAGAAACGTCCAGAAACCTAGTGATGTATTCGTTCAAGCGTTAAATTGACGCGTGTTCGTAGAGATGGGTATATTAGAAACGTCCATAAACCTAGTGATGTATTCGTTCAAGCGTTAAATTGACGCGTGTTCGTAGAGATAGGTATGTAA
Source organism: Parasteatoda tepidariorum (assembly GCF_982258835.1). Taxonomy (NCBI): domain Eukaryota; kingdom Metazoa; phylum Arthropoda; class Arachnida; order Araneae; family Theridiidae; genus Parasteatoda; species Parasteatoda tepidariorum. The sequence continues at coordinate 21,859,052 of NC_141759.1, read as the reverse complement.
GAAACGTCCTTAAACCTAGTGTTAATTTCGGTGGAGAGGAGGAATTACTTAAACGCAGAAATACTGATTCTTACCTCCTGCAGAGCTGTCGTTATGGTATTTTTTGCAATAAGTTAAGCAATTGATAATTCTCATAAATCTCTCATAAATCTCTAATTAAGATATATAATTTTTTTTCCATCGTACACTTTATCGGGGCAATTGCAAGCTTCTAAGTTTTATAGCTTTCGCGCCAGCAAAATAAAATGTAACATAAATTTGAACCCCTGAAACACCGGCTGTCCTTACAATTTTTTTGACTTAGAGAGAAATTATCATTTACTGTTAGGATAGAACTTATAAGTGTATTGGGGAAACTACTTGAGTAGCAACTATTGCGAGATTTAGACTATTCGTTCTAATATCTTTATTCTAATGATCGGATTTCCACGTAATAAGTGTCATTCTTAATGGTTTCTGGGGTGACCTTATATATGCTAATTATGTAGCGTTAACTATTAAGTTAGGAAATCGGCTACAAAAACGTACTTTCGCCGAATAAACATATATATTTTTTTACATATTTAGATTCTTAACTTTCAAAATATAGTCGCAATCTAGGAAACATGGTAGCCATAGTTTGGTCAGGAGAGCGATCCAAAGTTCGGAGCCCTTAATATTAATTTCATTTTTTGCGTTTTAAGTCATATCTTTATAACTAATTAAGCTTTCGAAAAAAATTGCACCCACTTATAAAACTCGTTTACCCAAAGATAATTTCAGGCAAAAAATAATTTTAATAATTATTTATTATTTTTTTATTATTTAATTTAACTGTGGATGAAAAAAAATTTGAATTATGAGGTATAAAAGTATAAATTTTTTTATACCATATTAATTTACGTATTTTTCGACTGCGAAATCTAAAGCATTTTCAGTATTTTTTATTCAGTCGAAGCAGAAAAAATTTAAAATTAATCAATTTTAGAAAAATAATTTTGCTACTATGCGGAAATATTTAAATGGGGCGATTAATATTTAAAGGAACTTACGAGAAATTTTATTAACGAAAAATTTCATTCATATTTTTTTCGCTGATGGCCGATTGCTAATCCTTATATTTTAAATTATAAAATACGTTTCTTTTTTAGTCGTCTTAAAATTTATTTGTAATTTAATATAGAGATATGAATTAAAAATGTTATTGAATAAAAAACATGTTATTCAAGAAATGTCGAGTTTTATAAAAGCATGTTTCTGAAAGAATCCGATTATTCATCAGCTTTTTTAAATTTTATTTTTTAATTTGTTCTTTCAATAATTGATACAATTTCAGTAATGTACAAAAGTATGCATAGATTTGGAAAATATATATTTTATAATTATTAATACGAATACGTAGTCAAGATTTTTAAGCATCTTGAAATTTCTCTACATCTTATATACCGTCTTAATCTTAAAATAAATTTTTTAATTACCTGTGCACACGTGGTTCGCAAAATTATTTTACAAACTATTCAATATAATTTTAACATTTCTAAAAATCTTATTCTTTACGCTACCACGTACATTATTTTTCCATTAACACGTTGAATGCCATGGGGGTCACCGTAGATCGCCACTGAGTTTGTTCGTATAGCTCCACGGGGGTCACCAGTGACCGGCGAAGCCAAGCTTATTTGAATTCCAGAAAATTTCACTCTTGGGGGTACTACGGTTTTTCCAGTTTTATTTTCCACTTTTATTTATATTTTCTCGTTGCAACTTCACATTTCTGTTTTATATCATTTTCTTTTTCTTCCTTCACGTCATGTGAGTCTTAAGAATGGGCGTTTATTTTCTTCATATTTTGAGGTTCGTGAGGTTTTTCATGAGGTTTTTACCATCAAGTATAATGGATCTTTCTTGATCATTATTTTGATCAGAATCTTATGCTGAAAGGAACAAACATCTGAAAATTATTATTTCAACAGAATTCATGCGGTCCTTAAAGCATTTAATAAACCGTGACACCTATATTGAAAACAAAAAGTTTTTTTTAACTTTAAAATCTAAATTTTTGAAAAGATTTTGTTACCAGATATTTGAAGTTATACTATATTGAAATTGATTATTCAATGCTGTGATGAATATAATAACAGAAAAGAAATGTATTTATGTTCTTAGTTTTGCTGCCACTCTTACAGTTTCTTAAGGACCTTACGAACTCTGTTTAAAAGGAGTCTTTCGTATAAGATATATGTATGTAATGATGATACGAATCGTAAAATGAGTTAACAATAAAAAGAGAAAAAAAAACAAAGAATTTATGGTAGCAATATTTGGTGATCGTAACTGTTGAACATGTTAAGCGTTATTTTAAGGTGAATGTACGAAAATCCGTTTCAGAATGTATAAAAACATCAGGATGCTATTTGCACATTATCTTTTATCTTAAAACTCACATATTTGGTAGAATGAAACGATTTTTTAAAAAAATGAATCCTACAATATTCTTAAACATGCATTTTTCAATCTTTTTAAAATGACATGTAACATTCACTAATTTCTTCAATTATAAAAAAAAAAGAAATATCGCTGTAAAGAATTAGCTACTATAATTAATAGCTTCGATTAATAGCTTCGGTTTTTATTTTATTCTCTTTTATTCTTTGAGCTTGATTGCTTAGCAACGGAGTATTCCTCTCTTGTCGATTACGCGATTAGAGTATTGTTAGGTTAAATTTCAAATTTCTCTATAGCCTCTTTTTGGGACGACGCCAAATATATAAACTTCCTAGCTCCCTAAGCTTTGATCCAATTTTTTCTAACTTTTGTCTACCCCCTTCCCTCCAATTTGGTGGTCAGGAATCCAAATATGTTAAAAAAATAAATGTTTATTCAAAAAAATTGCGTTTTTGCTTCAAAATTCACAACTTAATTAATAGTTAGCACTAAATAATATGCACAATTTAAGTCAACCCCAGAAACCATTAAGATTGACACTTGGTACGTGAAAATTCGAACGAAAGTTATTCAGTTATTCTTTATTTTTCTCGTACTGTACATTTTGTTAATAAGTTACTTTTAACGACATGAAACGATAACTGGCTTTTGAAACAATAAACTGCACTTGAAGAAAAGTTTATTTAAATATTGCATTACTGGCTGTGGTGGATCAGTGGATAGAGAACTCATCTCCCAATGAGGTGGTCCGGGTTCGAATACAGCGACGGCTGGTCGATACAAGTGTCCGACTCGTACCGACCACGTTACTGACATTCAATATCCTCAGTAGTGAACGGATCATGTTGTAGGGTTCTCTTGATGTAAGGCTAACCGTGGGAGATTTCCTCTCCATGGTTTTCAGTTAAGTTGTTCGTATTGCAAATGCGAGTTAGTTCAACGCCTCCTATAATAGAAAGCCTCCACACGGTTTTTTTATGAGTAGTCCGATCAGACCACCATGAAGGATATCCACTTTCCGAAAGAGTCATTTAATACAAAGTCTAGTTAAAATAAGAAAGAGGTAGTAAATATATGACTAAATATTTGTTTTATTTATGAATATTATTGGTTTACCTTATTAACTTGTCAACCACTACAGATTCAATTCTCAAATATAAATTTCTCTCAATTACTTTTATAAAAGGTTTTGGGTTCATGCGCACAACTGGTTCACTTTTTAAATAGTCTGCGCGGACTACTTGTAAAAGACCGTGTGGAGGCTTTTTGTTGTAGGAGGTGATGGTTAGTTCCATCAAAAAGTCCTCCACGAAAACAAATTATTCCCACAACTTGATCCAGGCGTTTCCTTGTCTTCTGGATTGAGTTTAAAATTAAAAGGGTAACGGGGTTGAACATTTATAGCCGTAAGTTCAAAATGTGGTCGGGTCTTCAACAACGGTGAAAAAATTAAATTAAAAAAAATTTAAAAAAAACAACTGTAGTTTAGCTACCATATTTTTTCTACAAACCTTGATTATATGTACTTTGAAAGCTACCACGTAGCTCACAGCTGCTACATACATAGTCTGCTAATCTCAAAGAACTTATACGAAGATAAATAATACACGGTGAACAAGATAGCTCATAAGACAAGTTCAGTTCAGTTACTCGCTCCAGTAATTTTGCTTTTACATGCGGGCAACTTTTCCAAAAAAATGTATTACAATCGTTACAGATAATAATTTTAAGAAAGTGTAAGGCAAGATTTCATAAAATCTGGAGAAAACTTTTTCTCTATAGCTACAGAAAAATTTCGACGAGCGATTACAGAACAGATTACATAGATACTGAAACACGAATGGATAATTTCTTTAAAAAAAGAGCGAAAAAGAAGTAGTTTTACTACCACATTTTAAACTTTAGTATCGGTTGCAAACATTTTCAGAACGTATATTTACTTGACCCGCTAACAATATGTACCACGGTTATAAAATAAAATAAAAAAATGGAATACAAAATGTGCAACAGAATGGAAAGTAATGAATGAAAAGTGATTTTACTTGTTAACAACGTAACGATATTATACAGCAGTGTTATTTTGTCATTATAAACGAAAAAATTGATAATTTCAACTTAACTATTTTTAAAAGAATTTGGCTAAAAACCACATTGTAATGACTGAAAACAAAATAAAATAATTTGGAGTTATTTTAGGCTTAAAAAAAGCTTTTGATTAAAAAAATGAGGTCAAGGCACTTTTGTTTTTCTACTAAGAAATACTTTGAATTATATGGGATAAAAATTTAAAAAATTTTTTCGTGCACAAAAAATAGCAAACACGGTCTTGATTATTTTACATTAAAGAAAATATGACACTTTTGAAAATATGAATATGACTTACATTAAAGAAAATATGAAAAAAAGACACTTAACATAATTTGAAAAAAGTATTGAGGTCTTAACCTTTTTATGCATTAAAAAATTTTGATTTACTTTAGATAAAATAACTTATATTTCTTCAAAGCTAGAAACAAATTTAACAATCTTTATTTTTTTTATATTGAAAAATATAACATTTTATATTGTATCTAGAAAAAATTGGTGTCAAGAAACTTTCTTTTGGAGCCATAAAAATAAAGTACTTAAACTAAAAAATAAATAAATGAAACCTTTTTTAATGATCGAAAACACAAAAAAACATTTGTGATTCTTTTACATTAAAAAATATGTCATTAACAATTATGAGGAAAAAAATTAGAGACTTGTTTTTGAAAAATCTTGAAGTATTTTGTCTAAAAACCACTATTTATTTTTTCGAAAGCCATAAATAAGAAACATCTTTGAGTTTTATTTGTATTGAAAAATATAACATTAGACATAAAGAAGCAAAAAAAAAAACATTTTACTATAAAAAAACAGAGTATTTCGGCTAAAAACCACATTGCTTTTTTTCTGATCAAAAATAAAGAACGCACACATGATTTTTTCAAATTGAAAAATATGGCTCATTACAAGAAAAAATTAAGGCAAATAACCTTTTTTGTAAAAAAATCTTGTAGTATTTTTACTAAAAACCACATCTTATCTTTTTTTTTTAAATACAAAAAGCAAAACACACCCTCTTGATTTTTTTTATGTTATGTGATAAAAGTTGCTATTTCCCTCTTTAAAAAATCTAGATATTAGCCCAAAAAATTATTTAAAAAATTTTATATTAATATTTTCAGCATTAAGAATACTATCCGTACTATTAATGATGTTATGCCTTATCGCAGCATGTGAGAAGTTAAAATGAAATCGTTTAATGACGCTAAAAAAGAGAGAAGCTGATTTTTTAAAATTCATTTGGTTGCACTTTATTTTATAATGGTGTCATATAATTTTGCCTCGGTAGTAGTACATATTTCAATTATAGTTAAATGAAGTTAAAAAAGGGGGAATCTGATTTTTTTTAATTCATTTGGTTGCACTTTATTTTATAATGGTGTCGTAAAATTTTGCCTCAGTAGTAGTACATATTTAATGATTGTTTCCTTAGATAACAAAATATATCAATGTTGTACAGCAAAGGTAGTAGTTTAAATGTTGTTGCAATAATGCAACAACACATGCAATTTATCTTTAAAAATAAATAAATAAGAAGCTGTCACTCTTCTAAAGAAACAAATTAAATGCGTTATTAAAATCTTTTTCCTATTTCCTTAACCTCCTATTCCTATTACCTATTATTTGATTAACCTTTATCCTATTTGCTTTGATCACTTATTGAAAATCTTATTTATTGAAAAACTTAATACTAAATTTAATGACAAAACTAGCGACTTGTCAGAATATACTATCTCAATTCTCAATTCATAGATAAACAGCCGAGAATTACTTGGCTGTATATATATATATATATATATATATATATATATATAGCTAATTTTACTTAAATTTTGTAATTTATCATTTAAAATTGCGTTGCTTAAAACGGTTTAAAAAGTTTTGTAAAGTAAAATGTAAGTTTTTTTATCCTTATTAAGCAAAAGTACAAAATAAAGTAATTTTTAAAAATTATTTCTTACATGGAGTAATCTTCGACTGAAGAAATTTTATAATTGTGAGCAATTCGCTTTAAAACTCTCCTAACTATGGAGAATTACTCAGAAAGAGAATTTAACATTAAGGAATTCAACCTTACTGCGAATTATATTTACTGTTAATAAAGATATAAAGAAATATTTTGCAAGAAAAAATAACCGTTTTCTATTTTATGTTGAAGACAACCAAAGAATCTGGATCTTCTTTGCTTATTATTATTTTTTTTCGATTTTCGGGCCAATAAGAATGCGCCGACAACAATAAAAAACTGTTTTATACCATTATATACTTACGTTATATTGAGATAAGAAAATTATAAAAAACTTATGATTTTCCTAAGAGAAAAGATTTCATTGATACTATAATACGAAATTATTACTGCATCTAAATCATAGAGCTAATAAAAAAATATTCTATATTCGAAATGCGTGTGTCACCAACTTATTTTCAAACGATTCCATCTTCATAACGATAAAACATAGAGGCAAAAACCATTATTAAGCTTTAATTGATTGTCGATATATAGCAAAAACTTCAATAGAAAATAACAAAAATTTTATAGCCTCTTATTCGCACACGTCAAAGCATTTATGATCTGAAGTAAATTTGAAGGTGTCGCCAATCACTTCAAAATGATGGCATACTACAAAAAATATGCTTTACGGCGCTAAGTCAGAAATTATTTGAAAGTTTTTTGGGTTCTGCAGTTACAACTTTCAACGAAATCTATTTGAGGAAACTACTGCTGCCTGGCGATGAAATACCATTTAATTTTTGTTTTTATCTGGTGTTTCCTTTTAAGTAAGTTAATTATTAAAGACTATTTGCAAAAGCTAAGATAAATTGCGTATTATTTGCATATAAACCAGTTATTATTAAGAATTATTTGCAAATAAACCATTCTACATATTTAAGTAATTTTTGCATGAAAATCATAATGAATAACTGACTACTTGCTGCCTATCAATTATGATTAAGCATACTGGAATATTAGCTACATACGAAATACAGAAAAAAATCTAAATATTACTAACGCATAAATCATTGAGTAAAGTATATTATTAATTGCCTAAAAACCATTCTGTAGTATTAAAAATTATTTTCATCAAAATTATAATGAATAACTAAATACTTCTTTCCTAACCATTAAGTTTCAGCATTATGAATTATTTATTTACATACGAACCAGAAAGAATTAGTAAATATTGTCCACGCATAAATTATTGAATATTATTTGCATAAAAACTATACAGTATTACTAAGTATTATTTGCAAAGGATCAATTTCGTATTACTATTTTTTGCTTATATACAAGTAAATACAAAAAATTATTATTTGTATATAAAATAGTAAGTTTAACTAAGTATTATTTTCACATGAACTATTAAGTATTATTTGCATTCTGAAAAGCGATTGTTTTTGTTTCAATGTGTTACATTTATTAGTACTGAAGCATTCTCTTAAAATTTGGGCGAATTGAAAAAGTCTATGCAACTACAAAATGTAAAGTTTCCGCATATTATTATTTGCATATTATAAATCATTTATTATAATTCGCATATGGACAATTAAGTGTTACTAAATATTATTCGCATGTAAATTTACTAAAATTTCAGATAATCGGACACTGGTTGTCTTAAAAGCGACCTTTTTTGTTTAAATGAATATTGTTTATTAGTGTAGTAAAATGGAGTTCCTTGAAAAAATCAATGCAACTACTAACGTAAAAACATATGAACTATCAAGTATAATTTTTTAAACAAACAATTAAGTGTTACTAATATTAGTTGCATATGAACTGTTAAGTATTTTAAAGTTTTATTGAAACAAAAGAAAAAATTATATTTGAAGCGGAAGTTTATTTCATTCAAAAGCTGTTGTTGTTGAATGAATGTTGTTGTGTTATTTGAAAGTTTGTTTATTAGTGTAAATAATGGGTTTATAAATTTGTTTATATCCGGCTACTTTAAATATTTTACAAATAATAATAATAATAATAATAAAATCAAAAATTGCCTACTATGGCATTACTTGACAGTCGCAGATGGAGAATAAGCAAGTCTTGAGGGATCACATAGATTTTAGGAAATGTTGTTTTAATTTTATTGTTTTAATTTAATATGTTGTAATACTAAACATTCTGATCAAAAGTTTTCATTGATAAAAAGTTCAAATATACATAATTAGGAAAAAAAAGAAAAAATTGTCGAATGCCTTCGTTAAATCAGCTTTTTGTTCAGTAATCGAGATCTTCGAAAATGTATTTTGTCAAAGAGTGAATCTTTCTACGAATTAAAAACTCAGTAACCACAATATCTATAAATAGTAGTAACTGAAAAGTAATGCCAACATTAATTTAACTATACTCATTTCATTTGATTTATTTATTGTTACTTTTTATAAATAATAAAAAACACCTTGAACTTTCATTTCAGTGAACTTAGTCCTGTGCAGTAAGTGACCAATTCTTCAATTATCAAATGCACAATATATATCAATGTTACACTTAAAGTCAAATTTAAGTTGCTTGAATATTTAACATAACCATCGCTTTACACAATTCTTTTTTTTTTTCCTTTGAAACTAAATATGTTTTCTCAATGCTGTTTCTGTTTATTTGACCTCTTTCTTGAAAATATTCAACGCTACTGTCTCCTAATTACATCACTCACTTTTGCTACTTTTGTGTAAGAGAATGAATGATAAAAATGCAAATCAGTTGTGCCTCCTGACACTTAAAAAGGAGTGGCTTTTTCAGGACCTGATCTTAATGGCGCAAATATGCTAATTAATTAGTGTGACCTCAAATATGCTAATTAATTAGTGTATACGATGCTTTAAGTAACGAAACCAGACGTAAAAACGTATTTTCTCTGAATAAACACACCCTTTTTCAACGGTTTCTGATTTCTCACCGCCAACTAAACCAGTGGAGGTTTTTTGATGTAGGAGGTGATGGCTCGATTCGAACTGTTGGAGGGTATGACCTAGGGTTACCAACTTTCCACACTTTCTTCGAAGTATTTTTTATAGAATGGTAGACAATGCAAAATTAAGGTTTCTAGTATTTTTTTTCATTTTCTCAACATTCTACAAACTTTACCACGAAAGAGCTGGAACAAAGTATAGTTTCACCTGAACTGAAGAACTTCGACTCTCTTGTAGTGGTGTGGAAAATAACTCTAAATCAAATCTACAACAAAAAATCACGTTTACAGCTCGGGATAACTGCTACGTTAGAACGTTAGAAATAGAGTCTAACTCAGTACACTGCCTCTGATTCGTCTGTGATGATTTTGTCGATTATTGAAGAATATGTGAAGCAGATTGAAAGGGAGAGGCGGAGTGGCGAAGAAGAAAATTACAGTGACAGAATTATAGCAACCAGTATAGAATTATAATAGCCAGCGGTAGTCACATGATGAATTCAGCTTGAAAATTACGAAATCACAGATTAAAGTAATAATAAAATTAGCAAAACAATTTTAACAAATGAGAAGAATAAGTCGAGATTAATACGAGAACATATATATATATATACTAAATAAAACGAGATTAATAGATAATATTTACAAGCTGTATACGTACACAAAACTGAAAACGTAAGATCAAAATGAAAATTGAATTATTAAATGAAAAGCAGTTATAGTTAAAAGACTAGTTACTAAATCAGTGGCTCTGTTAAAGTGAGGACCCAGGTGTCCTAGTGAATGCCATTCGTTTCTGTGTTGCTCATCACTCTAAAAATTGCTAATTAATTAACCCTGCGGCAGCGACCCTAAAAGGTATGAGATAACTGACTTGATATGTGGTGACTTGATTTGATTAGGGGTGATTCAGAGTCCCCGCTGCGTGGCGAACACTCCATTCTTTCATCTGAGTTAAGCCCTAGGGCGACTGAGGCTAACGGATATATAAAATTGAAAACTTTTTTTTTCTAAAACGTTGGGAGAATGTAAAAAATAATATTATTATTATTCGACAGAATTTAATTTATTTAAGGTATTCAAATCATCGTAGAAAGTTACGGGGTATTCATTTCAAAAGTTTTAACAAACTTAAGAAGAAAAAAATTTCCAGTGGTAATTAATTACCTAATTCTATTTATTAAGACAACGTAAGAGGATTTGGGGAGCTGCTGCAACAAAGTTGCACATTTCATAGCATACCTCCATTTTTTGATATGCAGTGGTAAATAAATTTCTAGAAATGGAAAATACTAAACTAAAAATAACTTAAATTTCGTTACCATTTGAGATAATATAGTTTTACAAAGCGTTGCAAATTGGTATCTCTGCATTAAAACATAAACCTTGAAGAAATTTTGCTGAAAATTTTATAAAGTTGGTACCATTGCTAAGGAACGCTGCATGGATACGGTCCCTATGGTTCGTAATTTTGTGTTGCCTAGAGCCATTTGTTGCTTTTTCTTACAACATTTCTCAACTATACACCCAGTTGAAAATTAGTTTCACTCACACAATGGATCAAATAGAAATGGAGGGGATGCGCCTATCTTTCCTAAACCTATTTTACCTCAACACAATTACCTAATTTATAATAAAATTATCATATAATTAATTATATATATCATATAATATAATACATGTATGTTATAAAATTAATTTATAACATAATTTATTTAAAATTTATTTCATTTGCAGATGCGGCTGGTAAGTACTGTTAATTTTTAATTCCTGTAATAGCTTAAGTCAATCATTTCTCTTAAACTCAATGTTTCATGAAAAAAATAGAAAGACAATTGGTAAATTAGAATTAAGCTATCTAATAACCTGTAACAATTTTATAAACTTAACTGAGCATTTCAGTCTATATATATTAGTAAGATAAAATTAAGCAATCTAATAGCCTGCAATAAGGTCTATCATTTGCAATTTCACTAAACGCTTAATTGAAAAAATAGGCTATTGATAAGATAGAATTCATAAGCGGAGATTCTGTGACAAATTTTGAATATCAACTGCAAAAAATAAAAATAGAAAGAATATTAAAATAAAATTAATAATTTAAGATTTTGTGACAAATCATGTCTATAAACTACCATAAACTCAGCACTTCATAAAAAAATATAGAAAGAATATTCATAAAATAGAATTACTACTCTAGGATTTTTCGTAAAAGTCCTGTTTATCAACTGCCATAAACCAAGAGATTCATAAAAGAGACTATTAAAAATATAAAAATAAGCAATCTAATACTCCTTAACAAATTGTCTATCCTCTGCGATAAGCTCAACATTTCATTAAAAATAACTAATGAGACTATTGATATGATAAAATTAAGCAATTTCCCGTTTTGTGAAAATTTTTAATTTATTTGGTTTTCAGATAATGATAAACCTGGTATGTAAAGTGAATATTTTATATTCTTTAATAATATATGTATAAAATTTTATGCTTTCAACACTTCGGATAAAACAATACAGAATTACGAAATTTCCAGTTTACTTACAATTCTAAGTTGTAGAGAACCCAGGCACAAGAAGAGCAGTGATCGCCAAACCGCTAATTGAGTGCTAACTACTAGTACTTCACGGGTACATTTCCTGTACTTACCGTTGACGTTCCAGTTAGCTAACCAAGATTCCACCACAAATATGACAAATCAAATGTAAGATTTAATGAGAGAAAAAAATCGTCACTTGTTTTGGTTGCTAGTTCAGAAAAAGATTTAAAATCAGTACAGCAGCTCAGGAGAGAGATAAGTTCGACAAACATTGTTTTAGAATAGTATTCTGAATTTCTATGATTTTAAGAGTACAAATAATTACTGTTAAGTAATCAGGATAAAATTATTGCCGGGATAAAAGCAAGACGGATAAGAGTAAATGCGTTCTATTCGCTGAAGCATTTAACAATATGCATACGTGCCAACTTTTAATCCTTACAAGAATTAATTTCCCCAATGGTAGCAATATGGTATTGAAATTACAATTTTAGGCAGAAACATACACCGTACTTTGAAGAAGTTTATGCCAATCATTGAAAATGTGTTACAAATTTATATATATGCTTAATTATTTTACAAATAGTGTTGGATCAAAAAAATTATTAATTAAGTTTATAAATGCAAAAACTAATAGGAAGCACACATTTTAATACCAATTTAAATATAGAAATACAATTTTACGCCTAATTCGTAAAAGTTGGCAGGTATGATTATGTAGTAAGAGAAATGTTATTTTTCGGGAGAAAAAATTTAGAATGAAATAAAATGTCTTTAGTATTAGTTTCTTGCTCATTTTCGTCTTGATAAATAGATTTTCAGCCCTGATTCGCGTATAGCTGCCAACTTTACGGTTATTGAGAAATAGTTTTTTTAGTCTAATACTAAAAAAACTATTTCTAATATAATGTTTCTAATAAACATTAGCGCTTTGACGTGTTATATCTTAACGTTTAAAGGTTCAAAAAAATATGTATAAAACTGCCACGACGAATCAATTATCTAATTAAAAATATGTTGATAAGGTCTATTTGTTGTTTAATTGCGTCTTAATAGTCCAGTTTATGAAAAAATATTTTCCAGTGGTAACAAAATTTAAGTATTTTTTATTTTTGTATGTTTCATTTTAATAATTTTTCCACCACTACTTATAATTTAGCTCGTGACGACTCTTTTAAAGAGTAGGCGTAATTGTCATTATTCTGCAATTTTATTAAATCGCTTGCAGAAAGTGGATCCCTAGTTTTGTCTTAAGAAAATTCTTCCAAACTTAATTGCTATTTTACTACCACTTTTTAAACCTTTTTCAACGACAGTTCAAGTTGAAGGTATATTCACAGGCGATATTGTTGTTAATTTAACAATACTATCATTAAGAATTCAACTGAACCATTTGTACTAGGCACAATTTCTTTTGTCTTACTTGATGCTTCTTAACCCTTTCGCGCCGACTGTCACAAATACGTGACAGCATGAAACCGTATCAACCAGGGTAAAAAGATAAAACTGGTAATCAAAATAATTCTTTAGCAGTTTATTTGTGGGCGGAGTTATAATTATTTGATTTATTTTATTCACCATTACTTTGTTCAAAATAAAACTATTTAGTTATACTTTGAATTAACATTGATTATATGTATGATTAAACTAACAATAATTAAAATAAAAGCAAAGTAAGTCTGCCAAATTAGAAACGGCTACATTTAAGTTACTGTTTTTTATTTAATTACATCCTGATTCTGATTTTGTACGAATGCTTTTCTGAATCACCCGTCCCCAAGGGGTTAAGACTCATAATTTATATTGAACTCGCTGAACTCATAACTCGCTATTTTTAAATTGAAGTAAGTAATGAATAATAAACATTTTGCAAGTTTTAGCTCCTATGAAACATTTCCCACACTAGTAGATAAGGTCATTTCTGTAGAAGTTAGATATTAAGTATGTTTTTAGGGGTTCATTTAAGGCTTTATAACATGCAACTGCAAACTTTTACCATACTAAATTATTAGTATACATCTGCCTAGCTATGGAGATGCACTCATTTTCATGGTACATTGTTGCTTTTCTGAGTTTCGCTCAGTCAAAGTTGGTGAAAAATTCAGTTTTTCTGCCCTAAATATATTGGTTACACAACAGCACCCCAATAATTTTTAACTGAATATTAAAGTTCGCTATTGGGACAACCTCTGTAATTCAGTACTTTCCTGGGTTATTGTAGCTTTTAGTATATACAGTCCATCAAACATTCAACAAACACAAAATCTCCATTTCATTTTAAAAAATATCGTTTAGTATATACAATCTAACAAACATTCTAGCTTATCTCAAAACAACATCGTTTCAACAAAAAAAGTATTAAAAAATATCGTTTAGTATATACAATTTATCAACTATTCTAGCTTATCTCAAAACAGCCTCGTTTCAAAAAAAATTACTTTAACATCTTGTAGGTAACTATATCTACTGACACGTGGAGAAGAAAAACTAATGGACCTCATCCCATTTTCAAGAAAAAATTTCTAAAATTGCGTATAAATGCTGTTAGAAATCACATCCTTCCTTTTTATTGAGTCAGCAATATAGATCTTCCCCTTCAAATAAGCTAAAATAACTGTATTTAATGATAACTTTATGTGTTATTGAAAGATAAAATAATGGATGAAAAAACACTGAGATGCTGTGCTATAAAAAAATGGAAAAAAAGCAAGATTGTCTCAGTAATGTATTTGTATAAAGTACTGTTAGAAATGAACAATAAATATAAAATGGTTAAACTCAAGCATCCATCGTTTATTATTGGATTATTTCTTCGCATAACTAAGTGACAGTTTGAAAATCAAGTTTAGGTAGTTTTTAATTGATCTGACATTTAATGGAGCATGGGTATTTTTTTCATACAAGATTTCCTCACTCTTTTTTTCAGTAATAATTACTACTGCCAGTATTAATATATTATCTAATGCACTTTGCCTTCAAATCTCTGTTTCAGTTATCAGTTATTTCTTCAGGATACCACGCGTTATCAAACAAAAGTAGTTGAAAGATATTTTTGGTTTTCTCTTTTCAAATCTATCATGTAATAGTAAATTATTATTTGTTGATCAAACATTTTCATTTCTTCTTGCATACCCGTTCCAATTATCTGTCGAACTTATTCTGGATCTTGCTGCTGTCCTGCTGTTTGTCAAAAGTTAAATATGTCAAGTAAAAATTATATTTGTTGGATTGGAAATCTAATTATCTATCTTGCAAGAAAAGCTTAACCTTATAAAAATATTTAACTAAAATTAGCAACCTGAATTTTTCAGACGTTATACAAAAATAGTCAAATATTTTCAAAATTTAGTTTGTAGTTATTTACAGTTTTTTTTAAAAAATTATTTTGGCGTGTTCGGAGCAATTGGCATCCAATTGAACCATCCAATAAAACCATAGAAAAGAGATATTGACGAAAAACATTAAGAAAAAAAAAAGTTTTATTTACTACAAATAAGCTGCAAATACACAAACTCATTAAATAAATTTTAAAAAATTCACAATTCAAAGAAGAAAAAAAATTAGGGAAAAAAATAAAATAAGGAAAAGATATAATCTCGTTATCAGCTCACACGATTATATCCACCAAAAAACAGTGTTTTCTAAAATTGTATTAATAAAGCCAAAGCAAAACATATCAATGCAATAGTGTGAGGAGCACAAAAAATTGAAACGAAAATATAACTTATAAAACAAAAAATTCAAAGTAAAACAATCAAGCAAAAATAAAAGTAAAAAAAAATAAATATCAAAAGAATAAAAATCAAAAGAATGGAATAAAAATCAAAACGTAATATATAAAGCGAGTAGCGAATTCAAATGTACTTTACTTACACTTACAGGCATTTTTCAAAATTTGATTTTAAATGTTTTCGTAAGAAGTTTGTTAGATTACAATATCTGAAAATAGAAGCGCAAATAGATGATGAAGAGAATCAACTGATGAAGCGTTCTTACTGAAGTATAGAAGCGCGTTTGATTTGTTAGTTACCTAGAATCAATCTCATTTTTGAGGGACTATTCAATTAATTTTTAAAGTTATTTCTAGGAACTTATTCAATCAATTTTCAAAATAATTTCTAAGAAACAACTCAATCGAACATAAAATTCAGATTACTTGACAACTATGAATAATTTTTGATTTCTATTATTAATTAAATTATTGTTTCAGGTTTATTGGAGGTAAGTTACTTTTACAGCACATAAATCATAAATAATTAGAGAACTTTTTTACTCACATGTAACTAAAACGAAAATGTTTAAGTAGTCAGAATGAAATTTTTTTTGTAATTATAGATAAATTTTAAACTTACGAAAACGAAAATACGAAGTTAAATTATATTGCTATGTTATTATAATTTAAAAAGCACTTTAATTTTCTCTAACTATTTTTGGAAATTATTTTTACTTTAAAATATAATGAGTATAACAAAAAATGATTATTATTAAGTTCACTAAAATAAAATTTAGATTATTATCATAAAATATTATTATTATAAATATTATTATATTTATAAAATAAAATCTAGACATTATTTATTGCGTATGGAAAGATTGCACCCATGTAACGTCACTGTAAGTAATGATGAAATTATTTAATATATAAAATGTCTAGTGCTTTTTTGAGATATTTACAAAAAATTTTAACCCCAAAATAGCTACTAGAAAAAGCAAAGTTGATTCAGAGTGCCATGCGTTCAATGATTAATTGTTTTGGAAACATTTTTTTACAGTTGTAAAAGCTAAACCAGTATGTCTTACCGGCAATAAAGCTGTAGCAGTATTTAAAAAATACAACATTAACCGTCATTTTACAGTTAAGCACAAGAATGCCAACTACGAAGCAATGTCTGAATGTGAAAGAAGATAAAATGCAGGAAGTTTTCTTAACACGTTGAGTGCCACTCTAATTTTACATGTCTTGCCCGTCAGGCCACAACGGTAAATAACTACACCTAAATTTGCTAATATTAGACAGACTTTTCCAGCTTTTAAAAGATTTAGCATGACATATCTGAGAAAAGTGGTGAATTATATAAGATTACGAATTGTTTGGAAATAGTGGTGGATATAAATCTACTAAATTGAATTTATTAAAACAAGAATCACAATATTTAAGTAAATTTTGAATAGAAGAGAGTAAATTTTATAAAGAGAGTAAATTTTATAGAAAGAGAGTAAATTTTATAGTTCTATATCATGTTATACGCTGTCAGCCAGCTGTTTTTCGCGGCCTATGTGAAAGGTCAGTGTCAACCACCGGTGGTTGACGCAGCCTAAATGTAATTTCAGTGTCAGCCACCGGTGGTTGACGCGGCTTAAATGTAATTTCAGTGTCAGCCACCGGTGGCTGACGTGGCCTAAATGGAAAGTCCAGTGTCAGCCACCGATGGCTGACGTGGCGCTCAACGTGTTGAAGAATTATCAGGCCGACAAACTTTTTTCAAGAAACTGTGTCCAAGAAGCAGATACCCATGCAAGTTACATTGCTACATACAATATTGCTAAAAATAATAAATCTCTCTGTGATGGGGTGGGGAGTTTGTTATACAATGTATGCTCCAAGTTTGTGATGTCTTATGTCCAGACATGAAAAATAATTTTGAGGCTGTAAGCTAATCGCGAAAAACGGTGACTTCTAGAATCAAAGCCATTGATAAAAATTTGACATCACACTTAGAGGGAAAAATTGCACAATTTAAATCTTGATCATAATTTATGGTATAATTGATACTGCTTAATTAGTGTTATTTATAAGAGGTCTTGATAAGAACTTTGAAATTACAATGGAACTGGCGTGCATGCTCTCGTTAAAGGGAACTACCACGGGATGTGATATTTTTCGTGAGTTTCAGGAAGGGTTTTTAACTTTGAAAGTGGCCATAGCAAAAATATGTAATATTTCGACTGATGGGGCACAAAATATGGCAGGCAAAAATCTGGATTCCTTGGACTCTTTAATCAGAACTAACCCGGGAATAACGTTATTTTTCTACATTGTGTTATGCACCAAGATGCTCTGTGTAAATCTGCATTGAATATGAAAAATGTCCTTGATGCAGCAGTGAAGCTTGTTAATACGATTCGATTTCGTGGGCTTACTCACAGGCAATTCCGATATTTTCTTCAAACCGTGCAATCTGAAAACTCTGATGTTCTGTATTACACAAAAGTGAAGTGGTTTACTGCGGAATGTGTTTCGAGCTAGTTTGACAGCAGAAAGACGACGTCGTTCTTCCATGCGAAACAGTCTTCAGCAGAGTGCGAATTATTGGAAGATACCGAATGACTAATCTGAAAGTTTGATGTCTATCTATATCTGCTGAAAGCATCTATAACTCAGGAAAGTTCCGGATCACAGAACTTATCATAATAGTGAGCTTTATATTCAGTATAGAAATCATTAGGGTGCTGTTGTTTAACATAGATATCAGTAAACGACAATAACCGAATTTTTCACTGCATTTGATAGAACATAACTATGAAAAGCAAGAATGCCTCATGGAAACGAAGGCGATGGAAAACAGCGATATACTCTAACATAACAAAACAAAACTTTAGTGTGCTGTTACTTTCTTTAGATAAACCAATTAAAACACTTTTAAAGAAACGACCTTGAATTACTTTGAAGTTTTAAACTTTCTACAGGGGAGGGAATATTGCTTTAGGGGTTAAAACTTGCGTAATATTCAATTTTCATAACCTACTTTGATATAAATAAAATTCAAGCCTATCAAAAAATATAACTATCACACCTAGTCTGAAGTTTAAAACCAATGACTCTTAATTAAATTCCTGACTGCTAAAACAGAATTCCACAGTAAAAAAAATTTATGTTTAAAATAAAAGCTCTTAGAATAGAGTTTTTTAATCTCTTAAGCCGTACGTAATTTTTACTTTGAACTAATGTAACTTAAAAAGAAGGGAAAAAAACGTAAAATATTAGACATACAATGTTTTTTTTTCATTTTCTTTTTTTAACTAACACGTAACCCATGTCCACTTTACTTAATATATTTTAGGCAATACCAAAAGGGGTAAGTATGAATTTCGTCAGATGAATCGTTGCATTTACAAACAAATTCTACCCTTCAGAACAGAAAACTTTGCACCACTTACGATAAAAAAAAAAAATTAAAAATCTTCATGTAACATACTTATCTATATGTAAATAACAATGGATTAAATAATTTATCTAATGACTTCTCCGCACTTACCCTATGTATCTAGTTTAGATACTCATACAACGTAAAAATTTGAATAAAACTCAGCATGTTTAACCACCACCTCCTATATAAGAAGGCCTCCACACTGTATTTTACAATACAGCCCACAGACTTGTTAGCCTCATCAGTGAACTTAAAGACTTGCTGAAGGACCAAGACGTACTGCATCTTCTCACAACTTTAATCCAGGGGAATTCCCCATACAACTGATGTACTATAGTTCGTTCACCAGGAGTTGGCACTTGGCTCCGCCTTCATCACGTGGTTTCGGATGATACTATTTCGCTATTTTGGGGAGAAGGATGGGAACAAGGCTGCTATTTGGCCATCGTATGACAAAAATATTTATTTTGCAATCTTCATGTGCATATTTTGAACATGTGCATTTTATTTCATAAACTTGTTGATATTTCTCTCTTTTTATTGAATAGTTTGTTCTTTTTGAGATATTTTGCTGGGGAAAAGTTTTTAAATATAAATTAGCTAGAATAACGAAAGGTGTAATAGCTGATGACAAAGCGAAGAAAATGACTGAAAAAGAATTTACTGTTTGTGTTTGGCCATCACCTTCTACATCAGAAAGCCTCCACTCGGTTTCTTATAAGTAGTCTGCGCAAACTTAGACTATTTAAAAAGTGAACAGTTTGATCGCATGAAACCAAATTCTATTTTAAAAGTGACTGAGAGGAATTTGTCATATATATTTGAGAATTGAATTTGTAGTGGTAGACAAGTAAATAAGACAAACTAATCATATTCAAAAATTAAACAAATTTTTAGACATATATTTGCTATCACTTTTTTATTTTTACTAGATTTTGTATTGAAGGGCTCTTTTGTAAACTGGTTTGCCTTCATAATGGTCTGATTGGACTACCTATAAAAAAAACCGTGTGGAGGCTTTGCGCGCATTAGAGGTTATATCGATTTCAAGCGGGGAAATGTTTTTCCTCTTTCTCCCCCGTGCTGAAATGAACTCTGCGTCCGAGGAGGTGGAGCCAAGTGCCAACTCCTGGTGAACGAACTATACTGAATCAACTCATGCCTCACCTCATCATGGACTTATTATCTGATCCTAACTTAGAACTTTGAACTGTATATGACCTCTGGACTAAATGCCAAAACAATATAGATGAATCGGTTAGAAGCGCTTCGCGCTTAACACCGAGATTCCACTCATATCAATCAATGTATTTTACAAGTGGTCTGCGCAGATTATTTAAAAAGTAAACCAGTTGGGCGCATGAACTCATATCCTATTTTAAAAGTAAATGAGAGAAATTTATCATTTATATTTGAGAATTAAATCTGTTGTGGTTGACAAGTAAATAAGACAAACCAATCATATTCATAAATTAAACAAATTTTTAGACATATATTTGCTACCACTTTCTTATTTTTACCAGATAATGTATTAAATGGCTCTTTAACAAACTTAGTATTATTATTTATTTTATACATCTATCTATCTATATATATATATGTGTGTATATTGATTCATTCCTTTTTGCAGTTACGGCTTGCCGTCGTTGGTCTTCTAGATGTGAGTATTTGACTTTATTTAAAAATTTGTGTATGCTTTATCAATAAAAATTGCAAAGAAAATTTTTTTTTAAATAAAGCAAATTTAAAAAAATATAAAACAAATTTTTTTTAAAAATTACCTAAATATTTTTTAAAGGAAATGTTGCAATTTTCCCTGCATTAGCAGGTATTTCTTCTCAAATCTTTAACTCGGTAGCAAATTATTTGGTCAAATTATAGCTTTTGATTTAAATTGAACTTGGCAACCTCGATTTAATAATTAAATTACATATACGAACGATGTAATAAATACACATTTTTTTAAATGCTATCGAAATTTTAAACACGTTTGGTTACTTATTGGCCATTTCCCAATGTTAAGTACAAAGATCTTAAACTTCGAGTTGCCATCTCTAGAATACAAATACTTGAAACAAATTATATCTGAAATATTCAAATCACAGTTTCTCTTTCCTTTGCATCTTGGCATTGCAAATGTTTCAAACATTAAAAATATAGTTTTACATTTGTTTTTATACTGAAATTTAGAAATTTAAAAATAAAAAAAAAACTATATCGCACATAATCCGTCCTGCTCGCACCGACCACAGTGCTGACGTTAAATATCCTCTATAGGAGACTGATCATGAATTAGAGGCCCCTTGCCGTCAGTCTATTCGTGGTTTTCCTCTCCGTGTAACACATACGCTGGTTAGTTCTATCAAAAAGTCCTCCACGAAAGCAAAATTTCTCCCAATATATGATCCAGGAGTTCCCTTGTCTTCTGGATTGGGTTCACAATTATAAAGCTGTGGAGTTAAACATTTGTAGTCGTAAACCCAAAATTGGGTCGGCTGTTCAACCACGATTATAAAATAAAATAGTAAGCTGACCACCGTCCTCAGAAAAAAAAAATTTTTAAATTTTCATAAAGAGCATGCGAAAACATTTACTTCTCAAATATTTTTTTTTTTAAATTATTTCTATCAGAGACTCTTTGCGAGGGGTATTTGTTCCCTCGAAGTATTAAATTGAAAAGGGAAAACTATGAGACTTCAGGGCTCCGTATGGGACACTACTACCATTTTCTTTCTTTTTAAAAAAAATAAATAAGAAGAACACGTGATTGCTAAGCGCTAGCCTATTGCATATCTGCCAACATTAAATTCCCTTCGAGGATGATTTTCCCCAGTAGTAGAAAAATGGAATTTAAATTACAATTTGGGGCAGAAACGTACGCTTTATTTTGAAGGAGCTCATGATGACTATCACAACTAACTATTCAAGTATTTTCGAAGTACCTATCCTAGTCGGATATGTGCTCCTTCATCGAGTTTATGAAAAAGGAAGGGAAGGAAGGTGCTGTGCTTAACGTAAGGTTAAATCTCAGTATGTACAACTGAAAAAAATTATCTTGTTTATATAAAATAAGTCGAAAATTGATATTCAAGATAATAAAAAAAAAGTATAAACACTAATTACCGGTAGCCGAGGGAGTCTTCCCCCACTTGTAATTATTGCAACAGCATTACTTCTTAATATATATGCTTAATTTTTTTTAAAATAGTGGTGGTCAAAGAAATTATAAATTAAGTTTAAAGATGCAAGGACTAAATAGAACATATACATTTTACTACCACTTAAAATATAGAAATAAAATTTTACGCTAAATGGGTACAAGTTGGCAGGTATGCGTGCCTTTCTAGTGCGACGTAAATAAATTACTATACTACTACTACCTGTTATTGGATTTGTTACATTGCATGACGGTAATTTTATTTTATTTTTCGATAAATATAAAGGTCGAATTTACAATTGATCCTGTTTTTTTTTCCTTTTTTACAGAAAGTCTCAAATGGGGTAAGAAAAACATTTTTTATTTCACTAGTATTTAGTCGAACATCTACTATAAATAAGACGGGCTCAGCCCAACACGAACACAGACACATTTTTAAGGGACCGTTCACACTGAATGCAAATGAGAAATTTATCAGTGAAAAACATTTACCCACACAAAAATCTCCCATCAGGTACTCTTTCTCATAAGCGATTTTTGTCACATTCCGTCAGAATGGCCCTAAGACTTTTTCAAATATAGTTTTCATACATACTCCCTTGCTACTTTCAAATATACAAAACAAATATACTGAACAAATATACAAAACAAATATACTGAACAAAATACAAAAAGCAATATATTCTTAATTCAATAATCTCATTAGCATATTTTATTTTATTTGGCCTTTCTCTTTGCAAGTAAGCGTTATAATATTTGAAGTTCGGTCTTTATCTGTCAAATTTAACTTTGGATTTGGCGGGGTCAGACTTCAAAAAATGAGATTAACTCAATTTCTAAGACGATGAAACAGCAAGCAAGAAGTGAGATGCAAATTCCAATATTTTTGCATTAGGATGCGCAGAGATAATGTGCGCATGTTAATGCAAACGCATAGGAATTATTCTATTCACCCGAATGCCTATCGCTTCACGCTTGCACTGTCAGTGTGGGACTCACCTTATAGGATGCATTATTTGAACCCGGGGAAACCATAATGTAAAAAGCAGCACTCATAAAACGCGGTTAACAATAGATCCTCAAAGTCAAGCATTACTGACCAGTGAGCAGGTGGGTGACCACTTTGATCTGAATGTGAAGGGATCGAGGGTGCACTGTATCGGTCCTCGTTAAACTGTTCTACCTTAAAGTGCTCGAAGTCTGGCGTAGGTCACCGTGCTAATAAAAGGGGTGAACGATTCCCTCCACGGAGAATTAAGGGCGTGTCTCCTGAGCATGATGTTTCCAGAACCAGGTGACGTAGTCTGCTTATGCTAGCCCGATCACGTTGAACTTTCAGATAACCTGGCATGACGAATAAAAAATAATTAACAATTGCAGAACGCGCAATAAACAACTTATTTGATTAGAGCTATAAGCTAACACCAGTGGTGTTATATTTAATATATTTAACCATACTGAATCGTCTATGACTTATTTTGAATCAATGGCTCCCGCTAAGCCAATGAGAAAATTCCAATTCTGAAATGTCTCCAAATTTAAAAATGTGATTAAAAATCGAAAATCGGGCTTCGTATGTAGTTTTCAATTGTACTCATTCAGCTTGAGGTTGAATTTCCGTTTAACCGCAATCCGGTATACACACGCATACACACAAATTTTTAATATTATTATATGTAAATATATGGCTTTTTATGGCAGAATTGAGTTTATATTTATATACTTATATATTATCTATTTAATAATAATTGAAAGTTTAGCGTTTTTAATTTTTTTCTTCCGCAGCTTAAGTTTTTAGTTAGAGTAAGTTGGTTTTTTCCCTTCTTCTGATCTATAAGTCTTGATAGCAAAATCTATATATATATATATATATAAATATATATATAAATATATATATATATATATATATATATATATATATATATATATATATATATATATATATATATATATATATATATATATATATATATATATATATATATATATATATATATATATATATATATATATATATATATATATATATATATATATATATATATATATATATATATATATATATATATATATATATATAAGAAAAACTTGAAATAATTGTTTTGTTAATTTCTTCTACTTTTTTTTATTCATTATTTATTTTTTCAGACAGTTGTTTGAAAAGTAAGAAAGTTATTATATAATTGCAAAGTTTTCTTGTGAAGTAATTATCAACTACAATTTCAATTTTTTTTCTATATGTATAATTTTTGAGAATAACAAAAATTAATAGCTAGCTTCTTTGCTTCTTAACTCATTTCTGAGACACGTAAAGTTTGATGAACAAAACACAGTTGCGGCGTTTACAAAATAACATTAGCGCTAGACCAAATTTCCTCTAGATGGACGACAATAGTTTTAAATACAGTTACTTTTTTAACAATATCATAGCTTTACTTTTCGACATTTTCCATAGAATTTAAATTTTCAATCAGAAAAATGGTTATAAAAATGAAAGTAATAGCTAATTATTAACAAAACCCATTCCTAGTAATCTCTATTGTACATAAAAGAAAATTTTCATGATTAATTCCCCTTACAAATTAAATTATATGAAGTTTTTTTCTTAAAGCTTGCACTGTATACGTTGATAGTGAAGATTGTAAAGGTATTGAAAAAAAAAATGGTATGTTTATTCAGAGAATATCCGTTTTTGGTCTGGTTTCGTAACTTAATCGTTAACAGCAATTATTTAACCCCTTTAAAGTCAACCCTTTGAAACCATTTGGCTCTTAAAAATAAAATAAAAAATCTGATCCTTAAAAAAAATATATTCATGGTGCATTAGCAAAAAATTATATGCTAGCTGTGCATACATAAAACCACCAGTTATCATTCATGAGTTTTAGGTTTTTTATGTTCAATTTCAGGTACCTCTCATTTGAAGAACTAGAAGACACTGGACGACGACTAAAAGACCTGTTTTTAAATCTAAAATGTACTCTGAAATCAATAAAGAAATTTCTAAAGAGAGAAAATATATTTTTTAGTATCTACATTGTAAACGGAAAAATATTCAAATTTAATTGAATTACATTCTTTAAGGAATTTTATTCTTTTTTTAAATTTTAAACAAAAAATATTATCTAAATTTTTGCTAAGTTTTAAGTAAATCTGTGTAAAATCAATCAGGGAAATCTTAGGAAATTTTCTCCATTAGGATTGACTGGCTGAGAAAAAATATAATACAAGAATTATATACAAAAAATTAAAAAAATTAATTTTCAAAATTCTCCCTTGTTTTCTTCATCTTATTTTCCATTCTTCAGTTGCTTTCTGTGTTTTTTGTATCCGTCGTTGAACAGCTGACCCAACTCCGTAGCCTTGTAATTTTGAACCAATCTAGAAGGCAAGGAAACTCCTGGATCAGTACCCCCAGATGTATCGATTTGTTATGGGAACATGGAGGACTTTGCGACTCGACAGATTTAACGTGTAACAGTATCAGTCACCATTTACTACACAGAAAGTCTTCGACCGGCGAGGATCGAACCCACGAACTCTTGGACATGGGCCCAGAGTTCAACCAACTAGGCTATCTCGGCCCTGAAGCTTTCTGTGTTTGATAAAATATCCCTTCTTCTCCAAAGAGATTTAGCAGTTTAAAATATAAAATTTAAACAGTTAAATGTTACAAAAAAGTGACATAAGCAAATAGCAACTAATTTTTTTCAGGCATGAAAGGGTCTGTCGATGAAATGAACCAGGCCCATGATTGAGTCCTAGAACATGAAGATCCGATCATTAAATCAAATTGTATTAAGGCTGGTCTGTTTAATTTTATACTCATTGTATAAAAGCTAGGGTTTATAGAAAGACTAAAGCAAGAAAAATTGGTGGAGCTAATTCTACTGCTCTAACAGGAACAGCATAAGCAGTTCTGGAGACTGGCGAATGAGAGCAAGCAGGGAACAGAGCCCCAAACAACTTAAAGCAAGATTTAAAAAATTTATTTTCTTGTAATACATAAAATGAACCTCTGCCTTAAAATTAAGACAGGATTATTAAAATATCCATTTATGATTGTACGAGTATGATTACTGTAAAAATAAAAACTAATCTCAGATAGGAATTAACTATAACTTCAGAGAAATTTCTATGTTGAGAAACACAAAGGTGATTGTGACACAAAGTAAAAAACCCTGAAAGTTTCAAACTCGAACAAACAATTGAACAGCGTGCAATATCTTTATAACAAGATATCAGTTCATATACTATTCATACTTAATGTAACTTTTGTGATTTATAATTAAATTACCTAACAATAAAGAATATCACACTTTTATTGTAACTAATTTAGGAAAAAACTTAGTTCTTACAAGAATCACGATTAAATGGATTTTAAGAACGTGAAAATACAAATCGCGATATTGGGTTTTAAAATGGAGTGAATAGGATTCGCGATAATGCATTTAATAACGCAAAAATACAAAATTGCAATATTGGATTTTTGAATCGCGTAAATACGAATCACGGTGCATGATTTTTAGATCGATCCCTTAAATACGAAAAGACACACTGGATTTTAAACTCGCTTGAAACGAATCGCGATATTGATTTCAAAAACTAGTTAAAACAAATTGAGGTATTGCATTTTATAAATTCCGTGCATACGAATCGCCATGCATGATTTTTAAATCGCGTGTATACGACTCACAGTGAGTAACTTTTAAATCAGGTAAATACGAAAATCAATGTTGGATATTAAAACTGCGAGAATAAGAATAGCGATATTAGCGGATTCAGGCGTAGTTTAAAATATTAAAAATAATAAAAATTAGACACATAAAAAAAAATTATGCGATGAAAATTTCTGTTTTATGTAAAAAAGGAAGAAAACTGTCTTAAGTCAGGCCACAGACTGAGGTAAGCGGTAAGAATGGGAACTCAGGAGGTTAATTTCCATACTTTTGTGCTAGCACGTGCAGGCGCGATATTCGCATGCTAATGCTTAAGTATCGGAATTTGCCTCCCAGATATCTTTAACTTACCGCTTGGCATCCTCAGCTTCCTCCCGCCTAACTTGTAATGCCGAAAAAATGTCAACTACCATAATTAAGAAGTAGTTATAATTTAATCTGACAGTTCTGAATTGATATATTTTGCCCATATCAATGAGCTAAAATTTGCGAATTTTAACTAATGCTGCTTAAAAGTGAAAAAAATTTATTTTAGTTTATCGGTTTGGGTGCCGTTTAAATATTATGTAAGCATCTACCGGTGGGGAAAGATATGAGCAATGCTTCTTCAAGCAAAATAAAAATTTAACAATAAATTTACACATGAAATAACTTCCATAGAGGAAAAGTTGAATCCGAAAGTAAAAATTTATTCGTAGAGTTTCTGAGATCAGTTTTGAATGTAGAAAGAGAACCCAAGATTTCTCTGTCAAGAATGAAAACCCATAACATCCTTTTATTTGAATTTAATCCTAAAACTAGACTACCACAGTGAAATAAGCTAAGGCCGAACAAAATCCAAAAGGGGGTAAAACATTCTTAAGTTAGCACAAGGGGTAGCGATAAGTTTATTTTTGATTATGAGATGAGAGTTCAAAATTGCCAAAAATATGTTTACTTAATGTTTGAGCTGTCTATTAGGGTGGCACTTACAGTAACAGATTCCAAACAAAATGCTTGTACAAAATTTTGGAACTAAAACTTAATGTCTTCACCACATTATCAGCCCGAATTTAGGATTGGTTCATTAAAGTGAAAGAAAATATTAAGTAATAACTATCACTTTTGACAAATATTCGTGATAAGAAATGGTATTGAAGCTCTACTGCAAGCAGGTGAAAGAAACCCTTATTTCTTTTTAAACATTATATTTTATTACTTGCATAACTTCTTGGCATCATTCCCACGATTCTACACCATTGAAACTTTCATTATAAGATCAGATAATCTCGCATTAATCCTAAAAATGATTACTATTTGTGTACCATCAAATTTAAGCAACAGGGTTGGCAAGGTTCTATCAAAGCGAAAATATTCAGACAAGTTTTTTTTTAATGGTTGCTGTCATATAAAATTCTCTAAAACCTAAGAAACTACAATAAATTTTATGTTAACCCTTCGCAATCGTATGTCTGCCCTCATCCACAGCAAAGAACCAGTCTGATCTTATATAATATTAAGTGGACAAGCTTCGGAGATATGTAGAGTTCGAAATATTTTATAAATATTGTTCAGTATAATTAGGCAGCATTTTCGTTTACACAGTTAAGTGGGCGTAAATTTGAGTCAATCATTGTTATTTTTATCGCATTTTGCCTCCTTAGAAGGTAGTATTATTAAATTTTGTATTTCTCAAGAACCATTGGAGAGATAGCCTTAAAAAATTAATATATTTTCAATTAATTTGCCATAAAAGTTTCAATTCAAAATGCTTTTCGAACATTATTTAATTTAATTTTAAAAAATAATAAATTATAATTTAAAAAAACTTGTAAATTTTATTTGATTTTTTATTTTATCAGCAAATTTATAATTGTGCGCAAAATGGTAGAGTTAGACTGAGGTGAATAACGGAATACTTGTCCGCGAAGAGGACACCACACTACTTCACTGTGCCCGTGCGCCACTGAGAATAAGGCAGTAAGAGTAAGACAGTAAAAGGCAGTAAGTTTAGGTCAGCATGAGAGAAGTAGCGGAAGCAATAGCAGACTTCAATTTAATACTTTTAGTCCTACTTCTGAGATTAGGTTTAAAGAAATAATGGTAGGAATGCACAAATTCTTTGAAATTCCTTTATTAGTTTCAGAGATTTGATACGAAAATTGATATTAAAGGGGCGAAACTTTGAGCCGCTCACCTGCTTAAACTATTTAGGCAATTTTTACTTGATCCAGTCATAATTTACAGGTAACGCCATATTTTGTACCAGATTTTGTTAGTTTTGTACCATCCAAATTTATCGAGAAAAAAATTTTTTGCTTATTCACGAAAAGTCTTTTTTCATCTCCTGTGAAGGACTAGAAACAAACTGCCAGGTTGATGAAGAAATTACCAAATAATATCGGGAAGCAAGAACAATATTGAATTCCTAATGATCAGACTATAATTGTAATAGACCTTTGCCTCGTTTTGACTTTTTACTGT
Organism: Parasteatoda tepidariorum; assembly: GCF_982258835.1. NCBI lineage: Eukaryota > Metazoa > Arthropoda > Arachnida > Araneae > Theridiidae > Parasteatoda > Parasteatoda tepidariorum. Next base: position 21,829,650 of record NC_141759.1, on the reverse strand, counting down.
ACCTCTTCACATTTTAAATTATTTATTATTTATTTTAATTTGATTAGTCTTCACTGATAAATGTTCTTCATTCTACTTTGCGATGCAGTGAACTGATGAAATTATGGATTAATTTCTAAATAAAGTCTTATATGACACATATTTTTTTAATTGATTTCATAACTGAGGTAATTCAATGCCTCCTACAACTGAAAGCCTCCACACGGTTTCTTATAGGTAGTCCGATCAGACCACTATGAAGATAAATCAGTTCACGAAAGAGCCATTAAATAGAAAATATAGTAAAAATATGAAAGTGGTAGCAAATATATGTCTAAAATTTTTTTTAATTTATGAATATGATTGGTTTGTCTTATTCACTTGTCAACCACTACAGATTCAATTCTCAAATATATATGATAAATTCCTCTCGATTACTTTTAAAATTGAATGTGTAGGAGCACAGTTTACCTAGCAGTGCATGAAGCCTCTCTCCCTTCCGGCCAAATGCATCAATTGTCAAGGCGATCACCCGACCAGATGAGGAGCCTCACCATCAAGCCTGCTACATCTTTCATGATGCCTTTCATTATTTTATCGCATTTCAGGTTCTTTTCCGAACCACCAATGCAACTTTCCTAAGTATGTCCCGTTGGGATATTTCATGATGAATGGGATAAAGGCCATTTAGGCCTCAAATGCCCAGTTCTAAAACAACAAACGAATACTTTTAAAATTAAATTTGGTTTCATGCCCGAAACTGGTTGACCTTTTAAATAGTCTGATCTGACTACTTATAAAATACCATGTGGAGGCTTTCTGAAGTAAGAGGTGATGGCTAATTAATTAGGATTCGGAACTTGACCCATTAACCCCTGCTGGACCATGATCGCGTAATTGTCCCTTCATGACAAACAGAAACGTATATGAAACTTCTTTCAAACTCTAACAGTCCAAGATAACAAGGAAGTGATCACAACACCGCATTCTCTTATTTGAACTCATGTATGCATGCATACATATACGTACTCATTAGTTCGTATGTACTCAAAACCTGCGTTCTGGAGAAGCGCTTCATTCTCCGTCCGTCGTCTGAATGAGTTAAGGTAGAGTTTTAGTAAAAGACAAGAAACATTATAGTTTGTCTAAGCTAAGAACTCCTCCCGCCACAAAGTCTGAGATCGTCTGGTGCTATGGAAACAAGAATGGCTCATTTTAGGGAGGGTAGCTTCACTCTGGGACTAACACAACAGACAGGAGAAAGAGCTTCCCTTTCTCTCACTGAGCCGAAACCACTCTAAAACAGTGACCCACCACCCCTACTTGAAATAGTCATACCTCGTTACCATAGTCACCGCCACCTGTCCAGACGAATGTCTGGAGAAGTTCTTATAGACAAACTATAGATCATAAGTTATTACGGATGTACAAATTATCATAAGTTATGAGTATTATGGCTAGCGCAATATACAGGGAGCAAAATAATAACGAACCACCTAAATATCTTTTCATCTAAAAATCGGATTTTCGCGTTTGAGGACTTAATCTTAAAGATTCGAACGGATGACCTTAAAAATGCTAATAAATTAGTTCAGACAATATATTATGTTATGAAATCATACATGAAAACGCACTTTCTCTGAACCAACCTCGGATTTCACACCCCCAAAAAAAGGGGGGACGCGTAATCTAGGAAATAAGGTTCCAAAGGTTTAATAAGAAGAACTGTCCAAAGTTTGGACTCCGTAATGTTAACTTTATCTTTTCGTATTTCGCCACACCTTGAGAACCTTTTAAGATTGAAAAATCTTTGCACACGATTTTAAAATTCGTTTATTCAAGAATAATTTTGTGCAAAATATATTTTTTAGTAAATATAAATCTTTAAAAAAAAATAATAAGACTTATACAAAAACCAATCTCTCAGGAATTATTCGACCGATTTCTTTGAAATTTTGCATTTTGCCATGTCAAATTTCATTATTTATAATGATGCAAAAAATTTGATGCCTTACATTTCGAAACTTTTTCGACTATTACTTAAATTTAAAAAAAATACAAAATAATAAAATCTTCTAAAAGCTATATATAATGAATTATCCTCGGATAAAGGAATTTTATAACTGTGATCAAACATTTTTCGATTCACTTAAAAATTTCTCGAGATACGGTGAAATACACAAAACATAACATTAACATTAAAAGATCCAAACTTTGGATCGCTCTCCTGACCAAACTATTAGGGCGATATATTTCTCAGATTGTCCCTATATTTTGGGGGCTGAAATCCGAATGCGTCGGGGGAAAAAAGATTATTTATTCATGGAAATGTGTTTTTGCGTGTGATTTCCTAACTTAAAATATATTCTGCCCTAACTAATTAGAATATTTGATATCCCCCTCTCGAACTTTTAAGATTGAGTCCGGGAAAGTGAATAGCAGATCGTTAGATGAAAAGTAATTCAGGGTGGCCCGCTTTTTATTTTGCGCACTGTACACGATAAAATTGCTTACATTTTAAAAGACTATATTTCTTCTTTTAGTTGTTTGTTGCTTTATGTATTTCAAATTTAGAAACTTAAGATAAATTTGTTAAAATTTTACTTTTTATTAAAAATCTTTTGTATTTTTCAGATTTTGTTTGCATGGTCAGTTATAAAAATTTTCAGAGGACAGCCAATGAAAAATGTGTTTTTTATAGCACGATTGTTTCGCAATAATTGTTGCTTCTTGGCATAAAACAGTTGAAATTATTCAACTAAAAACATATGTACTAAAAGGAACATTTGTGCCTCCACTTCTCATGTCCAAATATTTGCCTTATGATAGTAATAAGATCTATAAGTGAATATAAATCCTTTTTCTAAGTAATCACTTCTTGAAATAACATTTAAAATTAAAAGTATAGTGTTATAACAAATTTGGTGAATTCACAAGTGTAATCTAATATTTTGGCTTTCCAAACGGAGGGATGTATTTTAAGTGCAATTTTTGCATTCATCACTTTGTGCATGAAGCTGAAACATTTGAATCATTTAACGAATCTCTTCAACCGCAATTCATAAAAGTATATTAATGCAATTTGCACCAAAAAATAATAATTGGGAAACGGTTGATAAAACCAGACACCGTTTTAAATAACTTAATCTTAAAATATAACGTCGAATTACATTGTTCTAATTACAATAATAATAATAGAAAAAAATCCTTCTAAGCTTTTATATTAGAAATCAAACAAAATCAGAAACATAATAACATAATAATAACAGTAAATGTAAATTTAACGTTCAAATTAGAGAAACAAAAATATTTGTAAGAAAACAATAACAATATATATATATATATATATATATATATATATACAGTGGTGGCCAAAAGTGTGGGCACTTTTTGAAAGTTTCATGTTTTTCAACTTTGTGTGCTTGTAGGATATATTAATTTTCACTTAAATACAAACGTTTATATATCAAATTGAAGGTAATTTAATGTAGAATTTAATAATAAATACAGTATTACAATATCTGTATTACAAAAAAAGTTATGCAATTAATAGTAAGATCTATCTTAGATTTGCATTTTTTTAAAGTGATACTTACACAATCAATACTTAGTAGGATAACCCTTAATTTTTAAGACAGCTTCACAGCGTCTTTTCATCGAGTGAACGAGTGTTTGGATTCATCTTTCGTAATCACATGGTGCAAAGAATCAATTATAGCTTCACTTAGTTGTATTTTATTGGATGGACGTTTTTTTCGTACAAGAAGTTTCAAACGTCGCCACAAATTTTGAATTGGATTGAGATCAGGGCGGTTTCCTGGCCATGGTAATATATCTATGCCTTTATTTTGAAACCATGTTTCAAAATAAAGGCTTGTTTTGCATACTTTTGCTGTGTGGCATGGATCTGAATCCTGCTGAAAGATAAATGGTGCGTTGTTGGGGAAGAGATCCCTGATGGAAGGTATCAATTTTGGTTTCAGGGCAGTTTCGATGTATTTTTGGGCATTCAGGATGCCATCAATCTCTTGAATTCGGCCCACACCATCTGCAGATATACATGCCCAAATCGTGACGTTTGTTGGACTTTTAGTAGTTGCATCAATGCAATCAGGATCAAGCGCTTCACCTACTCTACGTCTCACGTATTTTCTACCATCACTTCCAAAGAGCGATATTTTACTCTCATTACTCCAGATTACTTGCTTCCATTGTATTTCTGACCATTTAATGTGTTCTTTTGCCGACTTAGCTCGTTTTTCGCGTTGCTTTTGATTTAAATATGGTTTTTTCCTTGGAATTCTAGCTTGTAGACCAAATCCTGATAAGCTTCTTCTTATTGTTCTTGAACTTACTGCAATATCAGCTGCATTCATTTCACATCTAATGGCATCTGATGACATTTTTCTATCTTGATGGCCATCCATTTAATTTTTCTATCGGTAGTAGCACTTGTGCATTTTTTCCGGCCTGATTTGGCATCCTGAATGCCAAAAATATATCGAAACTGTCCTGAAACCAAAATTGATACCTTCCATCAGGGATCTCTTCCGAACAACGAACCATTTATTTTTCAGCAGGATTCAGCTCGATGCCACACAGCAAAAGTATGCAAAGCATGCTTTCAAAATAAAGACATAGATATATTACCATGACCAGGAAACAGCCCTGAGCTCAATCCAATTGAAAATTTGTAGCGACGTTTGAAAATTCTAGTACGAAAAAAACGTCCATCCAATAAAAGACAACTAAGTGAAGCTATAATTGATTCTTGGCACCATGTGATTACGAAAGATAAACTCCAAACACTCGTTCATTCGATGAAAAGACGCTGTGAAGCTGTCTCAAAAATTAAGGGTTATCCTACTAAGTATTGATTGTGGAAGTATCACTTTAAAAAAATGCAAATCTAAGATAGATCTTACTATTAATTGCATAACTTTTTTTGTAATACAGATATTGTAATACTGTATTTATTATTAAATTCTACATTAAATTACCTTCAATTTGATATATAAATGTTTGTATTTAAGTGAAAATTAATATATTCTACAAGCACACAAAATTGAAAAACATGAAACTTTCAAAAAGTGTCCACACTTTTGGCCACCACTGTATATATATATATAAGTTCAAAATGAAGAATAAAACAAAGAAAAACAATAGACATATGAAAAAAACGGGGGCTGGGATAATAAGTAAAAAAATAACAAACAACAGTTTATATATTTAAAAAAAAAAAAAAAAAAAAAAAGAACAAAATTTTATTTTAAAAAAAAAAACGGAAAAAAAGGACCGGAAAAAAAAAAAATATATATATATATATATATATATATATATATATATATATATATATATATATATATATATATATATATATATATATATATATATATATATATATATATATATATAGATATATATATATATATAGATATATATATATATATATATATATATAGATATATATATAGATATATATATATATATAGATATATAGATATATATATATATATATATATTTAGCCAATTTTACTTTAATTTTGTAATTTATCATTTTAAATTGCATTGCTTAAAGCAGTTTAAAAAGTTTTGTGAAGTAAAATGTAGGTTTTTTTACCCTTATTAAACAAAACTACAAAACAAAGTAATTTTTAAAAATTATTTCTTACGTGGAGTAATCTTCGACTGAAAAAATTTTATAATTGCGAGTAATTCGCTTTAAAACTCTCTGAACTAAGGCAAAATACTCAGAAAGAGAATGTAACATTAAGGAATTCAAACTTACTGCGAAATATAGATACTGTTAATAAAGATATAAAGAAATATTTTGCAAGAAAAAAGAACAGTTTTCTATTTTTTTATCAATTTTATGTTGAAGACAACCAAAGAATCTGGATCTTCTTTGTTTATTATTATTTTTTTCGATTTTCGGGCCAATAAGAATGCGCCGACAACAATAAAAAACTGTTTTATACCCTTATATACTTATGTTACATTGAGAAATGAAAATTATAAAAAACTTATGATTTTCCTAACAGAAAAGATTTCATTGATACTATAATATGGAATTATTACTGCATCTAAATCATAGAGATAATAAAAAATATATTCTACTTTCGAAATGCGTGTGTCACCGACTTATTTTCAAACAATTCCATCTTCATAACGATAAAACATAGAGGCAAAAACCATTATTAAGCTGTAATTGATTGTCGATATATAGCAAAAACTTCGATAGAAAATAACAAAATTTTTATAGCCTCTTATTCACACACGTCAAAACATTTATGATCTGAAGTAAATTTGAAGGTGTCGCCTATTACTTCAAAATGATGGCACACTACAAAAAACATGCTTTACGGCACTAAGTGGGAAATTATTTGAAAGTTTTTTGGGTTCTGGAAATACAACTTTCAACGAAATCTATTTGAGGAAACTACTGCTGCCTGGCGATGAAATACCATTTCATTTTGGTTTTTATCTGGTGTTTCCTTTTAAGTAAGTTAATTATTAAAGGCTATTTGCAAAAGCTAAGATAAATTGCGTATTATTTGCATATAAACCATTCAGTATTAAGAATTATTTGCAAATAAACCATTCTATATATTTAAGCATTTTTTGCATAAAAATCATAATGAATAACTGACTACTTGGTGCCTATCAATTATGATTAAGCATACTGAAATATTAGCTACATACGAAATAAGAAAAAAAATCTAAATATTGCTTACAGACAAATAATTGAGTAAAATTAAGTATTATTTGCATAAAAACCATTCAGTATTACAAAGTATTTCTTGCATGAAAATCATAATGAATATCTGACTACTTGGAGCCTATCAATTATAATTAAGCATACTGAAATATTAGCTACATACGAAATACAAAAAAAAATCTAAATATTACTTACACATAAATCATTGAGTAAAGTATATGATTAATTACCTAAAAACCATTCTGTATTACTAAAAATTATCTTCATCAAAATCATAATGAATAACTAAATACATCTCTCCTAACCATTAAGTTTCAGCATTATGAATTATTATTTACGTACGAACCAGAAAGAATTAGTAAATATTGCCCACGCATAAATTATTGAATATTATATGCGTAAAAACTATACAGTATTACTAAGTATCATTTGCAAAGGATCCATTTCGTATTACTATTTTTTGCTTATAAACAAGTAAATACAAAAAATTATTATTTGTATATAAAATAGTAAGTTTAACTAAGTATTATTTTCACATGAACTATTAAGTATTATTTGCATTCTGAAAAGCGATTGTTTTTGTTTCAATGTGTTACATTTATTAGTACTGAAGCATTCTCTTAAAATTTGGACGACTTGAAAAAGTCTATGCAACTACAAAATGTAAAGTTTCCGCATATTATTATTTGCATATTATAAATCATTTATGTCGCATATGGACAATTAAGTATTACTAAATATTATTTGCATATAAATTTACTACAATTTTAAATAATCGGACCCTGGTTATCTTAAAAGTGACCTTTTTTGTTTAAATGAATATTGTTTATTAGGGTAGTAAAAATGAGCACCTTGAAAAAATCAATGCAACTACGAACGTAAAAACATATGAACTGTCAAGTATAATTTCTTAAACAAACAATTAAGTATTATCTACTAATATCAGTTGCATATGAACTGTTAAGTATTTTAAAGTTTTATTATCAAACAAAAAATTATATTTGAAGCGAAAGTTTGTTTCATTGAGAAGATGTTGTTGTTGAATCAATGTTGTTGTGGTTGCAGGATTTGAAAGTTTGTTTATTAGTGTAAATAATGAGTTTATTAATTTGTTTATATCCGACTACTTTAAATACAGAGATGCCAACTGTTCCGGACACGCCGAAATAATTTTAAAAACGGTAAGTAATTACAAACTAAATTTCGCAAATGCACTTGTACTTGACTAATTTTGCCTCTTTCTTAAAAGGTTTAGAATTACACACAACTATACCGATTTACCGATTTAAAATTTAATATTCAGTGCTCCTAGCCCGCAGGGCTATCTACACTTTCATCGAATAGTGAGAATATCAATAAGGGAGGAAAGGGGGTCAGGGGGCGTGCAGGCGTTCTGCATATAAATGAGATAAACAGTTTAGAAGTAATTGGCGCTAACACAGGCGCAGTCTGGGTTAAATATATACATAATAAAAGGATTACATTGTACAAAATACGCATATGATGAATTTAAAACTGAATAATAATAGGAAAATATATACAAATAACGAAATAATTACATATGTACTACGAAGAGCGTTTGAAAGTGATAATTTGAAAGGCCCTTTTTAGGGCCACAAAAAATTTTAACAGCGAGCTACGCGAAGAAGCTGAAGATCCGTAGTTCCTCTTGATTCCCTGCATCACTCTCTCGCCTCCCCCCGAAGGGCTTCATTGGTGCAGGGTGATACAGTTCCTCTTGAGTATAATTAAGTTTAATTAAAATATTTCGATAAAATCCCGTCGCTTATAAAGAAGGCGGTCGCTGGGCTAAATTTAGCATTTTCTTTAATTAGTTCGAAGTCGAATGTGCTATTAAAGTGGTTATTAACTATTAAAAGTGGTGAATTATATAAGCCTACGAATAATTTGGAAATAGTGGTAGATAAAAATCTAATAAAATGAATTTACTTAACCAAGAATTACAATTAATAAGCTACCACTTAAAAATATTTATTCGCTGTCCGGAGCAAGTTGGCATCTCTGTAAATATTTTACAAAAAATAATAATAATAATAATAAAATCAAAAATTGCCTACTATGACATTACTTAACAGTCGCAGATCGAAAATGCGCAAGTCATGAGGGGTCACACAGATTTTAGGAAATGCTGTTTTAATTTTATTGTTTTAATTTAATATGTTGTAATACAAAACATTCTGATCAAAATTTCTCATTGATGAAAAGTCCAAATATACATAGTTTGTAGAAAAAAGAAAAAAATTGTCGAATGCCTTCGTTTAAATCAGCTTTTTGCTCAGTAATGGAGATCTTCGAAAATGTATTTTGTCAATGAGTGAATCTTTCTACGAATTAAAAACTCAGTAACCACAATATCTATAAATAGTAGTAATTGAAAAGTAATGCAAGCAATAATTTAATTATACTCATTTCATTTGATTTATTTATTGTTACTTTTAGTTTTATAATTAATAAAAAACACCTTGAACCTTGAACTTTCATTTCAGTCAACTTAGTCCTGTGCAGTAAGTTACCAATTCTTCAATTATCAAGTGAATAATATATCAATGTTACACTTAAAGTCAATTTAAAGTTATTTGAATATTTAAAATAACCCTCGCTTTGCCAAATTCTTTTTTTCCCTTTGAAATTAAATATGTTTTCTCAATTCTGTTTGTGTTTATTTTGCCTCTTTCTTGAAAACATTCAACGCTACTGTCTCCTAATTACATCAATCACTTTTGCTACTTTTGTCAAAAAGAATGAATGATTAAAATGCAAATCAGTAGTGCCTCCTGACATTTAAAAAGGAGTGGCTTTTTTAGGACCCGATCTTAATGGAGCATATGGTGACCTCAAATAAGCTACTTAATTAGTGTATATGATGTTTTAAGTAACGAAACCAGACATAAAAACGTATTTTCTCTGAATAAACATACCTCTTTCAACGGTTTCTGATTTCTGACCCCAACTAAACCAGTGGAGGTTTTTTGATGTAGGCTGGCTAGATTCGAACTGTTGGAGGGTATGACCTAGGGTTACCAACTACCACTCTTTCTGTAAAGTATTTTTTATAGAATGGTAGACAATGCACAATTAAAGCTTCCAGTATTTTTGTTCATTTTCTCAAGATTTCACAAACCTTACCACGAAAGAGCTGGAACAAAGTATAGTTTCACCTGAACTTAAGAATCACGACTCTCTCTCTCTCTCTCTCTCTCTCTCTCTCTCTATATATATATATATATATATATACAGGGACACTCTAAAAAAATGGGCAAAAATTTAGGAAGTGATAGTACACACCCAAGCAAACAATTTTTATCAAAGAATGCATGGTCGTAAACAAAACGCAAAATCGCTAGAGGACGTCAAAGTTTATGTTCTTATATGAGGCAAAAACACACAAAGAACGATGAAGTTAAGTTATAAAAGCAAATTTAATGGCAGCATGTGATTACAATAAGTGTTCAAAACAGTGGCTGGCAGTGGCTATGCACGCAGTACTACGGCGAAGAAAAGATAGGCGCACATTCTGAAACACACCAGGCGTATCACGAACTTTCCCTGCAGCGGCCGAAAGCTTGGAGACAAGTAACGCAGAGTAGGAATGGAGCTTTCACGTTTGCATCAAACAACTTTCGAAATGCGCCAGCACCTTTGCGTATTGTTTTCGACCATGCATTCTTTGATAAAAATTGTATGATTGGGTGTGTACTATCACTTCCTAAAATTTTGCCCATCTTTTCAGAATCCCCCTGTATATATATATATATATATATATATATATATATATATATATATATATATATATATATATATATATATATATATATATATATATATATATATATATATATATATATATATATATATATATATATATATACACAGAGATGCCAACTTGCTCCGGACAGTGGAAAAATATTTTCGAGTGGTAGTCTTTAATGTACGAATCTTGATTTAATAAATTCTATTTATACGGTTTTTACATACCACTATTTCTGAATAATTCAAAGGTTTAAGTTATACGCAATTTTGCCACAACTAAGATTACAAAGCTTACAAATTCATGATTTGAGCTGCCCATGCAGATATTTCGAGCCGCGAACTGCCTTGAACTCCTTCATTTATCTTTCTTCCCTATGCCATTAGTACCAGTCGTCCTAGGGCATAATATAGATTAAGAGGTCTGGTGCCCGCTAACGTGGGCAGGCACCTTACAAATTACAGAATCGTCGTCCACAACTAAGCCAATGGGATAAGGGGCCGCTTCGCCGCTCAGGTGCCCAGTTTATTTAACCCTTTCGCGCCGACTGTCACAAATACGTGCCAGCATAAAACCGTATCAAGCAGGGTAAAAATATAAAACTGGTAATCAAAGTATTTCTTTAGCAGTCTATTTGTGGGCGGAGTTATAATTGTTTGATTTATTTAATTCACCATTACTTTGTTCAAAATAAAACTATATAGTTATACTTTGAATTGACATTGATTATATATATGATTAAACTAACAATAATTAAAGTAAAAGCAAAGTAAGTCTGTCAAATTAGCAATGACTACATTTAAGTTACCGTTTTTTATTTAATTACAACTTGATTCTGATTTTGTACGAATGCTTTCCTGAATCATCCGTCCCCAAGGGGTTAAAGAAAGAAAGAAAGAACAACTAAGCCATGTTGAGCCTTTTAAAAAGTCAACAAAAATAACCTAAAATCTGCAAATGTTAGTTTCAAGTTTTCTACCGCATTTTAAAGTATTCTGCCTTGCCCGAACCAATCGGCATCTCTGTATATATACTAAATAAAACGAGATTAATAGATAATATTTACATGCTATATACGTACACAGAACTGAAAACGTAAGATCAAAATGAAGATGAAAATGAGGAAAGATGAAGAATATAAGCTGAAAATTGAATTATCAAAAGAAAAGCAGTAATACTTGTAGTTAAAAGACTAGTTACTAAGTCAGTGGCTCTGTTAAAGTGATGGCCCAGGTCCTAGTGAATGCCACTCGTTTCTGGGTTGCTCACCACACTAAAAATTACCAATTAATTAACATTAGGCAGCGACCCTAAAAGGTATGAGATAACTGACTTGATATGTGGCGACTTGACTTGATAAGGGGTGATTCGGAGTCCCCGTCCACGAGGTGAACACTTTATTCTTTCATCTGAGTTAAGCCCTAGGGCGACTGAGACTAATGCATATACAAAATTGAAAACTTTTATTTTTTCTAAAACGTTGGGAGAATGTAAATAAAAAAAGTTCTTAATATTATTCGGTAGAAAAATGAATTTATTTAAGGTATTCAAACCATCATAAAAAGTTACGGGGTATTCATTTCAAAAGTTTTAACAAACTTAAGAAGAAAAAAATTTCCAGTGGTAATGAGTAGTGAGTTACCTAATTCTATTTATTAAGACACCGTAAGAGGATTTGGGGAGCTGCTGCTACAAAGTTGCGCATTTCATAGCATGCCTCCATTTTTTTTATATGCAGTAGTAAATAAATTTCCAGAAAGGAAAAATACTTAACTAAAAATAACTTAAATTTCGTTACCACTAGAAAATATAGTTTTACAAAGCGTTGCAAGTTGGTATCTCTGCATTAAAACATAAACCTAGAAGAAATTTTGTTGAAAATAGTATAAAGCTGGTAGCTTTGCTAAGGAACGGTGCATGGAAACGGTCCCTATGGTTCGTAATTTTGTGTTGCCTAGAGCCATTTGTTTGTCGACATTTCCCAACTATACGCCCATTTGTAAATTAGTTTCATTTACAAAATGGATCAAATAGAAATGGAGGGGATGCCTGCCTATCTTTCCTAAACCTATTTTAACACAACTCAACCCAATTACCTAATTTATAATAAAGTTATTACACAATTAATTATATATATCATATAATATAATTCATGTATGTTGTAAAATTAATTCATAACATAATTTATTTAAAATGTATTTCATTTGCAGTTGCGGCTGGTAAGTACTGTTAATTATTAATTCCTGTAATAGCTTAAGTCAATCATTTCCTTTAAACTCAATGTTTCATGAAAAAAAATAGAATGATAAAATAGAATTAAGCTATCTAATATCCTGTTACAATTCTATACACTTAACTGAGCATTTCAGTCTATATATATACGTATTAGTAAGATAAAAATAAGTAATCTAATAGCCTGCAATAAGGTCTATCATTTGCAATTTCACTAAAAGCTTAATTGAAAAAATAGGCTATTGATAAGAAAGAATTGATAAGCTGAGATTCTGTGACAAATTATGAATATTAACTGCTATAAACTCAGCGTTTCATAAAATAAAATAAAATAATGAAATAAAAAGAATATTAAAATAAAATTAATAATCTAAGATTTTGTGAAAAATCATATCCATAAACAACCATATGCTCAGCGCTTCATTAAAAAATATAGAAAGAATATTCATAAGATAGAATTACTACTCTAGGGTTTTTTGTAAAAATCACATCAACTGCCATAAACCAAGAGGTTCATAAAGGAGACTATTAACAATATAAAAAATAAGCAATCTAATACTCTTTAACAATTAGTCTATCCTCTCCGATAAGTTCAACATTTCATTAAAAATAACTAATGAGACTATTGATATGATAAAATTAAGCAATTTCCCGTTTTGTGAAAATTTTTAATTTATTTGGTTTTCAGATAATGATAAACCTGGTATGTAAAGTTAATGTTTTATATCCTGTAATATGTATAAAATTTTATGCTTTCAACACTTCGGATAAAACAATACAGAATTACGAAATTTCCAGTTTACTTACAATTCTAAGTTGTAGAGAACCCAGGCACAAGAAGAGCAGTGATCGCCAAACCGCTAATTGAGTGCTAACTACTAGTACTTCACGGGTACATTTCCTGTACTTAGCGTTGATGTTCCGGTTAGCTAACCAAGATTCCACCACAAATATGACAAATCAAATGTAAGATTTAATGGGGGGAAAAAGTCGTCACTTGTTTTGGTTGCTAGTTCAGAGAAAGATTTAAAATCAGTACAACAGCACAGGAGATTCATAAGTTTGACAAATATTGTTTTAGAGTATTCTGAATTTCTTTGATTTAAGAGTGCATACTCTTAAGTAATCAGGCTAAAATCATTGCCGGGATAAAAACAAGACGGATTAGAATAAATGTGTTCCATTCCCTGAAGTTGATGGAAGCAGTTGGCATGCCTGGGTTCTTCTAAAGAAAATTCTTCCAAACTTTCTAGCTTATCTCAAAACAGCATAGTTTCAAAAAATATATACAGTGCAACCTGTAAAAGTGACCACCTGGGTAAAGTGAGAATCTGAGTAAGGTGATCATTTTCTGCAAGTTTTATTTAAAGAGCCCTTTTTAAAGACTCTTCATAAAGTGACCACCTCTATATAGTGACCATTTGACTTGGTCCCGAGGGTGGTCAATTTAGACAGGTTCCACTGTATATTGAAAAGTATCGTTTAGTATATACAATTTATCAAACATCAAAACCGCCTCGTTTCATCAAAAAAAAATTTTTTTTAAATATCGTTTAGTATATACAATTTATCAAACATTCTAGCTTATCTCAAAACAACATCGTTTCAAAAATATATATATATTAAAAAATATCGTTTGGTATATACAATTTATCAAATATTCTAGCTTATCTCAAAACATCATCGTTTCAAAAAATATATATATTAAAAAATATCGTTTGGTATATACAATTTATCAAACATTCTAGCTTATCTCAAAACAGCATCGTTTCAAAAAATATATTTATATTAAAAAATATCGTTTGGTATATACAATTTATCAAACATTCTAGCTTATCTCAAAACAGCATCGTTTAAAAAAAAAATTACTTTACCATCTTGTAGGTAAATATATCTCTTGACACGTGGAGAACAAAAATTAATGGACCTCGTCCTATTTTCAAGAAAAAAATTTCTAAAATTGCATATAAATGCTGTTAGAAATTACATCCCTCCTTTTTATTGAGTCAGCAATATGGATTTTCCCCTTCAAATAAGCAAAAAAATAACTGTATTTTATGAGAACTTTATGTGTTATTGAAAGATAAAATAATGGATGAAAAAACACTGAAGTGTTGTGCTATAAAAAAATCGGAAAAAATCAAGATTTTCTCAGTAATGTATTTGTATAAAGTACTGTTAGAAATGAACAATAAATATAAAACAGTAAACTCAAGCAGCCATCGCTTATTATTGGATTATTTCTTCGCGTGACTTAGTGACAGTTTTAAAATCAAGTTTAGGTAGTTTTTAATGGATGTGACATTTAATGGAGCGTGGGTATTTTTTCATACAGATTTTCTCACTCTTTTTTTCAGTAATAATTAATACTGCCAGTATTAATATATTTTCGCTCTTTGCTCATATCTAATGCACTTTGACTTCAAATCACTGTTTCATTTATCAGCTATTTCTTCCGGATACCACGGGTTATCAAATAAAAGTAGTTGAAAGAACTTTTTAGTTTTCTCTTTTCAAATCTAGCATGTAATAGGGAATTATTGTTTGTTGATCAAACATTTTCATTTCTTCTTGTAAACCCGTTCCAATTATGTGTAGAACTTATTCTGGATCTCTGTCCTGCTGTTTGTCAAAAGTTAAATATATCAAATAAAAATTAATTTTGTTGGATTGTAAATCTAACTATCTATCTTGCAAAGAAAGCTTAACCTTATAAAAATACAGTGGAACCTGTCTAAATTGACCACCCTCGGGACCAAGTCAAATGGTCACTATATAGAGGTGGTCACTTTATGAAGAGTCTTTAAAAAGGGCTCTTTAAATAAAACTTGCAGAAAATGATCACCTTACTCAGATTCTCACTTTACCCAGGTGGTCACTTTTACAGGTTGCACTGTATTCAGCTAAAACTAGCCACCTGATTTTTTCATACGTCGTACAGAGATGCCAACTGTTCCGGACACGCCAAAATAATTTTTAAAAAAACGATAAATAACTACAAACGAAATTTTGAAAATATTTGACTATTTTTGTTTGCTTTTTAAAAGGTATAGCATGACACAAGTACTATAAAGTGGTGAATTATTTAAGTCTACCAATTATTTAGAAATAGCGGTGGATAAAAATATACTAAATTGAATTTATTAAACTAAGAATCACAATTCGCGATCGCAACGCTCGAGTACGCCGTCTAGCGGGAGCCTGTAAATATCGGACATTAATTTATCACGTTTTCATTTAGTTCCATCAAAGTCATTGACTGAATCAGACGCCATTTTTTAGCAGCAAATAAGAAACAAAATTTCCCTAAGGAAAAGGCCGAAGAACTTGAAAAAAATCTCCAGAATATTAGTAAATCTTTCAGGAACAGAACACGCCAAACATTTGAAGAAAAATTCGTCAATAATTTTTAATTTCTATTATCAACAAACTTGCAACTGATGACTTCCGATTTCGGATACTGTTACAGATGTGTGTATTAAGGTAAAATGCATTTCTTCTGTCTTCAATTCATTACGAATTAAAGTGAAGTCAACATTGCTTTCGTCATTCCAGTGAATAAATATGAATTCAGAACATACAGAATTGTAATAGTTATAGCATATTCTTTTTCGTTATAGAATAGTATATATTTCTGTATCCATATAATTCGGAAAACAACAATAAAAAATTATCCAAGTTACTTGAAATAGTGCCATTTGTGCTGATTCTTAATTAATTTAAATCGTTTTCTTGGTAAGTTTTTTTTAATTTTGAAAGAATAAGTTCAACTAGAATTCAGCTATTCTGTTTTTAGCTACATATTCAAATTCATATCAATTATAAAATTTTGCTGTGTAGTATGTTATCTAAAAGTAATGAAGGTATAAACTATGTATCTATTATTTGAGAATAAAGTTTTCAAACAAGGAACTTATCATTTTGGAATTCTCCGGGAATCATAAATCAGGTAAGTGCAATGATTTTTACAATAAAAAATTTGCTTGTAAATATTTTTTTTTTCATTTGATGATGGTTCTCTACAGAATGTTTTTTTACGTCTGATTAAGAACTATAAGAATAATAAAAAAAGAAACAATATGAAAGTTTTTATTTCAATGTTAAGAATTCTTAAAATCGTTTTTTTTATCCTAAGAATTCTTTATTTTCCGTTTTTTAGTTTATAATTTTTTGATAAAAATTGTTCTCAAAATACTTTTGAAAAATTAAATGGTATAAGATTATGTGTTTATGTATACTTCTTGTATATTCCAATGTTTGAAATAATATGATTCAGAAAAGTATGGAATAAAAATTCGGTTCTTACGTATTAACGCCACCGCCGCTACAGATTTGGCGGTTTTTAAGTGCCGCCAATCTACACTTAAAAGTTTTGCGACAATTCATAAAATAAAACACTTTATTTAAAATCAAAATAGTTAATCGGATTTCGGTGGAAAATGAGCCAATATAGAGTTTAGCATAGATTCAAAACAATCATATCGCCATATGAACTCTGATGAATAAGATTCCAAATGAAATAACATTTCCAAAACGTACGTTTACCAAGATAAAGTTTCATGTTGTGGGAATTGGTACATTTTCGTTTTTTCGGTAAAATATTTCCCTCCTGAAAAAATAAAATTGCATCTTGTTTTGTTTTTGGCAAATCCCAAAGACGAATATTCGTAGCACTAAAAATGGCGACAAAAAAGAATTGTTTTTTGTTTTTATTTCGTCAGCATTCTTTATTTTACGTTTCTTAGTTTCTAAATAATGATTTTTATTGAAACTTGAAATTTTTTGATAAAAATTGTTGTCAAAAAACGTTGTTTACAAAATTAAATTTCATAAAATTATGAGGCTTATGTGTACTTTTTGTTCATTTTAATTTTTGAACTAATATGATTCTTAAAACTATAGAATGTAAAGTTTAAATGGGCCTTTCATGTTATATCATTAAATTTAGTAATACTATTTCTCGGGCATTAGGTTTTAACTCTTATAAGAATATACATATTTTTTTCTGTTAATGTACAAATATTTTTCCGGTGTGTTTTGGATGTTCCTTCTCTAATAAAAAGAGATACCATTTTGTTTTCGGTTGTACAAGAAAGAAGATCAAGCATTTTTCTTTTTTAAATTTAATAAGCCACATTAAAGAAGGAACGTTGCAATGCTACACGCTACATTAACGACGTCTCCAGAGTAACTGAATGACGGTTCATATAGAAATCGCAGGTATGCGTCTCATACAACAACGCCCCCTACAGTTCGTTGCGATTGCGAATTGATAAACTACCACTTTAAAATATATATTTACAAGCCAGAGCAAGTTGGCATCTCTGCGTAATATACATTATCAATATGCCATAACGTATACACCAGCAAACTTTCACTCTTACTGAGAATGGATTTTCCCATTGGTAGTAAAGCAATTACAAAATAGTCAATTTTACTCAATTTTTTTTAAATATTTTGACCATCTATTTTTCTTTAGTTATGCTAGCTGGGCACCTGGACCGCGAAGCGACCCCTATCCCATCCATCGTGAACTATTTTGCATTGTGTGAGTTCTTTGTGTTAGCAGTCTGTGTGGTAGCTATGAGTATATTTTAAAAAAAGATTATGCGTTTATATTTCGTTCGTTACATAAAAGCTGGGCATCTAAGGCCAAATTGGCCCTTTTCCCATCCATCTTGTAATAACCCTAGAAGGGGACCTGAAAAGAGAGTGTAAAAAATTAAAAGTAGAGGAAAAACATCATCTGAGATGCATCAGGCAGAGTGGGGTGATAATGCTTTTATATATTTTCAGTAATTTCTTATATATATATATATATATATATATATATATATATATATATATATATATATAT
Source organism: Parasteatoda tepidariorum (assembly GCF_982258835.1). NCBI lineage: Eukaryota > Metazoa > Arthropoda > Arachnida > Araneae > Theridiidae > Parasteatoda > Parasteatoda tepidariorum. Next base: position 21,811,095 of record NC_141759.1, on the reverse strand, counting down.
ATATATATATATATATATATATATATATATATATATATATATATATATATATATATAGTGGTGGTCATTCATAATCATTATTGTAACTCAAAAATTTTAATGAACAACATTAAATGCTACCAATTTAATTCTGAAATTAAAACCTTTGTGGATCACATATTACAATATTTGAATCTTAGAGCATGTATCTCAAAGATCTACTATAAAATAAATTGTTACTGTAAGTGACACAGTGTAGTTCCAAAACGATTATATAAAATTTTTTGTCGTAATATGGGATGATTATTTTTTAAGTATAAATTTAGGACTTTTGATTAAATAACGTGCGGTAAACAGACGAAATAACTGACATCAAAAAACATTGATTTGGAGGTTAAATATATGAGAAAACGACCTCCTCAGCATTTTGCCCTCCATAATTCTATCCTTTAATTCAAGATAAAGTTCTCATAAAATCTCTTTATTTAATCTAATTTTGAATTTAAAGGGGAACAACCATCATTACAATTGATTTTTCTTTTCCACGTGTTTATAAATATATTTATCGACAAGATGATACAGTTAGTTTTTTAGAACAACGATGTTGTTTGAGGTAAGTTAACTAAAAGCAAATGCAGATTTTGCGTTTTCTGAAAGTTTGAATAGCTATCTCTACTAAAAGCTTCAATAACCCTGTAAAGTTATGGGTTACAGAGCTTATTCTAATAGAGCTATAATTACTAGAAAACAAATTATCGGAATGCTATTTTTAAACTGACATTTTCAGGGCAGAAAAACGTTTAAAAATTTATTTTCTCACTAACTTAGATAGAGCATAACTCTGTGAAGCAATAATACTTCATCAAAACGAGTATATGTCCATTATTAGGCAACGGAATACTAATAATATAGCAAAACAAAACTCTAAGTTGTTCTTGCTTTCCTTAGATAAAACCTCTTAAAACATACTTTTATTACTTTTTTTAATGAAATGACCTTGAACTTTGAAATTTTTAACAGGGGAGGAAAAAATTTTTAACAGCTGAAACTTGCACAGTATATATTTTTAATAACTTAGTTCAGTATAAAGAAAATCAAGCATATCAAAATTTTTTGCCTGATTTTTAAAATAATAACTCTTACCGTTTATTTGTAATTTCGTTAGTGGTTCTTACCCTAATTGTTCTAAATTACTTCGGTGTTATTATTTAATGTTAATTCTGATTTAATTGTGATGCTCTCTTGTAAAATCATTTGGAACTTATGATTCAACTAGATTTACTTGTAAATATTTTACGTAAATTTTGTAAATATTTTATTCCTTACTCATATTTTAACTGTATTTGTTATTCTACTCATGCCATCATTTTACATTAATTTATAGTTCTTAGCAACTTATTGGTGCCTGTCCCCTCTCCTTCGCTTACTTATTTATTTATTCTTCTTATTATTATTATTCTAATGTCATTTTTATGTTATTATTATGTATAAAACCATAAAAAAAGAGAGATTGACGAAAAACATTAACAAAAATAAAAAATAAGTTTTATTTACTGCAAATAAGCTGCAAGTACACGAACTCATTAAATAATTTTAAAAAAATTTAAAATTCAAAAAAAAAAAAAATAAATAAATTAGGGAATAAAATAAAATAAGGAAAAAATATAATCTCGTTATCAGCTCGCATGATTATATCCGCAAAAAAACAGTGTTTTCTAAAATTGTATTAATATATCCAAAGCAAAACATATCAATGCGATAGTGTGAGGAGCACAAAAAATTAAAACGAAAATATAACTTATAAAACAGAAATATGTAAAATAAAAACAAAAGGTGCAAAATAAAACAATCAAGCAAAAATAAAAAGTCAAAAAAATAAATATCAGAAGAATAAAATAAAAATAAAAATGTAATAGATAAAGTGAGCAGCGAATTTAAATGTACTTACACTTGCAGGCATTTTTCAAAATTGATTTAAAATGTTTTCGTAAGAAAATGTCTAGATTACAAAATATGAAAATAGAAGCGTAAATAGATGATGAGGAGAATCAACTAATGAAGTGTTCTTACTGAAGTATAGAAGCTTGTTTGATTTGTTAGTTACCCAGAATTTGCCCGAATCTGGATGTGCGTAAGGTAATAATATTATACTGGATAATTCAAAGTTTATAATTAATAAGGTTATAATTAGGTTAAGGTTTCAATTTTAAATTTTAATATTAATGAGATTGAATTTTGAGAAATGATTAACATTTAAATAAAAAAAATTATTTTTAGAAAAAATTTATTTAAAAAAAATTCTTAACTAAATATATCAAGATTTCTAGCCACGGATTTGCCCGAATTGGATTTGCGAATGGCAAAAATATTAATTTAGTTATAAAAGAAATATTTAATTATAACATGCAACTCAATGATTTTATATGTAATTTATGTACATTATTTGGATATCATTGTTATTTTTTTTTTTTGGAAGAGTTAGTCTATTTTTTTTTTTTTTTTTGATAAATGAACAGCATTACTAGAAACTCTTTTAATTCTATTTATTTGTTTAAAATGGTTATTTAAATACATATATTTAGAAACATTGGAATTCCATGTAATTAATTTATTTATATTAAATTTAAAATCTTTTTTTTTATCAATTTTGTTGGTAGGAAACGAGAAAAAAACTTATTTAATAAATTCAGTTTTAAAATTCTTCTGATGCAATATCTAAATTTAACACAATAATTTATGAATTAGTAGCAACTTCTTTTTCTATGTATTAATTTTACAGATGTATTCTAACGTTTTTTGATAACATTTTAATATTGTACAAATTCCGATATTTATTTGCGATATTAACTGATTTAAGACTGCGCATTGTGTTCTTGATTTATATATTAAACATATATAACATAATAAAAAAAGTGGTAACACATTTGTGTCTAGCCTTTTCTGATAATTTTAAGCTTTTTAAATATATTATTTCCGTCGAATTTAGAATATGCTGAAAGCAAATATTTTGAATTCTGAAATCTAGTATAAACTGGTAATTTCATTCTAAATTCTATTTATAAAAAAAAATTTCTCCATTTTTGTCAAAATAATCAATTTTGATGGTATTTTGGGGAAACTATGCAATAGATTTTCAAACTCATTTTTGAAGTTATTTCCAGGAACCTATTCAATCAGTTTTCAAAATAATTTCTAAGAAACAACTCAATCGAACATAAAATTCAGATTACTTGACAACTATGAATAATTTTTGATTTCTATTAAAAATTAAAATATTGTTTCAGGTTTATTGGAGGTAAGTTACTTTTACTGAGCATTAATCATAAATAATTAGAAAACTTTTTTAATCACGTGTAACTAAAACGAAAATGTTTCAGTAGTCAGACTGAAATTTTTTTCGTAATTATAGATAAATTTTAATTAGTATAACAAAAAATAATAATTATTATTAAGTTCACTAAAATAAAATCTAGATTATTATTATAAAATATTATTATTATAAATATTACTATATTTATAAAATAAAATCTAAACACTATTTATTGTGTATGGAAAGATTGCACACATGTAACGTCATTGTAAATAATGATGAAATCATTAAATATATAAAATAGTGCTTTTTTGAGTTATTTGCAAAAATTTTTAGCACCAAAATAGCTACTAAAAAGTTGATTCAGAGTGCTATGCGTTCAATGATGAATGGTTTTGGAAACATTTTTTTACAGTTGTAAAAGATAAACCAGTATGTCTTACCTGTAATGAAGCTGTAGCAATAGACTACAACATTAACGGACATTTTACAGTTGAGCACAAGAATGCCAACTACGAAGCAATGTCTGAATGTGAAAGAAGACAAAATGCAGAAAGTTTTCTTAAAGAATTATCAGGCCGACAAAATTTATTCAAGAAGATGAACAGTGTCCAAGAAGCAGATACGCATGCAAGTTACATTGCAGCATACAATATTGCTAAAAATAATAAATCTCTCGGGGATGGGGTGGGGAGTCTGTTAAACAATGTATGCTCCAAGTTTGTGGTGTTTTATGTTCAGACATGAAAAATAATTTAGAGGCTGTAAGCTTATCGCGAAAAACGGTGATTTCTATAATCGAAGCCATCGATAAAAATTTGACTTCACAATCAGAGTGAAAAATTGCACAATTTAAATTTTGATCGATAGTTATGGATGAAACCACTGATATAATTAATACAGCTTAATTAGTGTTTTTTATAAGAGGTGTTGATAAGAACTTTGAAATTACCGTGGAACTGGCGTGCATGCGCTCTTTAAAGGGAACTACCACGAGATGTGATATTTTTCGTGAGTTTCAGGAAGGGTTTTTAACTTTGAAAATGGCAGTAGCAAAATTATTTAATATTTCGACTGATGGGGCACAAAATATGGCAGGAAAAAATCTGGATTCCTTGGACTCTTTAATCAGAACTATCCCGGGAATAACGTTATTTTTCTACATTGTGTTATACACCAAGATGCTCTGTGTAAATCTGCACTGAATATGAAACCTGTGCTTGATGCAGTAATAAAGCTTGTTAATACGATTCGATTTCGTGGGCTTACTCACAGGCAATTCCGAGATTTTCTTCAGTCCGTGCAACCTGAGGTCTGTGCTGCTGGGCAGCTAGCTAAGAACGACTTGTCTTATTTCTCGAGGCTAAATTCAATACTCTCAGTAAATAAGGAAAAGCTTACGAATTATGAAGATGGCTTGAAAAAACTCCATTTTGAATATGAAAGCAGATTTCAAGATTTCAGTGCCATTCAAACAGAGTTAGATATTTTTACCATGCCTTTCAACGTAAATTGTGAAATAGTGAGGTCGGATTTACAGCTTGAATTAATTGAGTTGCAATCTAACAATCATCTGAATCAGTCGTTTTTAAATATGCCAAAGTTTGAGTTTTTCAAATCATTATCAAAAGCTAGTTTCCAAAATTTAATATTTCATGCCCAGAAAATCAGTGCTATCTTTGCTTCATCTTATCTACGTGGACAAGTGTTTTCAACTATGAACCTTAGAATAAAATCATTTCAGAAGTAAACTAACATGCAAGCATTTAGCCTCGTTCCTTAAAATAAACACACCTCACTTCAATGTAAGGAACTTTTAAAAAATGAAATAGCCATTTTATTCATCTCATTAAATATTTAAATTAAAACTTGTGTATCGTTTTTTTTTTTTTTTTTTTTTAATTTCTCTTTCGGCCCGCCAAACTTTTTATTGTCGCGGTTTTGATCTCGACCAAAAAAGTTTGCCCATCCCAGGCTTAGACTTTGATTTTTTTACAGTTTTATTAGGGCACAACGTCTGTGTTTTTTCTTAAATAATTATATCTTTTAATTACAGATAGAATTCCTATGAAATCTCTTTATTTTAGCTTATATTGAAGGGAAAGATCCATTGTTGCTGTCTACAAAGGAGAGATGTGATTTTTTAACACAGCATTTACATGCAACAGTGAAAGGGGAGACAAGGGAGAAAGGGATTGCAAAGGGGAGAGGTCCCAGTTATTTTTATTTTCCACCGCGATAGCAAATACTTTTACCAACAAGATAATATAGTTTTTTCTTCTTCTTTTAACGACGATGCCGTTTCAAGAAAAGCTAAATATAAAATTGCAGATTTCGCATTTTGTGAAAGTTTGAATGGCTAATATCTACTGAAAGCATCTATAACTCAGGAAAGTGTCGGATCACAGAACTTATCCTAATAGTGAGCTATATATTCAGTATAGAAATCATTGGGTGCTGTTGTTTAACATCGATATTCAGAGAAGAAAAACGACAATAACCGAATTTTTCACTAACTTTGATAGAGCATAACTATGAAAAGCAAGAATGCCTCATGGAAACGAATTCGATGGAAAACAGCGATATACTCTAATAACATAACAAAACTTTAGTGTGTTGTTACTTTCTTTAGGTAAACCTTTTAAAACATACTCATATTTCACTTTTAAAGAAACGACCTTGAATGACTTTAAAGTTTTTAGTTTTTTATAGGGGAGGGAAAATTGCTTTAGGGGCTAAGACTTGCACAATATTCAATTTTCATAACCTACTTTCATATAAATAAAATTCAAGCCTATCAAAAAGTATAACTATCACACCTTGTCTGAAGTTCAAAACCAAAGACTCTTAATAACTTCTCGTATTGTGAAGTTAATTTCTCCCTACGAACAACAGATAAAAATGTAATGCTCTGACTGCTATTTTTTCGGGTAAAGAAGCAGCTTTGCCTACGTCAAAATATTCGTTTAAAAATTAAATTCCTGACTACTGAAACAGAATTCCACAGTTTAAAAAAATAGGTTTGAAATAAAAACTTTCAGAATAGAGTTTTTTAATCTCTTAAGCCGCACGTAATTTTTCCGAATAACCGATGTCACTTTAACCCCTTGGGGACGTGTGATTCAGAAAAGCATTTGTACAAAATCAGAATCAAGTTGCAATTAAATAAAAAGCGGTAACTTAAATGTAGTCGTTGCTAATTTGACAGACTTACTTTGGTTTTTCTTTAATTATTGTTAGTTTAATCATATATATAATCAATGTTAGTTCAAAGTATAACTAAATAGTTTTATTTTGAACAAAGTAATGGTGAATTATATAAATCAAACAATTATAACTCCGCCCACAAATAAACTGCTAAAGAATTACTTTGATTACCAGTTTTATCTTTTTATCCTGATTGATACAGTTTCATGCTGTCACGTATTTGTGACAGTCGGCGCGAAAGGGTTAGAAAAAAAAAACGTAAAGTAGTAAACATACGATGTTTTTTTTTTTTTTTTATCATAAAACGAAACCCATGTCCGCTTACTAATTTACTTAATATATTTTAGGCAATACCAAAAGCGGTAAGTATGAATGTCGTCAGCCATGGGTGAAAGCCCTTATATAGCAAGACGGAAAAGAGAAAAACCTGGTACGTAAAACATTTCATTCCAGCATTTTTTTCGAAAAAAATGAAATATTGTAACTATCAAGATTTCTTTTACAATTCTGGCATATATATAAAACTACTTCTTTTCCAAGATAAAGTAGATATTGTGGAAAAATTTAAAAAAAGAATAAGTAAACTCCTCCCCAAAACTAGCTATAACTGAAATGGTTTTACTACCAGCCTTTCCTCTTTTCCGTCTCGCTTTCACCCCTGTCGTCAGCTAATGAATCGCTCTATTTACAAATAAGTTTCATCCTTTAGAACAGAAAACTTTGTACACTTACGATTAAAAAAAAATTTCTTCATTTAACATACTTACCTATTTGTAAATAACAATGAATTAAATAATTTATCTAATGACTTGTCCACACTTACCCTATATAATGGAGCTAGTTTAGATATTTATAAGTAGTCTGCGCAGACTATTTAAAAAATGAATCAGTTGTGCGCATGAACCCATATTCTATTTTAAAAGCGAATGAGCGAAATTTATCATATATATTTGAGAATTGAATCTGTTGTGGTTGACAAGTAAATAAGACAAACCAATCATATTCATAAATTAAACAAATTTTTAGACATATATTTGCTACCACTTTCTTATTTTTACTAAATTTTGTATTAAATGACTCGTTCTAACAATGGATATCCTCTATAGAGGTCTGATCGGACTACCAAAAAAAAACCGTGTGGAGGCTTTCAGTTGTAGGAAGCGTTGGTTTAACTAATAAATGTAAAATAGATCATTTAAATGTAACGCAAAAACGCGCGTAATACTCTACATATATCCATCAGCAATCTACAATAAGAACTCAGCAATTTTCTATCACGAGGTGAAACGCATCAGATATCTAGGTCCATTTTAATTTTGATAAAATTTGTTTCCTTGAAGAAGTGACGATGGTAATTTCGTCGCTTTGATGAACTTTTCGCTACACCAGGAAACCGTTTTGTCAAAAAAAGAAAGTTTAATGAAATTGGATGTATTTTCGTGAATTTCTTCTTTCTTTTTACACAGACTTTCATTGGTATTATTATTTATTTTATACATCTATCTATATATATATATATATGTGTGTGGCGTCTGTATGTATGCATGTATATAGATTTATTCCATTTTGTAGTTACGGGTTACCGTCGTTGGTCTTCTAGATGTGAGTATTTGACTTCATTTCAAAATTTAAGTATCCTTTATCAATAAAAATTGCGAAGAAAATTTTTTTTAAATAAAACAAATTTTAAAAAATCTGAAACAAATTTTTTTTTTTAAAAAATTACCTAAATATTTTTTTAAAGAAAATGTTGCATTACTCCCTGCATTAGCAGGTATTTTTTCTCAAATCTTTAAAGTGGTAGCAAATTACATGGTCAAATTATAGCTTTTGATTTAAATCGACATTGACAACCTTGATTTAATAATTAAATTACATATACGAAAGATGTAATAAATACACTTTGATTTTAAATGCTAGCAAAATTTTAAACACGTTTGGTTACTTATTAGCTATTTCCCAATTTTAAATACTGAGATCCTAAATTTCGAGTTGCCATCTCTAGAATACAAATACCGGAAACAAATTAAATCTGAAACATTCAAATTACAGTTTCTCTTTCCTTTGCATTGCAAATATTTCGAACATTAAAAACATAGTTTTACATTTGTCTTTATAGTGTTGAATAAAATAAAATTAAAAATTTAGTGCAAGTAAATTCAGATATTTTATTTATTTATTTTAAAAACGAAATAACGTCCTGCTCGCACCGACCACATTGATGACGTTAAATATCCTCTATAGGAGACTGATCATGAATTAGAGGCCCCTTGCCGTCAGTCTATTCGTGGTTTTCCTCTCCGTGTAACACATACGCTAGTTAGTTCTATCAAAAAGTCCTCCACGAAAGCAAAATTTCTCCCAATACTTGATCCAGGAGTTCCCTTGTCTTCTGGATTGGGTTCAAAATTATGAGACTTTGGAGTTAAACATATGTAGTCGTAAACCCAAAGATGGGTCGGCTGCTCAACCACGATTATAAAATTGAATAGTAAGCTGACCACCGTCCTCAGAAAAAAAAACTAGTTGTACATTTTTATAAAGAGCAGGCGAAAACATTTACTTTTCAAAAAAAAATTTTAAAATTATTTCTGTGAGAGAATCTTTGCGTGGGGTATCTGATCCCTCGAACTATTAAACTGAAAAAGGGAAAACTATGAGACTTCTGGGCTCCGTATGGGACACTACTAAAATTATTTTTCTTTTTAAAAAAAATAAATAAGAAGAACGCGGGTTTGCTAAGCACTAGCCTACTGCATACCTGCCAACATTTAATCCTTTCGAGGATGATTTTCCCCAGTAGTAGTAAAATGGAATTTAAATTACTATTTGGGGCAGAAGCGTACGTTGTATTTTGAAGGAACTTATGAAGACTACCATTACAGCATTACATGTTAATATATATGCTTAATTTTTTAAAAAATAGTAGTGGTCAAAAAGATTATAAATTAAGTTTAAAGATGCAAGGAATATATAGAAAGTATACAGTTTACTACCACTTTAAATATAGAAATAAAATTTTACGCTAGGTGCGTCAAAGTTGGCAGGCATGCTGTTGTGCTTTTTTAGTGCGACGTAAATAAATTACTACACTACTAGGGTAAACCAACCAGTGAAGGAACATTTCATATATATTGATTAAAAATAAGAATTTGAAAGTTTTTCTTTAGATTGATTGGTAACAATAGCTTACTGCCAAACAATAAGAAGTCATCTAGCAATGTTTTGGATTACCTGGTCAAATAGACTTCTCTGGAAAAATTTTTGAATTTGTTATTATCCCTGCAACACCTTGTTTCTTTGAAAAAATTATAAGGTGAGTGTTTGTATTTATATGCTTGAAGTGGAATTAATTGCATGTAATAGTTTTATTTTTCTCATTGTGAAAAAGAGAATTCAAAATATAGTTATTGAAGTTACGTTTTTTTTTTTTTTTTTAAGCATCATAGCATAATAAAGAACTGAGATAAGGGTTCTGAGAACTGAGATAAGATCCATTGAATAAACACTCAATGGATCACCAAATGATGAAAAACCAGTGAAGGAACAAATGTTCCTTTACTGGGTTTTTTTCTAAGTTAATGAAAATAAAAGATAAACTTTAATTTTCTTGTACCTTTAGTGATGTTTCGCATCAAAAGTACATTAAAAATACGAAAAACAACTTCTAACCAGTGAGGGAACAGGCATGTTCCTTTACTGGGCATAGATTTCCCAGTGAATGAACAGTATGTGTTAATATGTTAACACTTTAATTTTCAATTCATGATTACAAAAAAAAAGTTAACATTTTTCAAGTATTTATATGTTATAATTTCAACAATAGGCTTGTTTTTAAATATTTGTATGGCTTATAAATTCTTAAAGAGCATTGAAAAACAACCAAAATTAAGTTTTCCTTTACTGGGTGTTCATTCACTGGTAAGAGCTGAACCTCCAGAACTTTAAAACAATATTATGTAAGTTCTCTACAATTTTTTTTTACATAATTTGCAATTAGTAACAAATATGTTGAAACTGTCATTTAACTAAAATTACGAATTTTGATATTAATATGATTTTTTTAAAAGGCAAGCGAAGCTCAAGTGTTCCTTCACTGGTTAGTTTACCCTACTACCTGTTATTGGATTTGTTACATTGCATGACGGCAATTTTATTTTATTTTTCGATAAATATAAATGTCGAATTTACAACTAATCCTGTCTTTTTTCTCTCTCTTTTTTACAGAAAGTCACAAATGGCGTAAGAAAGATATTTTTTATTTCACTAGTATTTAGTCGAGCATCTACTATGAATAAGGCGGCTCAGCCCAAAACCAACACCGACACATTTTTTAAGGGACCGTTCACACTGAATGCAAATGAGAAATTTATCAGTGAAAAACATTTACCCACAAAAAAATCTCCCATCAGGTCTTCTTTCTCATAAGCGATTTTTGTCACATTCCGTCAGAATGGCCCAAAATCTTTTTCAAATATAGTTTTCATACATACTCCCTTACTACTTTCAAATATACAATATACAAAACAAAATACAAAAAGCCATATATTCGTAATTCAACAATCTCATTAGTATATTTTATTTTATTTCGCCTTTCTCTTTGCAAGTAAGCGTTATAATATTTGAAGTTCTGTCTTTATCTGTCATATTAAACTTCGGATTTGGCGGGATCGGACTTCAAAAATGAGCCTAATTAGTTATATAATGAAACAGCAAGCAAGAAGTGAGAAGCAAATTCTAATATTTTTGCATTAGGATGCGCAGAGATGATGTGCGCATGTTAATGCAAACGCATAGGAATTATTCTATTCACCCGAATGCCTATCGCTTCTCGCTAGCACTGTCAGTGTGGGACTCACCTTATAGGATGCATTATTTGAAACTGAGGAAACCATAATCTAAAAAGCAGCACTCGACAATGGACTGATCATAAAACGCGGTTAACAATAGATCCTCAAAATCAAGCATTATTGACCAGTGAGCAGGTGGGTGACCACTTTGATCTGAATGTGAAGGGATCGAGGGTGCACGGTATCGGTCCTCGTTTAACTGTTCTACCTTAAAATGCTCGAAGTCTAGCGTGGGTTGCCGTGCTAATAAAAGGGGGGAACGATTCCCTCCACAGAGAATTATGGGAGTGTCTCCGTAGCATCCTCAGGGATGTTTCCAGAACCAGGTGACGTAGTCTGCTTATTCTAGCCCGACCACGTTGAACTTTCAGATAACCTAGCATGACGAATAAAAAATAATTAACTATTGCAGAACACGCAATAAACAACGTATTTGATTAGAGCAATAAGCTAACAAACACCACTGCTGTTATATTTGACCATGGCTTATTTTGAATCAATGGCTCCCGCTAAGCCAATGAGAAAATTCCATTTCTGAAATGTTTCTAAATTTAAAAATGTGATTAAAAATCGAAAATCGGCCTTCGTAAAAAGTTTTCAATTGTACTCATTCAGCTTGAGGTTGAATTTCGTATTCTTAGAGTCTACCGTTTAACCGCAATCCGGTATACACACACATTTTTTATATTATTATATGTAAAGATATGGCTTTTTTTAATGGCAGAATTGAGTTTATTTATATACTTATATTATCTAATTAATAATAATTGAAAATTTAGCGTTTTTAATTTTTTTCTTCCGCAGCTTAAGACTTTAGTTAGGGTAAGTGAGTTTTTTTTCCCTTCTGATCTATAAATCTTGCTAGCAAAAACTTTCTCTCTATATATATATATATGTGTCATTCTCACGAAAACTGTCATTTTTCAGTTCATGAAATCCCCAAAAAGTAAAGTGAATAAAAAGCTCTGAAACTTTTTATATTAATAGAAATATGTAATGGCATTATAAAGAAAGTTTATATCCTATAAATTATACTTAATATTTAAATTAATTAATTTTTTAAATAATTAATTTATAATATTCATTTAATTAATTTATTTATTTTTCAAATTAATTAATAAGTAAATTAATTATTTTCACTATTTAAAAAGTGAGGGAATGACACTAATAGTGAAGGAATGATATTTTATTTTAATACATGTTTTTATCTAAGTTACATCTACCTAAAGTTTGAAAATGATAACATACTAAGTATATCTAATATTTATTATAATTAAGTCTTATATATTTAATAGTTTTTACAGGTTTGGGAAATAAAATTCGCTGGCACGATGGAACAAAAAAAAATTTAATAATATACTCATCTTGAATCATTCCCTGACTTCAGTGTCATTCCCTCACTTTATACACTAGTGAGGGAATGACGAATTCAATAAAATTTAAAAATAACAGTTAGTCCTAATTAATTTCTGAAGTCAATCACATGCAATTATAGTCATACAAGAAAGCAACATATAATTATCCACTTTCTCGATGAACTTGTATTTTATTTTACTCTAAAAAATGACATGAGGAAATGACAAATGTAAAAATTTTTACCTGGTTTGATTCATTTAAATTTATTCCACAGCAAAGCTTCTTTAAGTTGAAAATGGAAACATACTGCAATTTTGTTCTATGATGCCAGTTGTTAACTTCTGAAGTTATTAAAATATTTTTATTCTAAGAAGATTGCAGGTGATAACAACATTGTTGTGAGGGAATGACGCGAAACACTGGGGACAAAGTTTAAAATAGTGCTGTGTTAATATTTTTATCACAAATTAAATTTAAAATTGATTTTCTGAATTCTATATTTCAGTATTCTGAAATAAAAAACACGAATTTGTAAAAAAAAAAAAATTTATTTCAGAAACAATTTTTTTCTTTTTTTAAATCAGCAGTGGGGACATGTGAGGGAATGACATATTGGTATATCTTAATTACCTAAAATAAATAAAAAATAAAAATTGATAATTTTATTTTTATTCTTTTGTTCGCATTCTGAAGGACTTTCCCTGAATTTTTTTTTTTTTTCGTAAGGTGTAAAACAAACATAAAATATACTGGGGACATGAAAATGACTGTTTTTGTGAGAATGACCCATATATATAAGAAAATCTTGAAATAATTGTTTTATTAATTTCTTCTACTTTTTTTATTCTTTATTTTTTCAGAAAGTTGTTTGAAAAGTAAGAAAGTTTTTATATAATTGCAAGGTTTTCTTGTGAAGTAATTACAAACTACAATTTCAATGGTTTTTTTCCCTTCTAATATGTATAATTTTTGAGAATAACAAAAATTAAATTTGCTTTTTAACCCATTTCTGAGACACGTAAAGTTTTATGACCAAAACACAGTTGCGTCTTTTACAAAACATTAGGGCTAGACAAAATTTCCTCTAGATGGACGATAATAGTTTTTGACGATACAGTTAATTTTTTAACAATATCATAGCTTTACTTTTCTACATTTTCCATAGAATTTAAATTTTCAATAAGAAAAATGGTTATAAAAATGAATCTCTATTGTACATAAAAGAAAATTTTCATGATTAATTTCACTTAAAAATTAAATAGAAAGTTTTTCTCTTAAGGCTTGCACTGTATACGTTGATAGTGAAGAATCTAAAGGTATTGAAAAAATAGTATGTTTATTCAGAGAATATCCGTTTTTGGTCTGGTTTTGTAACTTAATCGTTAACAGCAATTTTTAACCCACTTAAAGTCAACTCTTTGAAACCATTTGGCTCTTAAAAATAAAATCTGATCCTTAAGACAAAAAATATTCATGGTGCATTAGCAAAAAATTATATGCCAGCTGTGCATACATAAATAAAATTTCTGCCACCAGTTATCATTCATGAGTAAAATTTTAGGTTTTTTAATGTTCAATTTCAGGTACCTCTCATTTGAAGAACTAGAAGAAACTGGACGACGACTAAAGAATGTGTTTTTAAATCTAAAATGTACTCTGAAATCAATAAAGAAATTTCTAAAGAGAGAAAAAATATTTTTTAGTATCTACATTGTAAATGGAAAAATATTCAAATTTAATTAAATTACATTCCTCAAGGATTTTTTTTTTTTTAAATTTCAAACAAAACAAAATATTTAAATTTTTGCTAAGTTTTAAGTCAATCTGTGTAAAATCAATCAGTGGAATCTTAGGAAATTTTCTCCATTAGGGTTGACTGGCTGAGAAAGTATATAATACAAGAAAAAATAGATTTTCAAAATGCTCCCTTGTTTTCTTCATCTTATTTTCCATTCTTCAGTTGCTTTCTGTGTTTTTTGTATCCGTCGTTGAACAGCTGACCCAATTTTGGGTTTACGACTACTAATGTTCAACTCCGTAGCCATGTAATTTTGAACCAATCCAGATGGCAAGGAAAATCCTGGATCAGTACCCCCAGATGTATCGATTTGTCATGGGAACATGGAGGACTTTGTGACTCAACAGATTTAACGTGTATCAGTCACCATTTACTACAAGGGGAGTCTTCGGCCGGCGGGTATCGAACCCTCGAACATGGGCCCAGCGCCCTACCAACCAGGCTATCCCGGCTCTTAAGTTTTCTGTGTTTGACAAAATATCCCTTCTTCTCTAAAGAAATTTAGCAATTTAAAAAAAAAGTGACATAAGTAAATAGTAACTTTTTTTCCCCGGCATGAAAGGGTCGGTCGTGGAAATGAACCAAGCCCAAGATTGAGTCCAAGAACGTGAAGACCTGATCATTAGATCAAACAGTATTAAAGCTGGCCTGTTTAATTTTTTACGCACTGTACAAAAGCTAGGGTTTTAAAAAAAAGACTAAAGCGAAATAAATTAGTGGAGCTAATTCTACTGTTCTTACAGGAACAGCATAATCAGTTCTGGAGATTGGCGAATGAGAGCAAGCAAGATTTTAAAAATTTACTTTCTTGTAATACATAAAATGACACTCTTCTTAAAATTAAAGACAGGATGAATATGAATCGCGATAATGGTATACTCTTCAAAGTAATTTAAATTGGAAAAGTTTTTTAAAAGAGAAAGAGGCAGTGACCACACGAAATCCTCTAATTTAAAATTAAAAAAATCAAATCTATATGCCCTAATTCATCTAAAATTCATTACACAAAAACTTGTTTTTACCCAACTTAGTTTCAATAAAATTACGCATTGAGACAGTTTATTCCTCTTAGCTAACATGTTTAAAAAATTTGCAGCACTCGCTTGATTTTTGTCTTTTCTTCAATTCCCTCCACCGTCATAGGAACTTGTCCTGATGAGAAACTGTCCCGTTGAAACTATTAAAACCTAATTATACAAAAGAAAAAAAATGCTTTTACTGAAAATTTGAGTTAACACCTGATGAAAAACAAAAATATCAAAATTTTCAATTATTCAAGAGAACAATAAACAACAAAAATCCAAGATAAGGAAGAAGCCAGTATTAGAAAACAACTTTATTTCGTACAATATTAGAAGCCACGAAGACACAACATAATCAAAAAGGGGCAGAGCTTACAAAAGTCCATTTCATGTCCTAGGGACAAATACGACAGTCCTTTCAATAATTTTGGTAACCTCAATAATGAACAAGTTAAATTAAATACAATAAAAAATGTACCTCTGCTATATAGATAAAATAATGTTCTTCCATGACAAAAAAAGGAAATATGAGAGAAGTGATGTTCAGCAGTAGAAAGTGCCTCTTCATTAATGATAAGATAATTTTGAATATCATCACGCGTAGCTAAGAAACCTGAAGGTTCTTTTTAACTGTACAAATCATCATCCCCATCTTCTTGGAATGCAGGAGGAGGATTGTTACTTCCGCCAGCGGATGGTTGAGATGAAGGAAACCTGAAGAAAGAAAGAAATGTATTTTAAACAGTAGGAATAAATTTGGACAAACACAATACTTCAACAAAATTGAAAACACCAGAATAAAAAAATATATAGCATGGGAGAAATTCCCTTGAACAAAGCTAGGGGTGCTTCTGTATTACAACCTGTTCAGAAGCACATGAAGAAACAGCTCATAATATGAAAGCACCCTTAGCTGAGGAAACATTTCTCTCAATGGTTCCTATGCGAAACGCGATGGCCCAGGGGATATAGTGTCCACCTTCCAATGAGGTAAACCGGGTCCGAATCACAGTTGGTATGAATTCCGCATCCGGCTTGTGCCGACCACAGTGCTAAAGTGAAATATCCTCAGTGGTAGACAGATCATGGGTTAGAGTCTTCTTGCCATCAGGCTACCCATGGGGGGTTCTCATGGTCTTCCTTTCCATGTATCCATGTCCATCAAAAAGTCCCCCATGAAGGCAAAATTTCTCCCAATAATCAATTCAGAAGTTTCCTTGTCTTCTGGATTGGTTTCAAAATTACAAGGCTACGGAGTTGAACATTAGTAGTCGTAAACCCATTAAATTGGGTCTGCTGTTCAAGGACGGTTATAAAATAAAAGGGTTCCTATGCAATTTATTCCTGCTTATGTGCTTTAACTCTATTAGCAGCAACATTTATGCAACCCCCTGTTGTAAATAAAGTTTTCAAACTTGTACATTTTGACAAAAATAAAATAAATTGACAGCAAAATTTATGTGACCTCATGTTGTATATAACCTTTTTCATATAACCTTTTGTATATAACCTTGACAAAAAAAAAAAAAAAAAAAAAAAAAAAAAAAACTAAAAAATGCCATTAAAAAAATTTGTAACTTTGAGAGAGAAAACAATTGTAAATTTGAAATCAGATGTGAAAATAGCCCATCCAAGAGCTAGTACAAAAATCAGGAGAAAAAAAAAATGCTCCATATTGTTATTAGAGAATTTCATACAGATGCATTCATTTATATTAAATCCGATATTACATCGATGTTGCAGAAAAAAAAAATTAAGAGATTTTCATACCTAAAATTAGTTCCAAAACCTCTGCTTTGTTGTAGTGTCTGAGCAAACATTTCATACTTTCTAATGTCATTATCGCTAACTGATTTTCGGGCAAATTTCATAGCCTCTTCAAAGTGATCTTTTCTAATTTCAGGCACAGGATCAAAATCATCAGTTTCCTAAATTAAATGAGACAAACATTTTAATTTCAAATTACTTCTCCTTAAGAATAGAAATTTTAGTCAGCAAGTGTAATTACCATAGCTCCAGCATTTTCAGGACGTTCCTTTTCTTTCTTAATTTCAATTTCAATGGATTCTCTGATAGCCAATTTGCAAGCTCTTTGACATACTTCAGTCAAGTCAGCACCACTGAAACCTTGAGTAACTTTTGCTATGTAAGGGAGTTCAACAGCCTGAAAAGCATTAAAACATAACAATTCAAATTAAGTCAAAATTTTTTTTAACATCCCAGTTAAGTAAAAATTATATTAAAATTTATGTAATCAAAAAAGTGGCATGTTTCAGGGTGCAATCAAGTCACTTTTTTTTTTTAACAAAAAGATATTTACTGAGATTTAATTAGAAAACATCAAGGGTTATTTCAGTCGGCATAAATAAAACACTATAAAAAATGAAAACTTTTTAAACTCTTCCTAGTTTATTGTATTTTACATTACAGTTTTCATTTTCAGTATTTTCATCTAACTAACGTAAAATTAGCTTGCAAATCATCTAGATTTTTAAGTTTTCTTTAACTGAAACTCTTTGTATACATAAAAGGGATAACCATTCTGTAAAATAACATAATACATCAAATTTCAGCAAACGAATTTAAATAAGATTTTGTGTAGAGTAGGTGTCAGCCGTTTCGTTTTCATATTTTAACAAGATAATTTAAACAAATTTTTTTAATACTGTGATTAAGGTGTAATTAAAATATAATCCCAATTTGGAGGGCTTCTTCAAAGGAGATTAAAATTTGTTGGTCTCTCATTGCAGGTATTGCTTAGAAAATATTTCGTTAGTTGTAATGTTTAAAAGTAATGAAACCTCCATCCCTTAAAATGCGTCAGATGGTAATGAATTTGTTATAAGACTCTTTCAAAATGACATAGGTCAAGAATCAAATAATGCTTTTATGTTGCTGAATAAGGCGACTGAACTTCGACCTTTAAGTATTGTGAAAATTTTTTAATGCAAAAATATTAAGTATATACAAACGGACATTATTTTTCTATAAGTATTAACAATATTTGCACCCAAAGCTATTAAAAATTACTTAAGAGATTAAGTTTAGGATGTATTTCAATTATTCAATAAGAATTACAACACATTTAAAATACCAAGTTGACAAGCCCAAAATATCAACTTGAATTACAATTGTAAATTATTTTATCTACATAACAAAAAATGAGAAGTGTAAAAGAGTAAAGTGCATTGAAATCAACAAATTATAAATTTTGTCCAATTTTACCTTTGCAATAGGAGATTTTCTTAAATTGGCTTTTAATATACTCTCTCTAGATTTTTCATCAGGAAGAGGAATGTAAATAAGCTGATCTAATCGACCAGGTCTCAGGATGGCTGGATCAATAATGTCGGGCCTAAAAGAGAATAAAAATCAATTTTAACAAATATACACATGCAATAATAATTTCAAAATGGTACAAAATTCTGTTGGGATATCAAATTTATATTTGTCTAAACATTTTGATGTTTTCAATAATGGCATTAAATACTAACTTTGAAAATATCTAATATTTTCCTTTAGAAAAATGATGCACTTTTATTGTAGTTTTTACAAATTTTGTTTGAAAATAAATCAAAGGGATGATGTATCCAAAAATCGAAATCAAAAATGGTGATTATCTTTCAGAGTGGTAAGTGTCTAGATGCATTAAAAAAAAATTAAACTGCAAAAATAACTGATATTTCTCTTGGAATTAGCATTTCGATACAGAGATTATCTATATGATACATCTAGTTTCTAAGGACTGTTTAATTGCAAGCATGGAACGATTTTTAAGTTTTCGGTACATACTATAAATGTTTCACATGCACACTTTGGGTAACTAGCACAAATCCCAATGGTGAACCAGCTTTATTCTAGTTATAGATTGTAACAGCAGCAAGAATCTTGTCAGCATCAAGTGTAGTTAAATCTCTTTCACAAGTTGGTAATAAGGACATATAAAACTTATTTTTTCAAACTTTTTTTCTATCATTAAAGCTAATAATTAATAATACTGTAAGCTTTTCAAAAACCTAGCTGATTTAATACACAAAACATATGGAACAAATCCAGTAATGGAATAGGGTTTTTTAGCCTCCATTTTTTCTTCTTCAAAAAATCAAAATTTGCAATGGCTGTTTTGCATAAATGTGGCAACTACATTAATAATAAAATTAAATTACCAACTATCAAAATTATGTTAAGAGTGAATTCTGGCTCACTAATTACAAAACATTGTTACTGGGCAAAAGTAAGTCCATAAGTTTATAAAAAAAAAATTAAAAAAACATGGATAATTTATAATTCTATGTTACAACACCAACAGAAATGAAATCTAATTGAAAATTCATTAATTATACATTTGTTTAAATTACAATTTAATGTACTGTACAAAGCTATAAAAGAAAATATAAAACTAAAATTAAACTGCTTAAATAAAATTGATTATATCAGTTTAAATTAATTAATAATAATTTTGAAAAAATTCACTAGAGTTTTTATGAAAATTCAGTTAAAAATATGAGTCGCTCAGAAGCCAATGCAATTAAGTCCAAAACACAAAAATTGAGAAAATTAATGTTTTTTGATACATTAGTTTTTAAAATTCTTCGCTTATTAATTTAATTAGAAAAGTGTATAAAGTCTTTTTCGAGGTGTAAACTCTGCAAAAAAAACAAGATATGTACAGGATGTGTAAATAAAAACTTAAGTATTTATTGAAATAATGACAGCATCTTAAAAATTTTAGGACTTATACCTTTTGGCAGCTGAAAAAGATAAGAAATTTATGTAAAAATAATAAAATAACATTTATTGTCATAAGTTTTATGTTTATTCATCATAACAAACATTTTTGGTGAAAAAATATTACCGTAGTATTAAAAATACTACGTCTGGCAACACTTAGTTACTATGAATTTCTTGTTTTTCAGTGTTACCAACAAATATCGAAAGAAGAATAATTTAATTTTTATTTCAAAGTTTATGTAAAAAAAAAAATTGATAAAAGGTGGACTTATTCACAATGCCTTCTGAAATTATGATACAATATATTCAGAAGCTGTTAAAAAAAAAGGGCTGCCTAACCTAGAAAAAAGTAACCAATGAGTAAATCCTTTAATAACTAAGAAGATTATTATTTATTTCATCAAAATTTCCAAAAATCAGAAAATATCAAAAAATGGACTTAACCGCATTGGCTTCTGAGCGGCTCATATATCAAGACAAGAACATTTAGGTCTGATCTTGTATGTTCTACAACAAATATCGTAAGCTGTCACTAGTAGAAAATTTCTATAAGCACTTATTAAAATATACAATAATTAGAATCATTCAAAATAGTATTTAATGAAAAGTATTTTTCTCCATTTAAAAGAATTATTTCTCTCTCTAAATATTCCTCTAAGAAATTAACTTGCCAACACTTCTCTGTAAGCATGCCTCATGCAATGAAAAGTAGATAAGCTTCAGACTTTATCAGAGTTAATATAAATATCTATTGCTTCAAATGAATTTTATTTTTTTAAAGTAATTTTCAGTAATACCAGGCTTTAGACAATTAGACTTAAATATTTGCATACCTGTTTGTAGCACCAATGATGAAAACATTCTTTTTACTACTCATACCATCCATTTCAGTCAATATTTGGTTAATTACTCTGTCAGCAGCTCCACCTATTAAAAAAAAATTAGAAAGGAAAAGCAAATTATAAAGAAAACAATTTTAAAAAGGAAAATACACAAATCATTAATTGTTTGACACCATGCTCATAGAAGTAAAAAAAAAAAAATTTTTTTTAAATTCAATGAATACTTTTTTTTAAATAAATGTCAATTAACATAATAAAAACTCCATTTCAATAATTAAATTCTTCACAAAATTTCTATTTTTAATAAAGCTTAATAGATTCTCCATTGATTAGTTATAACAAATAACTAATATAAAAATAAGATACTTCTACATAGAGTTAAAATTTTGCAATAATAATAACAAAGACAGGGTTGCCACTCAAATCTGGAAAAAAAAATTCCCTGTGTTTTCCCTGTACTATTATACACAATATATTAAAAGGAAACAACAATTACTGTGCTCTTTTGTGAGCTATATAGGGCTAACTATATTTATTAGTTTTAATGGTGGGAAAACAGCTGAACATATTTAAATAATGTTATAGTAAGTGAAATAGTTTAGTATAGCTGAAAGATCATGGCTAAATATCCATAGATTACACTTTGAGTGGGTACCATTTTTTAAAAGACAAAAATAAGAAACAAAATTCCCTGTATTTTCCCAGTTTGCAAGGAAAAAATCAAAATTCCCTGCATTTTCCCTGTTATTTTAGGTGATTTTTAAATTCCCTGTATTTTCCAGGTTTTCCCTGTTCTCCATGTAGAGTGGCAACCCTGAAAGACTAAAGCTAATGTAAAATCGCAAATGTCATATTTAAGAAAAATTACATACAAGTTTTGAACAGCATTGGAGATCATGCTCGACTAAAGCAATTTGAATAAATTTATCAGGTGTAGGACATAGGAATATTTACTTTTACTTATTAAGGGCACTTTCTCCTACAATAATTATACTTTACAACAAACACCTTTAAGCAAACAAAGAAACTCAAGGAAAATTTGAAATTAATGCAAAATAATACACTAGATCATACCTGCATCACCAACATTTCCACCTCTTGCTTTTGCGATGGAATCTAATTCATCAAAGAACAAAACACAAGGTGCAGCAGCACGAGCCTAAACAAATGAAATTATATATTATTCTTCAAAGTAATCTGATTAGTTAACGTGAAAGTGGAAACTTTCATACTTCTCTATTGATACATAAATAAAAACACTTGTATAACATTTTTAACAATCTAAATTATTAAAAAAATAAAAAACTTAACATTGTTGCATCATTTTTGCGGTAATTATTCTTTTGTCCTCATTTTCACATGGTTTCACAAATGTAAAATTTTTTTACTAGAAAGCTATAATTAGATTTTTCAAGCTCGCTAGTTTAGCAACAGTATATATTTTTTCAAAATAGTGGACTTTTAATAAAGTTTTTGTCAGTCTTTTGAAAATAGTAACTCTATAAGCTTTCTTTATAACTAAAAATAAAAAAAAGCAACCTCAGTTGTCATGAGATGTGTCACATGCTAAATACAGTTTTGGAGTAATTGTTAATGTACAGGCATTTCAGCAATGGTACAACTGGGTCGTCCCTTCAATTGAAGAATCGACATTTATTATGAGTAATCAAATCATCAAAAATGTTTGCTTACTTTGACAATTTGAATTAACACAATTATCCTATTCTGAAAAACTATATTTAAGAAAACTTTTTTTTAAAAATTATAAATTTAATAAAAAAAATTAAAAAAATAGAATTTTTAAAAAAGGCCGGATTTTAGCATAACATAGCTGACTTAAAGAACATTTTAAAAAAATTAGGATTTTCGGTTAAAAAAATTTTTTTTTTAAAAATTGGAATTTTTGCAAATAAAGCGAGATTTTGGCAGAAAAACTAGCATGTGATTGCTGGAAGAAGAAATCATGTAAAAAAAAAATTCTCAAGTTTTTCTTAGCACTGTATTTTTTTTCCTTCTTATACAAAGAAAATATTTAAGATTCATTTTTATGCACAAAAGTAACACTTACAAAATTTAAAAAGAGAAAGAAAATTTTTTCCTATGTAAAAAGATCAAAACACGGATATACAAAATGGTATCGAGTGAGCTGAAAGTGATTACTAAAATACACAATTAGAGATTCCATGTCATTATAGCAAATTAAAAATTCATTGATATAGTAGTCAAACAAAAAACAGGAAAATATATCACATTAACTGTCACAAACCAGAATTTTCAAAAAATACTTACTACCCATTAAAATATAAGTATGAAGAAAAAAAAAAATGAACACCATTTTTTCTAATGAATAATTTTTTAAATGTTTGCCATTTCTGAATTACTTTTAACAAAAATTGTTATACTGCATGAATGAGTTTAAAAAAAAAAAAGGATGCTGGCAAAGGTGAGATAAATGCCTCGTTAGCGAGATTTTGCGTAAGTAACAGAAATTAAATTTGAGTGTGACTAACAATCGGAATATAAATTATAGATTCCCGGAAGTTCAGTCAACGGTCTCGAGATTCTTAGAATTCCGCAAATGAATGGAAGAATCACATTCCTGGGAAAAATAACAAAAAAGAAAAATCTTATTCCTGCTTAAAAATGGATACTCAAATACTTTTCTGTTGATAGATAAGTCTTTTTAACAAAGTTAATGGAAATAAGCAAAATTATACCTTATCGAAGATGTCTCTGACATTAGCTTCTGATTCTCCAAACCACATGGTTAACAACTCTGGACCCTTAATGGAAATGAAGTTTGCTTGGCATTCATTAGCAATAGCTTTGGCTAAAAGAGTTTTACCACAGCCAGGGGGACCATAAAACAACACACCTCGAGATGGAGTCATTCCAAATTTTAAGAACTTGTCAGGATACTCCACTGGATACTGGAAGAGAGAGTATACAATTCAATTAATGCAATAAAATACATTTTGCAATTCATCCCTGTTAGATAAGTTTTGAAAATCTAGAGCCAGAGCCCACTAGGCAGATTATGAAAATGGTACAAAATATGAACTTAAGGTGACAAGGGACTTTCAAAGAAGCAAAAATTTGTCAAAAAATCGATATTTTACATTTTATATTTTTGAAATTTAGGTATTTAACTGAACATTTAAAAAAAAAAATTTCTGGAATAAGAGCAAAATTGATGAAGTTACGGCCATTTCAGTTTTGACCACGCCCCTTTTTTTTTTTACCTTTTTTTGTCTGCAGGTAACTGTTAAAATTAGTTTAGTTTAAAATTAATTTAAAATTAGATGAATATTTTGTTAATTTTTTTAAAAAAATTTAAAGTATGTAATTATTAAACTAGTTCATTAGACAATATTTATAGGTATTTATATTAAAAACAAGAAATATTTGTTCAGATGTAAAATTTGCAATGAAAAAGTACTAAAAGTCATTTTTCTCAAAATGTCTTTTTTGAGAAATTTGCAATTTTCAAACTGTTCCAGCGTAATGAATTTTCATTCTATTGACCTGAGAATTTAATGCTATATATTTATGAATATTATTAACATTTTGTTGGAAAAGTTTTTTGAATTAAGTGAATAGTATTTTTTTATACATGATATTTTATAGAGGTATGATTTTTTCCTAAAAATGTACGTTTTTTACTGTGTTTTTAATGTTATTTGTTTCTATAATAAAAAATAAAAAAAGTACTTCCAACAATTTTTTCAATATTACCTAATATGTAATATTTTAAAAGAATTTTGTCATTTTGACAAAATTTCAGACGCGAGGAGTAATATAAAAAAACATAAAAAATTGAAACATTTAAATTTTTTAATTTCTTAAATTTTGAAATATTTTTTTGAAATTTTGTATAAAAGTTGTTTTTAGCAATATAAATGTATCCTGAAAATTTCAAGCAAATCCCTTTACAATTTCAAAAAAAAAAAATTGAAAGCCCTTTGTCGCCTTAAAAAAGCTAGCAACTCTCTTGCAAATAAAAAACATTTGCAATCAATTTTTTATTAGCTGAAAAGTTAAACACTACATTCAAGATTCAATTGAAAATTATTCATTAATTTTATATATTTGATAAAAAAATCTGCACTTGATAATAAAATCTGCATCTTATCGTAAAAATATTCAAAGCACTTGTTCATTTTTATATCCAGTCAATTATTTTAATCCAGATATAGTTTAAAGTTGAAAATAATTACACAATGTTTAAAATAAATCTAATAAATTATAAATAGTTAAAAATTATAGCTTATTTAAGAGATTAATTCAAATTTTCTTTGGTGACAGAACTTATTAATTATCATAAGATTAAAAATTTAGAACCCAAATTAATAAAAACTCCTCAGAAAGTAAAGAGCATATATAACTTTGCAGCAGTGTTTCTGCTTTATTTTGGAAACTACAAATCCTTAGAACTAACAACAAATTTTAAATTTCTGGGTCTTTTTATTCTAAAAGTGGGTCCCCATTTAAAATATGATTTCTCTACTTTATCCATCTCATATGTAC
Source organism: Parasteatoda tepidariorum (assembly GCF_982258835.1). Taxonomy (NCBI): domain Eukaryota; kingdom Metazoa; phylum Arthropoda; class Arachnida; order Araneae; family Theridiidae; genus Parasteatoda; species Parasteatoda tepidariorum. Next base: position 21,785,473 of record NC_141759.1, on the reverse strand, counting down.
ATTTATAATTGTTCTATTGGTTGATAGACCAAACAAAGAATTCCAAAACCAAAATATTTATATTTGAACAATTAGGGTTGATCAACAACTGCATCAGGTAAAAGCAACATTGCAACCTGATACTCAGAATTATCCCGACCTTTTACCTTCGGCAGTAATTAAAAAAAAAAAAAAAAAAAATGAAGATACATACTGAACGTATATAAAGATTGGCTACAAATTTGCATAAAAAACCTGGCGTAGCATTATTTATGTTTCAGGAAACACCATAACTTATTTTGCACATCCCTCAGTCTTTGCTGTGTTATAACTTGTAAAATGATTCACAGAAGCATAGCAACTATTCTATAAGTTCTAATAACAAATTGTTACTTGTTGACTACTTTTTATCGAAATTAATCTGGATAACAAAGATAAATGATTATCTGGATAAATGAAATTTTCTGATACAACCAGATAAAAAATATTCAAACCAAACATAAAAAATGCATAGAAGATGTAGGATGTAATTTATAAGTGACCAAGTAAGATTGATTGCAATGTAACATTAAAAAACAGTAGACTATAAAAACTAAAATAATTTATTTAAAAAATATTCATGGTATACCTGAATCATTTCTTGAAGTTCTTTCTTTACAGGTTCCAAACCACCAATGTCTTCCCAAGTGACACTGGGCACTTCCACAACTGTCTCACGCAGAGCACTTGGACTGCTCTTGCCCATCGCCCACTAAAACATTAGAAAATAAATTTTAACAACATGACATACATATTTAGAGTTTTTTTCACTTTGAATACAATACTTACTCTAAAGTTGTCCATGGTAACAGCTAATGAATTGAGAACTTCGGCATCTATTTGTTCATCTTCCAGATCAATAAGATCCATTTTCTCACGAATTTGTTGCAGTGCAGCTTCTGAACAGAGAGCGGCTAAATCTGAACCAACAAAACCATGAGTTTCAGCAGCAATCTAAAATTAAATGAAACAAATAATGAGATTATATGTTAAAGAAACTGATTAACAATCAGCAAAATTTTTAATAGGGTAAAATATTGAGAAAACCTTAGCATAGAAATAACATGATCATTAGCTTGTTTCCACAATCAAATTAATATTTGTGATTTAAATGCAGAATTTGATTTTTATGAAAAACAAATTGAATAGTTCAAACACTACAATCATTTTATAATGGATAAGACAAAATTTAATTCAGAATTAAATTATAAAAATAAAACTTTTGTAATTTGTTTTCATAAATACTGCCACATTAAATTTTATGTGAAAATATTTCCTAAAAGTAAAACAATGTGATACTTGATGTCAAGACCCACAACTTTTTTTATTACATTTTCTGCATACACCATTGTAAAACATAATGAAAATTTAAATAAAGACAAAATTAACACAGTTTTACCTTCTCAAGATCAACATCCTCAGCTAATTTCATGTTTTTAGTGTGAATACGCAGGATTTCTAATCGACCAGTGGCATCAGGAATGCCAATATCTACCTCACGATCAAAACGTCCTGTAAAAAAAAAATTTCATGTTACTTTAATTAGATTTTTTTTTTCTTTTACATTAAAAAATAGCAAAAAGTGTTTAAAAAAAAGACTAAAAAGTAAGAAAACTAAAATCAGATCAAGATTTTTAACATCACACACAAAGAAAACATGGCAGCAAAAAAGTAGTTTTACTCTGACAGGTTTTTCTTTTACATTAAAAAATCCAAAAACTATTAAACCATCCTAAAACAGAGAAACACAGTGGCTCATTTTCAGTTGTTAAAGAGCATGGGGCTGCAATTTCCCTGCAGTTTTGTCTGTTTTGTCAGACTAAATTACTCAGAAAAAAAATTAATTTCTGAGTTATTTCAAATCAAAATTTAATGTCTGCACCTATAATTTTCATATCAGCAAGTTTCTCAGTTTTACTAAAATTGTGAAAATTTTCATACTGTTTCATCCAATTGTTATTAGAAAAATGCACAGTAAAATTTTTTTAAATTTAATGAACTAATTATGCTTATCACACTATCAGTCCAACCAAAATTAGGTCACTATCTCAAAATAAATAAAACAAATTGATAGCTTTATTTTTATTTATTTATAAAGAATACTTACCAAAACGTCTCAAAGCAGCATCAATGCTGTTAGGTCTGTTGGTAGCGGCCATTACAATCACATGAGATCTTTGTTTGAGACCATCCATCAAGGTTAATAATTGTGATACAATACGTCTTTCAACTTCACCATGCGTCTAAAACAAGTTAAATGAACAATTAAATTGAAAAAGTGCAATGAACTAAAAATCAAAATTAAGTTTAGTTGCATCAAGTAGAACACAGAATATGAAAAAAATTAAAAAATTTTAATCATCAAAAAAATATTAAAATCCAACCTTTTCTCTTTTAGGTGCAATAGCATCAAGTTCATCAATGAAAATTATCGCAGGAGCATTTTTTTCAGCTTCTTCAAAAGCCTTTCTCAAATTGCTTTCAGATTCACCAGCCAGCTTACTCATAATTTCAGGTCCTAAGAAATTTTAAATAAATTATTTAAAAAAAAAAGAAAAAGATATTCTAAATGTCAATGAGCATTAGTATAGAAAAGGTAGGTCAAAATAATTAATCTCTCTCACAAGTGCTTTCCCACTATACTGTTAAATTGCACAACAAAAATTTCTAATTTAGTTATTAGTTGGAGCATATTGATCCAATTTATTTTCAAAGGAAAATTTTTTATTTTCTAAGCAATTTTATTTTATTAGCTACTATTTTATTTTATTAATATAATTTTATTCATTTCTTTTTGCTATAGGCAAGTGTCATAGAAAAATTTTATGGTTTACATTTAGCAATCAGGTTGTGCATTCCTAGATAAAAATTAATGGCATTCAGGACTCCCACTATACTTTTAAAATTGAAAATAAACACTTTCAGAAATTTCATAAGGACTTAAATTATTAAAGGTATATTTCAGAATCTAATGCATGTAATTCAATTATGTGAGAAATTTTCTTGACCTTAATTTTATAACGATGATGTAAAAAAATAAACATTTAAGTCTATTTAAAGAAAAAAATTATACAAAATGTAATACCATAAAAATTTTAAATGAGCCTAAACCACTTAAAAAATGTCAGTTGTATTATAGATACGTATTAAAACTTGCATTGAATTCTTTGTCAATATTTACTCACATAACTTTATTATGAACGAATAAAACGAGAAATAAAAGTGACACTAAAAAGACAGGATTTTGTTTGAAATCCTGTTTTCCTAGGACTATTCTAAGGACTACTGAAAAATAATATATAAATAATAAGTAGCTACTTCTAAAGGCTACTAAGAAATAATAATTTATAATAAGTTTCTAAGACATGAGAAAGTTTATAAATAGTGATAAACTCAGAATTTAAGTGTCAAACTAAAGCTAACACAAAAACAAAATTCATATAAAAAAGACCTGAGAATAGACAATAATGGTTACTTAAAAGGTAAATTCATGAAGCGAATTAAACTTTGAAAAAGATTAGTTGCAAAAACGTGTTTAGTTTAATTATAACTAGATTCTAAAAATAAAAAAAATTTTACAAAAATATTATTCTTAATAGACTGATATTTTTATACAATAAAATTTATAAGCATATTCTTAAGGCTTTGATATTTTTTTAAGTATGATTACATTGATAATGAAGGTTATATCTAGACTAAAAAGCTTAATTTATTCTAGAGTTTACAGAGTGAATCTGCAGCACTATCTTCATAAATACAAATTTGTCTGCAACCTCAACATAGCCAGATCGATAACTGCAAAAAATTCCTCTTAATCTGACATACATGTAGATAAATTTGCAAATATAAGGCCCTTAAAAACTTTGTTTGAATTTAAGATGAATATCATCTAATCATACTAAAGAATGAAATAAATCCATATACAGTTCAAGCAGAATTAATATTTTTTTTTTTTTTTCTCTTTGCAGCATTTTGTCAATACAGCTTTTTAACATTTATTTAATTAAAAAAAAAAAATTAGAGTTTGATTTTTCTTTAAAAAAAATTATACAAAAAGGATGTTTACCGTTTATCAGGAAGAAAAAGGCACCAGTTTCATTAGCTACAGCTCTAGCAATAAGAGTTTTCCCAGTTCCAGGGGGACCATACAGTAGAATACCTCTGGGAGGCTACAAATTTAAATATTATCATTTAACATCACATTACAGCAGATTTCAAAATAACAACAGAGTTTAAAAATTTATATTTATTACCTTTACTCCAATAGCACTAAAAAGGCTGGGATGACGAAGAGGAAGTTCAACCATCTCTTTAATTTGAGCCAACTGCTTTCTACATCCTCCAACATCATCATAACCAACTGCATTTAATGTTTCTTCTTCCTCCTATAAAGATTTAAATATTGATATAAAAAATTGGTTTTAATTCAAAAATTAATGACAATTATTTAGATTCTAACTAAAAAATTTCAAAATGAAACACTTATTTGCCTTTTGGCTAAAACATTTAACCAAATTCTATTAAAAAAAAATTATTTGAAACCCGGGAAAAATCATAATCAAGGGATTTAGATTGAGAGCAAGCATAGATAGCTATTAATAATAATATCAGTTTTGCCGTGAAGAAAAGATGAACTAATTAGTCGGATAAAAACTTGATTTTCGCTTTACTACATTCTGAAGTAAGGAGGAAAATATAAACTCAGTGTATACCTTGATTTTATGCAATATTCGGTCCATGACATAAGTTATAAATTAACAGAACAAAACCTAAAACACTTTCATAATAAAAGTAAGAGTTTGTATGGATCTGTGTACCTCTTATGATTCCAGAATTCTCTGAACTTTGGCTCTGAAAATGGGACAATGCAGACAAGGCTCATTTTATTTAGTAGTAGGACATTATATTTCTCATAGGATCAGCATTACTCATTCAGGGTAGTAACAAACACTCAGAAAAAAATTCCATGACTTTTTTTAGACTGATTTATCGAATTTGCCTGAATTTTTTTTGTACTAGTAGCATAAAAATTATGAATAGTATTCAGTTAAGTTTCTTTTTGTAAACAAAATATATTATAAAATGTATATAATAGCCAAAAATGAACATTTTCTTAAAAAAATTATTAAAAGGATTATTTTGGAAAATACATTGGATTTTAGGCATCTCCGAATTAATTCATATACTTTGACTTTTAGATTATTTAAATTATATTTCCAGATTTTTCCACACTGATAAAATTACAACTTAACCTTGTTCTGTGCCACTTGTTTTTCCAATAAATAATTGAAAAAAATCAGATGTTTTCAAACTTACAGCGCTAAACAAAAATGAATTTCAATGGGAGTTCATTGCATGTTCTTTAGTGATTAAAATCAACTGCAATTGAAGGAAAATTTAAGAAAATAAAGTTATGTGCCAAAATGACTATTAAGAAAATTGCTTAATTGTGATAAATTGCTACTAGCATGAGACAGTATGATATTTTAGGGCAGGGGAGAAGGAATGATTTAGGCTAAGTATTCCATGTTGTTAATTTTTAAACTGCAGGATAAATAATGGAAAATATAAATATAATGCAGATATTAAAATGAAGAGTTTAATTTTATGCCTATGTAGAAAATGATAAGAAATAAAACATACTTCTCTTTTAATGGGATCCCCCTCACAATGGATGACAGTATCAGGAGCAACAATGCAATAAGGACTAGGATCAGTTTCAACCACTTTAAATTCAACAGCTCTCATCCCACCTCTTACAATGAAGAGATCACCTTTATGAATGGGCCTGTATGCCTCCAGGAAATAAGGTTTTAAGTAGACATCGAACAAACTCCTACAAATATTACAGAATTTTTTTTTAAAAAATTACAAGTTACACAATCTTTCCTGAAAATAATAATAATAAGGATAGAGTGCTTGTATCTTATGAATAAAGACAACTACAGTTTTAGAGGACACTAGCTTAACTTTTACAAGCACCCAAATATAAACCAAGCAAAAGTCAATCTTTTAATAATGGTACATCATTTTAAAAATAAAACGAAACATGAAAAAAAAATGAATAAAAAAAAGAAGTTATTTGCAGAATTTATTTTCATTCTAGTAAAAGCTCCAACAACAAGTATATTTTGCTGTTCATTAAAAAAAAAGTCCAACAGAGTAAGAATCTTAAGTATCTATTTGCCTAATTATAGTATTTTATTTCTTGAATTACAGAGAGTAAAAAAAAAAAAAAAAAATCAGTACTTTTTACAAAGGGAAAACACATCGACTATTTTGCTTCCCTTGTAAAAAAAAAGAAAATGAAACCAAAAATTATTCAAAATATGATCAAAAAAATTTATTAAGTATACTGTAATGTGAAAATGAAATTTTATTAAATACTGCTCATGAGCTACAAGATTTTAGCAATCAAATATTAAATTATGGACAGTGAATAGCTAAAAAACTATAGTTCTATAAAAGTAAATTACACATAATTAGTTCAAAATGAGAGTTTACCCAGTCAATCCTTCAACAGTGTCATCAATAGGTAATACATGAACTCTTTTCCCATATTTCACATCTGGGCATGGCTGAATACTAAAAAAATTTCAAAATATAGGAATAAATTTTCATTAATACCTTTGAATTCAAAATATTTTAAATGCATTTATATGTTTTATTTATCAGCTATTACATTATTCGCCTATAAATATTAAAAATAGACCAGTGGATAAACCTTGGCTTTGCACAGAAAAATTAAAAAAAAAAAATTAGTGATCTACAAGAACAAGTCAAGAGTATTGGAATCCAAATGATATCTTCATGAACAAAAGTAAACTAATTTTTCAAATAGATCAATAATGCAGTCTAACCCAGCCAATGAACCAATTATTGGTTTGAACACTCAGTTGTAATGAACACTTTTAGTGGATCCGTCTAAACTGTTATTTAACTGGTGTTATGTCATACATTTATAACAAACAGCATAGAAATCGATAGTTTGTTTATAGTGGACTTAGATTTAATTTTAGGAAGCATTTAAATAAATAAAAAAAATTTAATCAATGAGCTGAATTAAAAATTATAACTTTTAAATAAAATTGAAGTAATGCATATTATAAAGGAATGTTTGATATGAGTAATTTTCTTGAAATGAATTAATGTAAGTGCAGGGGTCTGTCCAGACATTTTAGGAAAGGTCCATTTTTCGTGAAATTGTGAAAAAATTACTCACATTCTTTCAACCAGGGTCCGCTTTTATGAATTTGTGCAAATAGGGTCTGTTATTGCAAAAAAAAAAACTTTTTCAAGGAGTTTTTAAATTGTAAAGATATACAAGATTATGCTCAACACTGTAAAATTATAATTAAAAAAATTAAATTTTAAAAAATAAACAATTGCTGCTTCTAAATTAGAAATGCAACATACAAATATTTGGTATTTAGCCTATACTGCTGAACACAGAATATTCATTTAGGACGAATAATGGAAGAATCGTCTGCCGTTTACATCCATCTTTCTTGTTTTCTGCCCTGGAAAGGGTTTATTCTATTAACAAAATAATAATGAAGATAAACAAATTTGTGAAGAGTCCGATTAAAAGAAAAATCATTTTGTGAAGGGTCCGTTAACGGACCCAAATTTCTTCTAAACAGACCCCTGAAGTGGAACCAAAACAAAAAAAATGGGACAGCAAATCTGTAGCACAGAAATTCCAACTTTTAAATGCATCTTCAAAAAAGTAACTTTATAATGAATCTTAAAAGAGAAAAATTTCCAAAAATGCAAATGTCATCACAATCTCAGACTTATTCATTATTTGCAATAAAATCAAGACTTCCTTTAAAATAAGAACCTGTTATCTTGTAAATGCTATTTTCATAATTAAATAATTTTAATTATACATTCATAACTTACTTAACTACATCTCCAAGTCTCACTCTAAGATTATTTCGGACACATCTGTTCATGCGTATTTTCTCATTGGGAACTGTATCACTAGACAAAACAATGCAAACTGTTTCTCTTCTCTTTTTTCCTTTCAAAAGAATTGTATCCCCTCTGAATAGCTGAAGCTCATTCATTTTAGTCTAAAAGCACAAAAAAGCAAAGAAGTTGAATAGTTTAAAAGGTATGTTGCTCCAAATATATGAAAAAATTATTATTTTATTACAACTTACCTGTGACAAATCAACCACTGAATTATCATCGTTAACAGCTTCTTCAACTAACAATCTGTTAGGCTTTGATTTAGTTTTCAAAATGGCAGTAGCCAATTCTTCAGGACTAAAAAGAAATAAAGAATAATCATAAACTGTATAACTATAATAAATAGATAGATTGCTTGCAACCAGTGACGCACTGACTCACGCTATTAGTATGTACCAGAGTTCGTGATTTTTTTTTTTAAAAATCATGAAATTCAGATTTTTTTATTTAAATCGAATTTTTTTGATTTAAATCTGACTTTTTTGATTTTTATTCAAATACACTGTAAGAACTTTATTTCATGACTAAAAAAACTTTATAAATGTTTAATCAAAATTAAATTAATATTAAAACTAAATATATTATAAGAATGTTTTAGAAGCTCTAACTACATAAACAAATTTTTCATTATAATACATAGCTCTGAATGCATAGTAACCATTTTGAAACAAATGCATGATTGAAATTTAAAGACTAGATGAAATAGAAAATTTAAAGAATTCTTTAAAACAAAGTTTCAATTACAAAACCATAATTTTAATTTAAAATTGTGATTTCTTTTTTTTTTCTTTTGATTTTAAAAATACAAAATAAATGTAACAGATTGTGTTTATAAATAAAGTCATTCATCAAAAAAGAAATACATATTTAATCTATATGTTTTTATTTTAAAATTAATCTTATAATCATTTTTAATCTTATACCAAAATAGATTAAGTTAAGCTAAAAATAAATTTTATAAATTCGATGTACTCATTAAATTTTTTTCCCACAAAATTTCTTTATAGAAAATCTGATAATGTCAAAGATACTGTAAACATATGAAAAAAACCCTTAACAGAGATGAGAAGTTACAACTTAAATAAACACCAATCAAAAGGGACAAATTTGAGTTCAAACAAATGTATGGCTAATATTTAAAAAAAAGAAGAAAATTAAGGATTAATTCAATATAGTAATGAATTTAAACTGATCACATTTAGGCAATGTATCCATCGAGAGCTTCGTGATAAGTGTGTAAGCAACAGATTAGAACAAAACAAATCTCTTTAATTTTTCTAACTGACACGTTAAACAGAATTATGTATCATAATTACATATGTTGATATAAAATCAACAATAAACAATTTTTAAGTAACTATTAGGCTTAGAGTGACTCTGCAATTTTCTAAATTAGGCTTAACGACTATGACAATAGCAGTGCAGAAAACGTACATTTTGTACTTACACTTCAGAACCTACTAAATAAATCAATTCGTCAGTTACATATAAATATAGATTCGACACAGAATTAATAAAATATCAGCTTAAAGTAATTTATAGTAGAAATGCCGGTGGTAAACAATGTGCTTGAATAGCATTACAATATAATTACATAAATTTAAATAATAATTTCGTAAAAAGAAAAGAGAGATTAAGCAATAGGAAATCTTACTTTTTCCCAGACATTTTCCAATTAAAAAATTGTGATTTCTCAAATAACGCTTGGTGTTTTAAAATTTCTTTTTAACTTGCGATATCTGGTAACAAAGATTTAGACTGACGAAATCCTTTGTCAATACAAATTAGAATCAAAATTTTCAGTAACGTATTAATTACAAATGAAATATTAAAATTTCATTGAATTGGAATAATTTCATATACAACAGTCTACATAAACGAAAGAAAATCAAATTTCTCGTTTCATTTCCCGTCCCGTCCTGTTTCTAAAGATGTTGCTGCTGAAATGAAAATAAAAAGTGAAACTGCTTAATCATGACGTCTCATAAATGAGTTGCCGAAATTGAAAGAACTTCCAAAACCCACGTCATATATATTTTAAAAAATTGTAATAAATTCTTCGAAATATTTTTAAAATTAATTAAAGGAATAAAATGATTTGTAAGGGAATGATTTTTAGTTTTTCAATTTTGAGCTAAGTATAGCCTCATTGATTGATTTCAGAAGATTTTTATTTTTTACTTTTGGCAATGTTAAAATTGTTTGTTCGTGATGTTTGTTATCAAACTTGATTTCTTATCAAAATTTATATTTTCCGTCATAATATGTAAATTGTGTGAGGTGTTGCAAAATTTAACAGTTCCATTTATAACTATTTGAAGTGAGTCTGCATGATCTTATTTTTATTGCTATGCAACAAACATTGAGGTTGTTTCTCGTCAACAGTCTTAATGATCATCTTTATTAAATAAATCTGTTAATTAACTTAATTGCATTTCGAAATTCCGAGTGACTGATTTGTTTATTACTGGATAATAAAAAGTTTTCCTTATTCCTTAATATTCAAATCATTTTTGTAAATCAGCAAGTAAGAAAGATCATAAATCCATAAAAAAAAATTCTGAAAACTTAGTTGGAATTTAATTTTTTATTCTGTTCGATTATTTAACAAATCATTCTATTTAATCATTAACACTAATTAAATTTTAATTACCTATATTGTAGCTTTTTGAGTGACATTTATTTAAAAATATAATGCGAACAGAGTTGTTTAATCAGGAAGAGTTGTTTAGACAGAGTTGTTTAATCAGGTGCAAATTTACTGTCACATTGCAATTTTTCTTTATTTCTCCGTCAGTTGCATACAGGAGTGTTTGGAAAACATTGATTTTTTTTTAATTTAAATTTATTGCAAATTTATTATCGCGTTTTGATTTTCCATTATTCTTCAGAGGATGGTATTTGGAAAGAGATAAAATATAGATGTTTTTAGTATTTAAATTGATTATCATCTTAAAATTTTCTGTTATTTTTTAGTGAGTGAGGCTTGAGTCAGCAGGGGTGTTTGGACAGTGATAAAATATATATTTTTTTACTACTTAAATTTTTTTGCAAATTTATTATCATGTTGCAATACTCCTTTATTTTTCTGACTGTTTTGTCCACAGTTGTTTAGATACTTGGCACATACTTTTTTATAAGCTCCTGAAAAGAGAAACTTACTCGTTAAAGGAGGAAAATGGGCAATTTCTTTAATAAAAAAAAATTTTTTTTTACTACATTGCAAAAAGAACCTTATTTCAAAATCCATTTTAAATTTTATTCTATGTAATGTGAGTGAAAATTATTCTATATTATCCTATATCATTTCTTACAAAATATTCTCAAGTTTTTTTTTTTCTTTTTTCAAATATAAAGATTATTTAGGTAATATTTGCTTACCTGTTTGCCTCAACAAAAATAGCCAATGCACCAAAGGGTTTTTTAACTTACAAAAATGTTGCTGCCTTAAAAAAAAAATTTTTTTTTACATGATTATTTGGTTGGGAGTAGCTGTGTATTACACCTTTCTAGTTGGCCATTTTCTGTAATGCTTATTTTAGTTTCTTGCTTGCTATTGCTCGAAGTTACAAAAACTTGTCTATTATTGTTGCTGGTATTGATGCAGAAATTTTCCCATTACTTAATTTTCAATAATTTAAAGCACCAAACTAGTTTGAGAATCATATTTTATTTTTTGTGAATTTTTTTACTTTAGCAAACTAATAATACTTTAATAACTGATGATTTAACTAACTGAAAGGTTTAGTATACCTTATCTTCAAGTGAATATTGCTCTTGATTAAATGCATGCAGTCTCCCTCACCCCCTCTTTGCACACCATTGTATCCAGTAAATATAAATGAATATTTTCTGAGTAGATTATACAACCAAAGGCAATATATGTAACCTCAAAGTCGGTGGATTTTTATGAAACTTTGTGATTGTGTTCTGTACACTGTGATGTAGATTAATTATAAACTTTATTGTATTATATATTAATAAGTAGGATGAAATACAGCATCTTATAGTTTTTGCAAAAATGCGTAAAAAGTACTGAATTACATTTTTAAGAAACATATATACTTAAACATTTTAACTATAAAACGTTTTTTTTTAATATGTTTAAAATTAAGTTATGTGTTTAAATATATGGTTACATGTTATATTTTAAATAATTAAAATAGTTTTAAAAATTATTAAGGAAGAAAATGAAATGTTAATCAAAAGTTTGAACTGCATCCATAAACTGCTTAAGATTTTCTACCTTAAAATCATTTTAAACCCATTATACCACCAAAATGAGATAAATAAAAATGCTAAAAGTAATTCAATGAAATTGGCAAGATTTGGTTTCCTCAAAAAGCTAGAGCAAATGAAAGTTATCCCATTTAAAACTGTCAAAGTTGATCATTCAGCAGCTTATACTGTTTTTAAATAATAATATCAGGGGTCTGTCTAGGTTTTTCTGAGAGGTACCTATTTTGTGAAAATTTAGACATAATTTGTGAAAAATTAAAAATTATATTAAAAAATCAACACAAAAATATGGTAAAAATATGAATTTATCGTGTCTTAAGGGATACAAAAATAAAATTTTAAGAAAAGTATTTTGTGAAACTACCGTTTTTCCTAAAGTTGATTTTGTGAAACTACCGTTCTTCCTAAAATTGAATTTGTGAAGGTACCGCTAAACGGTAGTAAATTCGGCCTGGACAGACCCCTGAATATGAAAATGTTTTTTCAAGTTAGATTAAAACCAAATGTTCCATTTTCTCCTAGATCCAGTATTTTTTTCAGCTAACCAAGATGTTTCAAAGCATAATTGATGGGTTAAGGAGGATTTCAGAAACAAACATTGACCCTAATCGAGTTATTGAAGTCCATACTGATGACTATATATGCAGTGACGTCATTTCACGGCATGATTGCTTGATATTGTATCGAACACAAGAGAATGGAACTCCAAAGCTTGATATCGTTATGCAAATGGACATAAATCATACATTTAATAAAGCCTTTAGGTGATCTATTTTTATTCCATTTTTTATAAAAACTTTGTTTTTTTAAAATATGTATTCCTAGAGATGTGAGAGTACTCTTCTTAAAGACTGAAGATATTCTGAGAATATTCGTTCTCTTTATAGTTAAAGCAAAATTATGAAAAAAGCACATTTGTTTAGGAATTATATTTCATTCCTTCTTCTCAACATATAAAAAATAAAATTTTATGCTGATTATAAAATAGATCATTGATAGTTTAAAAAAAAATTTTTTTTTAAAGATTTTTTTAAAATGTGATTTTAACAAATTTAACTAAAAAAGTGCAATTGATTTTTTTGTTTTGTTTGTTTCTCCAAAACAAAAGCATTTTAAATTTATAAATGTAATTTTAATTTTCAAAAATCAATATCAAACTGTAGCAGAGAAATTAAAACTTAGTCGAATAAAAACTGATAAAACAAAGTAAAGTTTTTTTTTTTTGCGAGCAGTCTTTGGATAAACGAATGAAACCAACGATGACGTTTAAGTTCCCAAGATACGACGAAATACGCAAAACGTCAAATTAACCTTAAGGAATCCAAACTAGTATCACTCATCTGATCAAACTATTGGAACCATATTTCCCAGATTGTTACTTACCCCTATACTTCAAGCGTCAGAATCTGGTGGAAAAAAACAGTATGTTTATTCAGAGAAAGTATGTTTTTATGAATTTTAGTAATTTAATTTTGTCTTCACTTATTAATTAGGATATTGGGGGTCACCCACTTCATCAATTAAGATTAAGTCCTTAGACGTGAAGATGTGAGCATTCAATCATAAGTTATTCCGGGTGATCGATTACTCATTTTGCACACTTTACATGAGAGCTACTCTTGTCAAAAAAAAAAAGTTTTTTTTTTGTCAGTCCTTTTAATTTTCCATAATTGTAATGTGAAATAAAAAACTTCGAGTTTTTACTTATTTCTTGTAATTTTCTATGATATTAAATTATTATATTTTATTGCTTTTGTACTATAACCCTTTGTGTTATCGTTTACAAAAAAGACTTAATTGACATTCTTTATTGTGGAAATCTGATTGTTTCACGCTAGATTAGGAGTGCACAACCTTTTTGAGTGAAGGGCCACTTGCACAGCAGGCTGGCTAACGAAGGGCCGCAGATCTATTTAGACATGTTAATGACAAATGTAATAATGTTTATTTAAACATTAGCGTTCCATTTTTTTTTAATCAATAAACTTAGTAATATCAATAACTTAGTAGTGTTCCACTATTAGAATTCATTCAAAAATAAAAAAAAACTTATAATTTTTTTTTTACAAAAAAAAAACATGCAATTTTTATCATATGAACAATAGATTTATCAAAATAATTAAACATTGAAGAAAAGAAATGTTTTTTTTCTTTTATCATATCGTGCAATACGAAAATTCATTTTAGAATTAAATTCTAATAAATAAAAAAAAAACTGCAATGCCCACACATGAAAGTAGGAAAAAGTTTAGTCATAATTAAGTAATATAAATTCAAATTAAATATTTTAATTGAAGAAAATTTATAGGTTTTGAACAAAAGCCTAAAATAAAAACAAAACTGTGATAGTTCAAAATAAAATTCAATGCTTATTTTGTAATGTGCTTTATTATTTTATTTTATTAATTATTAGATTTTTTTTTTATATCGTTAACAGTTTCCTTTTTTTTATTGAAAAAGATCACTTAAGCAGCAAAAAATTGAAATCTAAACTACAAACAGTGAGCAGTTCAAAAATTCACGTTTTCCATCATTTTATGAATTTCTTAAGTTGCAATAACATTGCATTTAAATTAGGGAGGGATGTAACGAGTATTTAGCCCTTCTGTGAAAATTTCAGTTGGTTGAATGATCAGTCAAATATTCGGCAGAATATTTTTTAGAAATGTATTTTTCCAAGTTTTTTTAATTTTTGAATTTTTATAGATATTACTTCCTTTTTTTTAAAATTATAATTAGACAAGTCAATTTTGTCATTTTTTCAATACTTTGAGAATTGAGCTTATTATCACTCTTTCCCTGTACTGTAATATAAATAACCAGTAACATAGAAAAGTTTGATAATCAGTATTAAAGTTTTGTTTCAGGAACTAAGAAAAATTTGCTTTTTCTGTTTTTCTTTTTTAAGGCATTTTTATTATGACTCAGCATTTTTTTTTTTAAGTAAAGTTACTAATAAAATTTATTTTATAGCAATTTTTTTCTGCTAAAATTATGGCAATGAGAAAAGTTTGAATTGAGATTTTCGGCATAAGATTTTCATTTAAAAAATTAAGAACGCTTTTTTTCTATCTTTTTATTTTCTTTAAATTAAAAAAACCTTTTTTTAGACGTTTTCATTATAATGTAGTAATTTTTAAAAGCATTTCTTTCCTAATTCTTTTTTCTTGACTTTTTCTGGTAATTAAAAAACTGAGATGTTCAGCTTTAAAATTTTTTTTCAAAAATTAAGATTGATTTTTATGTTTTCTGTTTCGCTTTTCGACGTTTTCAAAAATGTTCTTGATTGGCCTTATTTTTTAGAGTTAATTTATGAATACGTTTTTTCAGGAAATATTATTCTGAGCATTGAAATTTTAGTTTCAGTGTTGCTATGCTGCTAAAAGATTTTGCTATTTGGCCCCAAGTGCACGGCGTTCAGTCCATTTCTTCTTCTTTTTTTTTTACCGAATATTTGATTTTTGATCAAATCACAATTCATTACCACATTCGACCCAAATCATATTCGTTGCGGAAATAAAAACGGAGGAAAAATAACTAGGATTTAAAATAAAACTGTACCGTATCAAAAATGGATTATTTAATTGCGCAATTAACAAACACGTGTCGTAATAACATCATAGTTAAATAACGGGATCGTCAAAATAATGTGGAAAAGCATAGAAATAAAAAATATATTTATGCTGCACTCAGCACGAATAAAGCGTTTCAAATGCATGAGTTAAAATTTGTATGTCGTAATAGAACAATTGGAATTTTTTATAATACGTGGAACGCATAGCAATAACTGCCGGAAAAAAATTTTGAAAAAAAAAAGAAAGAATTGCAAAAAAAAGATAAAAAATCACTTAGATTTAAGATGAAATCGTCACAAATAAAGTGCACAAAAAGTGATTATTTAAATTTGCGATCTGAAACTCGCATCGTAATAAAAATTCGGGATTTTCGAAATCACGTAGAAAAGGGGAAATAACTGTTTAAAAGAATCATTTATATTTACGATAAAATCGGCTTAAAGAAAGTGTGTTAAACGTACATTTACTAAAGAATCTGTTAAAATTGATTGTGTCAAAACGTGATGACTTAAAAATTGCCATTTTTTTTAAATTTTTTATTGTGTTTAGAATCTCTCGCGGGCCGCACTTTAGTAGTCGAAGGGCCGCATTTGGGCCGCAGGTTGTGCACCCCTACGCTAGATCATACATTACTTAAGTTATCAGATACCTTTTTGACAAACATTAAAATGTTCTTGACTCACATTTCATCATTATTGCAACTGATTTTACCCAATTACTCTTTTGATAGCAAATCGTAAATTTGGCTGCTTAAAACCACAATTAAATAGAAAAAAAAATGGGACAATGATTTCTATGTGATATTCTATCTTAATTTTTGATAAAAAATAAAATTTAAGCAAGTGTTTTATATATATATATATATATATATACATACAGTACAGAACCCGTTATCCGGAAATCGGAAAACCAAAAAACCGGAACAAAATTCGATAAATTTTCCCGTTATTTTTAAACAAAAAAAATTGTTTTTCCTCATAAGATTTTAGGATTTTTCGTTCTTTTTTGAAAGATGTTTACCTTACCATCATTTTGGAAATAATCATTGTATTACTCCATCGTTTTTTCTTCTTTTTAAGATTATGTCCAAAAACAAAATTTTTTTTAGTTGAGTTTAACAATAAAAAAACGGCTTTTTGCAGCGATTCAGAAAACCGGAAAAATCAGTTATCCGGAATAGCGATGGTCCCGATCGTTCCGGATAATCGGTTCCCTACTGTATATATAATCTTTAAATATTTTGAGTAATTTTACTAATGTTTATATAATTTAAAAATAGACTTAAAAAAGTTCCATGATTTTATGATTCTACAAGATTTTAATTGCTGTAATAATTATTGTATTAATGTTCTATTTTCAGAGTTAGATATAAAGTTTAATATCTTTCAAAAAAAAAAAAAAAACCTCATATTGTATGGTTACAAAGATTAGTTAAAAGATGAGAAATATTACTGAATTATTTTAGTACTAATGTCAATGTTTTAACAGTGGTGTTTAGTGACTGTTGTATATTATGACAATGCATGGCTATTGATTTATTAACAAAATTCATTTAAAATTTGTTATATAGTCATAAAAATGAATGTCATTGTTTTGTTTTAGTCTTTACCGAGCAAGTGATGAAGTCAGTAGCCAATTATTATTTTGCCAATTCCGTGAAAAGTTGCCATTACTTATACAGTGTGTGCCAGAAATAGGAACAAATAAGTTCACTCTACAGATTGTTTCTCAACTGATAAAAGAGAAGCCATCTTGGTGTGTTGCTCATATTGCTGCTCACCTAGGTTATGTTGAATGTTTCAAGAATACTGTTGTTCAGAGGTACTAAACTCATCCTATAATTGTATTGTATAATTTTTTTATGGACTATTTATTATACAGGGTGGCAGTTAAGTAGAAAAAAGTGAATGAAGTTTATCTATCTGAAAAAATCAGAGAGAAGAAATACATTTGAGGTTGTGAATTTTTTTCCCTCTTCTTTTTATGGACTATTTATTATGTAGGGTGACACTGAGTTCACTGATACAGGGTGGCAGTTAAGTAGAAAAAAGTCAATAAAGTTTATCTATCTGAAAAAATCAGAGAGAAGAAATACATTTGAGGTTGTTAATTTTTTTTCTCTCTTCTTTTTATGGACTATTTATTATACAGGGTGGCAGTTAAATAGAAAAAAGTGAATGAAGTTCATCTATCTGAAAAAATCAGAGAGAAGAAATACATTTGAGGTTGTGAATTTTTTTCCCTCTTCTTTTTATGGACTATTTATTATGTAGGGTGACACTGAGTTCACTGATACAGGGTGGCAGTTAAGTAGAAAAAAGTCAATAAAGTTTATCTATCTGAAAAAATCAGAGAGAAGAAATACATTTGAGGTTGTTAATTTTTTTTCTCTCTTCTTTTTATGGACTATTTATTATACAGGGTGGCAGTTAAATAGAAAAAAGTGAATGAAGTTCATCTATCTGAAAAAATCAGAGAGAAGAAATACATTTGAGGTTGTGAATTTTTTTCCCTCTTCTTTTTATGGACTATTTATTATGTAGGGTGACACTGAGTTCACTGATACAGGGTGGCAGTTAAGTAGAAAAAAGTCAATAAAGTTTATCTATCTGAAAAAATCAGAGAGAAGAAATACATTTGAGGTTGTTAATTTTTTTTCTCTCTTCTTTTTATGGACTATTTATTGAGCAGGGTGACACTGAGTTCACTGATACAGGGTGGCAGTTAAGTAGAAAAAAGTCAATAAAGTTTATCTATCTGAAAAAATCAGAGCGAAGAAATATATTCAGGCTTGGGTATTTTTTTCTTCTTCTTTTTATGGACTATTTATTATACAGGGTGGCAGTTAAATAGAAAAAAGTGAATGAAGTTCATCTATCTGAAAAAATCAGAGAGAAGAAATACATTTGAGGTTGTGAATTTTTTTCCCTCTTCTTTTTATGGACTATTTATTATGTAGGGTGACACTGAGTTCACTGATACAGGGTGGCAGTTAAGTAGAAAAAAGTCAATGAAGTTTATCTATCTGAAAAAATCAGAGAGAGATATTTGAGCTTAGGAATTTTTTTTTTCCCTCTTCTTTTTATGGACTATTTATTATATAGAGTGGCACTGAGTGTACTGATACAGGGTGGCAGTTAAGTTGAAAAAAGTCAAAGTTTATCTATCTAATGAAAAAATAATCGGAGACAAGAAGTATATTATAGTTCACTTGGTGAATTTTTTTCATCTTTTTGTGAGCTATTTATTATACAGGGTTGTCGTAGATTAAGGAAAAGTTAGGGAATTTTATTAATCTGGAAAAACCAGGAAAATGTCAGGAAGTTTAATTAAGATATTCAATAAATCAGGGAAAGCAAATTCATTTAAGTTTAAAGTACTTGTTCAGAGGTGCTAAACTCATCCTATAATTGTATTGTATAATTTTTTATGAACTATTCATTACACAGGCTGGTACAGAATTCACTGATACAGATTGGCAGTTAAGCAGAAAAAAGTTAGTGAAGTTTATCAATCTGAAAAAATTGCAAGGAGGGAATTTATTTGAGTTTTTGAATTCTTTATTGTGAGCTATTTACTATACAGGATGGTCCTAGATCAAGGAAAAATTAGGGAATGTTTTCAATTTGGAAAAACCAGGGAAATGTTAGGAAATTTAATTGAAATATACAAAAAGTAAAAGCAAACAAATCAATTTAACTTTAAAGTACCTTCAAGTCCACTATTCCCCCCCCCCCCTCAAAAAAAATTGGTCTTGTAATAATTTATTTAAAAAAAGAAATTGTTTATTTTCAACTTTAAAAGCAAATATAAGTGTTAGTAATATAGTTTTTTTACATATGAATGAAGCATAACTGGAAAATTAATAATAAATTGTACGCCTGCCAAAATCGGGAAAATGCAATAAAATCAACCAGAAACGTCGGAGAATTGTTTTTCGGAGTGTTAGTGGCCTAAAGTGTTCTCTCCTCTTCTAGTCCCCCCCCCCTTCAAGACAAATATAAGTTACTTCATTTGCATACTATTCAAATTTGAAATGTGTCAGTCATCTTGGTAGTTCCCTGTAGAAACACAAGAAAATTATTGGCTGAATATTTTACCGAAAAACGTTATAATACTTTATTTCAAGAAAAAATTTCTTGTTTCAGTTCAATTAGAATAAGGTTTCTAAAAAAAACAAAATATTTTAGTAAAATTAATGAAGTTTATATATATATATTTTTTATTCATTTATTTTTTTTTCCCCTACCATTTGATTGCATTTTCAAAGTTCATGTCACAAGTGGCACCTTTTTTAGTGTTCTGAAAAAGGTGCCTCCAATTGCTCCAAAACAGGCTTTTTTGATTTTATTATATTTTGAATCGCAAAATGGCTTTCAACTGCTGCTGCAATTATTGACTGTTGTCTTAGAGTGATAACAATTAATTTCCGAAATTCAAAACACCTGTAAGGGATCATTGTCACTCTTTCTACAATTATGGCCTGATTATCTAAGAAATTATCCTTATCATCAGGAAAAGAAGTAATAATTGTAAGAAATTTTTTGCAAGGAATTCACTCCTGCCGAAATTGTTGAGGTGTAAACAAAAGTTTAATGCATAAAATACAAGTCTGTATGTGCAATGAAGAACTCTGCATCCTAATGAATAACACTTTTCATTTCAGCCAAGTGAATATTATTTGTGAAGACATGTTAATGACGCCTCTACATGTAGCTGTCAAGGCACAACAATTAGGCTCTGTTGTAGCATTGATGGATTTAGATGTTTTAATGGATAAAACAGACATGAATGGTGAAACAGTATTTCATTATGCAGCTACAACAACCAAAGACATCATTCAAGTTAGTTAGTTTTTTTTTTTTGGTCTTAACTATGTTATGAAAGTAAATGTTATAATACAAATTTTTTTTAAAGAAATATATAAGAAAATTTAAGCAATTCATTTTAGATAAAAAGTACTTTCATTTCTTATAAAAATTAGTATTTCAATTCGGAATGATTATATTAGAATTATATCTGTTAGTCCAGTGTTCCCCAACCCCCAGTCCGCGGACCGTCTGTGTGTCAAATGGTACTGGGCCGCCCATTTCATTGAAACTGAATTTAAATTCCTAGGTTTATACCCCAAATTAAAAATATCTGTGTTCCAATTAAATTTTATTTATTTAGAAAAGGGGCCCCCGAAGGTAGTGACATGAATTTTTTAATGTTTGTAATGTATCATTGTCTCCGATTACCCCCAGATGGAACTGTATCATTGCAAAGAAACAAGCTCAGGGTTCTCATTGATTTAACGTTCTAGTAAGTTAAAATGTTAAATCAATTTATCTTTATTTTTTGGTGTAACTGTATTTTATTTTGAAGGCGTGTTTAAATACAATTAAATTAAAATTAATAAATCAAAATAGTTTAAAATCTAAACAATCAATGCCCCCCAGCGGGCTGTGGTAAAATTATCAATCGTTGTCAGGTTTGTGGCAATAAAAAGGTTGGGGAACGCTGTGTTAGTCTATATAGTATTGAATAAAAGAATCTAATACATATTACATTTCTGTTTCTAATTTAATAATTACAAGGTATCTGCACACCTGGAAAGTCATTAAAATTTGTCATGGAAAGTCATGATTTTCTTTAATAAATACTAAAAATTCATGGAAATTCCCAGTTCATCATGGATATTTGGCTATTGGAGTCCTTACTAATGTCACACAATTCGAAAATCCTATATCGCAATTTGTATTCACATGCAGAGCCTGATCTAGAAATGTGTGATGCCATAGGTCCAGGAGACTCCTGGTTTAATATATAGTTGCATTAAAATTAAATTTGGTAGTAGAAGTCATGGATTTAAAAACTCTAAATTTAGCAGATGCTCTGTAATTATCTAATGTACAAATGTTTAATTTAATTGCGATGGTAACAATTTGTATAAAATCGTTATAATTTTTTTGAAAAATATGTAAATGATCACCCATTTTCTAAAAATCAATAGAATTTTGTGAAGTAAAATATTTACATAAAAAACATGAATTATAATAGCACTAATTTAAAATAATGTTAAGGTAGTGTTTATTATAACTAGTTGTGTAACTGTGCAATCATTTGAATTTAACAACTATTACTTCTCTATAATATAGACTATGGTGTGAACATGGATATCATTCATTTCCATTATCTAGGAATCAGGGCCACATATTAACTTTATTAAACCCTTCTAAATACTTAATTATATTCTACAATTAAATGTATTGAAATTTATTATTATAAATTTCAATATTTCTGCAATTAAATGTATGCATTATTTATAGAATTGCATTTAATTTAAAAACTATATTTGACTCTCTGTTTGCAGTTTTATGTTTACAGAATCACATTTAATATTTGAAGAAAAAAAAGGTTTTCAAATCACTAAAAAATTCATTTTATGTCAAAAAGTAATACTTAAGCATAAGTTTGGTTAATATTAATCTTTTCAGTTTTGTTTAGTCTAAATTAAATTGTTTCTGTATTCCACTATTTGTTTCTTTAAGAAAAGTCAATAAAACAATTGCAGCTCGTCGCTTAATACTTTTGTTAACAATGTTTGACTTTTTAAATAATTGTTTTTTAATAATAAAATCCTATTTATAAATTTAAAAAATAAGAAATTTCTTTAAAATTCACATTTGCTTTGCAAATAAGACTTATATAGAACAATAAACAACAGAACGATATGTTTACTTGCAAGAATAAATCTAAAAATATTAAAGTATCATACTGTTATTAAAGTTTTTTTTTTTATAATAATAATAGATAATAAATATATAATAATAAAAAAAATTTAAAGCCCCATCCTGTAACGATTGTAAAAGTGACAACAAATCGGCTAAAATATATAAATGTACAAGTTTCCTTGTGAGAACATTATAATTTTCATTAATATATATAAGTTTAGTTTAGCCTTTATTCGGTATTTTTTATTATTATTTAAAAATGAAAATTTAGTTCTGTGTTAGTTGCAAATAAACTGCAAAACAATTTTTTTAAACAAATCTAGTTTTTTTTTAATTACTTATCACATTATATATAAATAATTTAGTTTTTTAAAAAGTTTATAATAAGAAAAACAGCTTTAAAAATGTAATATTCATTGAAAAAATATTTTTATTTCATAGAATTAATCTTTATTTAAGGCTTTGACCAAGAAACCTGTTCATAGTGTTATAAATACGTTCAATACCAAAGGTTGTACACCATTTCATTTGGCATGCATGGCTGATAAAACGGATTGTGTGATGGAGTTTCTAAAAGCTGGAGTAGATGTTAACCTCTGCTGTGGCGTGAATTTTCCTGACAAAAAATTTTCTTCCAATTGTGATTCTCCTTCTAGGTAACTCTTTTTTTTTAATTATTATTATTATTATTATTCAAAGCAAAAAAAAGTTTCTTTTTAACATTATTCTTTTAATTTTTTTCCGAAGAATTTTGATATTTAATACAAGCTATGTTTTCCTTGTAAACCATTTATATGTTTATCAATTATGCTAAAAATATGCATACTCATTGTACTAGGAGATTAATCAAAGGAATATAAAAGGTTAAAGGACACAAAAGAAAAGATTTTTCTCTATGAAATAAAGTTCATATAGTGCTATTTTGTAAATATGATCTTAATGATACAGTTGTAAATTTAATTTTACTTTAAATATTTCTTAGGGTTTGTTGGTTTAAATCAACTGATGTTTTTAAATAGAAATCATTGATTTAGATATTCACAGAGTATTATAATATGAGATTATTTATTTATTTTTATAGTTTTTAAATGTATTGTAAACATATTGCTGTGTGAATTAGTTTAAATTGGCAAAATTACATAATTATGTTGTGTAAGAAAATGCTGCATTTTTAAAAATCTTATAAATTTTTTTGATTTTTTTTTTTTAAATTCACATAAAGAACAAAGTGAAATTTTGAGGCGTCCTTTTTATACCTATACATTTGTAAAAATTAGTTTTCATATTTATATTTTTTGAAAAAAATATAAAGGTAATAAAAATTCCTTGATGTAAAACATATTCTTCAAAGAAACATTTGGTTTTAGCATTGGAAATATGCTTCTGAATCTTAAAAGTTCCAACAGTGAGTATAAAAAGAAAAATTTAATAAAATAAAAAAAACTATTTAACGATAAATTCAGATTCTCTTTTTTATAAGATGGGTTTTTTTTAAATAAATTATTCTATGTATCTACTACAAAAGATATAAGAATATAGAAATATCTGAACACCTGCAGTTAAGGTAAGGTATGAGGTGTGAACGATTTATTTAAAGAAAATGACTTGGGCTTGCGAGTTGTTTATTTTAGGCCTGTTTTTTAGAAGTTAATAAGAATCCATTTCTTTTCCATTTTTATTAATTTAAGACATACATTTGCATGTATTATGAATTGTTATAAAACAATTTTTTGTGCATTAATATATTTTTTAAATGTTTTGTTGTGATCTATTTTTAATAATATTTCTATTTCAATTGTATTTTAAAAAAATTTACTTATTATAAAATGAATTTTTTAAAGTGTATTTTTAAAAAATGAAAAAAATTTTATTTAATTCTACTGTCTGAAAATTAAGTTTGCTGAAATGTAATAAGCCTTGTCTATGTTGTTTTTAGATCAATGAAAGAAGTGTTAGACACTTATAGTAATAGATTTTTCAACAGTGATATAAAAGGTGGTGGAACACCTCTTCATTGGGCCAAAACACCTGAGGTATTTATTATATAACTTTAATAGCAAATTATATTTCAAATCATAAATATTACAATTTAGTATTTAGGGATCTGTTTAGAAGAAATTAGGGTCCATTAACGGACTCTTCACAAAATATCTTTTCATAAAAACGGACCCTTCACAAAATATTTTAACTTAAAAATAAACCCTTCACAAAATATTTTAACTTAAAAATAAACCCTTCACAAAGTAATTTATCTATTAATCGAACACTTCAAAAATTTGTTTATCTTCCTTGTTTTGTTATCAAATAAACCCTTCCCAGGAAGGGGGGGGGGGAGACAGATGTAAACGAACTAAATTTTGTCTTCGGCAGATGCTTCTTCCTTTACTTGTCTGATGAATATTCTGCGTTCAGCAGTATAGGCTAAATACCAAATATTTGTATGTTGCATCGCTAATTTAGTAGCTGCAATTGCTGTTCATTTTTTAAAATTTAATTTTTTTAATTATAATTTTACAGTGTTGAGCATAATCTCGTATGTCTTTACAATTTAAAAACTCATTGAAAAAGTTTTTTTGCAATAACGGACCCTATTTGCACAAATTCACAAAAGCGCAGACCCTGGTTGAAAGAATGTGGCTTGACATTTATTTTATATTTGCAAATTATGAGTAATTTTTTCACAATTTTACAAAAATGGACCTTTTACAAAATGTCTGAACAGACCCCTGGTATTGCTTAAATTTGAACCTCATTTTTCAAAAACATAACAAAAAATCAAATTAATGTTTGGAAACTACTACGATCAAAGTTAAGAAGGATTTTTTATTAACAGCTCACTGAAGTGTTGATTGAACATGGATGCAACGTAAATGCTAAAAATTTTCAAGGTGACACTGCTCTTCATGTGATGGTTAGACGAAATCGTTTGTCTTGTGCTGTCATGCTATTAAGTCATCAAGCAGATGCAAATATTCAAAACTCAGAGGGTAACACACCTCTGCATTTGGCAGTAAAAGTAAGTGAAAATTCCATGGTTAAAATTACTGCAAATTTGCAGTAATTCCTATTAAAAAATAGTCTGAAACTTAATGTGCCGGATTTGGTAAAATTTTAAATTTAAATGCATATATACAGCTTCCTATTCATATTTTCTGCTTTATTTTTGTGAAAATATTTGCTCTACAATTTGTCTGTAAATATATTCAGATAAAAACAGCATTAAAAAGTAAGCTTCTAATTCCAAAAGGAAACCAATGCTGTTAATAATAATATTAAACAAAAGACTCAAATGAGTAGATTTTTGAAATAAAAATACTTATAATTTGAAATATAGATGTTTTTCTTAAAAGTGTTTTTAAAAATCTACTATCATGATTCGTATTCACGCGTTTGTTAAATCAAACATCGATTTTTGTATTTATACATTATTTAAAAGTCACGCATTGTGATTCATTCATATTCACACAATCTAATAAATTGTGCATCGCCATTCGTATTTATATGATTTAAAAATCCAGTATCGTGATTTGATTTTTACGTTCTTAAAATCCAATATCGCAATTCATATTCAAGTGATTTTATAATTTAATATTGCGATTCAACTAAGAACATAGTTTTTCCTTAAATAAGTTACTATAAAAGTGTGAAATTCGTCATTGGTAGGTAGTTTCATTATAAATAATAGTTTAAAAAGAATCATTAATAATTTAAAATTTTAATTTGTTTATTTCAACTATAATTTTATGTTTGCATGCAATTCAAAGGTTTGATATAAAGATTACAAGACATCAATTTATTAATAATTGCAAAAATTGAAATAAATATAAAATTATCAAAAATGTTATTGAGTGTGACATATTGCATATTAGTAGAGCTCGAATTTTGATTACCCAAAAAAATCCTTGGAAATGCCCTTAAAAGTTGCTAGAAATACACCTAAAATAGAAAAAAAAATTCCCTTATGAACAAGAATTTCAATGTGAGACTTTATTTCTCTCCTTTAATTACATATATTATTCTGCATATATTTTTATGACATTACATACCTGTCCCAACTTTGAGTTTACGATTACCAATATTCAACTTCGTGGTTTTGTAATTTTAAACCCAATCCAAAAGACAAGGGAACTCCTGGATCAAACATTTGCCTTTGTGCAGAACTATCCTGCATGAAGAGGAAAAATGCAAAAATAACACATAATTTGCCTAACATCTAGAAGCTATGTACTGTCTAAGAAGTGCATTGGACCTAGTTATTCCCACTGTTACAAAAACCTTTTTTAACCATATTTGTTTATTAGTGAAATATATTGCACAAAGTGATGAATTTTCTTTCATTTTGTATTTTGCCATGTAAAATTATATTCTATGCAAAAAAAAAACTGTATACTTAACGATTCAAATTTTTTTCGAACATTCTTAGAAATAATAATAACAAATATTTACTCAAATGTATTTTTTGCATCGCATTTTCTTTTAATAAACGAATTTTATAATTGTGTGAGAAAAAAAATTTAAATTCGCTTAAAAAGTTCTCAGAATTTAGTGAAATATGCTAAAAGTAAAATTAACATTAACGAGTCGAAACTTTAGACCACTCTCTTGATCAAACTACGGGGACCAAATTTCCAGTTAACGGCTACTCCCTATACTTTAGGTATCAGAAATCTGAATTCGTCGAAAAAAGATATGTTTATTCAGAGAAAGTACGTTTTTGTACCCGATTTTGTAACTTATATTGTATGTGCTTACTAATTAGCATATTTGAGGTCAACCCCTCGAGCCATTAAAATTGAGTCCTAGAACGTGAAGATCCAATCATTAGATCTTAAGTTATGTTATTCAGAGTGGTTCAATTTTTGGGGGGGCACTGTGCATACACTGCTGTCATGTGTATATCTGCATCATTCTGAGAATTGTGTCTCTTTACATAAAAATACTTATTAATTTAAAATGACCATGAAATATTTCTCTACAGATATCACTGAAATTCTTTGATATCCTTACCTCAACGATTTCTTTTAATCATCCTCCAATACCTTTTGTTGTTTTATTGGTCAAAACAAAAAGATTTTCGCCCTCTTTGTACTTGGTTGTTACGAAGTTCAGTTATATTTTAACCCTTTGACTACGAATTTTAAGAAATGATTTTTTTGTCCTGTTTACTGTTCGAAAGGACAAAATAGGTCACAAATAAGGCAAATTTAGTATTTGGCATTTTTCTGAGAAGCGGTTATCAAATTAGAGGCTTTGACATATATGTCCTGGCCGTACTTAATGGTGGGATACATATGTCCATTAGTAATTTTTAAACACTTGTTGAGACAAATGAGTCCCGTTAGTAGTCAAAGGGTTAAAATCTCATAAACTCCAAAAAAAGAAAAAGACTTTAAAAATGTTACTAAAATGTAAGGTATGTAAGACTTTAGTACTTGCATTACAGTTCTTGACATTATTATTTCTGTTATAATTAAATGTCAAAATTGGATCATTTTCCCTTTCAGAGTGGAGATTTGTCGCTAGTCCAAACTTTTATTGCATTTGATGCTGATGTAGACTTACTAAACAATCATAGTGAATCACCTCGTCATATAGCTGCCACTGAAAAGAAGTGTGCCCTTGGGGAAATTCTTTACGCTTTACACATCATTGGAGCAAGTCGCTGTTCTGCTCCCATGCATTCATGCAATGATGGTTGCAACATTAATGGACAATTTAATGGGATTCCACCGGAAAACTGTGCTTTTTCGAAAATGACTGAAACAAGTGAATATCCAACTCCAGTCTTTATTATTATATTTTGCACAAAATAAAACAAGGCAGAGAAAAAATATTTCACTCATTTCGAACAGCATGGTGCTATATGGTTAAGGATAATTTAGGAAAAAAAAGGGAATTTAAGGAAACAGGAAAAAATATAAATTCCTTAGGGGAAAATAGAATAGAGCACAGTTTTTTGATATCATTAACTTACTCTTTTTTGCAATTATTTTTTGTTATTCTCTAGTCTTTTTCTGTAACCAAAGAACATTTACCTGGTGTAATTAATTTAGCGGATAATAAAAAAAACTCATTTAGCCAATATTGTGAGCAATTGCATGGTGATTGACGTTACATTTTGAAAGGTTTTCTTATTTTAAAACTTTTTTTTCTGTTCATAAATATTTAATATTTTTTTAAAACTATATGGGATATTTTTCAATTACTTAATATGATTATGCATCTAAGAAAAAGGGATGAAAATTATACATATTTTTTATTTTGAATAAAAACATAAACTGTGACAGACATTACATAAAAAGGAACGTAAGTAAAACATCATATTTTTATTTTGAAATCCTTCTTCTATTAGCAATAATTGGATTTGTTTTTAAAATTTATTTTAAAAAATTAATTATTTAAATTAACACAAAACATTGAAAGGACAATTGAATTGAGGGCATATAGAAAGTAACAAATAGAGTAAAAGCTCTCGTGACTGATATTTTAATTTTTATGTGACAAGTTAAAATAAAAACTGTATTAAAATTTTAATAAACTTTTTTATTGTAACTTTAAAATACTTTAAAACTACAATTTTTCTTATTTTATTTCTAAAATAGTTAATAAGAAATTTGTTAATTGAGTGAGGCTATTAAATTTTTATTTATTTATTTTTGTTATATTGTCCTTTGCATAATGGAACTGCTTTTATTCTTTTTCACTTTAAAAAAAAAGGAAGAGTTTTTTTAATGGCACATTAAAACTATCCATCGGGATTTCAGAATCATGTAGCAATAGCAGGAAAATAACTACTAAAAAATAATTTAGGTTTTCGATAAAATCAGCCCAAATAAAGACGTCGACAATTGGCTTGAATGCACAATTCCTTGCATAATAATAGTGTGTTAAAAAATCAAAATTTTAAAAACAATATTGAAATGTGTAGCAATAACTTCCGAAAAAAAATTTATTAAATATTCGCAAATTAAAACATGACAAGCAGTGATTTAAATATGTGATTCAAAAATTTGAATGTAGTAATAATAGTCCATTAAAAATTCAGGGAGTTTTATGTGGAAATGCATAGCAATAGCTGCCAAAATAACCTTTGAAAAATAACTTGTATTTATGATGAAATCCGCTCAAATAAAGCATGGCGAAAAGTAGTTATTTAAATGAGTAGTTCGATACTCATAGTTGGTAATAATATTATGTTAATAACATCGAAATATAAAAAACCAAATGGAAATCTTAACAAGAACTGCTGAAAAAACAAAAATCATTTGTGATTAAGTTTGTACAAATAAAGTGCATAAAAAAGCATTGATTAACAAAACCTAAAATTGTTAAAAAGTATTTGAAAAAAATTGATTTTAAAAGCCACATGGATATCCTTAGCAATAACTTCTGAAAAAGCAATAAGTAACTTGGATTTATGATGAGATTTGTTCAAATAAAGAACATCAAAAGTTATTTCTATAATTTGCTTGCCCTAATAATGTCATATTGAGATTTATAAAATTGTGTGAAAATCCGTAGCAATAATCATTAACAAAAATTCAATTAAATTGAATTCATAAAAATCTTATATATGCAGTTCAAAATGTCCAACATTTTTAATTTTTCAAAAAAAAGTTTTAATGATTTATTATTATGTGAGTAAGAATACTAAATAATAAAAATAACGACACTATTGTTTTCATAATTTTCAGAGCTAAAAATGTTTAACGAATGTTCCATGCAATATTTTAATAGCTTTATTTTAAAAACGTTAATTTTATCAACTTTCAAATGAAATAGAGTATACTATTATTTTATGGTTCCAACGTTCAATACTAATGCACGCAAAATTTTAAATTATAAATTTCTACTAAGCTCTATTATGTGCATTACGGAAAAGAACTTTTTATGTAATAATAACTGTATAAAAAATAATCATAATTTAAATTGTTTCCGGCCAAATCACAGCTCATGATTTGGCAAAGCCAAAGCTTCGTTCAATCTCTATTTAAAAGTAAGGTTAGTGAATTAATGCAGACAATCTATGTACAGTTACAAACATTTAAAAGATTAAGTTCTAGAAAGCTTTAATTTGTGATAATAAAGTAGAAAATGCTGTTTCTTTGCTAAAATTAAATTTCAAATCTTAATTGTGTTTGATATTTTTTTTAATGATTTTTGAATCTAACATCACGTATGTTTGTCCATTTAAGTGTTTGAAGAAATCCTGCTTTCAAATGGAGTGGTTCCTAATTTCCAAAGTACTGTCTCAAGTCCTAGCAAAATGGACTGCCAAGAGAATCATTCTAGAAACCTCAGAGTACTTTCGCTAGATGGCGGGGGCATTCGAGGAATGGTTCTCATTCAAATGTTGGATGAATTGGAGAGAATATTAGGACAACCCATTGCTAATTTTTTTGACCTTGTGGCTGGTACAAGTACTGGAGGTATCTTAGCCTTGGTTTTAGCCACTGGTAAGTTAAAAGAAGACTTTATTGCTTTCGCATTAACATCTATGTTTCATTAGCTTGTAACCTTAAACTACAATTTATTGTGTTAGCCAGAAAGTAATTTTGTTTTTTAGCTTGAAATTTTTTCTATAAAAGAACTGAACCTTAATCGGTCAAATATCTTCCATTCTGTCTGACGACTATTTCCTATTTTTTTTCATGATCCTGCTCTCGTAGAACTTTGATATTTACAAACAAAACACTCCACCTAAGTCATCGTTATTACTGAAAGTTTTACCATTTAAACATCTTTATGAACTTTGAAGTAAATTAAAACCCAATGGGGCAATGTCAGAGCTATACAGGGTATTGCAAAGGAATTGTGTTCTATATACAACTCTAAACTAATAGTAGACATGCCTAGGTTGGCGTAGGATATAAAAAAAAAAAAAAAAAAAACATGCATTTTTTTCCCATGGGAACAAAAAACGTATCAATCATACTATTCTCGTTTTAAAATTTTATTCACCTATTTTGTAACATGTTTGTCACTATGGATGAATTGTTAAATGTAATTGTAGTCAGATCTTATCTGCCAGAATTTGTTTTTGCTTAGACTTTGTTACCTGACTGCTTGTTTCTTAAATATAGTTTTCCGAAATCAGCTTATTATTTTCTAACACATTTTACACCTATTGTGTATTATTTTCATTATTACTTTTGCATGTATCTTAACTTTAAACAAGTTATACTCCTAATTTTTATTCAAGTATAGCATTTATTTTTTCAAAATTGGTGTAATATATTTTAGTTACCGTATTTTTCGGCGGAAGAGCCGCGGCGCTATAAAAAAAAAAGTTGTTTTTTTTCCTACATGCGGCGCTTGCGATGCAGCGGCGCTTCCGTCGAAATATTTTTTTGTAGCAAAAAAATTTGTCAAGGAAAGTTATTCAAGATGAAATAATTTTCTGAGAAAAAGACTATTAAAAAAAATTAATAACGAAGTCGACGAAATATTCGCCCGTATCGCAATCTACTGCAGAACATCGCCAATTCTTAGCAAACTTTCGGCAGCAGCCTGTAAGAAAATAAATAAACGAAATAATAATTTTAAAAAAGCATCGCATAAGGAGAAAATTTAAAAGGTATGCATCTTGTATCCACCCCCAGCTTAAGGAAAAATCGCAAGATAGAAATCTATTTAGCGCCTTGGCAATTGTAATTTAAGCGAACAGAAAATGAAGAATAGAACCCTAAATCCGACACTCACGGGACTGACGAAATGCCGAACTTCGGATCTCTTTCGGAAATTCCAATATGGCCCCCAAACATTACTATAATTCAATTCCACTGTTAATTTCAGAAAAACCAATAAATTTAGTCAAGTTTCGATCGTAGATTATGATGGGGTGAATTTAAAACTGGCCCATCTTAAGAGAAATTTTACTAATCAAAATAATAATCTATATAATATAATCAAGAAGAAATACTCAGAATCCTATGAAGAAGAAATAATCGTTTCTTTTTTGGAGCGAGATTATAGTTCTCGTTTTTTCTTTTAGATAACATTTTGTTTAACAAAAGACGCTTACCTCGCAAAAAAAAAAAAAAAAAAAAAAACTAGCAGGGAACTACAAAAAAAATTTTTTTTAAACAACTAATGCTAAGAAACTAACAATGAATAATAACAAAAAACAAGCTAAATACTAATAACGATAAAAAAAAAACAAGCAAGCAACAATTAACAAAAAAAAAATAAAAAGCGGTAAAATAAAAAAAATTTATGAATCGAATAAAAAACCGCAAAAGGAATAAATTCATTTTATTGTCCACATGGTAATTTCAATGTCAACTGGGTGTGGCCAATTTATGGTCAAAGAGAGGAGGGAAATTTGAGGGCAAATCAGTAAAGCACAAGCAGAGCTGTCAAGATTGATTGATCAGTTTTTTCCAACTTCCATTTCTTTATTTTGTTCATTGGAAATGCAGGTGTTTTTACTTCTCACTTTATTTTTAACTGCTTTAGAAACAGATGTTTCCTTTGATACAGATTTTTTTTTTTCTTTTCAAGCTTCTTTTTTATTTTTAAAAGATAAAATAAAGTAAGTTACTTCAACAGAATAAAATTCAAAATAAAAAGAAAATAGCTGATTTTTTTTTTGTCTTATCAATATAAATTTCTTAAAAATAAAAAAAAACGAAAAAGATTAGATCAGATTAAGTGCCTAATTTTGAGATGCTGGATTAGGGGTCCCATACCCTTTTCTTTTCCCCAACCCCTTTAAAATGTAACTGATTGATTCCTCCTAAGCAGCTCCAATAGAAATGACACGTGGAGGAGGTGGGGTACACCTCTCTTTTAAACATTTTCTTCTCTCTTTCTAAGTTGAGTCACATTGGGTTATTTCTGTTGAAGGAGAGGGCATCATTCTACTCACTAAAATTCCACCCTCAAAGATTGTGAAAGTGAAACTTATCTCCCCTTCGCTCATTCCTTCAGAATTTTTTTGGGGCCTGCTTAGTTATTTCTTATTCTTGTTATTATTAGTTATTTCGTTATTATTAGCTGTTTCGTTATTATGTATTAGTTTTTCCTCAAATTCTTAACGGTAATAAATTTTAAAATCTTTCTTTTAATAAATTTTTATTTTATTTTTCTTCTTACATTGTTTTACGGATTTCTGTAATCAGTTCAGCCTTAATTCAGCTACTGAACATACAAATATTTATTTGCTGTTCTTCTGTTTTTTGGCGCGGTGCCAACTGGTAAGAACAACTTTATTTTATATAGTTTTGTTGTTTCCTCTTTTTTTTTTGCTGAAAGAGAAAACTTTTTTTGTTGCTTTTTTTTTTGCTGAAAAAGAAATTTTTTATTATAATTTAGAAATTAAAACTTTACTTTATGAAATGCATAAAAAAATGTAATTTTTTATTATACAGATACTCTAAATGGTAATTTAAAGGTCTCTTCTAAATGGATGCTGATATGCGCGGCTTAGCACCATTGCGGCGCTTACTATAACTTTTTTTAAAAAAATTTCGTTTTTATCGAGGTGCGCCGCTTGCGACGAAGCGGCGCTTTCGCAGAAAAATACGGTACAAGTAAATATTTATACTATTTTTGTGCATTTCTGCTATAATGGCCTTCGTTAGGACAAAAAGTATTGTTATATTGAGCACCGATCGTATAGTTTTCTCTTATTTTTTTAATGAAGTATACTTTTCTCTTGCTTTATTGCAACAGGAAAATCCATGAAAGACTGCAGATGTCTGTATTTTCGACTTAAAGACAAAGTGTTTGTTGGTGTCAGACCTTATGATGCAGATTTATTAGAAACGTTTTTGAAAAATGAATTAGGTGAATCAACAGTGATGGGTGATATAGAAAAGCCACGGTAAAATATTTCTTAAATGATGTTTGTCTTTTCTTCGGATATAAATTTATTTTTTAAAGAAATTTTAAATATTTATTTTAGACTTGATGTGCGTACAATTATTCTGATGTTATTTCTTATTTATATTTTAATCTATGCTTGTTTACATTTTAAATTAGGCAGCCTCTTAAAAAATATTTATATATATTTTTATGTTTTTTTACATAACTAAACTTCACTAATTTTCGCAATTGTAATGTAAGCAAAATAGATGATAGATAATTAAATAAAATAGATATATAAAATAATAAAAGACCTACATCTTGTAATCAGCTTTACTAATAGTAATTTATTTTGTACTCCAAAAATGCGATTATATTTTATTTGGCTATGTAAAAATTGTTCGAAACTGTATATTTACTTCCATATTTATGCAAAATTAACAGTCCTATGTCACTGTGTCATTCATTCATAGTAATTCAGCAAATAATGCCAAATCAGTTTACAAATGCTATATAATTATTTAAAAAGGTTTTTAAATCATATAGAACAGTGTATACCAATCCTGTCACATTGATTTAAAATGAATTTCGGTCTTAAGTTCAGATCTAAATACTGTGAGCATTTAATAGTTTATAATAAAATTAAGAGGGGGATAATTTTGCTTTTTGCATAAATTTCTAATTGTTACCTTTCTTGTTAAACATTTGATATAAAATATGTTGCTTGAAGAATAGCTTATATTTATTGTTTTTCTTTGTTAACAATTTTTAAATTGACTTTCTTACTGTCTTGTAGTGTTATGGTTACTGCAACAAGAGGTGATAGAAAGCCAGCTGATTTACACATTTTTCGTAACTACAAATCTCCCTTAGAATTATTAAATCATGTTGAAAAAGATGTTCTTACTAATGAAGTGCTTCAAAATCCAAAAGGTACTCAAATTGTTAACCTTTTTTGTTTAAAACAAAATTTTTTTAATGAATTTAACTGTTAACCTAGAACTCCTTTTGATGTTATAGACCTGGTTTCTTTTCTTTGCTGGAAACCTGTTTTTCTTTACACTATTCAATGGGGTGACACTGTGCACAGCAGTGAAATTTTTAGACATTTGCCCAAATAATCTGATACATTGGAAAGTCCCATTTCAGGAATCATTGGGCTTCGGCAAGTCTGGAAAATATATTTTTTCCACCTAATAGGTCTTTAGGATAACCAAAGCATGTGTTTTTGGAAAAAAAATAATAATGAAATAAAAACAAATAAAAAAAGTAACAAATGGACAATAATTTATGACATTTTTATTTAATCTTTTATTATAGGTTCAATGACATCTAGAAAACTAAAGAATGTTTAGTATGATGAAATATATATGTAAAAAAAAAAAAGTCAATCCAATTTAATAAAAAATAAAAATAAACTCTAAAGCAAGGCACAGAATTGAGTAGATTTTTTAATGAAAACATCTATAATTCAAAGCAAAATAAATATTGTCTGCTGATGTTCTATCACTATTGATATTCAGCTTCATTAATATTTATTCTTTGGAAAGTTTATTCTTCGCCCCAATGTTTATTTTTCTATAACTGCTCTTGTCTGTTCAACCACTCTTTTTTAATGCTTATTGAAGCAAAATAAATGAAACAGCAAAAAGGAATAGTATATATACATATATATATGTATACATATATATATATATATATATGTATACATATATATATGTATACACACAATAAAGAGAATTAATTATAAGTTTTATTACTAATTTTGTTGCAACTTTTTATTTCATAGATCTCGTCAATAGCATTTCCCTTTCTAAACTGAAAGATGTTCTTTTGAGTTATTACTATGATTATTAAAATATTCTTAGTTGCTATTTTGATTATTGGGAAATTCTAATTAATATTTGTCTTTTTAATAATTATTTTTACAATGGAAAATATACCTTTGTTCATATAGATGGAATACCACACGAATCTAATTTTCATAACTTTTAGCTAATTTATTTTTACACTATTTTTTAAAAAAATTCTCTGAATGTTATTTGTTTTTCGATTTATTGATAATTTAATTATTTTTAATTTTCAAAATCATGCAATTTTATTAAATAATATTTACTCTGAAAATATCTGCATTGTTGACTTATACACTAAAATAAATTATTTTAAATTCAATATAAATAAACTAAAATTCCCAAAATGATTATCTGGGAATTATGCTTTCTTCTTAACTTTAGTTAATCCTATTTTAGGCAAAATACTAATGTAATTTTTCCTAAATGTGTATCATTTTCATTATTCATTCAATATATTATTTTTCAAGGAATTTTTTTTTTTAAACAAATTAAATATTTTCTCTCTTTTTTTTTCACTGTGTAGTATCATGTATCAGTGCCTGTGTAGTATCTTTATTGTGTAGCATCTGAGTAGTATTGTAGGGACACAATTATTTAATCTAAACAAGATTTTTAGTGATCTGAATGTTAAGTTTTACGGACAAATAGTGTTTTATAATATGAAACAAAAAAGGCTACCTAGAAGTTGTTTCAATGTATTTATATTCTTATTACTTTAGAATATAACTTTCTTTCTTATTTTTCAAGTTCCATGAAAAGTTTAAAAACGGCCACTTTCCTTAACAAAAATGCATGCTTTTTAACAATTTTGTTGTGTTTATTTTTCACCTTTAAAATTAAAAAAAGTATTTTATCATCAATAAGTTGAATTTTCAATGACTCTTATTTTTATCTGCTAGTTATCAGAACTTTGATAATTTATCAAAATATCCTTGTTGCTCAATTATTATATCATCATTTATCCATGTAATTTAGTAGGCATTATCTTAGTGATGTAAATATTTTAAATTTCAGAGCAATTGATATGGAGAGCTGCTAGGGCAACTGGTGCTGCACCAACCTATTTCCGTCCTTCTGGGCCTTACATTGATGGTGGTCTCATATCAAACAATCCAACTTTGGATGCACTCACAGAAATACACCAGTGCAATCAAGCTCTCTCAGCCACAGTCAGTATTTAATCACTCACTAACAATTGTTTGGTTGTGAGTAAATAGTTGAGTTTATTTGTTTACGGACTGCCTCCGATTTTATCTGATTAAAGAAAACAAAATTTTAAACAATAGCTTTTTCATTAGAAATGCTTTTTTAAAAAATTTTCCACTGTTAAATCCTTTAGTTTTTAAGAAGAATATTATTCATTCCATAAAAATCAAACCAAATCGAGAAATATTTTTTTTAAATATCGAATTAATGTCAATGTTTTCTGAGATGCTCATATTAATCCTATAGTACAGTAGAGAACCATTTATCCGGTATCCAGATAACCGGGGGAAATTTTGCTCAGTTTTCCCGCCATTTTAAACTAGAACGATTATGGAAAAAAAAGCGGAAATTGGACTCATCCTTGAAGTTGAGTAAAGGAAAATGGGAGGAAGGGGAGAATTTTTTCTCCATTTACCCAGAGAAACGTCATTTCTTCCGTGACCTTGAAGATCTTCAGATCAAGAGGAGGCAGGGAAGGGATGAATGTTTTGTTTTCCCTCTTAGGCCATCAATTAAACTCAAAGGAGTGGCATGCTGATTTCGTTTTCTCTTTGATTTACGAGGGAATGGGGAAAAAGCATTGCACCTGCTTATCAGTGAACAGAAGATGAAAGAGGAAAATATATTTATATATTTAACATCGATTAATAAAAATAAAATATTTTTCTTTTGAATAAATTCTGATTCTTTGGAAGTGCGGCATCGTTTTCCTTGATGTGGAATCACATCTGCTTTTGTTAAAAATCGTGTTTTTATGAAAAAATAAATAAAAGGAGAATTGTTTATTAATTTAAACATACGATTATTTAATGAAGCAGATTGCAGTTTTATTTTTCTGATTCCACTACGTTTGTTTTTTTTCTTCTGACAATAAATTTTGCACTCAATAAATCAATTATTTTTATTCATAAATTTTATCATTAGGTTTTTTTTTATTTTTTTAATTCCGCTGATCTTATTAATCTTGCCTTGTTCCAGGTTTTAATATTTATCTTCGATAATTTTTGTTGTTTTTATTTAGATTAATAAGTTTTCTTTTTATTTTATCGTTTTCCCCCTGTATAATTAGGTATGAAATATATTGCATTATTTAATCATTGCTTTTGTTCATATTAGGTAATTTAGGAATTGTAATTATTTTTAAAAAATAAATATGAGAATTTTGTATTTTTCCACTTGTTTTTCTTGTCTAAACTTGCAGATTTTTTTTATTCCTTTAAATGTTATTTTTCTACCATTTTTTTTTCTTTTTAAATTTAGGGGTGCTTTTCTTTTTTCTCTTACTTTAAAATGTGTTACACATTTTCCTTGTAATTCGGGTTCGATAAAACATCGATTAACGACACTTTTTGGTCGATCCAGAAAAACGAGAAATTCAGACATCCGGGATAGCGATGGTTCCGAGCTGGGTTGTTGTCCCGAGTAATTGGTTCTCTACTGTATTTCCTTATTTAAATGGGAAATTTTTGTACGA
This sequence comes from Parasteatoda tepidariorum, assembly GCF_982258835.1. NCBI lineage: Eukaryota > Metazoa > Arthropoda > Arachnida > Araneae > Theridiidae > Parasteatoda > Parasteatoda tepidariorum. The sequence continues at coordinate 21,746,607 of NC_141759.1, read as the reverse complement.
GGATTAAAACATGAATCACAAGAATTTTGCTTTACAAAGATGACATACAGTGTGCAAAATAAAAAAAATGATGCTGTGCTCGATCGCATTGGCACATACTGAGATCCAACCTTTTAAGAGTATGACCTTAAATATGCTGTTTTCCTTCTCCAGACAATATTTACAGTTCCAAATATGGACACAAAAACGATTTCTTTTGGATAACTTTACTTTTTTCTTTAAGACTATGATAGGAGGTAACTACAATGTGGAAAATATCATCCCCATCATTTAAATGGGAGATAAGTTGTAATCTTGTCTCCTTCAGGTTTTGTACATTTGTGTGCACAAACATGAAGGTGCAAAACTTTCAACTGCTATTAAGTGATATGGAAGTTTCAACTGCAATCTAAGAAAGACAAACTTACAACTAATCTTCTGTTAAAATGATTAGCTTGTTTATCTGAGAAAATTGTTTGTGAAAACATTTATTTTTATTAATATTGTTAGTAATGATAAAAAAAATTAAATTATAAAGTATGAAAACTTTTACTTTAAAGTATGTTATTTTAAATCTCAAGGTCTAAAATATGAACAAAATCTTACAAATAGTTTCTGAAGTAAGTTACAGCTTAAAAAATTTAATTACTTAGAAACTATTCTCCTGAATTTGCCAGCATTACAGTCCAAACTTTTTGCACCATTATTGAAATAAATGATAAAAATATATCGACAGCTATCATGCTTTTGATATGGTTTTAATAAATTAGATTGAAATCATAGCTGCCAACTACTATGCTTTTTGTATAGTATTTTAAAGATAGGTAAACAATTAAAAACTAAAGCTATCAGATTTTTTAGTAATTTTACCAACATTTAAAAGCTTTGCCACAAGAGTCTGCAACAAAATAGCAATTCATATAAACTTTAGAATCATTTTCTTGTAATGCTGTGAACAATAACTTTAAAATAAATTTACAAAGTAAAGAATGATACATAAAGTCATAAACTTAGTTACTACTTAAAGAAGTTTTCTTAAAAAACGTAAAAAGCAGGTAGCTCTGTGATTTGAAAGCTTGCTAATTCAGCTATAGCTGTCTTTTACAACTCTTATCTGGACAGTTTTTAAGGTACTTGTAAGCATTTATACTTCCCAAAATTGATTTTTGAAAGTTGTAATAAAATTTTAAATTGAAAAATTCATTATAGGCAATTGCATTTTTATATTTTATCGGAGCTCAATTACACTAATGAACATTGATAATGCATTTATTTAAATTTTTTAAGGGTAGATAAATTCATTTTTAATTAAGTTTTAGGTATAATAATGAAGTAGAAAAGCTTAAATTTTACTATCACTTTAAATGCCTAAATTACAATAATAACTATACTTTAGATGTAAAAACTCTTCCTATGGCTAGATATTAATAAATATTTGAAAAATGTTTAACTATTGATTTGTGATACTTTATCACGATCTTAATTGAGCTTTCCATTTCTCTTTAGTTCCAAAGTTATGCTGCGCATTATGTCATTATAATATTGCTTCACTTATTTCTTTTAATTCAGGGTCAGGAAGACCAGGTATGCAAGATTAAGGTGGTTGTTTCTTTGGGGACTGGAAGACCCCCACTTGTGCCTGTGAACACCATTGATGTCTTCCGTCCCGATACCTTGTGGGGTGCCTGCAGAATGGCTCTAGGTGTAACAAACTTAGGGCAGCTTCTAGTAGATCAGGTGACTGTCTTTTTTTTTTTTTTTTTTTTGTTAACAAAAATTGTTTTTTTACTGAGCAAGTGTTGAGAACACCGTACAATTTTTATTCCAGTCCAATGATTTTAATTAGTACCTGAATAATAACCTTTCCCTTGAAACACACACTTCTCACCAACAGATAAAACTTTCAGCCCAGACAGATGTAATGTTCAGTTACCCGTCAGTTATTCAAGTGGGTCCAGTATAGGGGGAAATTTGTATTGATTTTGAAAATATATTGCTGCCTCTAATGTTAGACTTAGTTGTTGGGCAGCTCCAAAGAGCAGGGCACATCGACCAGAGGTCTATTGTACCCAAACCCTAAATCATGATTAACAAGAAAGCCTTATGCCTGAAATGAAATTCAGCAAACACATAACAGGAACAGCTTGCAGTTCCCAGGCCTTAATGCAGTGTGTTGCCCTAATTGCTCAAATCTTTGAGCACAATAGACCTCACAACCGCAAAGTATATATCGTGAAGTCTCCTGTTCAAGATGACAACCTCTACAAAGAGGATTAGATTCAATACCCACTACGTATAGGTGTCTCCTGAGGATGCAATGTCCAGGGAAAAGACCTGCCTCTGGTGTTAATTCCAGAATTTCTTATAACTTTCTCTAAAGCAACATTAAAAAGAAGACTGATTAAGGAATCCCTCTGCCTTATTCCATTATTGACTTTGATTTCTTCAGATTAAGATCCCAAAAATTCGACCGAACGTGCTTGCAACTACAAGTCAGAATAGTTAAGGCAGCATTTGAAACTCAACCAGAGCTTGATACAAGCAATTTTTATTAGTACTGTCAAAAGCTTCTTTGAAGTCAATGAAAAGATGATGTGTGTTAATGCCAAATTCTTTGGACTTTTCCAAAATTTACCTGAGATTTGATTTTTATTAGATTTACCCATGCAGAAATTGCTAACTTCTAATTTGATGGTTTATATGTTGCGTAATTATTTTAAAATAAAATATTAGACAAAAGTTTATGAGTAGTACTTAACAAACTGATATCTCTATAATGCACACAAACTATTGTATTGCCTTTTTTATATATTGGGCAGATAACAAGAGATAGTATTTCAGATATCAGTAATAAGATTTTAGATTAACTTTAAAAGTACTGAATATCTTAGTTGTTATACAATTGTGCCCAGATGTTGTTTCTTAACCTCTTTGTGAGCAGTCTCAATTTCTTCAAGTGCAAGTGGCAGTGCTTCTTCCTTATTTTGGTTTTCAAAAACAATTCGAGATTGATCTTGTTTACTGTAAATTTTATTGTAATTTTCACCCCAATCGTCAAGAGCAGCCTGTTTGTCAGTCAAAATTAAATAATTGTTACTTTGTTTTTACTTAGATGTTTGTTTTTACTTAGATGTAGTAGAAGACCATGCAACTTCTATTAATTCTTTTTCAGAAAGCTCTGCTTTCATTTATTATCCTCTGGAATTCAATATCTTCAACATTTTCCACTTATAAATCTTTTTTCTTACTCTTCTGTAATATCTTTTCCTCTCTTTTACATATTTTTCTTTTCCTCTCTAAACCGTCAAGTCAAAAAAATCCTCTCTAAACCGTCAAAAAAATGCCATGAAAAGATGGATCTATGAATAGAATTTAGTGTCTATAAAAATGATCCCAACTGATATAATTATGCATAAAAACAGATTTACCAATTATGAATGATGAAGTTATTTCAAATTAATATACAATTATGTTTTTGTATCATAAAAATTAGTCAGCTTTAAAAGATGAAAAGAGGTTTGTTTGTTTAAGATGCTTGCGTTTTCTAAAGTAACTTTTTTTTTTTTCTAAATTGACTTTCAACTCAAAGAGTAAATCATTGATAGTAGTGCACTCTGACTGCAACATGAGGTTGTATCGTCAAGAAGAGCTCTCTAAATAAGAGCCTCACTCAAATATTTTAAATGCATTTTAATCTACTTATTAGTTTTTATAAATTTTTGTTTTGATATTTTTTTGTGTTTTCTCATTTGACCTTTTTCCACATTTGGTGCAGACGTTTGCTCTGTCGCTGGGACAGGCTTTAATGGTCTCTTTTGATGGATTTCTTAGAAACAAAGTCCATGGAAAAAATTCTGTGCCTCCCAAAAGTTGTCGTAAATGGAGGCGGACTTTCTTGGAAGTTTCACTGTGTATTTTGTTTTAATAATTTTAGTTTATCACAATTGAACTCCTGCAACATTATTCTTTTTTTTATTTTTTGTCATAGATATTATCTTGCTTGAATAAGCACTTGGTTTTGTTGATTAGCAAATAACCCATCTGGTGTTCTCTACGTTGCTCTGTGTTTAATTTCACTTATTGACAACTTCACTTATTGACTATGAATATTTTTATTTAAACCACAACCTTTTTTTACATCGCTCTTCTATTAGAAATGACAGTATTAGCACCTCTGTAACTTGGAACATTCAATAAGTTATAATATTGTCTTGCTTGAATAAGCAAGACAATAAGCTCTTCTATTAGAAATGACAGTATTAGCACCTCTGTAACTTGGAACATTCAATAAGTTATAATATTGTTCTGCTTGAATAAGCACATGTTTTATATTTGATTAGCAAATTACCAAAACTTAAGCAGATGGATGAGTGACTATCTTTTTTATTTAAACACAAATTTTTTTTACGTCAGTTATTTTATAGAAATCATATTGAAGAAATTAATTTGTTGGCTTGTAAACAATTCAAGCTGATGTAAGAATGACTATATATATTTTTCATTTAAACCCTAATATTTTTAATTATTACTAAACATAATAATTCTGCTCGCATAAAGAAATCAATTTTCTGACTAATTCATTACTATTCATTTTTTTTTGTTTAAAAAAATCTTTTGTTTTAAGTTATTTTATAGATATTAAAAAACTAATTTTAAACTTCTTAACTACTCTAACTGATGGATGTGTGACTTTTTTCCCTTTGTTTGCACTTTTTTTCATTGCTTCTGAAATTTGATGTTCTCTAGAAATTTAAAAAACAAAACTAATTTGACAAAACCCTATGCAACTTGAACTGATGGAGTAGTAACTATACATCTTTTTCATTTTTACTTAAGTTGTTTGTTTTTTTTAAATTGATTTTAAAACAAACTCTTTTAATTGCTAATAAAAATTTCTTGACTTTTAGGCAACTCAAACTGATGGACGAGTAACTGCTCGCGCACAAGCTGTTTGTGGTATGCTAAATATTCCCTATATTCGTTTATGTCCTCAACTCTCTGAAAATGTCGCTCTTGATGAAACAAATACAAAGACTCTAGTGAAAATGCTTTGGGAGACAACAGCCTACATGCGGTGTATGAAACAAGAATTAGTGCAACTACGAAATTTATTAGTGCCATGATTTAAAAGAAACATAGTATATTTTTCATTACTGTCAGGTACTACATACTTGCTCACTCAAACTTTAAAGCTTGGACTTAGGGTTACGTTTTACCAAACGCAAGTTAAAAGTTGATAATTGATGATAATAGTGAGAATTAATTAATGTTACTCTTTTAAAATGTAATATATACTTCTTTTTTTATTTAAACTGTATTGTATTTTGATGTATATGTAGTAAAAAGAAATCTTAAGATTATTATGTTTTAAATTTATAGATGAATAAAAGATGTTTTTTCACTCCAAATGAGTAGCTGACCGTTTGTAAAGTATATGAAATATTTATTACTACATTTTCTTCAGAAGAATCATTTTAAATTACATAATTATTGTAGCTATAAAAAAAAAAGTTTGATAATTACCATTGGACTGACCAAGCATTTTGCATTTCAGCAAGTTTGTATAGAAATGTATCCTTAATACATAACTTTTTCGTTGAATAATAAGGAGGAAAATTGATTTTGAGAAGGTAGAACAACGGGTAAAAAACTGTTTATAAGGGTCACAGGTGTTCTTTGAATTTATTTTGTTTGGAGATTTTATCTGTGTAATTGCTGTGATACACATATAGCATTGGCAATATTTATCTACTAAAGTCAATTTTTGATTATTTTGAATTGGAACACATTTATATATTAGGATTGATTACTAAACTATTTTGAAAACTCCATTCTATTTTATGAATAATTAGAAAACATTTGAAAAAAATTTTTCAATAAAAATTCCATTATTTTATTGTAAGTAGCCGCTTGTTTTTAATTCTTTATTATTTTCAAGCATAAATTTTCTTTGTTTTGATTTCAAAATGAAATTTCTTATAAAAAATTATTTATCATTTTATTTATTATAAATATTATTTTTTGACCAACTGTTGTTTTCTCTCTCTTTTTGAAGACAATTCATGTGAATTACTTCTGCAATGTGCAATCTACTTTTCATATTTTCAAATTTATAAGAGTGCAGCCAACTACGTATTTGCTAAAAATATGTTTAAAATGACTAGAAATGTGATGCCAAAGTCAAAAATGAAACTTATCTATCCTCCTATTTTTATGAAATAATTATTATTTTTATTTATTTTATTTACTTATTTTTGTGATACTAAATTTTACTAATTACCAATTTAATAACCTATCATTTTTTTCGCAGCTAAGTTCTGAATATGCTGTATTTTAGTAATCTGATTTTAAAAATAATTATCTGACTTTCTGTAATCTGTATTTTGTATCATTCTGCAATTCATATATTATGTCATTATTTTTTCTATGATGCTTTAAGAACATTTTGCAGCAGGTATTTATTAGTTTGTTATTGCTGTTTTTGTTTGATAAAATTTTAATTTTACTGGTTGAAATGTAATTACTGCATTTGTAATATTGTTTTAGGCCTTTAGTTTCAACTCTTTCACCAAATTGTTCTTTTTTTGTGTATTTAAAGTCGAATAGCTTATTAATATACAGAAAGAGTTTTATTTCAATTTGAGAGTATACAGGGTATCCGCGCACCTGGAAAGTCATGAATTTCGGTATTGAACACAATTTGTCATGAAATGTCATGATTTTTACTATTTTTTAAATAAAATCATGGAAAGTCATGGATTTAGGTCTCTGAAAAATCTAATTTTTAAAATGGAATCTCCCCCCCAATTTCATCCTGTTCCAAATATCTGAATTTCTAACAAAATCACCCCTCAGTCATATTTTATTTGAATATAAAATGATTTTATCATGCTCTTTAAAAATTATGGTGTTCTTTCTAAAAATGAAAGATAAAATATCATTTCTAGAGCGAATTATCCTTTAAACTCTCTTCTGTGATTTAAGAATTTTTATTATTTTTTTTTTTTAAATTTTATCAATTTAAAATTCTAGTTGAAGCAAATCAGTTATTGGCGAATTTTTTTTATTCCGAAATGAACAGAAAAATCAGGAGTATTTCTTTCCTTTCTGATGAACAAGAAAAGTATATAATTCTGCAGAAAAAAAAATTTTTTGCTTTTGTATTTTTTTCAGGTATTTTATTGTTTCAACTCTTTCCTTACTCTGTTTTTTAAGTTTAAAATCTATAAATATGAAGATGAAGAGTATAATAGTTTTTGTTATGCCTATTTCGAATAATGTTATTATAATGCTTTTTTTAATTTATTGTTGCGTTTTTGTTGGAGAAAATAGCAACTTCGTTAAGTCATGAAAAATTCTTGGAATTAGTCGTGGAAAATCATGAATTTGAAAATCTAAGATGTAGCAGATACCCTGAATATAAAAATTGACTTAGTTTAACTTGATTATTTTAGTACTTGAATATATTGAGAGAAAAAACTTTAAAATTATAAACCGGAAAATTATTATTCTTGTTTCTTAAGTATTATTAGTTACTTCATGCAATTTTTTAAAAAGGCTTACTAACTTGCCAAACTTGGTAGAGTAAAAAGAGCATTTGCATAGGAAATAAACTAGAAAAATCTATATTTACTCCAATAATAAAGTTATGGTAACCCAGGCTCAATCTACAATTATTAATGTTTCTTCCGATCAAAGCGAATCAGCAGTTTAATACAAACTCTTATACCGAAGATCCTGGATTCAAGTCCAAATCATTGGTTCTAGGATTTAAGAATTTTGTCTTTCCAAGCTGCAAAGATTTGTCTCATTGCTATTAAGACACTCATATAATATTTCTTACAATAATTCATGCTGCCTCTCTATATTTATGAATGTTATTAGCAGTCCAATTAATTGATTTGTATTGTAATATACAACTACATCCTGTTTGACATTGACCTCTCTCTCTCTTTTAGTAAACTGATATTTACATTGTATGTTAATTTTACATTTGAAGTTTCCCATCTGTCTAGTTTTATGTTTGAATGAAATTATGAGATACATCTTTAATTAGTCTTTTTATTTTATTTTGTTCTTGTAAAACTAATGTGCAGTGCGCAAGAAAGAAAAACTTACCACCCTGAATAACTTTTGATCTAATGATCTTCACATTCTAGGGCTTAATAGCTGGAGGGGATGATCTCAAATATGTTAATTAATAAGTGCAGACAATATTTTAAGTTACAAAATTGCGACTAACCCCTATATTTTGGGGATGTGAAATCCGAATCGGTCGAAAGAAAAGGTATGTTCATTCATAGAAAGTGCTTTTTTGTCTCTGATTTTGTTACTTAAAATATCATCTGCACTTATTAATCAGCATATTTGAGATCACCTCTTCGAGCCATTAAGATTGAGTCCTAAAACATGAAGATCCAATCATTAGATCAAAAGTTATTCAGGTTGGTTTATTATTTTTTTTGGTACCCTGTACTTTTATTAGTGTTGTTGCAGCTTTTTCAAAGTTAAAGGGATGAATATGACTTTAGTAGGCATCCTGAATATTCATTTACTTTAGATTAAAAAGAATTATTATTTTTGTTTAAAAATTTAAATATATTTGAGGTCTAACTTTCTAAGATTATGTATCGTTAGTATATCCATTCCATTTTAAGATGTTCCACTAGCATATCAGGGTTCTTGTGTAAAATAACCTCAACTATTTTCGGCAAAACCAAAAATAGGCCGCCAAACAATACAATTTTTCACCAATATTGGAAAAGTTGCAATTAAGTATGAAAATAGTTTTTTTTATTTTTGGCATCTATCTTTGCTTCTTGATGATTTTTTGTCAACAATGATAAAGTAACAACCTTATATTTAGTATTAAGTTCTCTTTTGTTGTATTCAAAATTTTACACAAATACCTATACCAACTGAATTTATTAACATTAACTGATTCAGGCACTAAGGAATCTCACAAAAGTTATTAATTCCAAAATTTTTAGAGCTAAATTGTACATTATGTGAAAAAAAATGTGAGTTTCTAATAACCTGGCAAGTAAGAGAGCTAGGCTATTGTATTAATTTTATTTTTATGTAAATTAATTTGCAATAAGTAAAAACGCTCATATGAACTACATTAACATACATAGTTTATTATACTGTAATTAGACTTGGTGAGCGTTTTATTTTATTCTTTGAGTCCCACCTTTTTTAGGCTTTTTCCTTTTTTTAAATGTTAATTTATAATGTGCTTTTTTTAAAATATTTATTCTAGTCAATTATTAACTCTAGTCAAAGAGATAATCTCAAAGAGTTTATCAGACAAACGTTACATTCAATCAGGGAAGGGTTTTGTTTTTTATTCTCTTTTTTTTTTCAGTAAGTTGCCAAAAATCTTATTTTTATTTTCAAAGAGAAAGCACTGTCATGTTTCTTTTTTTTTTTTTTTTAATTTAGTAATATTATTATTATTGTTCTTGCGGAATGAAATTTTAAATTAAATGTAAGAATTTATTTATTATTTCAAGTTTGAATTTTATTTATAAAATCTTTTATTTTGGAGGCTTTATGCTAATTGGTTGAGTGAAAATGCAATTTAATTATAAAAAAAATAATTTATTTTAGAAGGATTTTTATAAAATTTGTGTTTTGTAGTGATTCCCCTAGAGTTAGAAAATTATGGATCCTTACTGTCCAGGACTTCCATGTTTATAAGTCCCTTTTACTAAAAGAAAGAAAAAGAGGGGTCTTGGTTTAAAGCCTCTTTATCCGTTTAAACTTTAAAGCCTCGTGAGTTTTCAACCTCTTTATCCATCTATTATTATATTTTATTTATTGATAGACAAAATAAGAAGAGTTAAATTTGAACAATGGGGGTTTTTAAATTAGACTGATCAAACATCTACATCAAGTAAAAGCAACAATGCGTTTTAATATTCTGAATCATTCAAATTTTCTCCTTCAGCTGTTAAAAACAAAGGAAAAGAAACTTTTTCTATATATGTATAATTAAGGTTTGGTTTTAATTATTTACTTGTTTGTTTGTTTTTTCACGCTCAAGAGTTATGCATGCCATGGAACATGTCACATCTTGTTTTGCTCGTCCCTGCTAAGATTTTTGATGTGTTATATTACACACTTATCCTTTACACAAAAAGGAACTCACCCACAAAATTTTGCTTTGTTAAATATACTCACAAAATATGTTTTGAATACTTTTTTTAAAAAGTATCATTTTTTACACGATGACCTTGACTAAAGTTTCAAAAATATATAGATTAAGGGCATAAATAATTAAACAGATTTGAAAAAACATTTATAACTGTTGATATGTTGATTGAACATAATTATAGTCTGATAGTCATGCAGGCACTTGAACTGTTTTGATAAATAATGATGCTAGAAAATTTGCAGAAAATAAATTTAAAAACAAATGAAGCAGTTATTCATGATAAATATAAATAACCATACAATCTTTAATAATAAACAACTTTATTCTTAGTAACTTTAATCAAATGTGATATTAAAATTGTATGACTATTTAATAGAAGTCTTGAAGCTAGATGGTCAGGTGTACTGCCTAAATAATTGTGAAAGTTTAGTCTTTTTCACACTAAACCAAATTATTGTCTACTGGCTCCTAATTAAAAATTTTTCAGCATTTGCATAAAAAGAATAATTTGTAATCAGAGCATGAATCTTTCTTTGTATTTATTTTCCAGTGTCATAAGGATATTATATGGTTATTTTTTATTTATTTTGTTAATTTACTATGTATATGAAAGGCTTTGAGCAATATAATAAGCCTCATTTTCAAATTGTTCAGGAGTGTTTTTTTCATGAAACGTACCTCGATTTTCACAGAGATAATCAAGAGATTCTTGTGTTTTGTGTTATTAAGTGAAAATTCCACAAACTTGTCAAGTACATATTTGAAAATACTACTAAGAATTAGTTTCTTGTAAAAGTTCACCTTTGGAAAAAAGAATAGCTTACAAACATATTGCCTCAAGCTCTTAATATATATTAAAAGTTCTGCTAACAGAATTACATTTTTGTCTTACATTTTCTATTCAATTAAAGACTTTAAAAGAACAATAATAGTAGTTATCACAAATGTATCTTATGTATTAACGTTTAAATTTGTTTTTTACACTGACTAACTGATGGACACGAATATCTTTGCACATTAACTTTATACATACAATTAATATGCAAGTGATTATATAAAGTGTACGACAAGGTATAGTTCGTCTATAGAAAGAAATCCCCTCTCCACAAAGTCTAAGGCCGTCTGCTGCTACGGAAACAAGAAATAGCGCATTTTAAAGAGGGGATTCCCTTTTTCTCTCTGACCCAATGCAAAACCTGTCTTAAATAATAACCCAACACCCCTACTTAAAATAGTTAAACCTCTTAACCATAGTCACCGTCACTGCACCAGACGAATGCTTAGAGGAGTTCTTTACCTAGACAAACTATACACTTAAAAGTAAGAAGGCACATTATTTACAATCAAGTTATTCTCTTCAGAGGTGTATTGACGCTCCATTCAACTACTACATCTATATTTAAATAATTTATGAAATTGTGATATTTATGTTGTTATTGTAGTATGAGTTTCCCTTACCTGTATTTACTTCCTTATTGTTAATAACCTTTAGTACAGTCCTATGTATGCTACCATTGTCTATAAAACAGAAAAATAAGTATTGAGACATAAGGATATTAACTGTTTAAAAAAGTTATCCATATTTATTCATGTACAGACAGTTTATTATTGATACAATAAAAGTTTTATTGATAATTACAGACTTCTATTGATTTTTTTATCACTAATTTTGGTACTTTTCAATTTCTCCAGTGCAAAGTTGCCAATGTAAATTCAAATGTTTTTTCTCTTTAATATATATATTGCGGATATAATTGTGTGAGCTGATGAATAGATGGTATCTTTTATTTTCTGGATTTTTATAAATTTTTTTCCTTTTTTTTTCGAATTTTTTTTTTCTGGATTATTTTTTTTATTATTATCATTTTTCTTTTTCTCTTCTTTCATTATTCTGTAATTTATTCCATGTTTTCACTCTCTCTCTCTATATATATATATGTGTATATATATATATATATATATATATATATATTATTGGGTTGTTCGATAAATCATGTCGTTTTTTTCATGTTTTTCAAAGTGAATTTTTTTATATTAACAACAAACATTAATCAATGATATATTGACCATTCTGTTGGATGACCTTTTGCCACCTTTCGGTAAGTTGAAAAACTCCACGTTCGAAGAAGCTTTGGTTTTTAGAAGCGAAGAACTGGTCCAACTCATTTTTAATAGCCTTGATAGTTGTGCCATTCAAATGGTTTTGAAGGGATTGAAACAAATGGTATTCCGAAGGTGCTAAGTCAGGGCTATAGGGTGGATGTGGCATCAGTTCCCAATTCAGCTCCATTAATTTTTGACGGGTTATCAAAGATGTGTTGGGCTGGCGTTATCATGATGAAACTTAACTCTTTTGCGATTGGCCAGTTCAGGGCGTTTTTTCTTGATTTCTTCGTTCAATTACGATAGTTGACGACAGTAGATATTTAAATCAATAGTTTGATTCCTTGGAAGCAGCTCAAAGTAGACTATACCCTTGCAATCTCACCACACAGAAAGCATAATCTTCTTTTGGTGTACATTGGTCTTGGATGTCGATTGTGGGGGTTCATCTTGCTTGGTCCATGATCGTTTTCGGACTACATTAACGTAAACAATCCATTTTTCATCACCCGTTATGATTCTTTTCAGAAATGGGTCGTTTTTGTTACGATTCAGCAAAGATATGGTGAGGTGGATTTCCATTTATTCGTGAGGAACCCAAACATCCAGTTTGTTTACGCAACCAAGCTGTTGTAAATGCAAGTAAACGGTTGAATTCGATATGTCGAGCTTCTCTGTTATCTCTCGAGTTGTCATACGCCGGTTAGCTTCGATTAACGCCTTTATTTTGTCGTCATCAGTAGTGGTTGGACGACCAGTATGTGGTGCATCTTCAGGGGTCTGTCTAGGTTTTTTTGAGAGGTACCTATTTTGTGAAAATTTAGATATAATTTGTGAAAAATTAAAAATTATATTAAAAAATCAACACAAAAATATGGATTTAACGTTTCTTACGGGATACAAAAATAAAATTTTAGGAAAAAGTATTTTGTGAAACTACCGTTTTTCCTAAAATTGAATTTGTGAAACTACCGTTTTTCCTAAAGTTGAATTTGTGAAGGTACCGCTAAACGGTAGTAAATTCGACCTGGACAGACCCCTGATCTTGCACATTAAAATTTCCAGCACGAAAGCGAGCAAACCAACGGTGACACTGGCGTTAAGTAAGGCAGTCCTCACCATAAACTTCACACAATTTCTTCGGAGCTTGCACCGCATTTTTGCCCTTTCGGAAGTAAAACAAAGTATGACGATAATGCTCTCTTTGAGTGTCCTTTTTTAACCAACTTGTTGTTTGCTAATGACGCTCTAGTTTTGACTAATGAAAGTCTAAAGTCTAATCTTTAAAATAGTATACAATAATATAAGCCACGCAATCACTACTACATTAAATATGCAATTTAAGTGATCTATGAGAAAAAAACGACATTAATTATCGAACAACCCGATATATATATATAAGGTTATGGTATATTTTTAAAAATAAATAAATAAAATTACTGAAGTGATTTGCACCAGCGAAATGTTAAAATACCCTAATTATTAATTATGTACCTTGCTTTCATGTGTAGTGTATAAAGTTTGTATTTTGCAAAGTAAGTTGCTTTTGTAGTAACTAAGTCAAAGCTAGTAGTCTAAATCAATCAAGTGTTTTCAAATGATGTTTCGCGGAAGAGTTAAAGGGTTTCTGAGAGAAAGGACATTTGTTTCAATTCGTAACCTTTGAATCCTTCAATTGTAATTATAGTTAGACTTGGTTAGGTCCTATCAATAATCCATTATTTATTTCACATTTAGAAATAGAAATGGATAATTTTTTTTAATAAATATAATTTTTCTAATAACAATATATAGAATAAATTATGAACTGATCATAGATTTATGAAACTTTCATTATTTCCCCTCACGCTTTTCGAATGAAAATAAATTATCAGATTTGTTAGTAAAGAAATATATTTTCCTTATAACGATTCTCAACATTTACAGCAATTCGTTATAATTTTTATTTCAAGGAAAACCCTATTTCTATTTATTTTATTCATTCTCAGCTGCAAGCATAAATTACACCAAAAATTAATTTGTAACTAGACTAAATACAACTCTATGACTTTGAATTTAACTGTTGGACATAAACACTGACTTAAGATTATTAATGATAAAACGATGCAAAAATTTCATTCATCTTATTAAGTGTTTATAAAACAAAGTCTTTTATATATTGATTTTTTTCAATATCTGATATGCAAATTCAGTAAAAAGTTGTTAAAATTTATTGCATTTTTTTCTTTCAAAAATGATAAATCGACAAGTATTAATAACTGTATGAATTTAATGACCATTACACGATTTACAATTCTATTTTAATCATTTCTTAATGCAATTTATCAGTTAATATTTTGGATATAGGGACTTATTAAACTAATTTTATTTTATTTTATAACTGTCGTTGAACAACAGACCCAGTTTTTAAGTTTATAGCTACCAATGTTCAACTCCGTAGTCTTGTAATTTTGAACCGAATCCAGAAGACAAGGGATCTCCTGGTATTGGGAGAAATTTGATTTTGTGAAGGTTATTTTGAGGGAACTAACATGCATTTCCGTTACATGAGAGGAAAACCTCCCTCGGTTTGCCTGGTGGCAAGGGGACTCTAACCCATGATTCGTCTACCATTGAGGATATTTTACGTCTGCACTGTGGTTGGTGCAAGTAGGGTGCGAAATTCGAATCAGCTAGCCATCGCCGGGATTCGAGCCCTGTCACCTCATTAGAAAGCGAACGCTCTATACACTGAGCCATCGTGGCTCGAAAGAAACAGCGGGGGGCATCCGGGTTTAAACCGAGGACCTCTCGATCTAACTCTTTTTTTATATATATATACGTCGACTACTAATGTTCAAATCCGTAACCTTGTAATTTTGAACCAATCTTGAAGACAAGGAAACTCCTGGATCAGTACCCCTAGAGGTAGAGGTATTGATTTGTTATGGGAACATGGAGGACTTTGTGACTCGACAAATTTAACGTGCGCCATTCACCATTTACTACACGGGGAGTCTTCGGCCGGCTGGGATCGAATCCACGAGCTCTTTGACATGGGCTCAGTGCCCTACCAACCAGGCTATCCCTGCCTACCGATCTAACTCTTTGTAAAAATTTCATTGAATTCTATAAGTTTAGTTAGGGAACTTTCTTTGTGAGGATGTTTTATGTTAATACAGTGGTCAGTGTGACCTTGATGCAGATTTCGTATTGACCGGTCACCTCGTCGACTGATGAGCGTTCTTTCCCCTCGGTCACCTGAACTTGACCCTCATGTCAGTTTTCGTTTCTAAAAATATATAAAGGCTATTTCATCGTTTACGAATGCCGTATTAGCTAACTTTAAAAACACCAAATTCAGCTTTAAGGAATCTAATTTTTGATAAAATCAAATTTGGCATCATTTACATAATTTTTATTTGTTAAAAAAGTAAAAATTTACTATTACGAACGAAACTCAACATGTTTTGTCATGAACAGACAGTTTTAAATTTTTAAAAGTTAATAAAATATAGAGAAATTTTAAATGGAAACGTTATATTTTAGCAAAAATTAGTAGAACTACTTATTTATGCTTTTAAAGCTGTAAATATGACACTTGTAAATAGTTTAATTGCTCATGAGAATATCATTAGAAACGATATAAAGTGTCATAAGATTTTAAAAATGTATCTTAAGAGCAGGGAAAATAGGACACCTTGTATATTCCATTTCTAATCAATAAAAGTTGGTTTTATATATATCATTGTTTCATCAACACAATAGAAATAGTAAAACAATTGATTGAATTAATAAATTACAAATCATGTTTTTGTAATAGTGTGCACTGTTTAAACCCATTTCAACAATAACTAAAATTCATTTCAACAATAATTAAAATTTTATTTGAACAATAGCTAAAAATCGTTTTTAAGTTCATTTTATGTTCAACTTTTGTGGGTGTCGGTTGCATTTGAATTCCAAAAACTGAAAAGTTTGCTGCTCAAATTATGCAGGTGCTGAGCGAATAAGAAGTAGTTAAAGCTGATTAAAAACTGTAAGTAAAAATAATTTAAAATCCAGATAGAATACAATGCACGCAGCAAAACTCTTTATTCTTATTGTCAATCATAAATATGTTATTTTTTGAAGCAAATTATGCATTTAGTATATCTTTTTTCTTTAAGAAATATCGAACAATTATAATACAATTTCTGTTATTTCAGAGTAAGTATGAACTATTTTTATAATATAAATATAAAAACTAAGTTTTAAATGTCTACTTGAAGCAAATTTAAGGCTATTAATTCTGGTGATAATGATTGCTTTTTATAATACAGTAGTTTTTCTCATGCCTTCAGATATTACACCACGGGGTTCATTATTTATTGCAATTTTTATAATAATTAACATAGAAAAAAGTATCCTTGTCGTCGAGCTGTAAAATTTTTCATCATTCCTCAATGTTTGTTAATACAGTCAAACCCCGCTGACGATAAAACTAATAAAAACCCCCGCTGACTAATAAAATACCTCGTTGTTGGTACCGACGTCAAGTGTCACATGAAGTAGAGAGGAAGGTGGTATATAGTTCGTTCACCAGGAGTTGAGACTTGGCTCCACCTCCTCGGACGCAGAGTTCATTTCAGCGCGGGAGTTAGAAGAGAAACATCTCCGTTGTTGAAATTGAGACAACCCTTAATTTGCGCCAAACACAGAAAGTGAATTATTTTTTCAGTCACTTACTTCGCTTTATCATCTGCTATTATACATTTTGTTACACTAACTAATTAAATATAGTTTAAATTTAAAAACTGCTGTTCTCCCAGCGAAATGTCTCATAAAGGACAAACTATTCACTCAAAAGAAAGAAATATCATAAAAAATGGTGCAAAATATCATCAAATTTATGATATATTTATTGTTAAGAAAATGCACATAAAGTTTGCGAAATAAATATTCTTGCCAAACGATCGCCAAATAGCAACATTGTTCAGGATTGCTCACAACCTTCTCCCAAAAATAGCGAAATAGTATCGTCGCATACCACGTGATGAAGGCGGAGCCAAGTGCCAACTCCTGGTGAACGAGCTATATAATGCATGTCTTTAACATGCGACTACTTGAGAGATTTGACCAGGAATCAACTCACGACGTGATCGAGTAAAGACGTGCTTTATCTCTGCTTAGCAATGCCGCTTAACCGAACAGCTCGCGGCGGAAAGGTGTTTCCGCCTAGCCGCCCGAGGACCCCTAAATCAGTCGAATCTGATGGCGAAGACGCAGAAATGGTTACTTACTCTTCAATAGGAGAAGTTTATGAAGTCAACAATTTTCCAGCGAGATTCATACCACCAATTGGACCCGTAACCCTAAGTGAATTCTACTTCAACTTTAACATGGATGATTGTCTAAAGCTACTAAACTTACATCGGACAGTTATCAACAGCTGTAAATATGGAGAAGTTAAAAGTTTACTTCATTTTAGAATTGGAATTCTAGAAAGAGCCTATGCCGAACACAGTAAAAGAAAGGAACAGGAGACAGTCAAGGAAATCATCACCCCTGATCCCGAGTCTACCACCACTGAACCTGTGACAACACAATCCCCGGAGGAACAGAAAACAGAACTTAGTATAGGGACTTCGGCCCCAGATACTAACACAATAATCGAACCTCCAGCCAAAAAGAGGAAGAAGAAGAAAAACAAAGCCAAACCAGCAAAGCCCGACAACAACGCTTCCGATACCTCCCCACTGCCGGAGAACTCTACTGAGAGCCTCGAAGAGCCCACCACCCAAGCCATGGAGACCTCACCCACCGACGAAAAAGTCCCATTTGTGAAGAATGAAAAAGTGCTCATACGTGGACTACCAGTAGACTTTAGCATAGATGAAATTACACTTGAACTAGGAAAATCTAACATAGAGATTTCCAAAGTCGTACAATTCAAGAGAAAAGTGGGAGGAGCCTATAGGCCACTCCCCATCTTCCTCGCAGTAACTCCCCTGCTGGCCAATCAGACAAAGATATATCATATAGAATGTCTCAAACAGATCCCGATAGCAGTAGAGAAATACAGAGGAGGAAGAAGACCTACCCAGTGCTTTAAATGTCAGAATTATGGACACACTCAACGAAACTGCACAAATGAAGTCAGATGCATGAAATGTGCCGAGGGGCATTTTTCATATCAGTGCACGAAGAGCCGAGATACCCCAGCTACCTGCTGCAACTGTGGAAAGAGCCACACATCTAACTTTACCGGGTGCGAGGCCCGCCCCAGTAAAAAGAATTTACAGACCAGAGCCAAGACTCCTGCTACAGCAGCCCACCGACTAGTGACACTCATAAAAGAGCTACAAGATCTATTGAAAAACCAAGAAGTGCTGTGCCTTCTGCAAACTCTCATGAAGGGGATCTCCCCTTCCAACTGATGTTCCATGATACTCCAAACAACGCCCTACCCCTGCAAAGATGTGAACCTGAACACCTATTTTACCTCCCAAGGACTAACTTAGGACTCTCTAGTTTACGACATCACAGTTTAGATGAATCAGTTAGCGGCGCTTCGCGCCGAATACTGAGATTTTCAACATTTCCAACATTCCAACTGCGACTACTTGAGAGAGACAGACCAGACCATTGACCAGGAGACCGGTTCTGACCGAGGAGGAGGAAAGACGTCTTATCAGACAAACCAGTTTCGACGGAGTACGAGCTACGTTTCCGCGGGGATCATGGATTCCTCGCCGGAGAAAACTTCAACAGCGGAGGCTTTAGCCGTAGGACAGCTCAAGTGCCGCGGGGGCCAGACCCCCGGGCGGTTGAGTAACCCGGCTATTGCCTACGATTCGGAGCATATCACTTCACTCCAGCCCTTATCAGGGCTCTCCGAAAGGAAAAGTGAATGCGCGACCCATGAGAGCGATGGGTCACCGAGTCTGGAGCCTTCTGACTCCCATGAGGTACCGACGGGGACGGCTACGCCGAAACCGCACGGGCCTCTTGGGGGACTTTTGGCATCCAACATGGCTAGGCGCTCCAGTATAGGCAAACAAAATAAGAAAAGGAAAACTACATTAGGTATTCAGGATACTACGGATGAAGAGTCAGAGGATTATGAACAAAACTCAACTAATGAATTTAATCAAAACCCCCCCAATGATATGATTGAGTCAAATTTAATGAATATCCTAACAATTTTTATTGGAAAAAACTTAGAAGTCTTAGAAAACTTACTACACTATAGTGATAGGGAAGAAAACATAGAAAACTCCCTAATGGAGCTTAAATCTAAAACTGCTGATCTCATGCACTACCTATCGGATAATAAAAATGAAATACGCAAAAAATCGGACACTAAAGCTGAAATCCAAAATTTCACTGGATCTGAATTGTACGCATTCTATAATACACAAAATGTAGCAAGCGCAATGCCACTACATGAACATTACAACAAAGAACCTAACTCAGACAAACATAATCATACAAAACAAAACAAAAAATTCAGGCGGAATGATGACTACCCCCCACTAAATCCAGACAACACCATGGATACCCATGACAATGATAACCCTAATAATGATAATAACGAGGGATTTACACAAGTTAAAAAGAGCTCTTTGCCACCACCCATTATTATCAATGATAGCAACTTCAGCTGGACGAACTTTAGAAAAACATTACATGAAAAAAGAATCACAGGCTGCAACGGAAAAATGAATGGAGAAAGCGGCAAATATACCTTAAAAGTCAAAAACATGGAAGACAGAAATCAAATTATTTCTTTATTAGATAATGAAAAAATATCGTATCACACATACTCACTTCCTAGTGAAAGGAAACTAAGAGTCGTACTGAAAAGTGTACCCGCCGACTTTACAGAAGATGAGATTTATCGTGATCTCTTAGAAAGATATAATATATCAGCATCAAAAGTTACCCAGCTTAAAAAAAGGCAGGGAGATAACATACGAAAACTACCAATTTTTATAGTCGATCTAGTTAAGACTAATAATTACAAGCAAATATATGAGGTCAGATCCATTCTCGACACAAATATAAGAGTAGAGGACTACAAAAAATCTGATAGGCCTACCCAATGCCATAGATGCCAGGAGTATTTCCACGGCCAGACAAACTGTCGACATCCACCCAGATGCGTTAAGTGCGCGGGTAATCATTTAACTAGAGACTGCCCAGACAAATTTGTGAATAAGCCCAAATGTTGCAACTGCGAGAAGGAGCACTCAGCTAATTCCAAAGAATGCGAAGTTTTTCAGAATGCTGTTAAAAAAATACAAAACCAATATTATAAGGGTAAATCGTATGATTTTAAAAGAAACATTATTACTAGAGGAAGTGCCCAACCCAAGAGTTATGCAAACGCTCTAAAAAGCAACCCAGGAAACGAGGAACCGAACATGCAAATTTTACTGCAGCAAGCTATTGAAGCAGCAAACAACCTAACCAAACTTATTACTAAAGTAAGTGCCCAAAATTGTAGCACTGAAAATTATCAAGGAAACCTAACAGACAATTATGACTAGTATTAATACTATCTGCTTGAGTATTATTCTCTGGAATGCCAACAACATGACAACGAAAATGGCTGAGATTCTCGACTTTGTCGCTGAATACTCACCTGACATATTCTCAATAACTGAGACACATGCAAAACCGAATAAAAGACTGACTATTCCCCTTTACAACGCCTACAGATGTGATAGAGTGACCCATACTGGAGGAGGCACGGCTATATACGTTTCAAAGAAATACAAGTCATCACTATACAACTCCAAGACTACTGACAACATTGATGAAACCTCAGTAATTGTACAACTGGCGAATAAAAATGTTAAGATCACTACTATTTACAATCCCCCGGACAATGATATCAAAGAATCTCACCTAACGAAATATTTTGATAATCAAATGGACACAATACTATTAGGTGACCTAAATGCTAAAAATATTATATGGGGATGCAACACTAATAATAAACAAGGATTGAAGCTTCACTCATTTGTGAAAAAACTAGGCCTTACATTATATGCTCCCACCGACCCAACTCACTTTCCGTATAACCACCACAGCAGACCAGACATCTTAGATATTATGATCACAAACATGCCACCTGCATTCGCTCTCAATGTCATCAACGACTTAAGCAGTGATCATTTACCAGTGTTAATCAACACGAACTTACATATTAATGAGAGCACTATCAAGAAAAAATCCACGGACTGGCTTTTATATCACAATATTCTGACTCTTAAGCTTAAACCAACTGAAAATTTCAATACCAATGAAGACATAGACAATGCCATTACAAACCTAACCAATATTATGCAAAAAGCACTCGATGACGCAACAACTGAGAAAATAAAGAACTTAAATAATTTTAAACTCCCTAGGGAGATTAAGGAGAAGATTCGATTAAAAAACAAACTTATGAAATACTTTAAAAGAACTGCCAACCCAAGCTACAAAACTGAAGCAAATAAATTAAAAAGAACCATCTCTGAAGAGTGCAAAAAATACAGAAATTCTTTATGGAATGATAAAGTCTCATCACTTAACAAGGACGATAATTCTATATGGAGAATGGCTAGAGCTCTAAAGAAAACCCCTCAAACTAACCTTCCCCTGAAAGATACAAACAACTTAGTCTACACTGACTCAGACAAGGCAGAGGTCTTTGCCAACACAATGCACGAACAATTTAATTTAAATGATGAACCCTCTTGCCCAATAAATGATAACTTTGTGGAGAACTCTTATAATAATATCATAACAAACTACCCTGATAATAATAATTCCCATTTTACGAATGATAACGAGATCATTAATATTATTAAAAAGCTAAAAAACCGAAAGGCTCCAGGGCCTGACAATATCACCAATGAGATGTTGAAAAACTCACCCCCTAGCATCATTCCAATCTTAACAAATATCTTCAATACATGTATCAAAAATTGCTACTTCCCAAATAATTGGAAGAAATCAGACATAATTCTCTTCCCTAAACCAGGGAAAGATGCCTCAAACCCTAATAACCACAGACCTATCAGCTTACTTTCAACCATTTCCAAAGTTTTCGAAAACGTTATTAAGATCAGACTTAACAGCTACCTAACCAATTTGCCTGATGAACAATATGGCTTCAGGGCCAATCTCTCTACCACTAAACAAGTAATTACTCTTATGGAATTTATAAGCAACGGAAAATTTAAAAGAGAAACAATGGCCCTTATCCTACTCGACGTCGCCAAGGCGTTCGATCGAGTATGGCATAAGGGTCTCATTGTAAAACTAAATGAGATGAAACTCGAAAGTAATCTACTGCTTCTCCTGAACTCATATCTAAACAATAGATATTTCAGAATCAAAATTAATAACAACTACTCAGAGTACAAGTTAATCAGAGCTGGCGTACCCCAGGGGTCAATTTTAGGCCCCATCCTATATATACTGTATACTGCCGATTTCCCCATTAATAAGGACAACAGAAATAATGAACTAGTGGCCCTTTATGCAGACGATACGGCAATCGTTACTAAATCGCTAAATACAAATAGGGCAGTTGATTTACTTCAAGATAAACTCCACACAGTAGAAAACTGGTGTGCCAAATGGAGAACCAAATTACATCCCGACAAGAGTCAATTCATGATCATAAACTCCAAAATTAAAGCCCACAAAATCTCCAACTTAAGGCTATTCAATGTCACTATCACCCCAACAACACAAGTTAAATACTTAGGTATTATAATATCACAAAACCTTAGTTGGAGTAAGCATATCGACGACATAATAAAAAGAGGCAGAGGAGCATTTTTTGCTCTCTATGCAATACTGAACAGAAACTCTACACTAAGCTTGAACAATAAAAGAACAATTTACCTACAGATTATTAGGCCAATTTTAACATACGCATGCCCAGCCCTAACGACCATGTCTGAAAACTTAAAAAAGAAACTCTCAAATTTTGAGGGCAAAATTCTAAGGACCATGCTTGGGGCCCCAAGGGCAATAAGCAATAAATTGTTGAAAAAAGACATGAAAATAGATGATATTGCTAACTATATGGCTACTCTTAATACGAAATTCTATAACAAAGCCCAGGACTGCACTGATGCAAACTTCAATAAGATTTTCGACACAGATATTATCAGTGAAAATTCAAATTACAGCCCACTCGCAGCATTTCTCTCATCAGATTGCATTCTATCTAAGTATTATAACATCTCATGATTCCCAATACACACTACACACGCAAACAACACATTTACACCTGAACTCTGGTAAACCTGGTGAAGGAGCAACCTTGTTCGCAGGGTCCGATCCGGGGGAGCCAGAGATCTGTAAGCCTAAGAATAGTGAGCAACCCGGCACGAGCGGTGACTTGCCGGGACGGCCGGGTCACTATATTAACAATAACACCAATGGTTTTTTTGATACCTAGATTAACCCATGTATTATAATGTAAATAATTTCATATCTATTCAAGTAATTTGTAAATAATTTTGTATATAGTTTATCTTGACTTTAATATTTTGGCTTATTAATATTATTCATCCTGTAAATTATTAACTAATTAACTGTGCTAGTGCTTGTATATAGTTTTATCTCTTAAATGGAGTCTCTCCAATCCCTTTTTCACTCAATCATATCATTGTACCTTATTCAATTTATGACTACCTAATCTATGCCTATTAAATTTAGATGAATCAGTTAGCGGCGCTTCGCGCCGAATACTGAGCTACTATTCATTTCCAACGTTCCAATGCGACTACTTGAGACATATAGATAGTTATCGGAAGCCATGAAGAAAAAATTCCAGATTCTGGTCAGGAAGTCGCTAATAACCGATAAATAAATTTGCCGAAAGGGTCATATTTCCTGATAATTATACATATCAAAGATCCTGATAATTATACATATATTTCCTGATAATTATACAAGAGCGAATATTTTGATCAACATCAATAACTCTGCACACTAACATAATGATAATTATTAAGCGTAATATTGCTTTGAGTCTTGATAAAGTTTATTTGACAAAAGTATTGACCAACATAAAAATAATATATTCTGTTTAAAAGAAGAAAAAAACTTTGTGGTTTATTACTAAATATCGATAATTTTGATAATTATATATATATATATACTTGATTTTTTTTTTTAAATCTTGGCACTTATCCGTTATTGGTAACAATGTTCTTGTTGGCGACAATTGGAAAGGCAACCGCCAATATACGGTCCTAAGTACTAAATTATCTGCTTGCGCGTTATTATTATAACGACTTCCATGCAAAGAATCAAAATGGTAGTGCATCAAGCTTAAAACATTTGAGTTTAAATTTATAAATTACAACATTTCAAATTAATAAGCACATTCTTAATGATAATTAAGATTGATCACTTTCTTGAAAAACAAAATTAAATCTAACTACATTCTATATCTTTAAGTAGCATTTTTAAATTACCTAAGCTTTGCAAAAATTTCGCCGATTTCAATAATGAGCTAATTCCTAAGTGTTTGAAAATTCAGAAACAAACCAAATCTTTAAAGTCTGCCATCAATTATGTAGGTAACTGCAAAAATTAGAAATCGAAAGCTCAATTTCTTTATTATTAATTACAAAATCTTTTTTTATTATCAGTTCCATTGCATACATATAGATTTACTTATGTATTTTATATTGTTCCCATTTCTTTGACGATTTTTCTTACAAGTTGCCGGAGTGTGCAATAAACTTAAGCTAAGTTCTTACTGTTTCTGAAGAATTTCGTATCTTTATTTTAAAGGTGCTTTTATCACCGAATTGTTTAAAATTTTAAGTTTCTATTTGGCTGATAATGCACTGTCTTAATCAGAGGTGTCAAACTCAATTTTGCAGAGGGCCATATATTAAATTTAGAATGTGTAGGCGGGCCAGATTCAAATAAAAAAAATGTACTGAACTATTATAACATTTTATTTATCTAATTATATGGTATATAATATACGGTTGTTAAAAATCATATCAAAGTAATAAAAGATGGTAATTATTTTGAGCTCGAGAATCCAGATACCTGACTTCTCTTGTTCTCAGAATGCGTGCTGCATGCTTTTTTAATTCCGGGTAGTTATCCAAACTCTTGAAATATTGTGTATAAAATGTAAGAGCGTTAACCTCTTTAAATTTTTCTTTCAAAATACTGTCCGATTGAAGATTTATCAACTCCATTTGCAAATGAACTGGTGCCTGTGAAGCTTCAAAATTGAATGGATTGTTGAAAATTGGGAATTCCGTTTCATTCATTTTGTGGAAGTCTTCGAAACGATTGTTGAATTCCGTGATCAGATTTTGCAGAAGTTGAGAATACTGATCCAATTCTTTTTGGTTCACTGTGCCAAATGATTTTAAATGAGGGAAATGATCCAAAGTTTGATTTTTTACCTGATTTTCCCACAACCTCAACTTTGTTTCAAAGGCTTGAATACATTTGAGTGACAATCAGATTTTTACCCTGTAACTTTACATTCAGATCAGTCAAGTGTTTATTCATATCTACCAAAAAGACACAATCAATCCACCAGTCATTGCCATAATCAATTGGGTTGCCTTTTTCTTACATGAAAGCTTGAATAGGGTCACGTAATGCAAAAAATCCTTCTAAAACTACTCCTCGACTGAGCCAACGAACTTCAGGGAAATAAGGGACATCAAAAAAATTTTCGTCCAAATCTTGTAAAAACTGCCTGAACTGTCGGTGATTTAGTCCTCTGCTCCTTATAAAATTTACTATTTTAATTATAGGTAGCATGACATGGTCCATTTTTAAATGCTTGGATGCCAATGATTCCTGATGAATTATACAGGGAAATCCCACAAAATTCCCTGATGTTTTCTGTTTTAATTTAGTTACAATGCCCGAATGATTGCCAGCCATGACAGGAGCGCCATCCTGCTAAGTATATTCCAGTCGAAGATTTCGCCTGTTGCTAAGAAATGTCGTTACTGTCTATCTCTCTCGCTTGTCTATGCCCGCGCTGCCCTTGAAATTACTTATAAATGTAGTGTGCACATTTTAAAACTTCCGTAGAGGAATAGAGTGAAGTCTAAAAGCTCTGAAAAACACGATTCTTCTTTCTGTGACATATCGCGATCGCGGGCCGTATTGACACGAACCGGAGGACGGATGCGGCCCGCGGGCCGTATCTTTGACATGACTGGTCTTAATAATTTGTCACAATTTATGATGGTTATTGGTTTTATTATGATTTCGTGACTTAAACTCTATCTCTGGTCTTCATCTATTACGTTAATTTGGGATTATTAGTGCGGTTTTCTGAGATGTAAAACTGATAAAATTCATTCAGAAAAATGCGTTCCACAAAAACAAAAATGATTTGAAAAAAAATATCTTGTGTTACAAAGAAAACAGCTTCATGACAGATGTAAATGGAATAAAACTTTAAATTTATACTTCCTGTCATTAGCGGATAAATAAAATATTCAAAGGTTCCATAAAATGATATCGATATTTAATCAAGTACTATATATGCAATGCAAACATGTTTGATTGCCGGCGGAAACTGAGGCTTAAAGGCAAATATTATAAACATGAGACTTTTGGAAATTTGAAATAATTTAACGTCCCTCTAATTTTAGAACTTTTACTCGGAAGTTACAGTGACTCTAGGTATTCCCTTTAATTTAAAAAAAGTGGTACTTAGAAAGCTAACTAAGACATTTTAATTTTTCTAATTCTGATAGCACATGTTCCCTCTGTCCCTGTTTTCTTTAGTTTGGGATTGGGCAATCCGTTGATATGCGATAATGCTCGTCAAATTTTTGTTTAATACAGAGGAGAACACATGTTGTAGTAAAAATATATATTTTAAAAACCATATCTAAAGTGAAGTAAAACAAACGAATGACTCAAATTAACATTTAGGTCATAAAAAAAAAAAAAAACGATTCCCTTATTTTAAATTTTACAGAACATTTTCCATGCTAATTTGGAATCCTTAATTTGTATAATATAAATTTCACAAGGATTTCAAAAATATATATTTGAATTGGATTTTACGAAAAACTCTGTTAAAGTACTGATCGTGTAGAAATTAATGGAAAATCTCTGTAAATCACGATTCTTTATGTTTTCTAAAAAATAAATAAGTCCACTCTTTAACAATGGCTATTAAGGTATTTTTTAATTATATTTTTGTGTACACTAATGTTTCAACAGAGCTAATAGATGTAGTTAGACAATTGCAGTTGAAATAAATAAATAATATTTGCTATAAAGGCATCCATTGTTGCAAGCTAATTTGAACAATATGTTAAAATCATTATTGAGTTCATTTTGAGTTTGGATTTCGTGTGTGAAGGTTATTTTTTGAAGTTGAGTGAAAGTTGTCAAAGACTGATGAAATAAAAGAAGCTATTGACAGAAGAAGAAGATAAGAAAGGTGACTTAAAATGGTAAGCCAAAGTGTTTCATTAAATATTTATTCCATAAAATATAAAAGAAAAACAAAATAAAGTCAGCTAACGGTTTAATGATATTCAAAAATAAATGATATTCTTTCTTTACAATGCATATAACTATTTTTAAAAATAAACTACTTATGCGTTTGTTTGGTGTTTTCTAAAATACAATAGAGTTTAATAATTATAATTAATATAGGTGAAACTATAAAAATAACCTACACGTACGAAGTAGCAATCATAAAGAAATATAATGATTTTTTTCCCTTTTTGTTTAATTTGCAAGCATTAAAATTTAATTTGCAAGCATCTTATGGTTTTAATTAATAAGTGTCACTATAAATTATAGACAACTATTTCTGCTTAAGGTGACCAAATTTTATTTCTGCTATTATAATTCTTTATTTTTTTTGATAAAATTCTCCTACAGTGAATAAAGAGCTGGTAAAAATTTAATGGGCGGCAAAAGTATTGCTCGAAAATGATTTTATCGAAGTGATATTTTAGTCAAATTCATATTTTAAAGATGACAGTAAACAAATATTTTGAGTGTCACAAAATAAAATTGCATAGAGATAGTTATAATTATAGGGTAGACTATATTTGAGGGTGCCCCTTGATTCTCGCCAAGATGTGATCGCGGTTGATCGCCAAGCTGGGTGATGTTGAAACCCAATCGTGATTCTGATTGGTTTAGATTTCAGCGTTATTTTTAAATGTTCAACGGTATATGTAATTTCAGAGATCCGTCAGCTCTACGTTGGATACCGGCTGGTTAGTTTACTTTTGAATCTGGTCAATAAGATCGAAGGTATGTAGGCAGTCATAAAAAGGGATTTAAGAAAAAAATGTCACCGCTAGTCTGGTTCAGACGCCATTTTCGATTCGTATTTCGTCGTATTTATGTGGTGATGGAGGTACACAGATTCTATTCATGATAAATTCAGACAGTATCTAACTGTTATTAGATAATTCTGTGCACCTAAATCTGAGAATATTCAAACTTAATGAAGGAGTTGTTTTTTTCCTTTTCTTTCTGGGCCTACTCCATTAATTTTTGCTTCGATTCAAAATCCTCTTGGGTTTATTAATTTTGCTTATATTGGGTTCATTGCAAGTTTTGGCCGATGTTTTGTTGAAATTTTGCAATGTTTTATTGAAATATCACCATATTTTGACCGATGTTTTGTTGAAATTTTCCAATGTTTTATTGAAATATCACTATGTTTTGGCCGCCATTCCTGTTACCCGGTGTTCCTCGCAAAAAGCAATAGCGCCAAACATAAGTCGCCAATTTCGCCAAGGGGCACCCTCAAGTCTATTTTTCCCTAATTATATTTCCTGAACTAGAAAATTAGCATATTTAAGACGCACCGCTTCAGATGTAACATTTGCAATTTAATATGTGATTTACCAATTGCAAAGTCGAAAATTATGATGGGTCATTGACCGGAATTAATTTTTTGAGACAAACACATTATTTAGAAGATTGATTAAATTGGCAACCATTTAGGTTTCACTAATGTTTCTCAAAGGATTATTTTCATTAGTACCAGTAGCTACTGATTTTATGATCTCCCAACAAATATTATTTCTCGATTGCCATTTAACTATTTTCTAACCTAGGTTGAACAATTCTTAGTTTTCACTTTATATATTTAGTACCAGTCTGCATAAGTGCCAGCACAGTTGCAGTAGATTATTGATTTTATGATTCCTAACATACATTATTTTTTAATTGCCATTTCACTATTTTCTAAACTAGGTTGAACAATTCTCAGTTTTCAGCATATATATTTAGTACCAGTCTGCGTAAGTGCCAGCACAGTTGCAGTAGATTATTGATTTTACGATCCCTAACATACATTATTTTTTAATTGCCATTTCACTATTTTCTAACCTAGGTTGAACAATTCTCAGTTTTCACTTTATATATTTAGTACTAGTCTGCATAAGTGCCAGCAATTACAGTAGATTATTGATTTTACGATCCCTAACATACATTATTTTTTTATTGCCATTTCACTATTTTCTAAACTAGGTTGAACAATTCTCAGTTTTCAGCTTATATATTTAGTACCAGTCTGCATAAGTGCCAGCACAGTTGCAGTAAATTATTGATTTTACGATCCCTAACATACATTATTTTTTAATTGCCATTTCACTATTTTCTAAACTAGGTTGAACAATTCTCAGTTTTCACTTTATATATTTAGTACCAGTCTGCATAAGTGCCAGCAATTGCAGTAGATTATTGATTTTACGATCCCTAACATACATTATTTATTAATTGCCATTTCACTATTTTCTAAACTAGGTTGAACAATTCTCAGTTTTCAGCTTATATATTTAGTACCAGTCTGCATAAGTGCCAGCACAGTTGCAGTAGATTATTGATTTTATGATTCCTAACATACATTATTTCTTAATTGCCATTTCACTATTTTCTAAACTAGGTTGAACAATTCTCAGTTTTCAGCTTATATATTTAGTACCAGTCTGCATAAGTGCCAGCAATTGCAGTAGATTATTGATTTTACGATCCCTAACATACATTATTTTTTAATTGCCATTTCACTATTTTCTAAACTAGGTTGAACAATTCTCAGTTTTCAGCTTATATATTTAGTACCAGTCTGCATAAGTGCCAGCACAGTTGCAGTAGATTATTGATTTTATGATTCCTAACATACATTATTTTTTAATTGCCATTTCACTATTTTCTAAACTAGGTTGAACAATTCTCAGTTTTCAGCTTATATATTTAGTACCAGTCTGCATAAGTGCCAGCACAGTTGCAGTAGATTATTGATTTTACGATTCCTAACATACATTATTTTTTAATTGCCATTTCACTATTTTCTAAACCAGGTTGAACTATTCTCAGTTTTCAGCTTATATATTTAGTACCAGTCTGCATAAGTGCCAGCAATTGCAGTAGATTATTGATTTTACGATCCCTAACATACATTATTTATTAATTGCCATTTCACTATTTTCTAAACTAGGTTGAACAATTCTCAGTTTTCAGCTTATATATTTAGTACCAGTCTGCATAAGTGCCAGCACAGTTGCAGTAGATTATTGATTTTATGATTCCTAACATACATTATTTCTTAATTGCCATTTCACTATTTTCTAAACTAGGTTGAACAATTCTCAGTTTTCAGCTTATATATTTAGTACCAGTCTGCATAAGTGCCAGCACAGTTGCAGTAGATTATTGATTTTATGATTCCTAACATACATTATTTTTTAATTGCCATTTCACTATTTTCTAAACTAGGTTGAACAATTCTCAGTTTTCAGCTTATATATTTAGTACCAGTCTGCATAAGTGCCAGCACAGTTGCAGTAGATTATTGATTTTATGATTCCTAACATACATTATTTTTTAATTGCTATTTCACTATTTTCTAAACTAGGTTGAACAATTCTCAGTTTTCAGCTTATATATTTAGTACCAGTCTGCATAAGTGCCAGCACAGTTGCAGTAGATTATTGATTTTATGATTCCTAACATACATTATTTTTTAATTGCCATTTCACTATTTTCTAAACTAGGTTGAACAATTCTCAGTTTTCAGCTTATATATTTAGTACCAGTCTGCATAAGTGCCAGCACAGTTGCAGTAAATTATTGATTTTACGATCCCTAACATACATTATTTTTTAATTGCCATTTCACTATTTTCTAAACTAGGTTGAACAATTCTCAGTTTTCACTTTATATATTTAGTACCAGTCTGCATAAGTGCCAGCAATTGCAGTAGATTATTGATTTTACGATCCCTAACATACATTATTTTTTAATTGCCATTTCACTATTTTCTAAACTAGGTTGAACAATTCTCAGTTTTCAGCTTATATATTTAGTACCAGTCTGCATAAGTGCCAGCACAGTTGCAGTAGATTATTGATTTTACGATTCCTAACATACATTATTTTTTAATTGCCATTTCACTATTTTCTAAACCAGGTTGAACAATTCTCAGTTTTCAGCTTATATATTTAGTACCAGTCTGCATAAGTGCCAGCAATTGCAGTAGATTATTGATTTTACGATCCCTAACATACATTATTTTTTAATTGCCATTTCACTATTTTCTAAACTAGGTTGAACAATTCTCAGTTTTCAGCTTATATATTTAGTACCAGTCTGCATAAGTGCCAGCAATTGCAGTAGATTATTGATTTTACGATCCCTAACATACATTATTTTTTAATTGCCATTTCACTATTTTCTAAACTAGGTTGAACAATTCTCAGTTTTCAGCTTATATATTTAGTACCAGTCTGCATAAGTGCCAGCACAGTTGCAGTAGATTATTGATTTTATGATTCCTAACATACATTATTTTTTAATTGCCATTTCACTATTTTCTAAACTAGGTTGAACAATTCTCAGTTTTCAGCTTATATATTTAGTACCAGTCTGCATAAGTGCCAGCACAGTTGCAGTAGATTATTGATTTTACGATTCCTAACATACATTATTTTTTAATTGCCATTTCACTATTTTCTAAACCAGGTTGAACTATTCTCAGTTTTCAGCTTATATATTTAGTACCAGTCTGCATAAGTGCCAGCAATTGCAGTAGATTATTGATTTTACGATCCCTAACATACATTATTTATTAATTGCCATTTCACTATTTTCTAAACTAGGTTGAACAATTCTCAGTTTTCAGCTTATATATTTAGTACCAGTCTGCATAAGTGCCAGCACAGTTGCAGTAGATTATTGATTTTATGATTCCTAACATACATTATTTCTTAATTGCCATTTCACTATTTTCTAAACTAGGTTGAACAATTCTCAGTTTTCAGCTTATATATTTAGTACCAGTCTGCATAAGTGCCAGCACAGTTGCAGTAGATTATTGATTTTATGATTCCTAACATACATTATTTTTTAATTGCCATTTCACTATTTTCTAAACTAGGTTGAACAATTCTCAGTTTTCAGCTTATATATTTAGTACCAGTCTGCATAAGTGCCAGCACAGTTGCAGTAGATTATTGATTTTATGATTCCTAACATACATTATTTTTTAATTGCTATTTCACTATTTTCTAAACTAGGTTGAACAATTCTCAGTTTTCAGCTTATATATTTAGTACCAGTCTGCATAAGTGCCAGCACAGTTGCAGTAGATTATTGATTTTATGATTCCTAACATACATTATTTTTTAATTGCCATTTCACTATTTTCTAAACTAGGTTGAACAATTCTCAGTTTTCAGCTTATATATTTAGTACCAGTCTGCATAAGTGCCAGCACAGTTGCAGTAAATTATTGATTTTACGATCCCTAACATACATTATTTTTTAATTGCCATTTCACTATTTTCTAAACTAGGTTGAACAATTCTCAGTTTTCACTTTATATATTTAGTACCAGTCTGCATAAGTGCCAGCAATTGCAGTAGATTATTGATTTTACGATCCCTAACATACATTATTTTTTAATTGCCATTTCACTATTTTCTAAACTAGGTTGAACAATTCTCAGTTTTCAGCTTATATATTTAGTACCAGTCTGCATAAGTGCCAGCACAGTTGCAGTAGATTATTGATTTTACGATTCCTAACATACATTATTTTTTAATTGCCATTTCACTATTTTCTAAACCAGGTTGAACAATTCTCAGTTTTCAGCTTATATATTTAGTACCAGTCTGCATAAGTGCCAGCAATTGCAGTAGATTATTGATTTTACGATCCCTAACATACATTATTTATTAATTGCCATTTCACTATTTTCTAAACTAGGTTGAACAATTCTCAGTTTTCAGCTTATATATTTAGTACCAGTCTGCATAAGTGCCAGCACAGTTGCAGTAGATTATTGATTTTATGATTCCTAACATACATTATTTTTTAATTGCCATTTCACTATTTTCTAAACTAGGTTGAACAATTCTCAGTTTTCAGCTTATATATTTAGTACCAGTCTGCATAAGTGCCAGCACAGTTGCAGTAGATTATTGATTTTATGATTCCTAACATACATTATTTTTTAATTGCCATTTCACTATTTTCTAAACTAGGTTGAACAATTCTCAGTTTTCAGCTTATATATTTAGTACCAGTCTGCATAAGTGCCAGCACAGTTGCAGTAGATTATTGATTTTATGATTCCTAACATACATTATTTTTTAATTGCCATTTCACTATTTTCTAAACTAGGTTGAACAATTCTCAGTTTTCAGCTTATATATTTAGTACCAGTCTGCATAAGTGCCAGCACAGTTGCAGTAGATTATTGATTTTATGATTCCTAACATACATTATTTTTTAATTGCCATTTCACTATTTTCTAAACTAGGTTGAACAATTCTCAGTTTTCAGCTTATATATTTAGTACCAGTCTGCATAAGTGCCAGCACAGTTGCAGTAGATTATTGATTTTACGATTCCTAACATGCATTATTTTTTAATTGCCATTTCACTATTTTCTAAACCAGGTTGAACAATTCTCAGTTTTCAGCTTATATATTTAGTACCAGTCTGCATAAGTGCCAGCAATTCAGTAGATTATTGATTTTACGATCCCTAACATACATTATTTATTAATTGCCATTTCACTATTTTCTAAACTAGGTTGAACAATTCTCAGTTTTCAGCTTATATATTTAGTACCAGTCTGCATAAGTGCCAGCACAGTTGCAGTAGATTATTGATTTTATGATTCCTAACATACATTATTTCTTAATTGCCATTTCACTATTTTCTAACCTAGGTTGAACATTTCTTTCGTATCGATTTCTGTTTTTCAAATTTAATTTTTTTTTTCTTTTCTCATTTCACCAGTTATTCTAGAGCCAGTTTTTCAAAATCTAATTCACCAGTTTGGGAAAAATATACTTGAGGGTGCCCCTTGGCGAAATTGGCGACTAATGTTTGGCGAAATTCCTGTTTGTGCGGAATACCGTGGTAACAAGAGTGGCGGCCAAAACATAAGGATATTTCAATAAAACACTGGAAAATTTCAAGACATTGGAATGGTGACTGATGCACGTTAAATCTGTCGAGTCTCAAAGTCCTCCATGTTCCCACAACAAATCAATACCTCTGGGGGTACTGATCCAGGAGTTTCCTTGTCTTCTGGATTGGTTCAAAATTACAAGGCTACGGAGTTGAACGTTAGTAGTCGTAAGCCCATGAACTTGGGTCGGCTGTTCAACGACGGTTATAAAATAAAATAAAATAAGACATTGGGGGCCGGGATAGCCCGATCGGTAGGGCGCTGGGCCCATATCCAAGAGATCGTGGGTTCGATCCTCGCCTGCCGAAGACTCCCCGTGTAGTAAATGGTGACTGATGCACGTTAAATCTGTCGAGTCTCAAAGTCCTCCATGTTCCCAGAACAAATCAATACCTCTGGGGGTACTGATCCAGGAGTTTCCTTGTCTTCTGGATTGGTTCAAAATTACAAGGCTACGGAGTTGAACGTAAGTAGTCGTAAACCCATGAAATTGGGTCGGCTGTTCAACGACGGTTATAAAATAAAATAAAATAAAATAAGACATTGGAAAATTTCAACAAAACATCGGTCAAAGCTTTATAAAATTGCAGTGAACCTAATATAAGAAAAATTAATAAACTCAGTAAAATGCATTTTGAATCGAAACAAAAATTAATGGAGTAAACACAGAAAGAAAAGGAAAAAAACAAACTCATTTCTTCATTAAGCTTGAATATCCTCAGATTTAAGTGCATGGAATTCTTTAATAGCAGTTAGATACTGTCTTAATTTATCATGAATAGAAATAGAATCCGTATACCTCCATCGAAACATAAATTCGGCAAAATATCAATCGAAAACGGCATCTGTGGTACTGGACTGGCGGTGACATTTTCTTCTAAAGTTCCTTTTTATGACTGCCCGCATACCTTCGATCTTATTGACCAGAAGCAAAAGTAACCTTACCAGTCGGTATCCAATGTAGAACTAACGGATCTCTGAAATTACTTATACCGTTGAGAATTTAAAAATAACGCTAAAACCTAAATCAATCAGAATCACGATTGGGTTTCAACATCGCCCAGCTTGGCGATCAACCGCGATCACAACTTGGCGAGAATCAAGGGGCACCCTCAAATATAGTCTACCCCACCAGTTTTGTACTTACAACATGAGTCGTCTTTATACAGCACGCATATACTCTTTTTCCACTTTATTTCTCGTCGATACGTTCCATTAATGTTTACATTTATTTTAATTTGCAACATTTATTGTAATTTTAGAAAAACTGCACTAGGTAATGTAAAAACTCCATTCTATGTAGTTCAAGCAATAAACAAAAATATCACATCATCACATTTTTCATTATAGTGTCTTATTTCATTTTCGTTTTTAAAAAAAATCTTTCAGTCTCGTGTCGTCAAAATAGGAATAAAATTCCAGAACATGGATTTTCTATGGGCGTTTGTAGCCATCTAAGAAACGTAGAATGTTTCATTTTGTTCAAATGGATGAAAAATTTGTATTTAAAGGATAACATAATTTTTTTTTGCTAAACTTGAAGAACTTAAGATTAAAATTAAATGGTATAAAATTTCCTGTCTAGCGGTTTACCTTTGGTCTGCTACCATCCATCTGCTATCATCTGATGCAAATTCCCCTGCGCTATGAACAAAATGGTTTTGCAGCATATGCAAAACCTTTAAATTATACAAATGCCAAAAAAAAAAAATTTATGCGAAAAAAATAAGATGTACAATAAGTTCTATAAAATGCCATCGATGTCCGATGGAATAATTATGCATGCAATGAAAACACGTTTGATTAAGGATGGAAACTTTGATAACAGTGTAATTTTAGAGCTTAAATTCAAAAGCAGTATCAAAATGCATTATCGTTATTCGAAAATATATTTAGTAGGTAGAAATTAACCGAAGAAAAAAAATACTGGTAAAATTAGCATAGTCTATGCCAAACATTTATCTGTTTAAAAAAATAATTCTGGAAATAAAAACAAAATAGGCGTTATTCGAAATATTTAGTTGGTAGTTTTATAGTAACTGTTACATACCTGCCAACTTTTAATCCCTTCCATTATCATTTTTCCCAGTGGTATTAAAATGGAATTAAAACTTCAATTTTAAGCAAACAAATACGTTGTATATAAGCAAGCTTAAGTTGACAACCATGATAGTAACGCATATTAATATATGTGCTTAATTTTTGTAAGAATAGTGGTGATCAAAATCATTTAAAAATTAAGTTTATAAGAGAAAAAAATAGTATATATTTACTACCACTTTAAATATGAAAATAAAATCTTCCGGAAAATCCGGAAGAGTTGGCAGGTATGATGTTAGCCGGAAAATCTAGTTTTGAAATTATAGTTCCCATTACTACACATTTTTAAAACCTACAGAAATGAAAAGTAAATTTAACAAAATAAATTGTTTTTATGCCATGCTCAAGGATATAATGATAAAGTTACCAAATAGAAATATATATTTAAGGAAAAATTCTTTAACATATTATTTTGAAACATTAAGTAAAGTAAAATAAAACAAATGATTAGGTCGAATTAAATAAATAGAGATAAAAATCGATTCCCTTTTGGAAAATCTTACAGATCATTATCTATATAAATTAGAAATTCATCACTAATTTATGTATACTTTTACTTAATATCTAAAAATATATTAGAGCACTCTGATTAAAAAGTAATAGCGTAAAGTGAAATAGCAAATCTAGGAATATTATATTTCATTATATTTTACGTTTTTCTAACCAATAAATAAATTCGCTCTTTAACAATGACTATTAAGTTCTTTAAATTTTTTTTTGTTCACAGTTGTTTCAACAAAGCTAATGATGTTGTTTAACAATTACAGAGTAAAGTAATAAATGTTATTAGCTATAAAATTATTCATTGTTGTAAAATAGTTTAAACAATGAGTAAAATCATTATAAGATTTTCTGTTTGGAATTGTTGACTGTAGGTTGTGTTTTGAAGGTAAGTCGATGTAATTAAAAACTAACTGAAGAAATTAAAAAAGCTGCTGAAAAGAAATGAAGATACGAAAGCTGTTAAAAAAATAGTTAGTCAAAATACTTCTAACATTGGAACAAAATTTTTCTACGTATAATATATTTTATTTATATTATTTTTAATATAAACTTTATTTATGGAACTTGCATTCAATCTAAGTTATTTCAGTTATTAATATAAGATTAATATTAGGTAATATAAGATTTATTTATATTACTTGCATTCAATAAAAGTTGTAT
The DNA here is from genome assembly GCF_982258835.1 of Parasteatoda tepidariorum. Taxonomy (NCBI): domain Eukaryota; kingdom Metazoa; phylum Arthropoda; class Arachnida; order Araneae; family Theridiidae; genus Parasteatoda; species Parasteatoda tepidariorum. The sequence goes on along the minus strand of NC_141759.1, from coordinate 21,708,661 downwards.
TCTTTAACTTTGATGGTGTGTAATGCGCAGCATTTTTATTTCTCTTTGGTAGGGATTAAAGAGGAAAAAAGGATTCAATGTCGAAAGGTTGACTTTTAGGAATTTCATCCTCCGAGGGAGTAAGAGAAAAGAGGAATTAAGAGAAAAGAGGAATTAAGAGGGGCATATCATAAGAAGTAAACCACCTTGAAAGGAAGAAACATAAAGAGAATCTACAGATAGAGGCAATGTTTTTTCTAGGTAATATAAGAATCATTTATATTACTTGCATTCAATCAAAGTTTTATTCTTTAACTTTGAAGGTGTGTAATGCGCAGCATTTTTATTTCTCTTTGGTAGGGATTAAACAGGAAAAAAAGGCTTCAATGTCTAAAGGTTGACTTTTAGGAATTTCATCCTCCGAGGGAAGGAGAGAAAAGAAGGATTAAGAGGGGCATATCATAAGAAGTAAACCACCATGAAAGGAAGAAAAATGAAGAGATCTTACAGATTGTGGCAATGTTTTGTCTATATAATTTAAGATTTTTTTTATATTACTTGCATTCAATCAAAGTTGTATTCTCTAACTTTGATGGTGTGTAATGCACAGCATTTTTATTTCTCTTTGGTAGGGACTAAAGAGGAAAAAATGGCTTCGTTGTCTAAAGGTTGACTTTTAGGAATTTCATCCTCCGAGGGAGTAAGAGAAAAGAGGAATTAAGAGGGGCATATCATAAGAAGTAAACCACCTTGAAAGGAAGAAACATAAAGAGAATCTACAGATAGAGGAAATGTTTTTTCTAGGTAATATAAGAATTATTTAGATTACTTGCATTCAATCAAAGTTTTATTCTTTAACTTTGAAGGTGTGTAATGCGCAGCATTTTTATTTCTCTTTGGTAGGGATTAAACAGGAAAAAAAGGCTTCAATGTCTAAAGGTTGACTTTTAGGAATTTCATCCTCCGAGGGAAGGAGAGAAAAGAAGGATTAAGAAGGGCATATCATAAGAAGTAAACCACCATGAAAGGAAGAAAAATGAAGAGATCTTACAGATTGTGGCAATGTTTTGTCTATATAATTTAAGATTTTTTTTATATTACTTGCATTCAATCAAAGTTGTATTCTCTAACTTTGATGGTGTGTAATGCACAGCATTTTTATTTCTCTTTGGTATGGACTAAAGAGGAAAAAAAGGCTTCGTTGTCTAAAGGTTGACTTTTAGGATCTTAATATTACGAGGGAATAAGAGAAAAGAGGAATTAAAACGGGCATATCATAAGAAGTAGAAAAAGAAGACCTTGAAAGGAAGAAAAATGAAGAGATTTTACATATTGTGGCAATGTTTCTTCTAGGTAATATAAGATTTATTTATATTACTTGCATTCAATCAAAGTTGTATTCTTTAACTTTGATGGTGTGTAATGCGCAGCATTTTAATTTCTCTTTGGTAGGGGTTAAAGAGGAAAAAAGGATTCGTTGTCTAAAGGTTGACTTTGAGGATTTTAATATTACGAGGGAATAAGAGAAAAGAGGAATTAAAACGGGCATATCATAAGAAGTAGAAAAAGAAGACCTTGAAACGAAGAAAAATGAAGAGATTTTACATATTGTGGCAATGTTTCTTCTAGGTAATATAAGATTTATTTATATTACTTGCATTCAATAAAAGTTGTATTCTTTAACTTTGATGGTGTGTAATGTGCAGCATTTTTATTTCTCTTTGGTAGGGATTAAAGAGAAAAAAATTCTTCAATGTCTAAAGGTTGACTTTTAGGAATTTCATCCTCCGAGGGAAGGAGAGAAGAGATGGATTAAGAGGGGCATATCATAAGAAGTAAACCGCACCATGAAAGGAAAAAAAATGAAGAGATTTTTCAGATTGTGGCAATGTTTTGTCTATATAATTTAAGATTTTTTTTATATTACTTGCATTCAATCAAAGTTGTATTCTCTAACTTTGATGGTGTATAATGCGCAGCATTTTTATTTCTCTTTGGTAGGGACTAAAGAGGAAAAAAGGCTTCGTTGTCTAAAGGTTGACTTTGAGGATTTTAATATTACGAGGGAATAAGAGAAAAGAGGAATTAAAACGGGCATATCATAAGAAGTAGAAAAAGAAGACCTTGAAAGGAAGAAAAATGAAGAGATTTTACATATTGTGGCAATGTTTCTTCTAGGTAATATAAGATTTATTTATATTACTTACATTCAATTTAAAGTTGTATTCTTTAACTTTGATGGTGTGTAATGCGCAGCATTTTTATTTCTCTTTGGTAGGGGTTAAAGAGGAAAAAAGGATTCGTTGTCTAAAGGTTGACTTTGAGGATTTTAATATTACGAGGGAATAAGAGTAAAGAGGAATTAAAACGGGCATATCATAAGAAGTAGAAAAAGACCTTGAAAGGAAGAAAAATGAAAAGATTTTACATATTGTGGCAATGTTTCTTCTAGGTAATATAAGATTTATTTATATTACTTGCATTCAATCAAAGTTGTATTCTTAAACTTTGATGGTGTGTAATGCGCAGCATTTTTATTTCTCTTTGGTAGGGGTTAAAGAGGAAAAAAGGATTCGTTGTCTAAAGTTTGACTTTGAGGATTTTAATATTACGAGGGAATAAGAGAAAAGAGAAATTAAAACGGGCATATCATAAGAAGTAGAAAAAGAAGACCTTGAAAGGAAGAAAAATGAAGAGATTTTACATATTGTGGCAATGTTTCTTCTAGGTAATATAAGATTTATTTATATGACTTACATTCAATCAAAGTTGTATTCTTTAACTTTGATGGTGTGTAATGCGCAGCATTTTTATTTCTCTTTGGTAGGGGTTAAAGAGGAAAAAAGGATTCGTTGTCTAAAGGTTGACTTTGAGGATTTTAATATTACGAGGGAATAAGAGAAAAGAGGAATTAAAACGGGCATATCATAAGAAGTAGAAAAAGAAGACCTTGAAAGGAAGAAAAATGAAGAGATTTTACATATTGTGGCAATGTTTCTTCTAGGTAATATAAGATTTATTTATATTACTTACATTCAATCAAAGTTGTATTCTTTAACTTTGATGGTGTGTAATGCGCAGCATTTTTATTTCTCTTTGGTAGGGGTTAAAGAGGAAAAAAGGATTCGTTGTCTAAAGGTTGACTTTGAGGATTTTAATATTACGAGGGAATAAGAGAAAAGAGGAATTAAAACGGGCATATCATAAGAAGTAGAAAAAGAAGACCTTGAAAGGAAGAAAAATGAAGAGATTTTACATATTGTGGCAATGTTTCTTCTAGGTAATATAAGATTTATTTATATTACTTGCATTCAATCAAAGTTGTATTCTTTAACTTTGATGGTGTGTAATGCGCAGCATTTTTATTTCTCTTTGGTAGGGTTTAAAGAGGAAAAAAGGATTCGTTGTCTAAAGGTTGACTTTGAGGATTTTAATATTACGAGGGAATAAGAGAAAAGAGGAATTAAAACGGGCATATCATAAGAAGTAGAAAAAGAAGACCTTGAAAGGAAGAAAAATGAAGAGATTTTACATATTGTGGCAATGTTTCTTCTAGGTAATATAAGATTTATTTATATTACTTACATTCAATCAAAGTTGTATTCTTTAACTTTGATGGTGTGTAATGCGCAGCATTTTTATTTCTCTTTGGTAGGGGTTAAAGAGGAAAAAAGGATTCGTTGTCTAAAGGTTGACTTTGAGGATTTTAATATTACGAGGGAATAAGAGAAAAGAGGAATTAAAACGGGCATATCATAAGAAGTAGAAAAAGAAGACCTTGAAAGGAAGAAAAATGAAGAGATTTTACATATTGTGGCAATGTTTCTTCTAGGTAATATAAGATTTATTTATATTACTTGCATTCAATCAAAGTTGTATTCTTTAACTTTGATGGTGTGTAATGCGCAGCATTTTTATTTCTCTTTGGTAGGGACTAAAGAGGAAAAAAAGGCTTCGTTGTCTAAAGGTTGACTTTGAGGATTTTAATATTACGAGGGAATAAAAGAAAAGAGGAATTAAAACGGGCATATCATAAGAAGTAGAAAAAGAAGACCTTGAAAGGAAGAAAAATGAAGAGATTTTACATATTGTGGCAATGTTTCTTCTATGTAATATAGGATTTATTTATATTACTTGCATTCAATCAAAGTTGTATTCTTTAACTTTGATGGTGTGTAATGCGCAGCATTTTTATTTCCCTTTGGTAGGGATTAAAAAGGAAAAAAAGGCTTCAATGTCTAAAGGTTGACTTTTAGGAATTTCATCCTCCGAGGGAAGGAGAGAAAAGATGGATTAAGAGGGGCATATCATAAGAAGTAAACCACCATGAAAGGAAGAAAAATGAAGAGATTTTACAGATTGTGGCAATGTTTTGTCTATATAATTTAAGATTTTTTTTATATTACTTGCATTCAATCAAAGTTGTATTCAACTTTGATGGTGTGTAATGCGCAGCATTTTTATTTCTCTTTGGTAGGGATTAAAGAGGAAAAAAGTCTTCGTTGTCTAAAGGTTGACTTTTAGGATTTCAATATTACGAGGGAATAAGAGAAAAGAGGTATTAAGAGGGGCATATCATAAGAAGACCTTTCTTGTTGCAGTAGGGACACATCATTGTTGTTTTTGTATCACTGCCCAGGACGCGACCACTGCTTTTATTTCCATGCAACTTCCGATAGGCTTGCTTTCTAGTAGATGAAGTAGTATAAGCATCGGCGACTATGTCCTCTCCTCTATCTTTCTGCTTTTGTTGTATCCTTCCAGATTCGATTAGGAGCTCCTTTTCAACATTAGAAATCGAAAAATCTTTATCCTCTAGTCGATAAAGCATTTGAACTAAGTTGTCATAATCTGCTGGCAATCTTCTAATTAATTGGAAACATGTGAGCTTTTTTGGCATTTCAAAACCTGCATCATGGATCTGTTTCTTTTTTTCATTAACTAACTTGCAGAAAATTCCAATAGTCTCCTTCTCCGGATCAAACTTCATTTCAAAGAATTCATCAATAAGTCCGGCTAACTGTGCTCGGGAGGTAGGTTCAAAGTTATCTTTTAAAATAGTCCACGCTGTCTTTCCATCCTCGCTGTCGGATATCAGCGGTTGAAACCAGTGGCGTAGCGAGGGGGGAGCAAGGGGGGGCATCATGCCCCGGGCGCTACTCACAAAGGGGCGCCAAATGGTCAGCAAAACAAAACAAATTGTTGGATAATTTTTATTTTCATTATAATTTATTTCTGCAAAATATATTTTAAATTTAGTGCCAGTGAAATATAATAAATGTTAATTCGTAAATAAAAAGGAACACTAATCAAACTGTAATAATATATTCATAATAGAAATGACACTTTTTTTTCTAATGGCTGGGCTGACTCGACCTGTGTCTGTCAGCACTTCCTTATGGCATCTACGCTGTGTGGTTACATATATTATCTCCAAATATTTGCTGTGTACAAAGTATTTGTATGTTTGTACTGTGTATAATACAAATTTCAATGGAATAGAACTCTTTATCGAAGAATGTGACTGTAAAATGTTACTCCGTAGTAGAAAAGAAATTGAACTTAAAACTCCATTAGAATTTCTTACTTTTATAATCCCGTGTGGAGAAGATGTTTTTCCAAACCTGAGAGTGGCACTTCAAATACTCCTGACTATCTCAGTATCAATTGCTAGCTGCGAATGGTCATTCAGCAAATTAAAATTAATTTTGACATATCTACGATCAACGGGGGGACAAGATTGCCTAAGTGACCTAGCATTTTTAAGTGTGGAAAGAGAAAAATTTGAAATAATCAACTTTGATGATATTATTGATAAATTTGCTTCATCAGAAGCGGAAAATTTATTGGCGATCGAAATGGGCTGCAGGTGGCGTAGAGCAGAACGCTCTACCTATGGCAACACTTCACATGCTTTCCCCATTAGCCTGTGGAAAGTCATAGAGGAAGGAAGTACGTTAGTTTCTCTCTTGATTTTCATACAGATTAAAATCTTTTAAGTTGGAAAACTATATAGAACTGAAAACTACATTAAACATATTTCTAAAGAAAAGTATCACAGGAATTTTAAAAAATATTTTTATTTAGTAAAAAGGTAAAATATTAAGAACAGAGAAAATATCGTAGAACATTCCTATGCAACTGAAAAGAGGAGGCGTGGGGAGGGAGAAGGGCTAAAAGCATGAAACCGGTCTCTCCCCAGATGGCGTATTCGAGTGTTGCGATCGCCAATACATAGTAATTAGTTTTATAATTGTATTATAATCATATTATTAAATATATGTATCTCCTATAATAAATATTTACTTTTTTATTGTTTTAAAACTGCGTGTTTTTAAAATATTTCTTTATAAATATGTAAAATAAATAATAGGTATCTTATGAACTAATTCTAGATGATCATATACATTTCAAAATCTAGTCTTGTTTTCTCAACTACATTTTTTGTCTCAAATTTAATGCCTAACTTGAGCCTATGACTTTATTTATTTTACTTTATTTATTTATTACTTTGCGAGTATATTTTACTTATAATATTAGATGGTTTTCAAATGGGGGGGGGGGCGCTAAAAAGGTATTGTGCCCCGGGCGCGAGTTAGGCTCGCTACGGCACTGGTTGAAACTGCTCTTCAATGCCTTGGAATATTTTAGAATAACTTCTTGCTTTTCGCAGTTCACAAGAGCGTAGGTCTCTGTCTGTTGCATCAGTTGGTAATGGCTTCTCTGTACCACCAACAAATTCCCAAGATCCTTTATAGATGAGTAACACTTTCATATTTACTTTCCAGCTACTGTAATTGAAACTATTTAGCTTTGGAAATCCCAATATGGAGCTGCTGTCATTTTCGGCCATGTCCAATCTATCTAAACGGCCCCAGTAGCGTTATAATAAACTTGCTTCCAAAGACGACAAAAGCTTAACTAAGCTGGGCAGGCATGGCCCATAACCTTGCTGGCAGAATTCAGTGCGTTGTGGAAAATGCTTAGTAAGCATAATGAAAAAGTCATCTTTTAACTGATCAGAAATTTTATTAAGCAAGAAAAATCATAACTTAACTTAAGCATCATAAAAGAGAAGCAATCCTCTCCATAGCATGAGGTAACGAATTCAATACATACAGTCATGAAAATCAAAAGAAACAAAACTCCAAATCCAATCTTGATTTGTTATATATATACAAAATAACAGTTGCATAATGAGGGTACTTACACACTCAAAATTAATACTATGCAAATTCTGTCGTCTGCTATTCTGTCGTCTTCAGTCTAACATAAACCACTTTGAAAGGAAGAAAAATGAAGAGAATTTACAGATAGAGGCAATGTTTTTTCTAGGTAATATAAGATTTATTTATATTACTTGCATTCAATCAAAGTTGTATTCTTTAACTTTGATGGTGCGTAATGCGCAGCATTTTTATTTCTCTTTGGTAGGGATTAAAGAGGAAAAAAAGGCTTCAATGTCTAAAGGTTGACTTTTAGGATTTTAATCTTACGAGGAATAAGAGAAATAAATTAGAAAAAGAGAATTAAGAGGGGCATATCATAAGAAGTAAACCACCTTGAAAGGAAGTGAAATGAAGAGAATTTACAGATAGAGGTGTTATATCTTAAGTTTTTTTTTGAATAGACAAAATTAGATTTAAGGAATCAGGAAAGATATATGCATTGTGTTTGTTACTAATTTCCTCCACTAAATTAATATCGCTATCAGACATAACAAGAAAATACAATGTAATTAGCTGAAAGAGAAAGCTAATTTAAAATTAAAGGATTCATATCCAAATCAGAAAATCTTGATTAACATGTTTATTTCAAAGAACTTAATCATCAGCCAAGTTAGGTTACAATGTTAGTTTACTGCTATACAACTTCCATATCAGTTCAACTGATTTCTTAAAAAATTATCATTTAAAAAAAACATCATAAATATAAATTTAGATTTTAAATGGGCACATAAAATTTTAAAGAAAATATAGAAAGACTTATCCTTGGAGGCGAGCATGGCTAATTACGCTCGAGGCCGGCCACTCCCGCAGATTTTCACTACCTTCACCAAGGCTCGTCAGAACAGGGAATGCCTAAAAAACGAATTTGCCGCTCTTTTTTCGTTCGTGTATTCATCCGCGCCAAAGGAGGCGCTACTATCGCTCAACTCTTCACACCTGTGAAGCAATCCATTTTCAAGTAGGGGTGAAGGAAAAACACAGATGGGGTTGTTGATGAAAGTAAAAAGGAATTAAAATACAGAGTGAGATTATTAAATTTAAACGCGGTGCCCCAAAAAAAAAAAAAGACAATTGTGCCCATAACTAATTAACAGAAATAATTTAAACATACCAACATAACAGAGGCAATGTTTTTTTCTAGGTAATATAAGATTTATTAATATTACTTGCATTCAATCAAAGTTGTATTCAACTTTGATGGTGTGTAATGCGCAGCATTTTTATTTCTCTTTGGTAGGGATTAAAGAGGAAAAAAAGGCTTCAATGTCTAAAGGTTGACTTTTGGGATTTTAATCTCACGAGGGGATAAGAGAAAAGAGGAATTAAGAGGGGCATATCATAAGAAGTAAACCACCTTGAAAAGAAGAAAAATATGGAAATAAGCAATTTCAAGTTATAAACTGTAATGTTTTCGTCTTTTGCAGATTCGCCTCCAGGATGGAAGTGAAGAAAAGTCAAGAAATAATCAGTTAATCAATGTGATGTAAGACATCATGTTCACTCATAAAACAGCTAGAGAGCATTGATGAAATCACAGAAACAATAAAATACTTAAAAAGAGAATTATAATCTTTTATTAAAAGTCGATGATTTTTACAAAATGATAATCTACAAGAAATAAAATTGTGTAACAGACAGATTTTTTTAAAAATTACAATGGATTTAAAAGTCTTAAATTAAATAAATGTCTCATTGTTGGTCTACCATGAGGACAATTCTGAAAAAAAATCAAATAAATAAAATGAGTAATAAAAAATAAAATGACAAAAAAACATATAACATTTACTTCCCAAGAATCACAAGTATGGGAAATTTTGTCCATAAAATCTTCTGTTTAATATGCCAACCAAAATATTTCCTTACATTATGTTATTTACACAATATGCAATTAATATGGATTGGATTTTTATTAATTAGTAAAAATAAGATATAAATTTTTATTACCGAGTATAATTAAAATTTTCCTTTTTTTTTTACCACCTTCTTAGTCGTGACACTTTTTAAGCGTAGAAAAATGTGTTAGTTATTTTAAAATTATCTACAATTTACTATTTTCATTGTGGATTAGTTATAGTATATTATCAATAGCAAATATTTTTTTCTTAATTACATATTTCAGCTTTTGTTTTTTAAAGTATTAACTTCTTCAGAACTGTGATAAGAAATCTGTGATGAAGTGGTTCTCTCTTCACAGCCTATGGTATTATATATGACATGAGCCTTTCCAAAACCAGCAGCCCATTATTATGTGTGATTTCAGTTTGGAACATTTTATTTCAACGTTAGACGGTGCTCGATGTTCGTTATAATTTCGAATAATGTTTCAGAGATAGTTTATCTTCATGCATTTTCCGAGTATTTTTTTAAATATCATCCTGGATATTTAAACAAGTAAACAGCTGTACGTGTTTGGCTTTTTTGTGAGGATTGGGCTCGCGAATTATTAACTTCCAGGTGCTCATTTATATTTTGACAAAGTGGGGAAAAGAATGGAATGATTATTGGTTTATGTGGGTGCAGATTTGCAGTTTGGGGTGTAAAAAATAGTATTTTGTATACTTTGGGTGAATTTTGCAATTGTTTTCTTAAATTACATAAACATTTTATTACAAAACTATAAATTTCAGCATATTTAATTGTAGTAATGATGCATGAATTCTTAAATGAAATTAGGCTTAACGGAGAAAATTGCCTTATTCCATGTTCAACTATAATTTAGGAGTGTGGGAGTCTGGGGAAGCACTTATTTCTTCTTTTACTTATCCTGGTCAGGTTACCAAGACTTATTATTTAGTTCCACACATAAAAATCAAAATCTTGGCAGTAGCAATCTCACATTGCTTTTGAATTACGAACTAAAACTTAAACTAATTTACACACTTTTTTCAAAAACTTTCTCTCACTCCGCATATTTGGAATTAAGGGAATTTGCATGGAGGGAAAGATTATAGAAAAACTTACCCATGGTTGTTCAATTTCTCCCATATGTGTGACAAGCTATGGAGAAAACAAAAGTCAGATAAATACAAAGAGCAAGAGATAAAAATGTAATATTTATAGTAAACATTAAACGTATTAAAAATAAAATAATAAAAAATGCGAACAGGAAAAATATTAACTTTTTTCATCATTGCTGAAGTTAGTGCAGTTCCAATCATGACTGATTTCCTGCAAGCTCTAGATGCAAACATTTGATTGACACGAGAAGGACGAACCATTCGAATCTAAAAACACACAAAGTTTTACATGGCTATAGTTTGTTAGTATTGTAAAACAATCATTGAATCATATAAAACTGAAATAAATATGAAAATTTTAGATAAGATTTATAAGCCATAACAAATGTCACAAAACTTAAGGATATTTGAATTTTGCACTATTTGTGCAACAAAGGATTGCCAAAGGAAAAATTAGGCAGTAAAACAGCTGACAATTTAGATAATTGAAAATGCAGCACTACATGAAAGAACATGTTTTCTATTAGTATCAAGCTAATAGGCCAAGCCTTGACCCTTTTTTATAATAAAAAATCCGTACCACTATCTCGCAGCTTGCTAGTGGCCACTTAAAGAGTTTACGTTTTTCAGAGGGTATAAAAACATATCACTTTACCACAAGTGCCACCAACACCAGACTTCACCTGAACACATATTGGAGTGTTTGGGACTCATATGTGCAGAAATTCATTCATCTTTTCCTTTTTGTATATGAATTTTTGAATGTCAACCAGATTCTTAAATCTGACCCGACTCCAAGCAACAACATGCTTTCATTGTTGAGCATTGTAAAATCATTCCCTAGTCATATAATCTCACTTTTTAAAATTTTGTCTCACTAAAATATAATCTCACTTTTAAAGAATTGGCTACACAGATAAAGTAATTAAATATTGCATGAATTTTTCTCTGCAACTATTATTATTACTTTTTTAAACTTCAGGTTTATGCCAATGAGTCCCAAATTTTGTATTCTTTATAAAAGGAAGTTGAACCAGGATTAGAAGACAAGAAAATTTAGCCACTGGTCCAAATGACTTGAAACAAAAAATATTATTAGCACATGCACATTTTCACTGCTCCATCTACTTGTCTCTGTTAAGATTTTCTAAAAAGAAAAGTTAACGAAGAGAATTTAAAAGAAAAATTACAATACACAGAATTTGTAAAGTCAAAACTATAATAAAGTATGCTATTTTGTGACAAAAAATACAGACCAAAACATAAAACAAACATTTAATAAAGTAAAACAGCATAATATCCCTTTACATTGATTGCAGAAGACGGCTGATAATTATTTTGGTCTGAGTCAGAATTTAGGAGTCTTGGACCAACAGATTACCTTTAATTTTCAGCCCTATTGAATGCTGTTATCATTAAAAATTAGCCACATTTTCACAAAAGAGGTCAATGAAAACTTCTACAAAAGAGTGTGTAAAAGACAGCAAAGCCACAAAGTCAATTTACATGATATGCTATTCTATACATAACCCTACACGGTAAACTATGTGAATCAATAAATAAGAGTAGGGGAGAGTCAGGTAGCCCCGCCCACTTAAGGAGTATTGCTTATATTTCTGTATAACATTGAGTAATAATCAATATTTTTGTATGTTTCTATTGTTTTATCATCTAATTAAATAATGCAAAAAGAATAAACCAAAAAAGAATAGTTTAACTTAACAAAAATAGAAATTTAAAAAAACATGTTTTACAGCTCTTTTCAAAATGTGTCGGGTAGCTCCGCTCAGTTACAAAAATTATGTTTTTTGACTGTTTTTTCAGGTGTAAAATGAAAATGACCAATGTATTGACAATAGATAAACCTCATTTATTATTTTTATCACAAAATTCAACCGATTTTTCTTAATTTCATGACTACTGTATTCAACATATTTTCAAAACTATTGTTTACCATGTTACCAGCTGCATAAATACTTGAAACTTTGAAAATAATCTTTTTTTAATATAACAATTAATGTCCAATGAATCATTGACTTGAAGAAATATTCTATACATATGAAATTTACAGTGGGCGGGGGTACCCGACACTACTCTACTATTTATTAAAAACCTGTATTTTTTAAAAATTACTTCTTCATAAATTTCAAAACATTCTCTACAATGAAACGTAACTAGCAAAAAGTATGGGATTTATATAGTTACATGACTATGCTTTGAACAAAATTTTCATTTTATAATAAATACTTCTTTCAATATTGATGGGCATTAAGAAAATTGAATATGAAAATATTTTAACATTATAATTTTTTTTTAAAACTTAGCATTTTGATAAGTAATGAATATTTATTTTATTTTAAATAGTTATATTGAATTCTCTAAATAATTAACCCTTTCCTTCTCGCCCCCATAAAATTGACAGTAGTAATTTTCACCACTATTTCACATGCTCGTAATATTTCCGAGTCGGAGTGTTCAAAATAACAAGCCTAAAATATAAGAAGAATTTGTTTTTTATATCAATGATCATGTTTTTATCTCAATCTATACACCAGATGACAGTACCAGACTACTTTTAATGTGTTTAGAGATACAGGGGTGATTGCGAGCCCAAGTCAAAATTCCGGAAAATTTCTTGAGTTAAAAAAAAAAAGTTTAAATTGAAAAATTAGAAAAAAAATTAAACAATGTTTCTTTCCTTTTTCTCAATATTTCTTAGTTTACTTAAAATATATTTAAAATTCTACACAATTACCATTTACACATACCTAAGATGACCTGAAGAAGCAATTAAAATTAACAAATATGTCTTTCGTTCTTGAGTTTATGATTATAACAACTATTTACTGATAAAAAATTAATATTAATCATGAATATAAGCTTATAAAGCATCTCTCTGGCTCTCCCTTACAAACGAATAAAATAAACTGTGTTTTTTAAGTTCCACCTTTGAAAATGTGATTTCCGGAAACTTCTGTGATCAATGATTTTTTGAAACGTCTGGACCTTCGATCTCCGGAAACTTCCGGATCACTGTTAGCGAAAATTCCGGAAATCCGGATTTTTTCCGGAGCACAATCAGCCCTGGAGATAAACTAGATGTCAGCACTCATCATTATTTCAAGCTAAAAATTATCCCGAAAATTAAAACATATATTGTAGATACACTTAGATTTATGCAATTTTCTTGAATTACAAATAGGTACATTTATGACTATTTTCTTTAAAATTATGCGACCATTAAAGGGTTAGAAAATATTGAGCTCTGAATAAATAAAAAAATAATAAAGTAAATTTTAGTATTGAAAAACTTTAAACTAAAAATTATACACGAGGCTTAAAGCAGCAGTAATCCCTTTCAAATGCTCACAAAGAAGATAATTAACAGAATAAAACTTATTTTGATAATATATTTTCAGCAGGTGGATGGCCACTTTGATCAGCCCGTGAAGAGACTAAGGGTGTGCAGTAACTGTTCCACTGTGAAGTTCTCGACTTAACATGCAGGTCATCTGGCTAAAACGGAGGAGATATCTCCTCTGCAGAGGACCAAGACTGTGATGGAATGTCTTCGGATCATCTTTAGGGATGTTTCCCAGATTGCCTCCAATAGCTTATTATGCAGCTCTAGTGTAATCTAAATTAAGTACTACAACTACTACTACTATTAATCTAGAAAGGAGCTTTCTAATTCATTAAAGTTGTTTCATTAAATTTATTTTTTTCTACTTCAAGAAGAGGTGTAAATGACTTTGTGATGGTAGTTAGTCGAATAGATTAGAGACAATTGCTGATATTGGATGACGAGTATTCTAGTATTTTTTAAATTCCTTACATTCCACTGTTCTAAATATACTTTTTTTAAAATTTCCTGTCATAAAATTAGTAGACTATAGATTTGAATAACATTTTCAGATTATTGATAAACAAATCAGAAAATTTCAGAGGAAAAACATAAATACATACTGGATTATCCGTAAGCATAAATATCAATTCATCAACATCTACAAAAAAATAAGAAAATTTATGTAACGTATTAAAATAGTAATAAATAACTAATAGTTAACATATAAATAAAAAATATAATAATAGTTAGATATCATAATAGTAATATAACACATTAAAATAATCAACAAAATAAAACAGAAAAATTAAAAATAGATTTCCTTTTCTGTATATTTAGTACATTTCTTAAAATTTAAATTCTTTACTCTTATCTTCGCAATAATGCTGAAGATAATTCTTTTTAACATTGATACAACTTCAAAATTTGGTGATAGTTAAATTAACTTTTGTGTTTAAACATTTAAAACAGATAATAATGACTCAAATAGGATAAGACAGAAATTATAGACTTAATTTTTAAAATTTATATTACTTTTTAAAATTATATTTTTTAAAAAATATATATAATTCATTTATTTATTTATTTTCACAAAAAAACATAAGTGTCATATTAGATACATAGCATCAGAATCTGATAAAATATTATCTAGACTGAGAAAGGATATTGAGACTTTGAACTAAGGGAAGATTATTTGAGCAAGAAAAATTAAATTAAATTTTAAGCTGCAAAATACATAGTTAGTTGACCATCTTTATAGTACAAACTTTGAAACATAAGGCTTTGGGTAGTATAGAATTTTGTGTGACACAGACCACTTCACATATCATTCCACTCACTTATTAACACTGGGAGATAGTAGAAAAATCACTAACTAATTTATTAGAATTTTTCAAAGTATGGAATGACTCCCAGAAATCAAGCACAGAAGACAAAGACCAGCGTTGAAAGATGATAGCAGAAAAACACTCAAACCTATGATTAGAATTTCAACTATGTAGGGCAATGGACGATCCATAAATATCCTGATTTTGGATGCATCTTGCATGCTCTTTAAGAGGATGCAAGATGCGGCGCAAAATTTGAGGGTACATTTGTGCTCTGAATGTGAAGAAATGGTAAGAGTAACAATGACTCTCTGAAGGTCTAGCCAAATGCCTCGTAATCTAAAATAAAATAAACGTCCTCCTTTTGGGATATTTTGGTATAAGCAGGCCTTTTTATTGGTAAGTTTGTCTCATTTCTATTGCAGTAATTCTTTCTCTTTATGACGTCTCAGATAACATTAGCTACCTTATTATGCCTCAGAAAACACCCACACTTGTTTCTTATCTCTTTTCTTTTATTATTTTGTCTCAACTAGAGTCTTTGTTGATAAACCACTTTGCAGGTGTTTGTCTCTTTACTTCTCTAGTGTCATTTGGTGTTTTGACACTGAGAACGGTTCTTGCTTATAGAACCAAAACTATAGTATGTCCATTTCTGTACCTTTATTTGTGTGTTGTTTCATCTCATTTTCAAAAAGTGCATAGAAGAGGCGATTTTCTAAATTTATAGCTGACATTGAACAGCTGACTCAATTTTGGTTACGACTATTAAGGTTCAACTCCATAGCTTTGTAATTTTGAACCCAATTCAGAAGACAAAGGAACACCTGGTTTAAGTATAAGGAGAAATTTTGCTTTGTGGAGGACCTTTTGATGGAACTAACCCGTATTTGCGTTTCATGGAGAGGAAAATCACTAAAACTTCCCACGATTAGCCCCACAGCAAGGGGACTCGGATCCATCTACAATTGAGGGTATTTAATGCCAGCACTGTGGTCGGTGTGAGCTGGGTGTGGAATTCGTATCGACCAGCCATAGCTGGGATTTGAAACTGGTTCACCTTATTTGGAGGTGAGCATTCTATCCCCTGAGCCACCATGATTCAGAAGAGATGATGTGATGAAATATTTGTCAACATTTCATTGATTTTACAGCAAAGAGTTTTAAAGCTAAGATATGCACTGTGACAACTTTATATAAACAGCACTATAATGTTAAAATAAAAAGTTGAAATACCTTCTTTTCCAAATTTCCAACTCTGACTAACTGGTACAGATACCATTTGTACTTTTTCCCCTGTTGGATTTTCTTCATTTATTTCAAATTTAAACCCATTCTTTTCAAAAACATTTAGGTTATCCAGTAAAATAGCTTCAGATACAGCAGACAGATTCAAAGGTTGAGGTCTAAAATTATGAAAACATGTATCAATTGAATTTCCATTGACAGTTCTACTATTATAAGTATAATTTTAAAAATAAAATATTTGTAGGAAAATTTTTTTAAAAAAATAGCACATACTGAAATAATTGCTGTGTTTCTAAAATGGTTTCTTTTTGAAGCTGTTCAAAATTATACTTTTCATCAGTGGCATGCTGATCAATTATGAAGAGATCATCTAGCAAGCGTGTGATGATGAAACCTAGATTAAACTGTAATACAGATAGGACAATAATTTAACTAATGAATTTTTTAAACTTTAAAAAAAAAACATAAATTCAAATAATACAGATTGCTAATTCAGTTTAATGAAAAAATAATTGAGAAATTGAGACTTCCAAAGTTTTTTTTTTTTCATTTTAAAAATTTGATTTGAGTGAAGAATTATGTATAGGCAAGAAAGAGAAACTTGAAACTGTTATAACCGAGTGTATTCATGATGTCTGAAAACTAATAGAAATGACTAAAAAAAGCAGAGCTACAATTTTTTAAATGAAAAAACATCTAAAAAATAACAAAGGGTTTAAAGAAGACCAGGATGTGGAGTGTGGAGGAGCTCTCCGTTTCTTAGAAAATTATAGAATATATTGCTTTTGCATGAAAAAATAATCATTGGAATTCTGAACAATTTTCAAAAATCTCTCCTTACTTACTACAATGGAAATGCCTCACCTTGCTTTTCAAAATGCTAGTCCTCACATTTTAAGACAAACCAAAAATGGCTAAATGATAATGGAATAAACATTTTAGTAGGCCACATAACATAGTAGGCCGCTTCATTCTCTGATCTAGGGTCCCATAGAGAATTTCTAATAAAAAAATAAAATTTAAAAAGTAGAAAAAAAGACAGTTGAAGAATGGAAGGAAGATCTAAAAAAAAAAAAAAAAAATATGGCACAAAACAACTTTCAACACTCTCAAGCGTCTAGTACAATCTGTGTCAAGATCAGTGTATTCATTACAGAAAAAAAATGGGAGAAAATTTCTCACCCTTTCTCAAAAACAGGGTGAGATTTCAAAAAGTTAAGTGAGATTTTTAAAAATTAAAAAAAACACAAATAGACTTGAAAAAAAATTATTTCTTTAATTATAATACATTTTTCACATCTTTTAATTGAATAGTTTTGCTGCATCATCATATGGAAAATGTTCTATATCTACTTTTTCATTGGCTATTATATTTATTTGGCTGAAAAATATCCGAATTTGTTTCGTTTTGACCGTTTCTACTGACATTTGTTTCATTTTCATTTGTCCGTTACGGAGTAGAAGATGTCGCCTTAACAAGGTATTTGTCCATCTTACATTTATGCACAAAAAATTTAAACATCTTACTTGAATAAGCCTTACCTACGGTGAACACGTGGTTGCAGAGAAATGTGTTCTGAAAGGGGTTCGGGGGGGGGGGGTACTCTGCTGTTCGCACCGGTTCTGAACAATACTGATAAACAGGGAAGCTAGATAACAAGGACCGATGTTCAAAATAATGAAAGATCAGAGAAGAAAAGTGAAACGGATTTTATTCAAAATGGCAAAAGACGAATTTTTTCCCTAAATTCGTGCATTTTGAAATTGATTAACAGTGTGCGAACTTCTCGCATTAATCGTTTTTTATTGCGAGAAAATGAAAAAATAGGCGAGATTCTCGCGCTGTAGTGAAAACGCTGCAAGATGGCTTCAAAAGGTTACTGATGCTAAAGGAGAAAGCATTAACTGATTTATCTGCATAATGCTGAATAAATATATGTCCTTTTCTTTGTGCTGTAGGGGATTTCCCCAAGAAATTTCTTAATTTTACAACACAACATTTTTAGATACATAAAAGATAAATAGAGTTAGTTAAATATAGAACTTAGAAAGTAGCAAGTTTCTTATCAGAGAGTAAAAACTTTATATTCATAGTGAGTACTAATTTAGTATAGGTACAATATATTTGAGTACTAATTTTGAAAAACCCAGATCACAAAATTAACTTAAGTGATACTTACAGTATTTTATAACTTTTAATATATCATCAGTTTATTTATTTTATAAAATTTAAAATTGTGTTTAATAGTGTTATAAAATAATTACAAGGACCTGACAATATTGCAATTTCAAGATAGGAGTTTTCATAAATTTTAATCTATCCCTGTTATCACCAAGGCAGGCTATTGAGGATCAACTAGCCATTTTTAATCATGAGTAAAAAATGGCAATCACCACCCTCAAATCCAAGGCTGGCTCCAGACTTCAATGTCAAATCCGTCTTTGTAGAGTAGAGGCCAGTTTAAATTTTCAGTTTCGTTTGGTTTTTGATTTATCGTAAGCGAAACAGGACTGATTGTGATGTATCATATTTGGATGAAATATATTAATTAATATAAATCAGGCTCAATATTTTTTTTAATATTTATATGATTGGCTCAATTTATTATAATTTTTTATTGTGTGTCTGTTTCTGGGTACATCTTTTAAAATAAGTAGCTTCGCTTATCATCTTGATTATCCACATATCATTAAGTGAGAAAATAAATTAAAAATTTTTTTTTTATTTGATCATGTAAATAAAGTTATTCCCCTCTTTCTCTCCCTCTCTTTTTTAAAAATAAGAAAAAAAATTCTCTCTCACGATCTGAAATTTTTTTCTCTTTATACCATTACACCAGACATGTATATACAGGAATATTTTATAATAAGTATTAAGGCATAAACGTTTATTTTTAAAGGTAAAAATGAAGTAGAAAAAAGTTTCAACTAGAGATGAATTAAAAAAATAACTTTCATTAAATTGAAAAAAAAAATTCATCATATTTACCCTCTGTCCAATGTAAAGTAACAAAATTTTTTTTTGAAATGTAATTAAAAAAGCTGCAATCTAAGTTTTCAGAAATTGCGTTATTTGAAATAATAAAAAAATTTGTACAAGACTTAATTTGCGAAAAGTTTTAATATTTAAAAGTTAAAACATTTAATACATTAACATCAGCTTTAAAAATATTTTTTATAAAGTTTATAAGTCACTTAAATACAACTGTTTTTTGTTTCCTTTTATTTTTTTTTATTTAAAGCAGAAAGTGTAGTTCACATAATGTATGCCAAATGTATACTTATTAGCTTGCTAAGACCATTATGCAGGAAAACTAAAAACTTTATGTCATTAAAGACAAAACTTTTTTTCTCACAATTATAGTCTCAACAAGTTTAGTATTGAAATTAAAAATGCGATTCTTGAAAAATAACTTTTCACAACACCTTAACAAATTTTAATCATAAAATCTTCTTGACAAATTTTAGGAAGTGAAGATACTTCTATATGGAATAAAAATCAATGTATTATTGTTTATTACAAACTTTAGTGACTGTCTACTGTTGGTTAATTTTTTAATTTGTTTTTAAAACAGTAACCCTTTAATCATTTAGCTTATTCTATTTTTTAAATAATAGCAAAACTACTTTTAATATTAATTGTCTACTAACCATTTGAACAGTTTTCAAGATTTTTCTCCTCTCTACCAAAAATATGGTAAGAAAATAGTAATTTTAACAATTTTTGCTGATAGAGTTTTTCATACAAATGAAATGCTTCGGATTTTAAAAAAATTCAATTGATTCATTAATGTAAAAAGGTTGGTTAAGACTTACCTTAAAAGTCTGAAAATCATCAAATAATCTGAATTCCTTCCAGATGTTCAAAAATTAGAACAGATTCAAATCATAAAAAAATTATTACGCTGCATTGAATTCATCTGTTACTTTTTTTGAGTAAAGCAATCTCTTTTCGTTATTGTGATAAGTGTAAGCTTTCGTATAATTATTTTCAAGGAATTTGCAAGTAACACAGGTCAACAATATTTGCAAATTACACAATTTGATTTTAAATTGGGGGGGGGGGGGGGGAGAGGTCCAATGCTTGCAGACAAGAAGAGCAAAAAAGAAACTAAACTTCTTTGTAGATAGGTTGCCATCTGGAATTTTTCAAAGTGCATAAAAATAAGAGAGTTAAGCAAACCAATCATAGAAACTCTAACAAATAATGCCGTTGCATATATGCAAAGAAAAGCAGAAGTGAGTGAGATGGTGATTACTAAAAGCAAAAGAGGTGCACAACAAGGACTGCCCCTAAGGTTTTTCTACGATGAGGATAAGGTTTTTCTATATCAGGGTAAGCTTTATTCTTTGCATAAGTTTTAAGTGATATATTGATTAATATGAAAACTTATTATAACGAAGGTTTATAGTGCTTAAATTTTTATTCAATATATACAGTGGATTTATTAGTGGACAATCAGAAATAATAAACAAAAAAACAACTAATTTCGTAAATAAGTATACTAAAATAAAAAACAAAAACCCTAACTATTACTTGGCGAAATTGCATCAATCACTTTCTGTTAATTCTACATTAAATAATTGGAAGCAACTCGTTTTTGATACTAATTTTTATGCCATAAGAAAGCTTTGTGTGTAATGTATTTTTATGCTATAACAGAGTTGGGACCAAAGAGAGAGTTGAGAGTTAAAAACCACAGAGTTAACTACAATAAATAAAAAACACTTATACTTTTATTATATTAGTTTTGGAACATTTCACCACATTTAAAAAAAGCAATAGAAACATTTTATAATAAATATATTCTTTTTAATTCAGCAAACACTGTATACCATTAATGATTTGAATAAATTAACAAGTTAAATGAATAAAAATAGACTTACTTGTCCGATAATATCCATTTTAGAAAAACTATCTTTGCTAAATTGAAAAAAAAAACAACTTTATTTTTGAATTTACTAATAATGAATAAAATGTCAAAAATTTTCTTAAATAGAACACTATAAGCAAAATAGAGACAGTAAATAATATATTTTTTGAATATTTTTATCATAAATAAATTAAAATGGTAATAGAACAGCACTTATGTATAACACAGAAAAAAATGGTAAAATTGCAAAAATTTAGCATACTTTCAAACAATAATTAACCTGAAGAAAAAAAATTTTAGTAAATAATTTATGTTAGATGCATTATTTGTTCAAGGTTTCTTTCTTAATTTTTAAAATAATAGCAATGTTACATACTCCTGTTCAAAGTTGGTTTTTGACTTGAAAAAGTCCAAAGATGAACACAGAAACCTCATAAAAACTACTTTTTTTAGAAAAAAATGTATTTATATCCGGCAATAGAAGATACCCTGTTTGATCAAAGGAAAAGGCTTTAATTTAGAAAACAGGGAGTGCTCTGTTTGCTTAAATTTTTGCATGTTCTAGAAGGTTGCATTACAAGTGTCATTTATCATAATTATTGGCACTTATCAATAAAACAAGGCTTGAACTGTACTTCTATTAATATAAATTTTTTCATTAAATTGAGTCATTAAAATGATACATTGTTACAAAAAGTTTTACTATGGCATCATTTATGAGTTAAATTATACATTTTGTTAAGTAATGTGTAATTTCTAAAGTTTAGAATGAAACGATATACAATGTTTGAATTATATATAGAAGCAAAATATAAAAACAAGAGAAAGGCAAATGAAATTAGGCTGATTAAAAAATTACCTTATTGTTACAAAAAGTTTTACTATAGCATCAAAATTTATAAGTTAAATTAAATATTAGAAAAAAGGCAAATGAAATCAGGTTGATAAAAAAAATACCTAATTTCTTTTTTAAGTTCTTCTTCAGCTTTTTGGTTATCATTTGGTTGAATCTTAGAGCGAAATTTTCGAAATCCACAACTGTTTTCACTCTCTTCATTATCTACAAATTTAAATCAAAAGAAATAGATAAATTTTATATGTTACACAAAAAGAAATATGAATTTGTTTACAAAGATGTACAGAATGTTCAAATAATAAAATGCCCAGAATGTTTCAGTTACAAAAACACAGTTTAATTTAGGCTATTTACACAAAAAAATTAAACTTCAAATTAATGGTAAACTAACCAAGTTTATCCTATAAAATATGTGTACCATCAGTTATACTGCATACATAAAATCCAAATCCTATTCATCCCACATTTTGGTTCATAAAGTTAGTTTCTTAAATTCTGTCTCTTAACTCAGGCAAATAATTAGACAATAGTGGTGAAGTAGTATTTTATCTATGTCACATTAGAGCTGCAGGCACAAGGAGTGAAGGTCTGTAAAACATCCCAGATGATGATTCGAAGACATGATATTACAATTTTGATCCCTTGCAGAGGGGAAAGCTACAAACTTTGGTAATTTGACAATCTGTGCACTAAGTCAAGCATTTTAAGGTAGAACAGATTAACACGGACAGAAACTACACAAAATCAACAAAATTCAGCAACATTTATGCAAAATGTTCATTGAAAATGTCAAAATAAATAAAAATACATAAATAAAAAATTGCCAGAAAAAGCACATAGACAATCTTTGCATAACTCTACACCATAATCTTAACGAGTGATAAAAAATTTACTACTTTTAGATCTAGATTTTTTTCTTTGTAGCTTCTTGGTGGATTTTGGGACACTTTATACTTTATCTGAGAACTCAGTATCTTACAAAGACAATGTTTACCTGTAATGGCACTTACTAAAGAAAAAAAAGTAGTAAAAAAATCAAACACAACTCACTGCTGCGTGGATTTGGGACACCTAACAGTTTTCCTAAGAATTCGAGATCTAACAAGAAAAGGAAATGTTTAGCTGCAATGACATTTACGAATAAAAAATTAAATAAAACTCACTTGTAGAAATATTTTTCTGAGTGAGCATATTCATATGGAAAAATATAGTTCGATATTTCTTCTTCCTCAATGAAGGTTCATCAAATGTTAAATCACTTTCTAATCGCTGTTCTTTTTTACTTTCAGAGTCATCACATTTTAAACTTGATTGTTCAGTTTCTTCAGAACAAGATGAAATGAACTCTGGAGCTTGAACTTCAATATATGTGCATTCTTTGTCCAAATAATTCACTATATTTTCATTTACATGAGATTTTTTAAAGTTACGTCTTTGTCTGAAAGAATCAAAGTCTGAACTTAGAGAAGAGTCTTTTCTGGCTTTGTCAAAAATGGCTCTCAATTTATCTTTACCAGTCTTTCTTGGAGACAGTTTTTTGAATACTTTGTCCTCATTGAAAGGCAATGTTAATGTAAAATTCACAATGGTGTTTAGTCTTGCCGAGTTTTCCAAAGAGTTTTGAATACTGTCTTGAGAAGATAAATTATTTGAACTTGAAGTTTGACTTGAAGATAATGACTCCTAGAATCATAATGCCCTGATTAGTAATGAGAATAGCTTGATACATTGCAACTTTAAAACAAATTCAATCATAGGTTTCATACAGCAACAATTATTTATTCGCAGTTAATAGATACTAATTTTTATAATCATGCTAACATAAACTAAATTCTTATCTAAATAGAAAGGCATTAAAAAAATTATTATAAAATTTGCAACTAAAAATAATACAATACTTAACAACAATAACTTAAAATTTTTAAAATTTATATTTTTCTAATTCGTAGTTGAATAAATAAAACATTTGTATTAAGGATATCCCTAAGTCAGATTCTGTTACCCTATATTAATCCATGTTTAGAGATGTCAACTTGTGAACAGCAATTCCATATTTATTTAACTTATTAGTTAGTAATTATGAATATATTTTACTGCATTTTGTTCATTAAAATGTTTTTTTTATGGAGTTAAGTTATAAATTTTAATTTTAAGTATTTTTAAAACTTATTAGTAGCAACTACTGTAAAAACTTGACAAAATTTGGAAACTAAGCTGCATAAAAGATGTTTTAATAAATAAAATAAAACAAAAACATCCCAAAATACTAATAATTTAATAATTAAGAAATAGTTATTCTTAAAGTTCTCTAAGAGAAGTTGGAATTAACTCCAGGGCATCCTGAGGATAAATTTAAAAACATAATGACCATGTCTAGGACTTTGATGACCTGAAAGTTCTAAAAAAGGCATCTATCATTAACATCCCAGTCTTGATAATAACCGTTAATTATTTTGGGCCACATCAAAAATTCTGACTTAAATTTTATTATCTAAAGTAGTATATGGATTAAGAATTTTACGACCAGCAAACTCATGCAAGCAGCAACCATCATGCAAACCAGCAACTTCTCTTCTTCATGTAACCAGAAATTGAGGTTGGTTTCTTTAGAAAAGTCTTCTGTGAAAATGATGTTTGCTAATCTTTAGAACTGTTGACAAAAGTTACAAAATATGGAGATGAATTGTTACTAAAATAAATTCTTCACTTAGGACGATAAATTTATAAAACATTTTAGTCATATATGGAATTTATGCGTTAACTTTGCTGAAATCATATTTTTAGATGCTTTGAACAAACTACTTTTAAAGTAGAAACCTAAAAAATTTAGTCACTGGTTCAAATGACCAGAAACTAAAAGATACTAGTCAGTAAACATTTTAAATGTCTTTACAAGTTTTTTTTTTTACAAGTCTCTAATAGTTAATTAGGGAATTTAAATAAAAATTATAATACAAGAAATGTCCAATCATATTCTTAAATAAAAATCTTTCAAAAATCAGTTTGAAGATAAAATATAACAAAATCAATACAGAAAGAATCTAAGTAAAAACTGGGAAACTGCAAAAGCAGCATAAGCTTATAATTTATCTTAAAAACAAGCATGAAAGCAGTACAGTACTTCAGTTAGTGTTGATCTTTTATAGACAATGAATTATGATTTTATCCATGTCAATGATAAACCTTTTAAAATTGTGTAGCAATTAAGAAATGAAATAAGTTTGAATATTTAATAAAATTTAAATGCTTATTAAGTATTAAGCACAGTTTTTTATTAATCTTACCAGAAGTAAGATCAGAGAAATGAGAGCATCAAAGGCTATAAATATCCACACCATTAACCAGTGATTTTGTTCTATATCATATCAAATAGATCAAAAATCTAAAGGTGGACACGAAAAAAAGTTATGATGCATCCTTGGAGTGCATTATTCTTCGTTGCAGAAGATAAAAAGAAAAACTCAAAATTGTAATAATTTTGAATTCAATTGATATAGAAATTTTGTTTTTAATCCTTTTGTGAATTATTATTACTGAATCAATTACTTATAAGCCTTTTCCCCCTTAATCATAAATATTTATTTTTATGTATATCTTTAAAGTAGAGATTTGTTTCGTTAACTAGGACCTTCTTTTAGTAAAAAAAAAACAAACAAAAAAAAACACAGAAATTCAGAAGTCATGGATCCTAAGGACACCTAGTTTCCAAATCCAAATGGCTTAGATAATTAAAAAATAAGTATGCTGAAACAGTTTCCCAATAATTCTTTTAAACAAATTTAAAAATACTTTAGCTATAAAGCAAAACTTTGAAAAGTTAAGTAAGGTGATCTCATTAACATATACAAATTTTTGTGTTGTTTTTAATAATAAACTATTTCACAAGAATGAGATTTTTTGAATAATTAAAAAACACTACTCAAATAGAGGAAACTCACATGAGAAGCGCTTTGACTACAGGATGGTGTAGATTCTGCATCAGTGGATTCTGATTCAGGATTATTATGATTAACATCTAATTTCTGACCTATATTGTGTAAAAAGAATTTAATTTTGAATATAAAAAACAAAGTTTTTATAACTGAATCAAACAAAATGAGCAAACACAATACGACAATGACACAATGAGCTTTCAGTTTTGTAGTTTTGACCAATGAAAAAAAAAATTATAAACAGAGCACTAAACAATATTTCCTAGCAAAAAATAGGAGGAGGAAGAACTTATCTTTTAAAAATTTTTTAGCTGGGTAAATTATTTATTAAGTTCTCCTAAATTCAATTCATTTTATTAAAAAGAAAAGACTTTCTTTTGAAACTTTCTCATTGTTGACCTTGGCTGTTGTGGGAATGTTTTACTTCATAGCTTTATAATACATATAACACTAAACTAAACTTAGTGGCGCTACAGCCCATAGATAGCCAAGTCGTACTGTGCCCATCTCTGTTTTCTTGACCTTGGCCTCAGGGGTGCAGGAGCAGATGTTCCAAATGGATGGTCAGTCGAACCCGAAATAGTGTTTAGTCCCTAAGCATGCTTGGTACTAATTTCATTGACCCACTAAAGGGATAATAGGCTGAATCAACCTTGCTCAATCAGAGGAATTTAATATGTATGCTGACTCAATATTTTTTTTTAACTTTGATGAAAAATAAAAACCTATATACATTAGATTGATAAGTACTAGTGCTTGTACATATCATAACAACAAGTAAAGTATTTTTGTGAAAAAAGAAAAAAAAAAATCAATTTTGAATGTTTTTTTATTTTTTGCTAATTAGATTTGCAAATACAGTGTACGATCCTCAAAGATCCGGATTTAGAGAAGCCAATAGAGATGGCAAAGTTACAGGTTCAAAACAATAAAAACATGTATTTGATCTTTGGATTGCCCCACGGTTATTAAAATCGGTATTGTTTTAAATTTAATATATCATACACAAATTTTTGCATCTTGCTTTTATTTAAAATTCATTTAGTTAACTTTTTTCTGGTCACAATCTGAAAAAATTGTGTGTAGTTTAGAATTTCAAGTTCACAGTGATTTTATTTTGATGTTTTAAATGTAAATAATATGAAAGGTGTAAAAAAAACATTTTCTACTGGGATGCTTACAAGCGATGCAATTTAGCTAACTAATTTTTTGATGTGCTTTTGAATGTGAAATACAATAACACAAGAAACAACGAAGTACAATCATTTTAAAACAGCTTTTTTTTTACTCATTTATTTCATTTTTTTATAGCTTTGATGAACTGTAAAAATGTACAGAATCAAGTATTTTTAAAAAGCATGTTTTTATTTTATAATTGTTTTAAACATTTATTTCGCAATAATTCCTATAAATATGATATAAGTGAATACAAGGAATTAATACTAACTTTTAAATACACGAGGTGTTAATGGATCTTCATCTTCATCACTTTCAATGGTAGGAACATGAAATTTTCTTTTTAAAGAATTTTCAATGGCTGACTTTAAAATAAATAATTAAGAAATTAATAATAAATTTTATACAATTTTTTAAGACACTTAAAAAAAGAAAAGAAAAAAAAAGGAATGAAGATTTTTTTTCCCTACAGAGAGGTTACAAACAAAACTTCTATGTCTTAACTATTAACGCCTTAACTATTTCCCCATTTTATCACATTTTCTTTATTTTTGCAACTTGTGGCATAATTTTTGTTAATTATTTAGTCATATCTTATTCTTATACATCAAATATGCTACAAAACACTAATACTCTTCCCATTATGGTTGAAAATAAAACTGTTTTGAAAAAACAAAACAAATTATAATAAGATAACTTTTTTAGACTTTCGGGTATTTCAAATATAAATTAACTCTTTCTCCCTGACTTTTTGAGTATTTTAATGAAATTCCCCGAGATATTCTCGATTTTTATAGATTGATAAAAATACCTGACTTTTATCTACTTGCTGGCCGCCCTGTTTTAATAATGAACTTAAATATTTTATGTTATTTAAGTGAAATTTTTAACACCTGCATTATTGGCTTCCTGACATTTAAAATTTCATCCTCTTTAATTTCAATTAAGAATAATCAAAGTAAATATATCAAGGCAGAGCATTTATACAATATATTAAAAAAATTGTTTTTAGGATATATTATTGACTGAAAATAGCAAAAAAATGAACCAAAACTAAATAGAGATATACAATCCATGTAGTTACTTAATACATCAAAAGGAAAATTGATTAACCAAATTTAATTAGAATAAATAACATTCTGAAATTACACAAAACAAAATTATATAAAAATTCATTACACAAAATGTAATAAAATACTTATAATTATCTGAAGGGAGAGATTAAAAAGGCATATCTATTCTTAGAAAACCATACTTACTGCTTTTGGAGTTTTAATGGTTGTAACTGGTGATTCTGGTGAAGTCTCTTCTACAAAAGATTAATAATTCAGTTTGAAATAGTCATTAAATAATCAAAACACAACATTTAAAACATTTTCCGCTGTCCATTTTGGATCAACTGAAAATAACAATCAATGTTATTTTTTGTAAATGATTTTTTACTTTACAAATAAATAGCTGATGCACGACAAGGCCTCTTTTTCCCTTCTAATTTTTGATCATAAATAAAAAAGTCAAGCAATTTAGTGTAATAATTCAAATTTTTATTTTTAATAATTTCCTAGCATTTTGAAATATTGAATATTGGTACTGTTGCAACTGTTTTATATAATCATTGGTAATTTGAATTAGTCGTTTCTTGCCATGAAACTTCCAACAAAAACAGAATCCTTCATATAGGATAGCTTTAAAAATTCGACGGTTATCAGACAATTACAGGCTTATATTGGAACCAAAACAATTCACTGAAATTTACTAAAATTTAAGAGAGAGTCATTGAGTTAGAGTTCCAGAAATGTCGGCAGAAATTTTTTACATCTGTTTTCTAACAAATCCTCTGCTCTCATGGGTTGAATA